>NC_141686.1:114251396-114851396 GCF_964263255.1 Lissotriton vulgaris
GAGACTTTCCGTCGCAGCCACAAGCTGGCAACACTTCGCCCCGTTGAGCACCACTTGGGAATGCCAATAGGAGATGATACAGGTCAAAGCGGAACCTTGTTAGCAGAAACCGTTCATAGCTAGACATAGGCCATGTCAGGTAAGGTTCTGTTTGCAAGCATGTTTTTAACAATAGATGTTTCCTAACGCTGACCTTCTGTATCTCGGCCTCTTCTCTGTCGGTACATCTTAACAAAACTATGGCATTCTTGACCAGGTTCACATCAGATTTTCTAATTGTGTTTGGGGCATAAAACAGATCCTGTCGACCAATTGCCGTTAGGCTGTCCTTTATGTACTTTACCCACGGTACCTTAAATCTCCCATCTAGCTGTAAAGCTTCTTTCAGTAGGGCATGTGTTAATGGAATTTCATTGTTTAGCCAACATTTCAACCAACATGTGACTGGGCTTACTGCTATTCTGTCACCTAGATAGGGGACCCCCAGCTCCTCGTGTACTGAGTAATTCCCAATACCCCTGGGCAGTCTTAGGATCTTTTTTAGGAAGTTATTTTCTGCGACCTCTAGGTCTTTAGTCTTGCGATAGCCCCAGAGCTCACTCCCATAACAGGCAACAGCAACGCTTTTTGCCTGGTACAGTTTAAGCAATGCGGCCAACGGGCAATTGCCGATTTTTTTTTTTTTTGCAAAGCCAAGGATGGCCGCATTGACCCTTGTTGTTTCTACCTTCTTTTTGGAGACTGCTGGGCCCCATGATAACTTGTGATCTATCAGGACCCCGAGGTAAGAGAAGGAGTTGGTTGATGGAATTTTCTCCCCATTTATACTGAAATGGCCAGGTTTCAGAATACCCTTACCTGCTTTCATAACGAAGGACTTGGAGTTATTTATACTTAAACCACGTGACTCCATGAATTTGTGGAAGGAATTTAATAGTTTGCTGTTCTAGAAATAAGAACAGCATCGTCGGCGTAGAGTAATACAGGTACCCCTTTGCGCTCGACTAAGGGGTAATCTGCTTCTACAAGTAAAAGAAATTCCTCCAGTTCGTTAATGTACAGGTTGAATAAAAAAGGGGCCAAGATACAACCTTGTCAAACACCCCGATTTATTTTAAATTCATCCGTTACATTAAGGTCTTGAGAGTAACGGACGTTCGCCCTTGTGTCTGTATGCAGATCAGCGAGGAAATTAACAAGGTTCCTCTCTACACCCATTCTCAGCAGAGTGGCCCATAACAGGCTTCTGTCTACACAGTCAAAAGCGGACGACAAGTCCATGAAGGCCATGTAGACAGTGCCTTGTCTCGCCAATGTATACTTACTTAGAATAAGGTATAGGTTCAGACACTGCGTAATGGTCGAATGATCTGGTCTGAACCCGTATTGTATGGGTGAAAGGATATTGTTTTCTTTAGCCCAGGTAGATAACCTGTTAAGAATTACACCCCCTACCACTTTAACTACTGAATTCAGTAAGGAAATTGGCCTGTAACATAACGGGCTACTGCGGTCGCCCTTCTTAAAAATGGGGACTATAGTCGAAAGACCCCAAATTCTTGGGCATCCAGATATCACTGCAGCATTTATTACAGCCGTGAGAACCGGGGCCCAGAAAGGGATACTAGACTTAAACAGGTCCGGCGGCAATCCATCCGGACCCGGGGCCTTGTTGGTAGTTAGACCCTGTATTCCCCTAACGGTCTCTTGCACTGTGAAACACAGTGGAATCGCAGTTGGAATTAAAAGGTCAGAAACTTCCCGTTGCTCATTGCTCTTAAAAATTGTACTGAAATGGGACACCCACTCCCCCTCTGGGATGTTTGTTCCAATAGCTGTGTCATTTGGATTTTCAAACACAGGTTTATTAATTATTTGCCAAAACTTGCTGCTATTCCCCAACACAGATGGGTCTAAAAGGGATTCAATAACGTTTGCCTTAATTTCCTTTTTTCTAATGGCTATTACTTTCCTATGGGCCATGCGAAGATTTTTTATCAATTCACGATCTCTTGGTTTGGTTTTTAATGCAAGTTTCAAATCCCTGCTGGCCTTTGAGCAGTTATGATCAAACCATTTAGAGTTATTCTCACTATGACCCTTTGTTGGCGCAGTGAGCATGGAACCAATTTTGGCGACCAGCCCCTCGAACCTAGACAGAATGTTCGAGGGGATTGAATCAGATGAAAGACAAACAGACAGCTCCTCTTCACATGCGCTGGTTATATTAATATACAGGGTATCTTGATTTACCATTGACCATCTAATGCGACGCCTGCCATTTACGCACCTTAACATGCCATGATCGAAGCGTGACTGACGTTTTGCAATAATTGGTCCACCCAAGTTTATAACAAGTGGATTATGATCACTGTATATACTAGTGAGAATAGAGAAATGCAAGACCCATTGAACAGCATCTGGAGATATTAATATGTGATCGATAAAAGAACCCTGCCCGTGCCCTTTAAAGGTTGGGGTGTCAAAGATTTTTATATCGGGGACCAACGACATAGCTACAGTCAAGTTATGTTCATTCATTAGATCGTTTAGGTTCTTGCCACCCCTACTGTGGGAGAAGTGAAAACCTTCCTCATTATGACACCCTAAAGACCCCATTGGCGTACTAGCTGGGTTACCACATGGTTGAACATTAAAATCACCTGCTATCAACAAATGCCGTGATACATTGTAAACATTTTTACTCAGAATATCATTTAAGGAGGCAATATTGCAAGTTTCATTACTACTGTTAGCATTATAAAAATTAACCAGTGTCAACACAATCTTGCCATTTTTTAAATCAATCTTCTGTAAATTCAAATTTACACTATGGTAGTTGCTTATATTACATCGCAGATCTTGGTTAATGAAGATGGCCAAGCCACCCTTGGCTCTACCCCTGGTCGAGGCAATTGCTGGAGTAATGAAGCTTAGAAAGCCCTCCATATGAACATTATTATCCTCTATCCAGGTTTCTTGGAGACACACAATGCTAAATTTTCTAATAAATGATAGCCATACTGGATCTCGTAGCTTATTTGCCAAGCCTGCAATATTCCAAGAGATTAAATTTACACTGTCATTGAGGGCAGGGCAAGTAACAAACTCTCTGATTAATTGGGTGGATGTTGAAGTAGGCAACGCTGCGCCTGCCACCACCGGGCCCACAGTACTCACTGCATCTGACTCCCGATGCTCGGATGTATCGCTATTGACTAGCCTTATGTCTGATGGGGGTGTGAAGAGCACCACGATTTCCCCAGAGAACACTGTGGGTGGTGCTTTAGGGGGACTACTGTTTTTAACAGCAATGGTTTGGGCGATATATGAATTTTTATCGTAGCAGCGACCCCCTAGCTTCTCAGGTGACCTTGAAGTACATGAAGCACTTAGCCCACCCCCCATAGCCTCTGCATTCCTTGAACATCAATCGCAGTCCTCTAGGCCGCTAAAGGCTGTGAACCTGTTGGAAAGCTCTAGGGGCGTGAATGGTAACAAATTTGACATGTATATATATATATATATATATATATATATAGATGTAAATATATGTATTGATTATGTATTGATTATATATGTATATGTGTATGATTATATGTGCATGTGTGTATGTGTGTGTGTATATGTGTATGTTTATATTTGAGTGTGTGTGTGTATATGTGTATGTTTATATTTGAGTATGTGTGCATATGTGTATGTATATATGGTATGTGTGTACATATATGTGTGCACATATATACGCAAAATCTTGAGTAAACTAATATGCACCAGGAAATCCGGAGTCCGTATTTGTTCTTCCATGAAGAAGGGATTTTCAAGGAACAAAGGATTATATATATATATATATATATATATATATATATATATATATATATATATATATATATATATATATATATATATATATATATATATATATATATATATATATATATATATATATATATATATATATATATATATTCACTCCGATCTCCTGCACAAACACTGCAACGTGAAGGAATCACAAGCCACTCCACACACAATACCTCCCAGATCAGACTCCCTTCAGCGCGAAATCACGAGCGTGGATCCAGGTAGTAATGCATTATTTTATTTCCTTTTGCAAAGAGTCAAGACGCGTTTCGGCCGTCCAAGCGGCCTTGATCACATGACTACGCAGTCTGACAAGCCCCATTTTAAAGTGCACATGCATCATTCTTATCATAGACATGGAGGTAATATTATAATGTATATATACATAGACATGGATGCTTTTTTACCTCAATGTTTAAATACTTTTTGTAGGTACAACCATGAACAATTTTATATCGGCATAAATGCATGATTCATGATGGCAAATAAGAACATTACAATATTGAGGGTTCTGCAAAGTTGCATCACTTTCTCCCCTTTTGGTATTTGTCTGCATAATGCTTAAGGAAACCTCCATAACCATATAGTCAAAAAAAGAATTCGATGCATCTTTTCTTTCTTATAGTGCTCACCATAACGTGAAATAATAAACTTAAATATATCTGTTCTTCAAATAATATAAGATGGAATAAATTCCTCATATATTATCAAAACAATCTTCTAATGTGCAAGAACATTCTCCAAATAGCATTGTTTCAATTTTCAATGCATTATGTTGCTTGACAAGTCTATTATCACTTTCTCAATTTTGATTCTGAGTGAGAAGGTATTTGGGTACTACAGTACTTCTTCATTCAAAGTGACCTGTGCTTTAGTGCAACATAGAAAAGTGCTTCATGTCAATAAAGTGCATACATATTGGGAGTTGAGTTTTTAGGGTCAATATATATATATACACTGGGGATAGATCTGACGGAAATGTGCTGGATGTCAGATGTGCAAATATGCAAAAATCTATAAATAGCAAACAATTACTGTACAACAAAATCTCAGATGTGCAAATACGCATAGATGTATAAATACCAAACATATACTATACGGCAAGTCTAAAACAATTGATTAAAAAGACAAATAGATAAAAACTACCCATATTGCCTGAATCAATTATAAAAAACTATTTCATTGTATGTGGAGGCTATGCATTCGTTTCTATCTGAGAGTCCCACAGTAACTGCTAAATGATTGCACATCAAATCACATCTAGACTAAGAGATACTTCATAAGAACGTGTGCAGATCTTCAGTTGCATTCAGCCCCCCCGGCCACTAAGAATCAAACTCTAAAATGTACTTAGTCTCTGTTAGTCTAAGGCATGATTCTCTGTCTCCTCCCCTCTTTGTCATTGGGATGGACTCAATAGCATAATATTTGAGAAATTTGGGGTTGCTGTTGTGTACAGGCTCAAAGTGCCTTGCAACTGGATAATTTTTGTCTTTATTAGTGATGGCTCGTAGATGCTGCAATATGCGTTATGTACCTGCAGGTTGGTACTGCCTACATATTTAAGGTGGCAGTCGCATTCCAGGACATAGACACAATACTCTGTCTTACAGGTCAATTGTTGTTTTATGACTCTTTTAGTCCCTGAGAATGCTGTGATGTAGTCCTTAGTATTTACCCCAAACTGACAGGCCTTGCACGTCAGGCATCTATAGAAACCCCTCCTGGAGGGTAACCAGATGTCCTTTTTAAAAGCTTCCTGGCTATTCCTAGATGGCATATTGCCCATGCTTCTTGCTTTACGAAAGGCAATAGATGGATTGGCGGGCATCAGGTCCCCAATTATAGGATCAGACTGAATAAAATGACAGTTCCGCCTAATGGTGCTCCTCAACTCCTTCTCTTGTTTAGAGTAAGTGAGGATCAGTCGGACCGGGGCAGATTTAGAAATTTCTTCTCCTTGTGTGGTTTTTGATTTATACTTAAGGAGCTCCTCCCTTGGCCTCAGTTGAGTTTTCCTCATAGCGGTATCCACCACTCGTTCACTATAACCTCTTTCTACAAATCTCGCACAGCTCTCCAGCTGTTTTGCTCTTGCCCCCTCCACATTGCCACATATGCGTGAGATGCGGAGCATCTCCCCATATGGTATGCTTTTAATTAAATGTGGAGGATGAGCACTGGTGGCGTGGAGTAGTGTATTACCCGCAGTGGGCTTTCTAAAAAAAGGGTAGTGGTTGAGATATTCTCATGTACATATGTATATGTGTGTATGTGTGTGTATATATATATATATATATATATATATATATATATATATATATATATATATATACATTTTTTTAATGAAGGACTTCCCACCCTATTTTTTTATTAGAAAAATATTTTCTTTTTTAGGGAGAAACGCCCCAACCCCCTCTGTCTTTTGTAACCTTACCAGTCAATATCCCTACCCATCCCTAAAAATACCCTTACCACCCCATATCCCTGTGTACCCCTAAACCCAAATGTATTTTTTTATTTATACACAGACCCACGCATGCGCACACAAATATATAAACACATACACTTACCTTAAATATACATACCTTTCATGGTAAAGGCATATACATGGTAAAGGCAATGGGTGATAAAGACATGTTGTTGTAAAGACAGATTTGTAAAGGCTTTCTACCTTGCACCCAGAGTCCTGTTACCTTTCTTATCGCCCCTCAGCCTCACCCTCGTTCACTGTCACTTCCACTATCCCTGTCTCTACTTGTGCAACTCAGACCCCATTCCCTTCCTTACTCAAATTCTCGATACCCCCACCTATCCTTACAGCCTGTCCTTTGAGAGCATGTTGAGCCTGCCTCCTTGCACTCTCTTCACAAACCCTACTTTTTTATAGTGCTTTGTTGCTTCTTAGCTAAGTTTGTGCTATAAGCATATTTTACCTGCATAACATACAATTTTGTTTAGGTTACTGTTTCTAATAGGTCTTGGCCTGGAAAATGTTTTTAAATTAATTTTTTTATTTTTTATTGAGCAGAGCTTTCAGAGAAAAAATTCCATATTGATACATTACAAAGATCCTTCATTAACATATCTCCTTTCACAGCTTATAAAACGAAGTAAAAAAAAAAATTCTAGTCATTCTGTAAGATATTTCCAATTCCGAGAAAATGTTTTGGTTGTCCCCGTTCGTTTAGCATAGGCTGCTTCGAATTTTTTGTATAAAGCATTTTATTTAACCATTTCTCAAACACAGGTGCTTCCTGTGATCTCCAATTTGGTAAAACTAATGAGCGAGCAACCAACATAGAAATAGCAAGAAAAGACCCTTCTGTTTTAGATAATAAAACCCCCTACTGGTAATCCCAAACAGGACTGCTTTTGCTATAGGATCAAACGGTTTTTGAATCACCTGACTTAAATACCCAAATATTTTCTCCCAAAAGACTTTTAATTTAGCACACAAAAAAATATATGCCTCCAGCCCCCTTCCAATGGGGTGCAACAATGAAAGTACCTATTTTCCACCTCCGGATACATTTTATTTAGAGCCTCAGGCGTATAATTGGCCATCCATTGTGAAAGAAAAGCCATTCTTTTATAATTGGCAGCTCTAAGAGTCTTATTTGCTGTGGTAGATATTTTAAGCCATTCTTGGTGGGAAAAACACATTGAGTTTCAAAAGCAACGTTCTCCAAATGCTTTAAAACCAGAGGAAATTCGTCTTGTGTTCGCATTAAACGATACCAATTGCCGACCCCGCTCATATTGGAGGTATACAGAGCAATAGCAGTCTTTGAAGGGGAGTTAATGAATAACAAATTATGTTTCTTAAAGAAATGAACTATTTGAATAAATTCAAAGAAGTTGGGTTTGTTACTCCCACTACATCTGGCCTGCACTTCTTCCCATGTAATCATCCTCCCCTGGATAATAAACTGATTGACTACCCCCAAGCCGGCATCATGCCAAGTTTTTAACTGAGCTGAATGAAAAAGGAGGCCCAACTCTCTACATTAATTAAGTTTTAAGGAATAATAGCTGGCAAATCCACTCTGTTTAAAAGCAGAGCGAATGCTGTTCGACAAATCCAAAAGTGTTTTATACCTTGTTTTTTTTGGAAGTTTGGCAGTTTTTAGAAATGTGGGTATTTGAGTTCCTGCTTCTTGGATCATCTTGTTTATAAAAAAAACTTTTGCCTATCCGTTTAGTGTTTGATAATAGGGAGGCTGTGCAGTCCAGAAATTCAGATTGATAATATAAACGAATATTAGGCAGTGCTAAGCCACCCAATTGAGTATCTAATTGCAGCATCGGGAATTTAAGTCCAGCGACCTTCTTGTTTCAAATAAAGGATCTAATCATCGAATTGATTCCTTTAAAATAGCTAAGATTCTTTTTAATTAGGATATTAGAAAAAAAAAACCTCAATAAAGGTAATATAAACATCTTAATGAGCGCTACTCGACCTATCAGAGTTAACCAAAGGCTAGCCCATTTTTCAAGTAATTTCTGAATTTTTTTTCACAACAGGTTTTATTGATTGATTAGGCAAGGGATAATTAAAGTTTTCCACAATCAGGAAGACACTGTCAAGTAGCAAAGCACATTTCAATATACATACAACCCAATCAATTGAAGGGAAAGAAATGAAAAAGGAGAAGGGAAAAAAGCCCCCCTACCACCCACAGCCACCCCAACTACCCAGTGTCACATCTACCCACCCCTTATCCCACCCTAACCCCATGCACGTGATCACAACAGCTCGATCAATTGATCATGGTACAGCAATCATCGAGTGTCACTCTAGGCCTGAAGGTCCTCTACAGTAGGCAAGCCTTTGTCCGGGGCAGCCGGAGGCTCCAAAGTCAAACCCCTGTAGTCTGCCCACCGCTTCCAGATTTTGAAGTGTTTCCGTGGGCATCCTCTGGCCTCAAACACGGGTCGCTCCAGTCCCATAAAGTAATCAAGACCTGCCTTCCAGGCCCCCAGTGGCGGAGCACGGTCACTCCTCCAAGCCCTCGCCAGGTCCCGCTTAGCCACCACCAGACCCAACAGCAGTAGGTGACGTTTATAGATATTCCCGCCCACATTCTCCAAAACGTGTAAAAGACCCAACCGGGGGGAGCGGGGGAGATCCCACCCCAGCACTTCTGACAGACAGCTCCAAACCCCGTTCCAGAACCGGGTCAGACCAACACAAGACCAAACAGTGTGCAACAGCGTACCTCTCTCAGTCCCACAACGCAGGCACTCTGGGGATGCAATCAGGCCCGCCCTTCACAATCTCTCCCGGGTATAATATGCCCTGTGCAGGTATTTAAACTGGATCAGTCGGAGACGTACTGCGATTGCAGCCCCACGTGGGGATTCCAATGCCTCCCTACAATCGTCCTCATCTAAGGGGCCAACATCCTTTTCCCAGGAATCGTTGAGTGGGAGCAAAGAAGCGGAGCAATGAGTGACTAGGGTTTGATAAATTCGGGACACCTTCTTGTCTCCCAGGTCTCCCATACAGATTTTGGCTTCCACGGGACTGAATTCCGGTAGTTGCTCCAGGCCGACCTAGCTTGGGGCAAGCGCGTGGCGGAATTGTAAGTATTTAAAGAATTGGGATTTGGGCATATGAAATTCCGAGCTGAGGTCCTGGAAGGATTTAAGTGTAGTCCCAGTCAGGACATGTCCAAGGGAAGAGATTCCAATGGAATCCCAGCCTCCAAATCCTGATAGTGAGGACAAAGCGGGAAGCAGTCCGTTCCTCCACAATGGGGTCTCCGCTGTCAGTTTACCCCACCATCCCATGCGGCGCAGCACCTGGCGCCAGATCAGGAAGACCACCTGCGTGGCCCGAGGCAATTCTTTCCGCAGCCTGGCCGAGTACAATAGTGTGTGGAGCGTGGTGTCGCCCATCAACGAGCGCTCGAGGGCATATGCAGGATCTCCTCTATCTCCGTACCACCACTCGTTAAGAACTAATAGATGGGATGCCTGATAATCGGATAAGAGATCCGACATGGCCAGGCCTCCACAGTAAGTGGACAGGAAGCATGCACGCAGTGCCACCCTGGCGGCGCCCCCTGCCCATAGAAAGCGGCCCAGTACTGAGTTGACCCGGCGAAACCACTATGGGTCTATCTTATGTGGGTGGTTCTGTAATTGATATAACATACGCAGGAGTGCGACCATTTTGAAAATCGCAGATCTCCCGAAGATTGTAAGAGGCATTCGGGACCCCGTCTTGATGTCTGCCTGAACCTTCTCCCATACCGGCAGCACATTGCGCTCCCACGCTATGTCAGCGGACTCGGACAGGAAGACTCCCAGATATTTCAGTCCCCCAACTGCCAGATGCAAAGCCGACGCCCAGATGTAGATACCGGAACCCCCGCCTAGTACCCAAAGGGTGGACTTACGTGGATTGAGGAAGAGCCCCGACACCTCACCGAATATGCGCATAATCTCCAAGATACGCGGCCTGACCGGTTGAGATCTGTAAGAAAGAAGAGGACATCGTCCGCGTAGAGCGCGATTCTATCGGAGAGTCCCCCACCCTACACAAAACCGCGAAGTTGTGCATCAATACGCACCCAAGAAGCCAGGGGCTCCATGGCCAACGCAAAGAGGTAAGGGGATAGTGGGCACCCCTGCCGGGTCCCCCGGGCCACCGAGAATCTCTCTGAGATCGCCCCGGACACCCGCACGGAAGCAGTTAAATCAGTGTATAGTAGTTTGACATATGAAATAAACACCGGGCCTAGGTTAAGGCATGGCAGGAGGGCGAATAGGTAGGTCCAGCTGACCGAGTCGAGTGCCCTATCTATGTCTGCCAGCAATAAGGCCGCCCGTTGCCCAGAAGCCCGTATGGCGTCGATGGCCGTCTGCGCTCGCCTGATGTTGTGCCGAGTCGCCCTATGCGGCATGAAGCCCGCTTGATCCGGATGTACCAGGTCAGCCACGTATGGGAGGAGGCGGTTAGCCAGAGCCTTCGCCAGTAATTTAGCCTCAAAGTTGAGTAGGGATATGGGGCGATACGACTCGTGACGGTCCGGGGGCCTACCGGGCTTCTGAAAGACCACCACTTCTGCGTGGCGCCAGTCTGCTGGCATGCGACCCCGTTCCCTCGCCAACTCCAGCGCTTCCCTATAATGGGTCCCCAGTTGAAGATGAAACTTTTTATAGAATTCACAGGGAAAGCCACTTGGTCCTGGCGCCTTCCCAGTGTTAAGTTGCCCCAAAGCCTCACCCAGCTCCTCTGCTGTGAGGGTCAGGTCCAGGGATTTCCTTGTGTTGTCAGAAATAGCCGGAGGGGGCAGATCTGCAATAAATTTGTCAATCGCATCAGCCGGGAGACAGTCCCGTTGAGCACATTGATCTGCGTAATAGTGGGCAAAACTTGCCGCCAACGCAGCTGGGTCCGTAATAGAAACTCTCTCCCCGTCCGTGAGACCCGGCAAAGTAACAGGTTGCATGACGTGTTGACATAATCTATGGAGCATAGTACAGGAATTATCTCCTCACTGATACACTCTGCTCCGCGTGGCCAGCCATGCCTGCCGAGCCTCGTCCATCAAAATAGATGCATAGGATTGTTGTGCCTGCAGAAGCAACCGAATCGCCACCTCGTCCCCCTCCCTGGCATCGCTGTTCTAGGCGTTTAACCTGCGCCGCCGCCGCGACGTTAGCCTCCCGACGACGGCGACGAGCGGCCGCGCACCACGCTATGTCTACGCCTCTCAGTGTAGGCTTCATAGCCTCCCAGACCAATGTTGCGTCGACGCCCTCGGCCAGATTCTCCTGCCAGTGATGGGCAATTGCGCCACGCATGTGTTGGACATAGTCTGCCTGTTGAAGATGCCACAAGGACATCCTCCACCGAAACGGCTGACGCTTCCTATGTAGCTCTATCTGTACTGCGACAGGAGAATGGTCGGACAGTCCCCTAGGCAGAATTTTGGTTTCTCTCACTCTGTCAAGGAATGCTCCAGGCATGAAAATGTAGTCCAGTCGAGAAAAGGAGCTATGCACAGCAGATACATACGTATATTCTCTCACCGTGGCATGCATATGTCTCCAGACATCCACCGAGCCCAGTTCTTCAACCGCCGCACTCAGTCTAGTAGGGACAGCCGCCACCACCGTGCCTTGCAACCTCTTACGATCCATGCAAACATCCATAACATCGTTCCAGTCACCGCCCAGCACAGCCAGGGATTCCGGGACGTCCGCCCACACTTCAAACAGTTCAGCCAGGGACCACTGCAGTGGGGGAGGAGCATACACACTCCCAAACACCACCGGTTCAGCACCAAACATACCCTTAATAAAAACATATCGGCCCTGCGGGTCCAGCCATTGTTGCTCATGAATGTAGGCCAGTCTGCGGTGAACTAGGATAGCAACCCCCCTCGAACCCCTGGAGAACCCGGCATGAAATACCTGTTGGTAACCAAATCTCTGCAGGCTTAGCACCTTTGTCCCCATCATATGCGTCTCTTGCAACAACAGAACATCAGCTGCCTCTCGCTTACCCCATCGTAAAATCGCCCCCCTCTTAATTTTGTCCAGCATCCCCCTGACATTCCAGCTTAATATTCTCATTGACTCCCTAGGGAGTCCCGAAGGCGGTAAATCAATCATAGACAAGTTGGAAATGACTCGGAGGACCCCAGCACCCAGTCCAGACACTCCACTCAAGTAATGGTACGGCATTAGAAATCACGTGCAAATCCCCCTGACCCCCCCCCCCCCCAACACCCCTTCCCCAACATACCAACCCCTGGAACCCGCCCCCCACCCCTACGCTCCACGGAACTCTGAAGCATCTGTCGCGGCATGGGGAACCTCAGGCCCAAAACAGAGCGCCCAAGGCCGACCATACCAATGGATCCCAACTATTCCCTCAAACGATGAACCTTCCCCTCATGGCCACCCCCCACCCGTGGGGAATGAGGCAGCCCCATAAGACCAGCACCCCGAACCCACACCCCCACTCTCTTCAGCATTAGTCTGACATCATGACAGTTTGGTGACTATGTCACAAGCCAAGGTAGGTCCTGGACACCATCCGTGGCGTGCCACAGCACTATGCGCCCAATAAACAGTTGACCAGGTAGTCACAATCCATCCTCGAGCCATCCCCTCGGCGTGTCCTCAAGATCCGTAGAAGCACTCACATCCAAGAGTTAAATTTTCTTTACCAGACTGGTCAGTGTCAAGTTGTGTCTCATTGGGCTGGCCATTGCGAGAGAAGGACCGCTTCCGTGACCCTGTGTCGCTTACTCCTGGTAGCAGGGTCGCCCCTCTCCTGTGAGGATCTGCGTGACGGGCCAGAGCCCAGGCCCGGCTGGGCATGCGGCCGGACCCTGACTGTCTCATCAGTCAACCTGAAGACCTCCTCAGGGGAATCAAAGAAGTGAGTTTTCGACTGAAAGATGACCCGGAGACGGGCCGGATACAGCAAGGAGTACTGAATCTTCAAACCACGCAGCTTAGCTTTCGCTGCCATGAGAGTGGCGTTGCTGCTGTACGAGTTTAGTATAGTCAGGGAAGATCATTATTTTATGATTTTCAAACATAAGTGTCTCCTTGGCTCTTGCTTCCCGTAAAATGACATCCCTATCGTGGTAGTTCAGCAAGCGGGCTATGACCGGACGAGGTCATTCTCCGGCTGGCGGTTTCTGCGTCAGGGCTCTGTGGGCGCGTTCAATCACGAAGCATCGCGACAGGGCGTCCGGGGGGAGCCAGCTCTCCAGCCATTGTGTCAAGAAGCCATCCATGTGTCCCTTCTCGCAATCCTATGGAAAGCCCACGAAGCGCAGGTTGTTTCTGCGCGCCTGCCCTTCCGCGTCCTACACCCGGAGCGCCAAGCCCTTCTGGAGTCTCTCCATGGCTGCCACCTTCTGTTTCAGGGTCCCCACATCGCCCTCCACTCCAGTGATCCTAGTTTCTGCCTCTGTAATGCGGGCTACGGCATTGCGAAGGTCTTGTCTCAACAGAGTGACATCAGCCCCCACCGCTCCTATTTTAGCGTCCAGCATGTCCCGGGATTGGGTAATCGCCGCCATCAACGCCGCGTTGTCGGGCCCCGCACCCTGGCCACCCCCGGAGGCACCAGACCCTCCACTAGGCCCGGTAAATTTGTCAATGGGTCCCTGGTTGGTGGACCCACTCCCTCCACCGCCCCTGGTCATGGCTGGGTTACACAGGGAGGGCAGTCCAACTCCGGCAGACAGCAAAGCTCCTCTCGTGCAGCAGCAGGACCGGTAGGATAAAGTCTTAGCCCCAGAGTATGGCAATCCACAGGGGGGTTCCTCCACCAAAAGTCAGTTCGCACCGGACCCCAGTTCAGTCTCAAAAGCGCATCCAGGGAGCAGCAGCAATCTCACCGGGTGCCACTATGCAGCTGACATCATTTTGGTGCCAAGTAGGTCCCTCCCAAGAGTCCACTCCGGGTGCCAGGGGGTCCATCACCTCACCAGTCGGCGCCCCAGAACAATTAAGTTAGCCCAGGCCTTAACACACACTGTTAGGAGGCAATGCAAATCGGGACCCAGGCACCAGGCTCCCTCGGCTCCAGGGAGAAGTCCCGGCCGGAGGCGGCCAACCGCGTCCGGGGCTCTCCAGCAGGGGGGGGGGTCCCAGTGCGCCACAGTTCCTACCCCACTCCGTCCACCAGGTTTAGCGTCCACCCCCACTGGGGCTGTAAGTACTCGCTGCTCGGTCCATGACGCAGCAGCCTCCGTCCCACAGCTCCTCCAGGGGTCCAAATAGCACTCCGGCAGGGCCCACAGTTGGTTACTGGGCAGAAAGCACAACCAGGATGTCGGCGTCGCCCCGGGATGGCAAGCGGGGCCGCCCAGGTCGCCGTGCAGACCGCCTTCGGGTCCCACCATTCGCGGTCGGGGAGCTTGAAAATCCAGGCCCCGGTCTCAAGGCCTACGCACAGGCCTCTGCTGTCTCTCCGTGCCCCCACTTCACATCAGGATTCAGAAAAGGGGGTGGTAATGAACAGAGTGTCTGAATTAAGCAGACCACTCTTAACCAGGCCAAAGATCAGGGCTTGATCCATCACCGTTTTTTAGCTCACTGCACCATTCCAGCTCAGAACCTGGCTACATGCAAATTAGTCTGTTCCTGTCCCAGTGCATGATGGGAACAGGGCAAACCAAACTACCAAGCCAATTCTTATACTGGGAAGGAAACAAGCTACCGGGGACCGGTTTCTGGCATTTCAGCCGTCGTCGGCCCGGCTTGCTTGAATCCTGATGGTGCAATGAGCTAGGGACTCACATCTGAGTATACCCTTCCACGCTTATGGTGGACAAAATGATTCAGAAAAGGGGGTGGTGATGAACAGAGTGTCTGAATTAAGCAGACCACTCTTACCCAGTCCAAAGATCAGGGCTTGATCCATCACCGTTTTTTAGCTCACTGCACCATCCCAGCTCAGAACCTGGCTACATGCAAATTAGTCTGTTCCTGTCCCAGTGCATGATGGGAACAGGGCAAACCAAACTACCAAGCCAATTCTTATACTGGGAAGGAAACAAGCTACCGGGGACCGGTTTCTGGCATTTCAGCCATCGTCGGCCCGGCTTGCTTGAATCCTGATGGTGCAATGAGCTAGGGACTCACATCTGAGTATACCCTTCCACGCTTATGGTGGACAAAATGATTCAGAAAAGGGGGTGGTGATGAACAGAGTGTCTGAATTAAGCAGACCACTCTTACCCAGTCCAAAGATCAGGGCTTGATCCATCACCGTTTTTTAGCTCACTGCACCATCCCAGCTCAGAACCTGGCTACATGCAAATTAGTCTGTTCCTGTCCCAGTGCATGATGGGAACAGGGCAAACCAAACTACCAAGCCAATTCTTATACTGGGAAGGAAACAAGCTACCGGGGACCGGTTTCTGGCATTTCAGCCGTCGTCGGCCCAGCTTGCTTGAATCCTGATGGTGCAATGAGCTATGGACTCACATCTGAGTATACCCTTCCACGCTTATGGTGGACAAAATGATTCAGAAAAGGGGGTGGTGATGAACAGAGTGTCTGAATTAAGCAGACCACTCTTACCCAGTCCAAAGATCAGGGCTTGATCCATCACCGTTTTTTAGCGTCCAGCATGTCCCGGGATTGGGTAATCGCCGCCATCAACGCTGCGTTGTCGGGCCCCGCACCCTGGCCACCCCCGGAGGCACCAGACCCTCCACTAGGCCCGGTAAATTTGTCAATGGGTCCCTGCTTGGTGGACCCGCTCCCTCCACCGCCCCTGGTCATGGCTGGGTTACGCAGGGAGGGCAGTCCAACTCACAGACAGCAAAGCTCCTATCGTGCAGCAGCAGGACCGGTCGGAAACAGTCTTAGCCCCAGAGTATGGCAATCCACAGGGGGGTTCCTCCACCAAAAGTCAGTTTGCACCGGACCCCAGTTCAGTCTCAAAGGCTCATCCAGGGGGCAGCAGCAATCTCACCGGTTGCCACTATGCAGCTGACATCATTTTGGTGCCAAGTAGGTCCCTCCCAAGAGTCCACTCCAGGTGCCAGGGGGTCCATCACCTCACCAGTCGGCGCCCCAGAACGTTTAAGTCAGCCCAGGCCTTAACACACACTGTTAGGAGGCAATGCAAATCGGGCACCAGGCTTTCTCGGCTCCAGGGAGAAGTCCCGGCCGGAGGCGGCCAACCGCATCTGGGGCTCTCCAGCAGGGGGGGGTCCCAGTGCGCCACAGTTCCTACCCCACTCCGTCCACTGGGTTTAGCGTCCACCCCCACTGGGGCCGTAAGTACTCACTGCTCGGTCCATGACACAGCAGCCTCCGTCCCACAGCTCCTCCGGGGGTCCAAATGGCACTCCGGCAGGGCCCACAGTTGGTTACTGGGCAGAAAGCACAACCAGGATGTCGGCGTCGCCCCGGGATGGCAAGCGGGGCCGCCCAGGTCGCCGTGCAGACCGGCTTCGGGTCCCACCATTCGCGGTCGGGGAGCTTGAAAATCCAGGGCCCGGTCTCAAGGCCTACGCACAGGCCTCTGCTGTCTTTCCGTGCCCCCACTTCACATCAGGCCACGTAGGAGGCGGGGGGAATGCACTGGGGTCCCCAACCCCCACCCCGCCACCAATTCCGCCGAGCCAGGCGGCACCGCAGATCGCCGCCGAGGTCCGTTTCAGGGACGCCCGTCCCGGTCACCGCCAAAATCGAGGCCCCGGCTGCACACGCCGGGACTAAGCCCCAAAGGGCTGCAGCTGTGTGAGCAGCCTCGGGCGGCGCTGGAGCCCAGACCGGCACACCGATGTGTTCTCCACACCTTCCGCCACCAGTTTAGGTAGGTGTATCGCCTTGTGGGACCGGGAGCCAGGATAAATGCTGCGGATTAATGTCGGGCCGGCGGGAGCTCTAACAAGCTACGTCCACCATCTTCGCCCGCTAGGCCACCGTAATTTCTGAATTTTAATACTGGTGGCCTCATAATTCAGTTTCACCAACTGACCATATTGAGCTGTGACAAAAATCCCCAAGTGTCATGTGGGATCAGTTTTTAAAGCCTGTGGTTTCAAATTCTCCCGCAAAAACTTGGCCCCTATATATATAAAGTTATAATCTCAGTTTTCCCTGGATTGATTTTGTAACCCCCTATTGATTCATATTTTTTAAATTCCGCCAAAATTAGTTCTACATTTGATTTTCCGGGAGACAGGTACAGAATGGCAACATTAGCAAAGAGTTTTAATTTAGCCATGCCACTAATCGGAGCGTTAATACCAAGTTTAGCATGTATTTTAATTGCTAATGGTTCTATAAAAAAAGTGAACAGGAGGGGTGAAAGGGGGCAGCCTTGCCTGGTCCCCCGATTCATATTGATTGACCCTATTTGATCACCATTACTTACTTGCTGAGCCTGGGCCCCTTGATAGATATTTTGCAACATTGAAATAGGATGATCCGGAATCCCAAAACTCTGGAGCCCAAAAAATAAAGCATCCCAATTAACTAAATCAGCTTGTATCAAAGAGCCTGTATTGGAGGACATAGTACGCCTGGCTACAAAACCTCTTTGATCGGTATGGATTACTTCCTTTGCCAAAGGAGTAAAACGCTGTGCCCAGATCTTCATCATCATTTTATAATCGGCGTTTAAGAAGCTAATCTGTCTAAATTAATTTACATTATTTGACGGTTTAACCTTCTTTATGAAGCGGACTACGATCGCCTTCTTGAACTCCGAGGACACCAAGCCACCAGCCTTGATATAGTTAAAAAGTTTCTTGAGGAATGGGGTCAGCTCTTTAGCGAAAATTTTATAAAATTTGATGTGGATGCCATCTTCTCCACAAGCTTTTGCCCCTGCCACAGATTTTATCACTGCTATAATCTCAGGTCCAGTAATTTCATTTTGTAGCTGCATTCTGCTATTTTTAAGGTAGTTGTACTTCGGTAAAATATTCATGGTTCGCTTCCATACTATTAGAGTATTTTGTAGTATATAATCGTTGGTAGTTCTCAACGAAAACCCGGGCAATATCACCTCTCTCAGTTTCCAAAAGATTAGTTTTTGAATCAACAATTTCCAGAATACAAGCAGATTCCTGTTGAGCCTTTGTTGACAAAGCCAACATTTTCCCCACCATTTGACTTTCTTCGTAAACCTTTTCTAAGTAGGTCTGGGAGCTATTCATTTCTTCAAGAACGAAATAATCTCTCAATGTCTATTTTGCTTCTTCCCACTGCGCCCGTGATGAGGAAGTTGACCATTTAGAAGCGTATTCGAGAGATCGCTGCAATTCTGCAATTTTTTCTCATCGTGCCATTGCTTTTCCTGCTGATCCAGCTATCATCTGCCCTCTGGCAGTAGCTTTAAAACCATCCCAAACAGAAAAATGATCCGCCGCCCCTTCATTAATGTTAAAGTATTCTAAAATCCACCCCTTAAACTATTCAAGCAACATAGGATCTTGAAGAAGAAAACGGTCCATCTGCCACCTGGGCCAACTCCTCTTCTGGACCCCAATTTCGGCCTGAACATAAGAGTGATCAGAGAAGGCATTTGCTCCAATTACTGCAGCCCTGAGGACCAAAGTACGTGAAATTAATAAAAAATCGATTGGTGAGGCTGTCTGATATTGGCTGGAATGTCAAGTGTATTCCCGAGCATTCTGATTTACCAAGCGCCATGAGTCAATTACATGGAGGTCTTCAATCACAGCGTCTAAAACTTTTTTTGTCTTGGGTTTCAGTTGTTTCTTATTCATGTTGGAAGTATCAGTTTTGAGATCCTGTATAAAATTGAAATCTCTCCCTAACACGATTTGACCAGGGACCCCTATCAATAGCTTATAGTCAGTAGTGTAGATGCCTCATCTACTATAGGCCCATAGTAGTTGATAAAATTGAGAACCTGATTATTCATTTTAACCTGGACCCAAATCCACCTTCCTTGGGGATCCGTTGTACTTAGTAATTCCTAATCTAATTTGCGTGAAAATTAAATTGCGACCCCTCTGACTGCCGCCCCCGCTGAAGCAAAAAAGTTCTGGAAAAAACCCTAGTATAAATAATTTTGGTGAGTTGGCCTTCACATGAGTTTCTTGGATAAAAAGAATTTAAGGTTTTAACGTAACAAGCCACTTGATTAAACCTCCATATTTAGTCTATTCAAAATCCCATTAACATTTCATTAAACTACTTGACATTTTCTAATTGTACTCATTCTGCCGGTAGAGAACAGCAATTTTTATGTTCAAAATTACTACTCAATATTTGATTCCTCTGTTTGCTACAGCTCTTTTTTTTATTAACCCGACCCCCCCCCCCCCACCGTCTTACTCCGAAGCTAAGAGCTCCCGCCCCAAGGCATCCACCACCCCTTATATATGGGTCCTGCCCCGCTATCCACATTTCTCGCTCCCTAAATTAGCTTAGTAGGGCCTTGGTACTGCACCTGGAGTGACTCCCCTCACCTCCCCCCTCCCCCCCCTACCGTGGAGCAGACAACCAAAAACAAAAAGAACACAGAAGAAAAGCACATCTAGAATCACTTCCCTACTGAAATCACTTTCAACAGTTCCTGGGCTTCCTCAATTTGTGTACACATGTGAAACTTCCCCTGCGCTAGAACTTTTAATTTGGACTGCTGCGCAATGGAGGCTTGGGCTCCATGAGCTTTATAGAGATATAGTAATTTTACAAACTCCTTGCGTCTTCGTGCTGCTGCAACAGACATATCTGAAACAATTCTGCATTTAGTTCCATCCATCATTTATATCAAATTGTCTCGACTAGATTGCTTTAGTCAATATCTTCTCCTTAACACGGAAGTCCACGAAATTGACTAAGATTGTGCGAGGGAACTTCATATTGGGTGGAAGATGAGCTTGTATACGATGTTCCCGGGTCATAGTGAAATCACCTGAGCACTCTGGAATCACTTTTTGCTTAAGAAATGTCTCGACCCATTGCAGCTTATGAGCTCCTTCAGACCCTTCCGGGACCCCAACGATTCGCAGGTTAGAGCGGCGTGATTGATTTTTGAGTTCTTCAATTTTGTTTTCCAGACTAATTTTGTCATGAACAGCAGAATTTACTTGCTGTAGCATAACATTCATTTGATCCTCGAGGTGTGATATCCTGGATTATGCTTCCTGAATTCTAATGGGAAAGCTTGCCACCGCCTCTTCATTTTTTCCCAGACGAATATGAAGTGCTGCTATCTCAACTTCTTGAGACTTCTTCATATCACAGATTTGTTCTAGAATTAGATTAAGCATGGTCTTGATGTCGAGCTGGCATGTATTAATGATTTCACTTTGATTTCTTACATCAAGTTCCCCTGCTCTTGGCAGCCCCCATGTCTGCCATTTAGGGCTGGTGACTCCATTTGCTCTATACTGTCTTTGTCTTGAATGTTCACCTTGGTTGAAGCTGGTGGAGCGGTAACCTTGATCTGAGTTATTGGGGAATCTTGTATCTGTGTCTGTAACTGAGTCCGAGTCTGAGGTAACACATGCAGAGATCCTGCACATTGGTGAAGAGTTGAACTTGAAGTAAAAATTGGAGTTTTACCATTAAAGAGCAAGGACGACTAAGCAACCACAGTTCGTGGACTAGTTTGAATAGGAGTGAAGCTGCTTTTATCCAACCATAAATCTCCAATTGAAGAACCTTGTAGGGAAGGAATATGGAGGTGGAGACGACATAGTTATAGAGGAAGGAGATGGAGGAGACGGTTAATTAGATGAAGATACTATATTCCCTGCAAATTCAAGAGTTCTAGCACCTGATACACTTTGGGGTGACTGCAATGCAACTTGAGGGGATAAAGGTAGCAGGTTCTTTTTAACAAAAAGCGAGAAATCTCTGGAATTTTTGACCTCTTGCTTTTTCTAGCTCTGTAGACTCAATTAAACTATTCTCTTTAAGTCTTCTACCATCTGCTGATTGTCAGAAATATCCGTCTTGGAACGGCTTAACTCTTGATGAGAGACTTAGTTTCCTGCTTTTGCCACTGCCTGACTGAGTTTTGCTTACACCAAGCGTTTTTTTGTCTTTACAGCTGCTGCATCCAATGTAGCAGCTACCGCCGCCAACTTTGTTTCCTCATTTCTGACAATGTTCCACTGATTTTGCCCTTTAAACAGCAGTTTTCACCCTTAACAGTTTGATATCTTTTATAATATTGTAAAGAACTGGTGGGACTTGTAACTTTTTTCTTTATGAAGAACAGAAGAGCAAAAAAACAAAAAAGCTGCTCACCCAGATCTGCCTCGAGGAATTTAGTTCCCTTCACATCAACAAAGCGGCCTTCAGCACTGCTCTTAAGTCGTTAAAACCCACTCTCCTTCAGCTGTCGGGATGCAATGTTTTTCATTTGGGATGGAGCACTGCCGTTAGCCCTGAGCCTTGCTGCCTCGCTCTGCTGCACTTGTGTAATCACGCTAGTTAAAGGAACCGCTCCTAGCGGTGACAGGATGCACTGTATCTCGTTTTGTGTCGAGACACTGCCAAATTGCCCTTTGCCTTGCTTTTCTCAGCTTCACCCGAGTAAAAGCACCATTTGGTGAAAGCACTCCAGGACGCACTCAGGACGCCACTGCGGGTCAACTGCTCACACGTTTTCCTTCCGCCTGGAGAAGCTAGGAAAGCTGGGAAGCCGGCGTGCGCAAATTTTCCTGTAATGCCTTTGTTCTCGCCAGCCGCAACCACAACTGCTAGCTCTTCCCCGATCAGCCACTCCAACATTAGACGGGTCGCCGCTGAACGTCCTCCATTGCTTTCTCCTCTGCTCACCTCCGAAAACCACAGTGCTCCATTGCTGAGGGCAGGGGCAATCGGACACCTAGGTGAAGGCTTGGTTCTCAGTTACGTCCTTGGCCAGGTTAATTTTAAACGAATCTTTCTAGCACCTGCTCTCATTTAATTTATCTGATGAATAATTCGCTTTATTAAAAATTTGTTCTTTCACTATCATTAAACACCTGCACCATCTTCTGCCAAACAAATCATTTCAAGTAAAATGTATTTACCATATTTTTGTTGTGGGTGGCATAATAAAAAGCACTACCTGAGAATACTAGTGAGAAAATATGGTTAACTGTAGTTATCCCAAATTTAGCTTGATGGTGGCGACATGCTGCAGATATTTCCCACTATGTGCTGAAACGACTTATGAACAAGGTTTGTAGGTTCGAGCAGAGTTTGCTCACCTGGTTTGATTAATCCAAGGAATTGCTCGAGAGCTCCCACTGTAAAGTAAGGACAACCTCTTTGTTCTTTCAGATCTGCTTGCTTTTTAGACTCTCTGCACTGGAATCTGGCCTTTTGACAGCACAGGGACATCAGTAATATGTCAAAGGAAACAAGCATTAGCAAAGCCAATAGGTCTTGCAAACGCTTTGCTTTCCCAATCCGAGTTGGATTGTTAATTTATAAAATGAAGCACAAAAGCATTTTTTAAATTTTGTAGTAAAAGAGAAGACTCAGTGGGGAGAAGTAACACATAGGTTGCTGGTAGGGAATGAAGCATAACATGGGTGAAGCAACACAGAAGGAGGGGCAGCAGAAGCAACACTTAAGGCACAGGTGGGGTAAGCAATATGGTTGACTGGTAGTAAGCAACGTGGGCAAGAATATTTAATGGTGAGCTTTTACGGGAGGCACATGTGGGCTAACAATACTGAGGGGGTGGAAGCCAAGCACATGGGTGATAGAGCAATAGCAGTACAGGAGGGACACTTCTGGAAACCATATGCACTCTTATACAGTGCTTACTGTTCCACTCGACTGGAACCTTAAATGAGCCGCTGCTGGAGAGTATTATTAAAAATGTGTGCAGCAAATGAGCACAAAGGAAGCAAACACAGTTGAACGCTCAAACCGAAAGTTTACCTAGAGTCATAAATACATCCTAGAAACACACGACCTCCGACATTCCACCCAAACAGGCTTCTGCCCAAAGCACGGAACTAAAACAGCCTTTCTCGCAATAGTTGAGAAGTTTAAGATGATCCTTGATCAAGGAGGAGCAGTGGCGATTATCCTCCTAGACTTGAGCTCAGCCTTCGACACAGTTACATCTTACTAGAGAGAATTAGAAGGTTGGGTGTCTCAGGGGAGGTGGCTGCCTGGATCCATTCATATCTAGATAAGAGACCTTTCCAGGTTTTTTCAGTGGAGTCCTCCTCCAAAAGCCTGGAAATCAGCTGCAGAGTCCCACAGGGATCTTCCCTGAGTTCCACATTGTTTAATGGTACGTGCGTCCACTCGCTGACATCATTTTGCCACATGGGATAAAAATCATCACCTATGCGGAAGATACGCAGCTAGCAATTGCTCTCAATGGTTCCCGAAGCTTCTCTTCTGACGTAGAAATCTGTCTCGAGAAAATGGCTGACTAGATGGATCACTCATACCTTAAGTTAAATGGAGGAAAAACAGAACTTATGTTTCTGGGCATGCTCCTCCAGCATAGATCTCAAACAGATATGGCCCAACTACCTGTGTTCGGCTCCAACCCCCAAGACCAGCATCAAAAGCTTGGGCGTTTGGTTGGATACCTCCCTCAAGTTTGATGAGCAAGCAGTGAGAGTAACTGGGGCCAGTTTTGGCACCATTAGATTACTACAAAAGATTCTCCCACTCCTTCCTATGAATGAATGACTGACTGACTGACTGACTGACTGAGATAATTATAAAGCGCTCTTATGCCGAGGCGTCTTGGCGCTGAGTAAATATGATGCAGACAACAACAGCTCTTAAGGCCTTGAGAAAAGCTAGGTTTTTATCATTTTTCTCAAAGCGACCCTATTGGATTGCAACCTGATTGTCATGGGGAGGGAGTTCCATAAAATGGACGCTTGGTAGGAGAAACCTGTTCCTCCCCATCTAACTCTTTTTGTTCTAGGGACACAAACCAACCCTGTATTGGCTGACCTGAGAGAGCGTTTGGGCTGGTATACCGAGAACAAAGTTTGAATATCCCCAGCCCCTCCTCCATAAATAGCCTTTTGCAGTAGGCATAGGGCTTTAAAGTTCACTCTCTGATGGACTGGGAGCCAATGTAACTCCTTGATCACTGCAGATGTAGGGTGATATTTGGGTAAGCCAAGTAAAACCCGAGCAGCTGCATTCTGTAGCGATTGAAGTTTTTTGGTCTGTCCCTTACCAACTCCTAAGTATAGGGCATTACAATAATCGATTCTTGACAGAACCAGGGCTCCGACCACTGTTTTTGGAAGAGACAGAGGAATGAAGGGCAGATTTTTCCGTAAAATTTTAAAGGTGAAATTGCAAGATGAGGAAACTTGATTTATTTGTGAAGCAAGTTTAAGGTCCTTGTCAAACACAAATCCCAAATTCCTAACCTTGGGCACGGGGACTGGACAGGTGCCTGCTTCAGGAGGCTACCAGGCTTGGCTCCAAACCGAGGGTAGTTGCCCTCGAAGGATTCTGATACAGACCCTAGTCCTATCAGGTTTGGTCTATGGAAACACCCTTTATCCAGGAGCACCCAAAGCAACAATAAGGAATCTTCAAGTCGCACAGAATTGTGCCACCAGACTGTTGCTGGGGATGCAAAAAAACAGTCAATCAAACCAGCATTGAAGACTTTTACATTGGCTACCTGTTCTAGGAAGAATAAACTTTAAGGCACTGTGTGTAGCCCATATGGGGAAAGGGCCCATTCATTAACAACTCTCATCGCCCTGGGAGGTGCCTTCGCTCAGCCCACCTTAACCTTGCAGTCATTCCCAAAATCAGGAGAGCAAGAAGCGCAGGAAGATCCTTTACTTACAATGTGGCCAGAATCTGGAACACAATGCCCTTACATCTTCGGATGGAACCTGATCATTTTCTCTTCCGAAAACTTAGCTTTTCCAATTCTCTTCCCTAGAACCCATTATTCTCCTTAATGCTGTAATCATCCTTTCCTTGTTTGGCCACTAGCGCTGGGATGCCTCCGGGTAGCTACACACACTACAAATGCTAAATAATAATAATGGCCGTGTTAGGAGTTTACAGCTCACCAACAGCAAACTGCATTATGGGGTTTGTAGTTTTGCAGTTACATAAACTTTGTCAAGCCCCTTATGAGACCCTCCCCCCCCCCCCCCCCTCACTCCCCAGTATTTTCATCCGAATAAAAGCCCTGGTTAAGTGTCCTTTTCCATCACATGATTGGATGACAGAGATGAGAGCGAATGACGGGTCTGTTAATTGACTAGCAGGGGATATAACCTGTCCGACAGGTTCCTGTTGAGGGTTATCAGCTGTGCTGTCTTTTTTGTTTAGCCAAATCAGGCCAAAGAGTGGCCCTGATCCTCCCCGACTTAAGCCCATGCCACTCTTACATGTCACATCCACAGCCAGTGACATCATACAAAAAGGGCAGAAGCAATGTCACCCACCTTCTCCATCTTCCACGCTCAGGGCTGTCTGAGGTCATGGTCTTGCAGTAAGACAGCAGCCGTGGGAAGTTAAGCTCTGACCCCAGCTTAACACCCACTTCCCTTTACTGAAAGTGGCCAATTATGACATGACAATGTCATAGCATCAGGCCGGACCTGCAATGGGTTGCACATGCACATTTCCCAACTCTTTACCCCTCCCTCTTGAAGTAACGGTTCTGTGATTGATCCCAAGATTCCACAGAGTCACCATTGGTAAATGTGGAAGCGAAGATGGGCGTGCCGCTGCCAATTAAGCCAAAGAGCTGGCAGCGGAAACCATAGCGCCGCTAGGAGGAGCCATGGAGACGAAAGAAGTCTAAAGAGTCTTCACCAAAACCTACAGAGAGTGGGAGTGAGGGCGAAAGCGTCACTATGGAGATGAGGACGACAGCCCCAGGGAAGCAGGCTTTGCCGCCGGCAGCTTTCTTCAAGCGATAAAAAAAAAGAAACCGGTCAGACACACTGACACCTTTGCCCAGTAATATTTGGAGAGAGGATGTGGTGTAGCATCCAGAGCTCCAAATTTAGGAGCTGGGGAACCGGGGTCATGTTTCAGCATAGGTTCTCCTGGTGCCTACAAAAAAAACCAACAATTTAAATACATTATGATATTTAGCAAAAAAAACATTGGCGCAAGGAAACAGAATGACAAATATATGTATGGTTATTCAAAGTACGGCAAACAAATTCCTGCCTGGTGAACCCGTACAGGAAGAAAAGCACAAAACACGGTCAAAATCAAAATTAAAAAAATAGTGCACCTAAACAAACCTGCCTGCAGAAAAAGGGCAAGAGACGCAAGTAATAGGGGCATGCTCCATGGGAGGGGTCGACACATCAAAAAGGAAGAACATATAACCAACATTGACCACAGAGAAGCAAGCCTTGGTGAAGGACACACAAAGCAACAAATTAAGTGATGGGAGGGATGTAAGCCCACAGAGTAGATGCAGCATGTCTCGAAAAGACAGCACATGTGCTGCCTAGGCGAGGCCTATAAAGCATTAAAAAACATGGATGTAGCAAGACAACGCTATGCAAATCCTCCTTGACTAGGGGGGAAATCAGCTACAGCAGAATCTGCAAAATCACGTTATGCATTAATGTTATGAAAACAGTCGATTAGAAAGCGGAGAGATCGAGATCTAATTACAGTCCCAACCAAAGAGGTTTTGTGGACTTGATTGACGTTGTGACACTTCTGTCCCCGTGAAGGCACCTTTAGGCCTACGTGCTAAAACATTACAAACAGTAGTTACCTTGTGGAGAGAGCAGGGGTCTAATGCAAGCCCCTGCAGAGCACTTGGGTGGGGGTAACCTTCTGCAGCCCCTAGCCCTTCTGGCCTTCTCCACTCAGCCCAATGCCAATGAATACCTGTTGGATATGGGGGGCTCAGTGGACCCTTTTTGACATTTTGCAAGGGTGGGAGGGCATCATTTTAGATTATGCCACTGATTCCAATGGATCATGTGTATTCTTTTTACATATGGCAAGAAAGCAATTTACCTCACTTGAATCTTCACACATTTTGCTGCACTTTATTTATCCCTCTACTGATGATTTCGGCTATACTTTTGCACCATCAGACCTCATGTGGGTCATTGCTTATTGTATCTAGCTTCATGCTAACTTTAGAGTAGACACCGACTTTTTCCTCATACCTAGACTTCAGAGATGTACTGGTGCATCCATGCCTCATGTCTGTTTAGATCTGTGCAGTCATATATCAGCATGTCCGCTAATATGCAAGCAGTTTTTTTTACTTTGCTGTCAAAGGAAATGGCTCTCCTTCCGTCGTCCTTCAATTTAGGGCAGCCTTACTATAGGAGGTGCTTGGATCCTACAAACTATTGTTAATTGGAGTATTGTTCTCACAAATGTGCTAAACTATTAATAAATGTCTGTATCACTGGTATACACCAATTTTCTATATATGTTATACATACAATCTTAAATGTCAATGTTTACTTGATTTTCACATATCTTGCAAAGAGGTTTTATTCCCAATCATGGGACTCTATCTGATATTCATAAATAGTTGAATATGCCTGTACATATGTGGGGTTTCATGAATACTTCTTAAAATATTTTTTTGTTTTTCAAAAATGCATTTAAATAAACAAATTTTATTTATTTTATAGTACCTTCTTAAGGCATCTTCTTCAGCATGGCCATGAAGCAGCATTCTCTTCATTCTGTCCTCAAGATCTTTCCTCAAGCCACTAACATCCATGTGCAGGATAGACATCAAAATATCAGTTTGTCTAGTCCACATTTAGATTGTCTGAGGCTACGTGCTTAGCATCAAGGTAAGATGTCTCCTGACATTAAGAGCATCAGTATCCCAGAGAGGCTTGCCTTTGACACGCCTGTAGTCAAATGTTACATTCTTCTCATAAGCCATCAGAACCCTCAGCTAGGCAGATTGTGTACATTTCAGCAGATGACTGCTCCCATATCCAGCAGAAACCTAAGATCAGTCCACACCAGATGTAGCAAACTAGCTGATGTCCCTGTCCTTTGCTTATCCCTGTGCCGCCTCCTCTCTCCATTAGCAAGGCATATCACAGGCCACAGGATAAGAATCAAACATGGGACAGAGACCCAGGTAGATTCTGTCATGGGATAGCAGAGTAAAAAACGGCACATGTTGCTGCTCAAGAGAGCAAACTTCTTGTGAGAGACAGGGAGACTCATTCTCTTTTCAGAAGATCGACAGTGCGTTCATTTCCTCTAGGATGTTCAAGAGAAGAACCTCTGATGGATGACATCCTCCTACAAAGGTTTCACCTCAAACTCGTGATGAGAGCATTTATGAGAACATCTACGTTTGTCGGTACCTTGCAAGGGCACCAGACCCTCCTCCATCTTGGGTCACTCCAGTATGTGGTTTCCTCCATAGTGCACTAAACTGAGCATCTACGAGGTTCAAAATTGAGGTTGTCCCTTCAGTATACTCCAAGTGTAAGGAGATCCAGCCTTCACTGGCAAAAGAGACCGGCTAGTTTATACCTCAAACAAAAGAAACAAACAAAAGAAACTCCCTTTGTGAAACTTTGCTTCCGTTATACCCCCAGTTTTTGCTTCCTTATGCTAAATTGGGATGCACTAAATAATAATATACAGTAAACACCCTTACACAATCAGAAACTGTTTGTCTCCTTATTTTAAAAAACCATTTCATTCATATTTATTTAAAATTGATCAATACATCAAATAGTAAACGGAGATTAAAAAAATACCAAGATAACAAAGCCTACTTGCAGTCCATCATTTTCTATCATATCTATGATTACGAAAAAATCATTAAAATCAGTTAGAAGAGGGGACGGGTAGCTAGAAAAAGATCCAGTACCCTTGCTCCCAAGAACAAATATGACCGTACCATGGGATAACTGGTCCCATGGTGCTAAATCACAGGTTGGAAAAGTGGAGGTTGGAGTATTGCCTTTCTCAATACGAGAAGCTCACAATCTATGTACATTTTTTAACTCTTTTTAATTCTGTCCATATGGTGTTTCGGTGGCACCTGAAATGGTTCGCACCACCTTCTTCAGGACACATTTTTACGAATCATGCACATATTCTAGGAGACAGAGAGATACAAATTTATAAAAGACTAAGTTGTAAAATGTAATGATCATTAAGACATCCAGAAGAACTGTACCATTAGCCTATATGGGTTCCATCCCAACTCTTTCTATATATCCATGCAAATGAACTTCTATGGAGTGGTGTGGCTCACTGGTTAGAGGCGGCAGACCCGGAAGTAGAGAACAGCCCGGGACGAGGGTTCAATCCCTGACGCGGCAGGGTCGTGGACCAGGGTCAATGGACTCGATAATTCTCGCCTCGGTGCCTACTCTAACCAGGGATCACATTCGGCAACTCTGGGCATTAAGCTTGCCTCATCTCTGCAACGGCCCCCCCACAGACGCCGGGGATGCCTGGTTTCACCTTGGAGATACCCAGAAGGGACCATCGCACAGGGAAATCCAGGACGGGTTCCCCAACGGTCTTCAGCGCCAGGACGCTCCCGGGCAACAGTGCGCTTTACAAGTCCCACACACATTTACATTTACATTTGCACAGGCTCTAAATGGCATAGCCAAAACATCTTCCCCAGCAAATTTACAGTCTGTGGTCGAGTTCAGGAGTACTGTTCACTACTCTGGGGCTGTTAACTCAGTTTTCCTTAATTTCCAATCATTCATTCTCTAGGAAGGGGTGACCTGATGGTTTTCTGTTTAGGCCCCCAAGATACTTTCTTGCCTACACTTTGTATAATGAAAAATTTCCTAGCTACCGTAAAGGAAAGTTTCAATTCTTTTAAGGACTCGGAGGCAAGGATTAGGCTGGTCTTTCTCCACTTTATTTTTTTGCCGGCAGCCATCAGGATCACAGAAACAGAACAAACTACATTTCCCATGAGTCCTCGAGAAATTCACAATTTTTTCCGTAAACAATGTCTGATCAGAATGGAGGAGCTCCCATGACTTCCACCGAGGACGCTCTATCCTCCTCTTTCTCCACTGCTCATGCAGCCCAAGATAAGTGTTTCTCTCTGCTCCGTTTATATGCTGTTTGTTTTCATGTGTTTGGAGTTGTCAATGCCATGATTTGGAATATTTGCTGATGCTCTGCGCGCGTTGCCATTAATCTTATTTTGCCTTTCAATGCGGCCTTGGGAACGTTCTCGTCCCTTTCACAGCTGCTCACCTTCAGTCATAGGCTTCGCCCGTGGTGCGGTCTTTCAACCGCTAGAGGAACCGCGGTCAGTGATTACGTGTATCTAACCCCCGGGTGGCCATTGCGTCCGTCTTCTACATCACAGAGCGCGTTTGGCACATGCACCGCCGGAGCGCCTTCTACACGGGGAGGACTGATTCGCTCTAATAGAGCTTTATGGCGGTTTACAGAAACCCCTGCCTGGATCAAAACACCCAGAGACTTTTTTGGGAGATGAGGGTCTAGCCCAGGCAGGATAATACCCCCACAGCAGTATGGAGCAAAGGTCCGGGGCCTGAACCTTGCACAAGTTACCCATTGGTGGATATATAGTGTAGTAACCTTTAGGCAATTATAGGGGGACATCCCGATCTAATTTTCCCCTCAAGCAGTAGCTTTAGTCGGCTGATCAGCAATGGTGGAAGAGTTTGAGGATTATTATGAGGAGGAGGAAGAGGTAGCCTACCTCCCCATGAATGACAGTTTTTGTAAGGGGATGGCGCCCTTGGAGAGGAAAATCCTCCAGCTCCAGGGGCAATGCCTAAAATCCCTTGGGCAGTGGGAAGATCGTTCTGGGGTCCTATATTCCCTACCTCCAGGGCAGCCTTCCACCTCCTCCACGAGACTAAGAGCAAGTGTTCAGAGGCGTCTGGGGAGGACGCTGATGCATTTGCACAACCCCAAACATCCTTTATGGACTTGCAGAATATATCCATCTCCACTACCCCATCGTAAAGTCTGGGGGTGCCTTCTGGGGATCCTGTCCCCTCCTTCACGGGGGATCCGGATGACTCGCCACAGACGTCTAATGGATTCGGGCAGTCCTTGGCACCTGGAGGCAGCTGGTCCGGGGACAGGACCCCAAGAGTTGGGTGACAACTTGAACCCAGATGATTTGCTGAACACCAGGTCAGCGGAATGGTCCCCATCTCCTAAAGTGGTGTCCTAAATTGCTGCTAGACTTCAGAAGCCCTTGGATAAGGAGGTGCAGAGTTGTCTCCGCACTGAATGCCCTAGACCAGCAGTGGAGGGCAAAGTGTCTCCCACACCGGAAATAGACACCAAGATGGCTACTTTCTTATTAAAATTTGTGCGTGATCCCACAAAAGGGGTCGACCGCTCTTGGCGATCCTGCCAAGACAAGTTGTTAGATGTGGCAGGCCCACTAGCTAAAAATGTCATTGTGCCGGAGAATGCAAAGTTTTCCGGGGCCCTCATCTCTCCATAGGCTCTCTCTATTTGGGCAACGCATAATCAGCGATTTCAACAGAGAGACGGTGGTCCTTCTTAATTGAAATAGATCCGAAGCTGGGTGAGCTCGCCACTTCAGAGGCTGGCGCTACAGCAGAGGGAAACCTATTCAGGGACCCCTTCGCAAAAGAGTTGGAGAAGTTTGTGAATAATTTCAACTCTTTTGACAAGGCTCAAACTTCCTTTAAATGGATCTTTACACCCCGTGTCTTTGGTGGCACCAATCGTGGCAGGGGGCGCATGACCGGTCATACTTACCAAGAAGTCCCCAACCGAGGCACGGAATCCCGCAGAGGCCAGTGGCAGGACCCAGCCAAGTTCAGGAATTTCTATCCAACACGCTCATACCCCAGACGGAGAGGGGTAAAATCAATTGGGGGATTGTAAAGCATGCTACTCATCCGTGAGGATCTCAAGGCGCTGAGGGGGGTGGCAGAAAGGGGGTGCGCAGTTCCGTTCAGTTGAAGAGCCAGGTCTTGAGTGTCTTCCTGAAGATGTTCAGAGAAGAGGCACGTCTGATGTCTTTTTTTCCCGGGAACAGAAGGCGTTAATAGACAGGGAGGTCTCCGACCTCTTGGCAAAGAGCTGTAGTGCCTTCAGCCCTCCATCCCCAGGTTTGCCTCAGCAACGTGTTCTTGGTGGACAAACTGGATGGGGGCCACTGTCCGATGATAAACCTTTGAGAGTTCAACAGTGGGCTCATCTATCGCCTCTTCAAAATGGAGGAAGTTGGAGGAAGTTCACCTCCTCAGAGATATTTTGCAGAGTCACGATTAAATGGTTCATTTGGACCTCAAGGATGCCTACCTGATGATCTCGATATTCCCCCCTCACCAACGTTTCCTTCAGTTTTAGTGGAATCCGCAGATATAAGAATGTTCCTCCCTTCCTTTCGGTCTATCCTCCACACCCTGGTGCTTCATCAAGGTAATAAGGTTGGTGGCGCAGCACCTCAGAGCTTTTGGGATCAGGCTAATAATTTATTTGGACAACATCCATTTGATGAATCAGTAACATCTCCCAGTAACAATTCGCCTTTTAAAATCCTACGTCCATGCTTGCCCCTTCTCAAAAGGTCCAGTTTCTGGGCTTCATTGTGGATTCGGTAGAGGCGGCCATAAGCCTCCCTTCTCACAAGCTTTCCAAGATCAAGCATGAACTCAGGTGAACAGTTGCCAAGACCTCAGGGAAGGCATGGCTTGGCAGTTCGGGCTGGACTGTTCCCATGAGGCACAGGGTCAGACTGATTTGCATATGGCCATGTCTGAACTGGGGTGGCAGAGTGGGCTAAAGAACAGTGATGGATTAAACCCAGATCTGTTGACTGGGTGTGAGTGTTTGATTGGTTCAGATGCTCTGTCCATCACCACCCCCTTGGGTACCACTTTCTTACACAAACTATGCATTAATTCGTCCCACTCTGCAACCACATCCGCACCCAAAATCATAAGGTCGCCTCACTCACACTTCAGTCACTCCTCTTACATTCCTCTCACACTGTTGCATCGCTCACCGTGCACGAACATGGGCACTCATGCCACCCACACAGTGCAGAGGGTTAATGTGCCTGCTAGGACCACATTATGCAGCAGGTTTGACTAAATTATGCAGCAAACAAAGTAAATTATGCAGCATAATGCGCCACATTTTGTGGTAAGCAGTACTTCATTAATTTTGTCATTTTAATTCAAGTTAACACTGTCAGGGGAAATATTTCACCTCATTAGTACCAGTTTAACACCCAAATACAGCATTAAACACCTACAAGATTACCAGTCAATCTTTGCAAGGGCCTTCCACTGTTCCGTCACACTTTGTCACGCTTTAATTAACTTTTGTTCCATTTGCGTTGGAATCAAGTTCTTTTGTTGAAATATGCAGATTATGTAGCAAATGCAGTAAACTGATAATTATGTGGAAAACGCTGTTGCTGTAGAAACTCATAATTCCAGTGGCCCTGTCTTTAAGTGACTCAATTAATGGCTGGTAAGATGGGTGGTTTCTTTTTTTTTTTTTTTTTTACTTTCTGCACTACCACCACACCCTTCTCTTTCAGGCAGAGGCACCTCAAAATCAGTATTAACCATTCAGGGGCAGTTTTTGTGAAAGCTGAGTCCATGGGGAGGCAGGTAGAAGGCCAGCAGGGTGGCATTCAGAGGCAGAGCCCTAATCCTCTCGATCCCTAGGGCCTCTCAGTAATGGTCTAGTTGACAGAGAAAAGGAGCGAGATTCATCGATATTGTCAGAGAAGGCCCAGAATCGGGAGCACTGTATGAGGACTATTTTTTATGTTTACAAATAGCCAGAGACAGCTTCTTCAGAAAGATACCCCAAAGAAGGGGACAAAATAAGTTTTTTATTTTTTAAAGGGTCATTCATTAGTGAAGCTGGTACTGCTGTCAAGTGTGTAAGTGTCCATTGCTGGTTATCATCAAGGAAGCAGATGCAGCAGGACTGGGGCCCAGGGATTTGAGGGACACATTGCATCACAGTTATGGTGGTCTACCTTTAAAAAAGGGGCATCAGAGCTTATTTTGCTTTCAAGCATTAGGACCGAGGTGATGATCCCTCATGGTGGGGAAGAGGTAAAAGAGTCAGAGGAGATAGCCTGCTACTCAGGACTGCAGTTGTCATTATTGCATTAGGTGTTGTTGCATTATGGTCAAAGTGTGTGAGGGGCTCCCAACACTCCAATTATGGGGAGCAGATTGGGATAATATCTGTTTTTGTTTGATGCATTTGCGGTTTTAGAAGTCTCATGTTTAGTGCAGTTGATAAGCTATAGAAAAAGTATTCCTGAAATAATCTCATAAGCCCCGCTCCCTGCACGCAGCCATGTTCCTCCCGCTCCTCCAATCCTTGCCATAAAGTTTGGAAGGGGCCCGACCTAAAAACATTTTGCTAGAGGGGTGGGGGGTGCTTTGTGGGGGGGGCTCAGAGTAAAAAAGTTTGAAGACCTCTGGTCTAGATGTTAGAAGGTGTCTCAAAGTGGACAGTGCAAGCACTAGGATATCTCAATCTGTTTCTAGCCTTGAACAAAGAGATTATGTAACAGGAAAGGCTTTCTAAAACAAACAACATGTACAGTGTTCCTTAGAATCCTATAGTGAAAATAAAATATGTCAAATGTAACCGGGCTAAGACCAAGTCTGCTAATATGTGTAAAATGTAAAACTAAAAGGAGAACCACTCCTACACCCTCCCCCACCGGCCTTGAAAGGACTCCGCTTCTACACAAAAGTAGCCTAAATATAAAGCGTATGATATATAATAATTGCTTTCACAACCCAAGCAAATTAAAAAAAAAACAAAAAATGGCAATTAAAAAAGGCATAAAAAAATCCCTTAAAATCAATTTTGAAAACCAATTGCCGAATGTAAAAAATCTCAGAAGAACACACGTGGTCCGTACACCCTAGTTACTACTGGAGGCGCACTGTCCTGCAGTGTATCTGCATTAGTAGAGCTGGTATCCATATCGAAAGGAGGTGGCTCATAGAAAGTGTCCCGAAACAATGGAAAGTTCATGGGACAGCTCCGAAAATAGGTCAGCGGACGCATCATCAGATCCATGTCCATTGAATGCACTAGTTGTGTGGGTTTCATATGGGTGGAATTTAATATAGAGCGAACTAGACCCGAAATGTATCAGAGTGCTTTACATGAGCACCAGTTATGTTACAGATGGACACATTCATTTTTGTTAGGCACAGGGATATTTGGTGGCGCTGGCAAGCGCACACACCACAGCCCAATACACGAAGTCCTGTCTGGGGGGTGGTCACAACGCCCTGTGACAAGAAACCTATTGTCCTGCCTTCCCCTGCTCGAGCCTGGCTCAGCAGCAGGAGGGCAGAATTGTGTGTGTGGTCCGCAGCAGCACTAGCTTGCTGTTAGACCCCGAAAGGCTGGTCGGAGGAGTACATTGGGATCCCCAAGAGAGCCACCCAGTTCTTGGGATCTGACATCCAACACTGGAATGGGTGTTGGGGTAGGATTCTAACATGTTTGATACCAAACATGACCGGTTTTGGTGCAGCCAATACATAGTTAGAGATCTCGTAATTGACTGGATGTCCACTATATGTATAAAATGGCTGACGGCAATTACAAAGTCTGGAGAATCGACTCCTAGGTTTGTAGGGGTTGTCCTGCTCATGCAGGGCACCCTCACACTTATAACCAAGCACCCTGCCTTCAGGATTGAAAGGCCTACCTTAGGAGTAGCTTATATGTTTTAAGTGTAGTAACCTCTCAGGTATAATGACTTGTATATGTTGTGAGTGGTGCTATCACCAGCTCACACAGGCTGCAATGGCAGGCCTGTAGTCACAGTTTGAGTAGTCTCTCATGGGTGGCATAATACATGCTGCAGCCCATGGGAGAACCTTGGTGTACCTGTACCCTGGGTACCTCAGGGCTCTCCTGAAGACTTATATCTATCTATTGGAAGGTGTTTCATGGAATATGTGAAGTGAAACATGGATATTGATAACAAGATTACCCCATTTATGAACCATACTGCTGACAGTGTGTTGGCTAATGTGAAAGACAACTGTTCTAGTTTCTCGATGCTTAACATTGTGTGTCACATCTTTCTTAGCCATTAATTGTCAAATAAAAACGCAAAATTATCGCTGGAGTTCAAGTATTTTCAGGTCATGTGGCGAGATTTTAAGACCTCTAGTGTCCAGCTCATTTGCGTAATTGACTTAATGTATTCTGGAGGTGCCCCCACTGAATTTCCACTCGCGAGTTCGCCTCCGGTGTCAGTTGGGCCCTTTGGATCCAGTGCTGGATCCTGAGTGGCACTGCCTACAAGACCATTACCTTTCTTGGCACCTGCTCTAGTACTGACTCTCCCAGTGGCACCAACGCACCACGACTGCATCATCCCTATCTCCTTTACCAACTCTGGCACAGAGCTGGACGGGTGTTGTCTGATGCCCGCTCTGCCGCTGACCAGGGCGAGGCCCTCAGAGTTGGAGCGAGTGCCTTTTTTTTTTTTTTTTTTTTTAACCGTCACGGAGAGGGTGACATGGGAGGGGTCTGAGGACCCTTATGGATGCAAGCATCTTCTAGATGAAACAGAGGACAACTTGTATGAGGAACTGGCAGACTCCAGTGGGTTGGACACCTCACTGGGCACTGGCTTGGTCTCTTCCCCTACTGTGGCTAAGGGGGAGGGTTCCTCATTCTGCTGTGGTGGTGCAAAGGGTGGCAGAGGTATTGGACCTTCAGCTGCCCTCTGTGGCAATCCAGACAGATGTCTTGATACAGGTGCTTCAGACGGGAGTTGCTCCCTCCGAAACCGTACTCCCATTTAATGAAGCTGTTACCAATTTCCCACTCTGGGCTTTGCCCAAGCATTGCACAGGGGCTCCAGTGCACAGGACAACTTCCATCGCCTTGCTCCAGGAGACTCCAGTTTACTCGGAAAAGTATCCCACCTTGGAGAGCTTGGTAGTTCTAGTCTCCACTACCCCAGTCAACCATGGCATGTTCCCTACCGCTTTGATAGGGGTCAATGAAACTGGATACTTTGGTTAGCAGATTTTCTCCTTTGCCAGCCTATCACTATGGTCTGTGAACACCGCATGACTCTTGGGTCGGTACACCATACGATCTGCGACTCAGTTATACATGTGCTACCCATGGTCTCAGAGGAGGCTTGAGTCATATTGTTGCAGGCAATTGCAGATGGCAGAGATGCAAGTTCACCATCAGATGTGGACTAAATACAACTTAATCCCTGGGCAGAGCAATTTCATTGTTGGTGGCTGTTTAGCCCCACGCCTAGCTGAGAACCACTGGCTTTTCGGGGAATGTCCAAGCTTCAATTGTGAACATTCCCCTTGATGGCTCTCTCCTTTTTGGTGTTGGTGTGCTTCAAGGATAGCAGAGCTAGGGCGAGGTCCTTGGGTCTCTCCATGGCTCCCAGGTAACTCCAGTTCGCCCCCCACTCCGCTTTCATGGTTACAGACTGGGCTCTCAGCCACGTCCATTCCCATCTAGACACCATGGCCAACAGGTTTCCCAGCCATTTTGTGGCTGAGGTTCCCACAGACCACATAGGGCCTGTAGCCAAAGGTCGACCCAATCCATCAACCAAACACCCTCCCCTTGTTCCACCCCAGCAGCCACAGCCTCCTAACCCCTATAGTGTGCCCTCATACCGACATGGACATCCATTGTGAGAGGTGGCAGATATGCCATCACCTGCTCCATTGACAGTCAATAACATCTGACAGATGGGTTTTGTAGATAGTCCAAAGGGGCTAATCCATCTCATTTCTGGACACCCCTCCACCCATGCAACCCACTTATGACAGGCTGACGGAAGACTATTTATCCATACTAGTCAGGAAGTATTGGCTTTTTTGGCCAAGGGAGCCATCAAGAGGGCGCAGGCATCAGAAGTAGGTTGTGGTTGCAAATCCCACTACTTTCTGGTACCCAAGGACTGAAGCCTCCATCCTATCCTAGAGCTAGGCCTTCTTAACTTCCTGAAAAAGTAGAAGTTTAAAATGCTCACATTAGTGGTAACGTTTGACATGCAGGATGCATAAATTCACATCCCCATCCTGCCTGCCCACAGGTGTTACCTATGTTTCACGGTGAGCTGAGAACCCTGTAATTCTCCTGAGGCGGAAGCCGGGAGACATCTTGTATTTTAAAATTGTTTTCTTGAATTTTCACTTTGCGCATTACCTGCTTTTAAAAAAACTTCACTCACCCCCTGCCAGCACGAAACAGGCGATAGAAGCGCCGAACAGCGACCCTTCGCTGCAACGTAGGAACCGGCATAGTAACTATTGTGCCGCCATTGACGGCGAGGTAAACAGGCCACGCCTACCCCGAGGCCACGCCCACCCGCCCTCCACAGTATATATACGCTGCCTTCAGCGCCACCAAAGCAGACCCTGTAATTCTCCTGAGGCGGAAGCCGGGAGACATCTTGTATTTTAAAATTGTTTTCTTGAATTTTCACTTTGCGCATTACCTGCTTTTAAAAAAACTTCACTCACCCCCTGCCAGCACGAAACAGGCGATAGAAGCGCCGAACAGCGACCCTTCGCTGCAACGTAGGAACCGGCATAGTAACTATTGTGCCGCCATTGACGGCGAGGTAAACAGGCCACGCCTACCCCGAGGCCACGCCCACCCGCCCTCCACAGTATATATACGCTGCCTTCAGCGCCACCAAAGCAGACCCTGTAATTCTCCTGAGGCGGAAGCCGGGAGACATCTTGTATTTTAAAATTGTTTTCTTGAATTTTCACTTTGCGCATTACCTGCTTTTAAAAAAACTTCACTCACCCCCTGCCAGCACGAAACAGGCGATAGAAGCGCCGAACAGCGACCCTTCGCTGCAACGTAGGAACCGGCATAGTAACTATTGTGCTGCCATTGACGGCGAGGTAAACAGGCCACGCCTACCCCGAGGCCACGCCCACCCGCCCTCCACAGTATATATACGCTGCCTTCAGCGCCACCAAAGCAGACCCTGTAATTCTCCTGAGGCGGAAGCCGGGAGACATCTTGTATTTTAAAATTGTTTTCTTGAATTTTCACTTTGCGCATTACCTGCTTTTAAAAAAACTTCACTCACCCCCTGCCAGCACGAAACAGGCGATAGAAGCGCCGAACAGCGACCCTTCGCTGCAACGTAGGAACCGGCATAGTAACTATTGTGCCGCCATTGACGGCGAGGTAAACAGGCCACGCCTACCCCGAGGCCACGCCCACCCGCCCTCCACAGTATATATACGCTGCCTTCAGCGCCACCAAAGCAGACCCTGTAATTCTCCTGAGGCGGAAGCCGGGAGACATCTTGTATTTTAAAATTGTTTTCTTGAATTTTCACTTTGCGCATTACCTGCTTTTAAAAAAACTTCACTCACCCCCTGCCAGCACGAAACAGGCGATAAAAGCGCCGAACAGCGACCCTTCGCTGCAACGTAGGAACCGGCATAGTAACTATTGTGCCGCCATTGACGGCGAGGTAAACAGGCCACGCCTACCCCGAGGCCACGCCCACCCGCCCTCCACAGTATATATACGCTGCCTTCAGCGCCACCAAAGCAGACCCTGTAATTCTCCTGAGGCGGAAGCCGGGAGACATCTTGTATTTTAAAATTGTTTTCTTGAATTTTCACTTTGCGCATTACCTGCTTTTAAAAAAACTTCACTCACCCCCTGCCAGCACGAAACAGGCGATAGAAGCGCCGAAACAGCGACCCTTCGCTGCAACGTAGGAACCGGCATAGTAACTATTGTGCCGCCATTGACGGCGAGGTAAACAGGCCACGCCTACCCCGAGGCCACGCCCACCCGCCCTCCACAGTATATATACGCTGCCTTCAGCGCCACCAAAGCAGACCCTGTAATTCTCCTGAGGCGGAAGCCGGGAGACATCTTGTATTTTAAAATTGTTTTCTTGAATTTTCACTTTGCGCATTACCTGCTTTTAAAAAAACTTCACTCACCCCCTGCCAGCACGAAACAGGCGATAGAAGCGCCGAACAGCGACCCTTCGCTGCAACGTAGGAACCGGCATAGTAACTATTGTGCCGCCATTGACGGCGAGGTAAACAGGCCACGCCTACCCCGAGGCCACGCCCACCCGCCCTCCACAGTATATATACGCTGCCTTCAGCGCCACCAAAGCAGACCCTGTAATTCTCCTGAGGCGGAAGCCGGGAGATATCTTGTATTTTAAAATTGTTTTCTTGAATTTTCACTTTGCGCATTACCTGCTTTAAAAAAAACTTCACTCACCCCCTGCCAGCACGAAACAGGCGATAGAAGCGCCGAACAGCGACCCTTCGCTGCAACGTAGGAACCGGCATAGTAACTATTGTGCCGCCATTGACGGCGAGGTAAACAGGCCACGCCTACCCCGAGGCCACGCCCACCCGCCCTCCACAGTATATATACGCTGCCTTCAGCGCCACCAAAGCAGACCCTGTAATTCTCCTGAGGCGGAAGCCGGGATACATCTTGTATTTTAAAATTGTTTTCTTGAATTTTCACTTTGCGCATTACCTGCTTTTAAAAAAACTTCACTCTCCCCCTGCCAGCACGAAACAGGCGATAGAAGCGCCGAACAGCGACCCTTCGCTGCAACGTAGGAACCGGCATAGTAACTATTGTGCCGCCATTGACGGCGAGGTAAACAGGCCACGCCTACCCCGAGGCCACGCCCACCCGCCCTCCACAGTATATATACGCTGCCTTCAGCGCCACCAAAGCAGACCCTGTAATTCTCCTGAGGCGGAAGCCGGGAGACATCTTGTATTTTAAAATTGTTTTCTTGAATTTTCACTTTGCGCATTACCTGCTTTTAAAAAAACTTCACTCACCCCCTGCCAGCACGAAACAGGCGATAGAAGCGCCGAACAGCGACCCTTCGCTGCAACGTAGGAACCGGCATAGTAACTATTGTGCCGCCATTGACGGCGAGGTAAACAGGCCACGCCTACCCCGAGGCCACGCCCACCCGCCCCCTTTCCACCTATTAAAAAATGTGCAATTACCGGACGCGCAGCGGACGGGCGCGCCGTCAGCGCGCCAAAGGCAAGCCCGTCTGGGCCCGTCCGGGCCCAGCCGGCCCTAGGACCAGACACTATGCCCAAATCTCAGCCCCATCTATCCTACTCCTCGGACACCCTCCGTCTCTGGAACACTAAGAAAAATCCTCAATGCGACTTCATCCTCCAGGATGACACCCCATTCAGAGGATGTCCCTGTTGCGACACCCACAAAGCTACGGAACCCTGCCATATGCTTCGACTAGGCCTCCTGAATTGCAGGTCGCTAGTAAAACACTCACATGAGATCAACCTTCTCACTCAAACCCTCTCGCTAGATGCCTTGTTCCTGACCGAAACCTGGCTGACCCCCAGCAACGGCTCGGACCTGGTCAATGCTACCCCCCCCCGGCTATCAAATCTGCTGCCTTGACAGACCAGTTGGAAGGGGTGGCGGGCTCGCCATTCTCTATAAAAGTAATTTTAGTTGCAGGCTCAGCGAGGGCACGGTCAAGGACTGTGAAAACGGCAATTTCATCCGCCAGATCTCCCCCACCACTTCACTATCGGGTCTGCTGATATACCGACCACCAGGCGCGATAGGTGACTTCCCAAGTACGCTGATGGACCACATCCTTTTAAAAACATTAGAAACGCCCAATTTCCTTCTTTTAGGGGACTTGAACCTACACTTTTTAGATAAAGCAGATAACACAGCCGCCAATCTCCAAGCAGACCTCATGTCAGCTGACCTCCTGCTGCTGAACTCGAAACCCACGCACGAGAAAGGGCACCTTCTAGACCCCGTTTTCTCTAATATCAATAATCTTCAAATACATGACCCTACCCCTCTTCCATGGACCGACCACTTTCTGGTCCCCATGCATTGGTCCTATCAGCCCGCCGCGGTTCCTAAGCAGAAAACCAAGATTCTAACTAGACGTTGGAACAAACTAAGACCAGAAGAATGGGAAGGGAAGCTGAGGGAATCCGACGGTCCCCTCTCCACTGACCCCAACTCCGCTGATAGGGAGTTTAACAGCTGGCTCACCAACCCCCTAGACAGCCTCATCCCACTTACATGCGCCCTCAAGCATGTAAAAAGGATTAATCATGCCCCCTGGTACACTCCGGCCCTGAACATCCTCAGGAAGGAGTGCAAAAGGACGGAGCGGACTTGGAGAAAAAATAAATCGGTAACGAACAAAAACGCCTACCAAACAACCATGAAGGCATACAAACAAGCCCTCCACAGCGCAAAAAGCTCCTTCTTTGAAGAAAGAATAAAGAGTTCAGCATGCTCTGCTAAGGAGACTTTTTCCATCCTTAAAGAGCTCCTCCATGTTCCAGCTCCCCTGCAGATAGCCCTGGACCCCAAAGCAGCCGAGGAAAAATGCGCCAACCTGGCCACTTTCTTTGATAACAAAATAAAAAGAATCCTTTCCTCCCTACCCACCACCAATCAGGCCCCCCCCGGATCAGCCAAGGATTGTACCCCCACTTCAAGAAATCCCACGGACTCTTCTGAACTTCCACGTTTAGCCTCATTCGGACCATTTACAGAAGAAGAAGTGGCAACCACCCTGGCAGCCACGAAAAGCGGCGCCCCCAGCGACTCAGTGCCCGTACGGTTCACTAAAAGCATCGCTCGGACCATCGTAGCTAGACTCACGGCCCTCATTAACACCTCTCTTTCCCAAGGAGAAGTCCCTCTAAGCTGGAAGGAGGCCGTGGTCAAGGGCTTACTAAAGAAGCCATCTCTAGACCCCACGGACTTGTCCAACTATCGACCCATCTCGCTCCTCCCCTGGATAGGGAAGGTTGCAGAGAAGCTGGTAAACAAACAACTGTCCCACTTCCTGGAGGCTAACCTTCTCTTAAAAAACTCCCAAACCGGCTTCAGACCAGGTCAGGGGACAGACACCGCCCTCCTGGCGGCCGTAGAGAAAGCGAGAGAGATCATTGACACAGGAGGATCAGTGGCAGTGGTCCTCCTGGACCTCAGCGCGGCATTCGACACTGTCAACCATCAGGTCCTAGCCCAGCGCCTAGACAACATAGGTATACAAGACAGTGCGCTGAGATGGCTCACATCTTTCCTCTCCCAACGCTCCTTCCAAGTCTGGGAAGGAGAAAGCCGCTCCCCCCCAATTCCCCTCCGGTGTGGAGTGCCCCAGGGCTCCTCACTGAGCCCCACACTTTTCAACGTGTATATGGCCCCACTGGAGGAATTGGTCGCCCCATTCGGAGTCACGATCGTCAGCTACGCTGACGACACCCAGCTGGTGGTGACTCTCTCACACCCCAAGCTAAAACCCTCCAACCTGCGTGACTGTCTCTCCACCGTCCACCAATGGATGAGCGACTCTGACCTAAAGCTCAACGGGTCAAAAATAGAGATCCTGCTCCTCGGCCACAAATCCCCGAGTCTTCCACCTGACATCTGGCCCGCCTGTATGGGTAACCCCCCCTCCCCCAAAACAGAGGTCAAGAGTCTAGGAGTGTGGCTCGAGACAGACCTCACCTTTAGGACTCGGGCTAGGAAAACTGCCGGCATCTGTTATGGGCTTCTAAGATCATGCAGAAAGGTACTGCCCCTACTACCATTCAAATCTCGCCTCCTGCTAATCCAAGGCCTAGTGCTAGCAAGGCTAGATTATAGCAACGCCATTTACCTCGGCGCACCGGAAGCCACCTACCAGATCTTACAAAAAACCCAAAATGCCGCAGCCCGCCTGCTCACAAACACCCCATCAAGAACATCGGCCAAACCAGCGTTGAGAAAACTTCATTGGCTCCCCGTGAGGGAAAGAGTCGCATTCAAGGCCCTCTGCCTGGCCCACAAGACCCTGCACAACGCTGGCCCTCCCATTCTGAGCACATGGATCACCCCATACAAACCACCGAGAGCGCTCCGGTCTGAACAGGGAAACCTTATTGTGGTCCCTAGGGTGAAGAAAACCCGCGTTGGCGGCCGCAGATTCTCGGTAAATACAGCCAGAAAATGGAACGCACTTCCCCCGAACCTTAGAGCGGAACCAAACCTCACTTCTGGGTTGGGGCGGCCACCTGGGAGAGCTGGAGATCGGATTTCTCTAGTGGAGTTTCCGCTCCAGATAAACTTTCTGGAGATGAGTGCAATTTGTTTTTTCATTGAAAGCCTTCCTTCCATCCAAGTAAAGTTTGGTTCAGTTGTTCAGACAACACCATCGCCATGGGGTATTGTAACAAACAGGACAGGGTGGGGTTGTGCACCCTGTGCCAGGCTACTCTGCACCTCTGTGCTAGGCTACTCTGGACTTTCTTGGAGCATCAGGAAATCTTCCTGGTTGTGCGGCTCGTGGCGGGCTCACTGAATGCCAGTAACTCAGCCGTTGATGCCTTGCGGATCATGAAGGGTGACAACATCAGAAGATAGCACAAGGTCTTTTCCACATATGAGGAGATCCTTGGATCGATCTGTTCCACTCATCTGCAGAGAATGTGCAATGTAAGTTTCCAAAGCGATTGTGCTAGGGGACGCATTTCGTCTAAAGTGGAATTTGGGACTCCTGCATGCCTTTCTGTAGATACCACTCCTGCCCCAAGTTCTAAAGAAGATCAGGACCAAGCAGGTGGCCACGGACTGGGCAGGGTATGCTGACCTCCTGAGCATCAGTCTTCCGTGTCAGTTGAGGTCTTTGGGGGGATGATCTCCTGTTGCAGCAACAGGGCAGGGTGCTGCATTCAAACATGCGCGTACTCCACCTTTGTGTGTCGAGGTTGAACAGCGACAGTTGACTGTTTTCAATCTACTCACCTCACTGCTATTTAAATGCTCCTGGCTGCGTCATCCACCGATGACATACTTGGCTTGCGAGAGCCCTCGACCAATCCAGCTTAGCTCCTCTCATGGCGTGCAGGGTGTGCCCAACCAGGAACAGGCCATACAAAGGCTTGTTAAGTTTTGGTTGTCAGGAAAGTCTCCAATTTTGCAGTCTATATTTATTCAGTGTTTGCCTTTACCGTACTGACTTTCTGTCTGGCTGTCATGCTTATGCCTCTCTTCTCATCTTTCCAACCAGCCATGTACGTCAGTTCACCAAAATAACAGGGGCAGTAAAAGGGGCCATTTACATCGCAGAGTTGACCTCTTATCCCAGGCTTAGCCTTTTAAGGCCTCCTACTTGCTGATACAGACCATCAGAAGCAAACAACGGGGAAACAACTGATAGAACACTTTTTCTTAGAGTCCTGTTGGTTTTTCGTTTTTGGTGCACCTTTGTGACTTTTATTGCCTGGGTAGCAAGAGCAAGCCAGGGGTTGCAGCTAGCACGCCTGACTACCCTGGAGTGACATTCATGCAGCCATCATTCTATTAATGAAAAACAAACTTGTTTCTTACGGAATTTACTATTTGTAGGGCTTGACTTCAGATGAGAATTATGTTTGTTCAATATTTGGACAGAAATATGCAAAGCAGAAATATCTCCATATCATTTCCTTTTCAATCTGAGTGATTGCCATAAATGCATACGAGTTGTAAAGGCAAGCGACACCAGCACTTCTCAATCTTTCATCATGTTTCATACAGGGCTGCTCTTGCTCCAAGCGTACTACCGGATTGGGCCAGGGCATGGTGCATGTTAAGATGTTTAATGCTTGGTCTAAGGTTGTTGACCCCTGTAGGCTCATCAGTACACTGATGTTTGCCTCTCGAGGAGACTACATCCTCAAAAAGTGCTATCTGTGGAGGTTGAGTTGCAGCAATATAAATGTAACTCATTTCATCTTATTAGGGCTCTCCGTTTTCTCTCTTCTTCATTTGTATTTACAAATGCAAACTCAAGACTGGGTTTTGCTGTTTATATTTAGGGACAAAAAATACCAACTTGATTTTCTTTTCAAGTCTCTCTCAAGTTGTCATGACAGACAGGCCTAACGTGATGCCTATGTATAGTTTAGGGTTAAAAACGAAAACACATTTCCTAGCGAAGCCTAAATATTTCGAGATACGCGCATGGGTTTGTATTACAATGATAACATTCTCGGGTGAGTATTTTATAATATAAGACTACTAGGCGGACGAGAAAGCCTACAAATATTGAAATGTCCGTGTGTTCTAAGCAGTTAAATAAATGTGAAAGTATGCTAGTTGCCACTTCACTTTTTCACCGCCCAAAAAAACGAATACAGTGAGAAAAACGGATATGGATGAATATTCGTGGAAATGAGGAAATATATATAATACCAGGAACCCTAATACCATGCCTTGGGACGGTGTATGTGTTACGCCTGCCCCTTTGTCCCAGTGAGCATGTTAATTACCACGTAGAAGATATAACAGAGGAAAGTGACACAATTACTACTCTTGAGAGTTTGTGTCACGTGTATAAAATGGACATTGAGGACCGGATATGCATATCTCACCACAACACCAAAAGTATTTTGTGGAAAGAACTCCTGCATCACACTAGTTGCGACTAAAGGCGGCCTGATGTTCCACTGCCGCCTGTATCTGCTACCTTAAGGTACGACAGTGACGAACTACATTTCATGTAATGTGGGTCACATTTAAAGTGTAGAAAAGCCGCTCTTAACCTGTGGTCCAGTGACCCTGGAGGTCCTCACACCTATGTACGGCGTCCACAAGTTTTCATTATCATTCCTATGGAGCACTAAAGAGAAAAATAGGCAAATAAGTGCTGCGGAGGACACTAACCGGATTGTTAAAGTTGCATTTTAACGCCTTCCGATAAGGAAGTAGCTGATGAGGGAGTAATCTTCTGTGTAAAGAGAGAGCTCCATACTGTGCTGCCAATACCAAGGAGGGGTCTGCCCCCTGCCTTTTACTTCTGCCTCGAGGTTTCAGATGCCATTTCTCAACTGAACTCGCAGCTCTTTAGAAGATTAAGTACTCTTAGATTAGAAAAGTAGAGATGTAAAATGTTAGATTTTAAAACGCTCTGTAAATGGGAAAGAATTAAAAATTGGAGGCTAAAAATTAAGTTGGTATCCTTAGTGGGAGCAGCACCAAGTACAGCAAACAGAACAATTGGCGGTCTCAACTGGAGCACTAGTGAGTGCTGACAAAGAACAAAGAGTATGGTCTTCATTTAGCTCTTGGCGGATGGGTTACTCTGTCACAACTGTGACGGATATCCTGTCTGTTGAACTGTAAATCCTGTAGGATATAAAGGGATGTATATTTCGATGGACAGGATATCCGTCATCGTTGTGACGGAGTAACCCATCCACCGAGATCTAACTCGGGCCCTATATATTAGCCCCGTACGTGCTTATGATGGAACCACGCCATCACGAGTGATGGGCGGCATGTGCTCATGTCGGCATGGTTCCATCATGCGGCTGCCGCTCCGCCCAAGCGGCATTAATTTCCCGCCTGTGCGGGCGAAATAATGAGCGGGCGGGGTCATGACAGAACCACGCTGCCATGAGCACACGCCGCCAGTGACTCATGACGGCGTGGCTCCGTTACGAGCACGGCAGCGCCACGCTCAACCCATCCCCTGCACCGCGTCGAAATTCATGCCGCGGCGAAAGGGTTAAGAGTAAAAGTAGACAATCATTTGGTAGAATCTAGCATATTGGTTGATCTTTTAAAAAACAAACAACATTTTTAAAAGCTCCAGCCTTACTATTAAAAGTTCGATCTTTGGTTTATAATTTGTGTGTATGTTTGATTCATACTTGGTTCTATATTTCTGTGTATTGTTTTTGAGGTTCAAAACATAGAAATTGCTTAGGGTTGGTCTCGTGTTTCCAGTACTCTTTTAGTGAGGTCCACAAAAGCATAGTAGTTAAGGACTGTTGTTGTAGACGTCGCATAAAAAACGTTTGAGGCTTGAATCATTCACCTAGTTAATTGATAACAAAGTTGTCATTAGTCCTTTTGTTTTATTTACTTTTGAACAATGCATGTGGAGGGATGCACATCAATTAGTTTAATTTTTCATTCATGTTTGTCTAACTCATCTTGTCCAACTCGTCTTTTAATGCGTGCGTTGTGGTTGTTATGCCTGCCCCGGTGGCACCTATTTTGACAACGAAGACGGGTGGGGCAACTCCTGCTACCCCAAACCACTCGCACAGCAACATCTAGCCGCTTTTGGCTACATTTACACAGTACTCCATTTTGTCCTGTTGGTTTTCTCCTTATTTTTCCATTTTCAATCATTTTTTTATCTGTGTCTAGATGAGCTTTCAGTTCCAATTCACACACGGGATACATTCTGCCATTTTTGAATGTTTCTACTGTTTAAACTGTGTGCTCCGGACCTCAGGTTCAAACTCGACAAATGCAGAGGTACGTCCAGAGCAATGTTTATTAAAATTCCAATGCATTTCGGGCACCACACTGCCCTTCATCAGGGGAACTACAAATGACAATAAGAAAAGAAACATGAACATCACATTTACATATTAATCACTTTCCTATCGTTAATTTAACCTATCGACAAATGTTACATGCTGCTCAATCACATTTCCTTTGCTCAATTTATTTACTTTTGAGACATTTCTGGTTTTGTTACTAATTTGGGCGTTTATCCAGTGGTAATATTTTTTATATTCCATTTGAGTTAAGATTCAGACTTTCAAAACTATAAAAGAAGCAAATCTTTCTCTCTCTCTCTCTCTCTATATATATATATATATATATATATATATATATATACATATATATATATATATATACTTATCTATCCTTTCTCCTGTATCCACTGAAATGCGCTTCTTTTAAAGTATACTCCATTGTTAATTGCCATACGTGGGACTGGCTTAGTTCTTAATTGGTCCGCACAGCATGCTGGTCTTGGTAGTTCTTTTGCGCTCCGTTAATAGTTCAGTTGATGCAGACATTGGAGATAGTTTTATAATCCTTAGTAGGATGCGATTCGTGAGAGCGAGTCATTTAACACAATGCGTGCTGTGCTGGCAGGAGTAGGAAAGTTCCTCTACCTCAGCCGCTCGATTCTTTGAGCCGGTGCAGCCTGCACGGGAATTCTCCTGTGTTCATATTTTTTGTCTCAAAGGCCTCAGCATTTCCGGGTAGTTAGGTTCGCCTGACGCGTTTTTGTATGGCAATTAACAATGGAGCATACTTTAAAAGAAGTGCAGTTCAGTGGAGACAGGAGAACGCCTCTGATGAAGTGGAATTGGACCACAGAAACGCGTCAGGTGAACCTAACTACCCGGATGGTGGGGGCGAAAATGTGAAAGCCCTTTGAGTTAGGGCGCTGTTGAGTGCACCCTGAAATGCTGAGGCCTTTGAGACAAAAAATGTTTAAAAAAAAAAAAGATATTTTTTTTTCAACAGAAGACAGTTTCTTTTTGTCCCAATGTTATGCTGCTTTGTTTGTCAATGTTATAGGTACACACCTTTTGGAAGCCCACTCTCTGTAATGCTTGCTTTGTTGATTTTGGGGCTGTTGTAAACCAAATTGAATTTTGTTTTCCAGTGCTGGCCCGCACTGTGGGGATGGAGAACATCAAACTTTTAATCGAGGAGTTGCTGAGCGTCCAGTTCAGTCGATCAGTGGAGCTTGAGGTAAGCAGGTATAAAGTGAAATAAGAGAACACTTTTATACTGGCTACACTCCAGTAATGCCTTTCACCTCCAGTGCCACAATGTGAATGAAATAAATCTGTTTTAGGACAATTTGTGATGGGTATTTCTCCCCCTATCTTCCTCACCTTCACGCTGCCAGACTAAATCCTGAAAATCATCAGGACTGCACAAACCTCTAGAATGCACACTCAGTGCGCTGGCAGTACTTATGTCTATTTTTTCTGCGCCCTTGAGACAGTGCCAGACCTTCACTCTTTTTCGGTGTTTTACAGAGTGAAAATGTAAGCAGTGCACGTTCAAACTGTGTTGATTTACCTTTCCTAAAGTGTCTGGTTGCAAACCCTATAGTTAATGCCAGAAACAAATATCTATCTCCCACCACTGACATGCGTTGCTTGGCCCTCCAAGACGAACCTGCTTCCTGCGTGTGAGCAACGCCCCCCTAATGTTCCCTAAGGCAATTGTCCAAACTGTGACAGAGCTCTGCTGTGGAGCGGTTTTACACTTTATCCCATTGCGAGTGAGTTCCATAAATGCGATCATTCCCCAGACAAGGTCTCTCACTATAGGAAAAATAAAAAGAAGCATAAGAAAGAGAGGGTAACCTACAAGGTCGAGATCCCATTTTTGGGTTAGGTTGCTATCTGTGCTGTTCCCCAGTCCTGGAATGTGACTCACCCCAGCTCTAACCAGAGTTTATGGCCTCTTTATGCCAGCACCTCAGAGATTTGTGCTGTGATTGACGTCTGGGCTTCTCCTTCTGCCTTGCCTCTAGGTCCAAAGGCCACTTGGGGGCTTCCGATCTCATCTTTTCTGACGGATCTAGTACTGTGGGCCAATTAATGCAGTCGATCCAGGGCCCGCTATCCAGGCTCTTCTGGATTTTGAGGCTGTGCTTGTAGTGTGCCCCAGAATAACAAAGCTTATTCTGCTGGCTAAGCCACATACAGAGCGTACGGTTTGATGGCACCTAAATGACTGATCAACTAAGCAGATCGTCTCTCGTCTCAGATGAAGGTGCTGGAATCTGTTGAGGATGAACCTTTTTCAAAAGTGAATACTAAGTTACCTGCCCGTGAGTTATCCGGATCTCGTTCTGATGCCTTGCAAGTGCCTGTGTCGGGATTTTATGCATTGATGAGGGAGTCTCTTAGATGAACAATGTGCCCCCTCTTTCCCCTGAAGCTAGGCTGTATGTGGACCTGCAGAACGTAAGTGGGGTTGACATTGGTTCATATTTCCTATTTGACAGCCCTGCATTGGAAGTAGTTTGGAAGTATTAGAGTTGCCCTTGCTTACTTCAGATGTTAAAACTAAGAAGGTAATCATATTAAGGCCTCTTTCAAACCACTTTTACTGCCTGGTGAATCCTTGTTGGACTTGATTCGGGTTTGCCGACTGCGTACCACTCCTTCCAAACCTTGGTTCACTTCCACCCTCCGTGATCTTAAGTCAGGTTGTAAAAAACTTGAACGAACATGGAGACAAGCCTATCTCCCCGAGGCTAAAAAGAGCCTAAGGACGGGGCAAAAGAAATATTATGCGGCGATCAGATCCGCAAAAGGCCAATATTTCGAAGGGCGCATAACTAATGCCAATAACAATAGCAAAGAAATCTTTGCTGTAGTGAAAAGTTTTACTTCACCCTGTGCTGCCCAACCCATACTTGCCTCCACAGAGAAATGGTGCGAAGAACTCCATCTTCTTCGTTGATAAAATCACCAAAATCCAGGATGACTTACTTACTGTATGTAACAGCTTTCCATCCATACTGGCCATCCCGTCTCCTGTGTTACCTACCCCCATGGAACGGTTTCATCAGTTCTCCCCAGTAGAAAATACGGATATTGTCAGCATCCTCGCCTCCCTACATTCAGGATCCCCTTCTGACCCGTGCCCTGCCGTGTGCTTGCGCGTCTCGTGGACACAGTTGGCAATGAGGTAACGCATATTATCAATCGCTCTTTCCTCACTGCCACGGTCCCGACCTGTTGGAAGCAAGCTAAATTGCTCCCACTTATAAAGAAAAATGGATTAGATCCTGCTATCCCTGCTAATTTCCGGCCTATATCATTGCTGCCGGCCCTAGCAAAAGTATGTGAAAAGGTCGCCTTCACTCAGCTAGACAAATTCGTCGAAAATTCCCAGGCTCTACATCCAGCACAGTCAGGCTTTAGAGCAGCCTATAGTACGGAGACGGCGTTGGTGGAAATCTCCGAGGCCATTCGGGAGTGTTTGGACGAAGGTGGCAGAGCGGCTCTGATTTTATTAGACCTCTCTGCCGCCTTCGATACTGTCCCTCACTCCCTTCTGCTTACCAGACTAGCGGCCATAGGCATCACAGGCTCTGCTCTTGACTGGCTAACGTCCTTTTTGGACAACAGATTCCAACAAGTCTGGATGCCGCCTTTCGCCTCCTCCCCCAAGAAACTTGTAACGGGTGTACCCCAGGGCTCCACTCTTAGCCCCCTGCTTTTTAATATATATCTAACCCCGCTTATTTTCCTTGCTGAACAATTGGGAGCAAAAATAATGGCTTACGCTGACGACACTCAACTCCTGTTTACTTGGCCCAAAAACAACCTGGATACATCTGGAGCCCAAACTTGCTTGTCATCTGTCTTTCGTTGGCTTGCCCTCGCCCAATTAAAATGCAACGAAAGCAAATCTGAAATTTTGATTTATGGCTCCTTCCCAGACAACTTTGGCAACTCTCTCTGGCCAGCAGACTTACCTTGCCCCAAATCCATCAGAGGCCCTGCTAAAAATCTTGGAGTCTGGTTTAACAATGACCTCAGATTCGAGGATCATATAAAAAGACTTACCGGGATCTGTTTTTCTACACTTAAAACTTTACGCAGGTTCTTTCCACTTCTCCCGAGAGCGGCCAAAGAGACCGTCATCCGTGCCCTTATATTATCCAGATTGGATTACGCAAATGGCCTCTTCTGCGGCCTTCCTGCTAATCTGATCCATCGCCTCCAAGTTATACAAAATGCCGCTGTACGGCATTTGTTTAATATTCCAAAAAGTTCAAGTGTCCGTCAACCTCTCCGCACCCTGCATTGGCTCCCGGTTGCCCACAGGATTCTATTTAAAATCCTGGTCCTCGCCTTTCGAGCTGTTCACCAAGCTGGTCCTGTCTACCTGAGGAAAAGATTCTCCCTATATGTTCCCAACCGCCCCCTCAGATCAGCTAATCTGCACCAAATGACTGTTCCAAAATTCAAATACAGCAGGCTTGGCGGCCAATCCATCTCAGTCAGAGCGGGGAGAGCATGGAACACCCTCCCGCAGCAGCTTAGAACAGCTCCCTCCATCACTCTGTTCAAGAAAGGATTGAAGACCTACCTTTTTAACATCACTGTATAGGGTCCCCCTCTACCCTGCCTCTCACCCCTTTCGCGCCAGGATACTATTTTTTTAGTAACAGAGCGCGCTATAAAAGCCTATAATAATAATTGATTAAGGCAGCTTGGGACTAGCACGTTTTAGTCCGAGCTGTTAATAGGCAGAGAAGCTGATAGCTAGACCTCACATCTGATGCCTATTCCTATCTGCTCACCCTTCACTGGAGAACCTGTTGATCTAGACATCTTTAGCCATACTCCATTCAAATTCCTTTTCCATGACTTCCTCGGATAAAGTCTTTAAGCCTTTGGACACTGTGGGCTGCGGGGCCTTGTCTCTGGCATTTTCTCTCTACATGGTGACTTTTCACGCATTATATACTTGTTTTGTAGGCGATAGGTAAGTTAGTTACCTGCAGCCTTCATATGAAGGAACCTTTTTCCCAACTTGTGGCGTATAGACCGGATTCAGAAAATATGAGCCGCTTCAATATCACGGAAATGGTTGCTGGCTTCAGGTCTACGGACCTAGTAATTCGGAGGCATCTCTAGATGCACTTCTCTGGGTTTTCTGGTGATGTCCGAGTGAATGTAATGAACACAGCTTTGCATGGCAGGGAGCTCTTTGTGGAAAAGACCCATTCCGCACTACAGCATTTTAAGGAGCAGATCTGGCTTTTCCTATTCTTCAATTCAATCATCAATATCCCATGTTTCACAGGTACTGTAGAGCTCATCCCTCCAGGCAGAGTTGGACCTCTCAACTTTTTTAGCCCTATATCGAAGAAAAATATGCTGTCACTCTTACTGGAAGCCTGAACACATTTATTAAAAACAAATATCAGCAGCCTTTGATTCACAAAAATGGGCGAGAAGATACCCTTCCCGTGCACCAAATGAGCATAAATGCTAAAACATTCATGTTCATAGAACACATTTATAGATTGTTTGTCATAAAAAAGTAAAGGCAATCAAATGTCTGAAAACGAGACGGTGAACATTGCCGGTGGAGACAGAATCTGTGGGGCACATCACATTCAACCTTCATTATAATACAAACGTAACTTTCGGAAGCTGAGCTAGCTACATGAAGATTCTAGTCTACTTGTGCCAAGCATGAATGGGAGGCTATACATGTCAGAAGCAGTACAGCATGGTACTACGGTTCCTGATCTTTCAAACAGATTTGAATACTACCCTCTCCTGACCATGTCCTCAAACCAGAGGTTCTGGTACAATCAGACTATGATTCTGATGTTTTGTCCATGATTGAGTCTGAAAATCATCTTACGGTTGGGCCTTCTAACTTCTTCCACTCTTATAGTTCCTCAAAGTGATTTCTAAGGTGTTTATGGCTTCATCAGATTTAGGCCCTCTTTTAAGTAGGGGCTAAACCGGAATTGGTCCCTTAAAATATAGAAATCTATCCTGAAAGGCCTAGTGGAGAGGAAAGGCTGCTATGTTTTAATTTGTGAGAGCACATGTTTCTAAAAACAACTTTGGTAAATAAATTACCCAGGCCATTCTAAAAAGATAAATGGTCTTAAGCCTGTCTATTCATAGAAACAGCTACCAAAATAACAGGCCAGGCCCACTTTCTTTCCAAAAATGGTTAAAGCAACATCAGAGATCGGAAGCAACACAGTTAAACCGGTTATATTAACATGGGTCCCATGGTTCTTGGAGTTTGGTAACTATTATTTTTCCATAGCAGTACCGCACCCGTGCTGCAGAGATGTGCCATGCCACTCCAGTTGCAGCTTCACCCAGTTTGATGTGATGGCGTCATGCAGTATTTTGTTCCAAGTGACGTGCTGGCCTGTGTTCCTATTTTTCCATGTCTCATCAATGTGGGTCTGCAGCTCTATTCTGTGTTTTGCAAATGAATTTCTCCGCGAATCAGCCAGGTTAAGTGGTAACTCTTAAGAGCTCTCCATTAAATTCAGTTGACAATGTGCAATAAGATGCTGTTAATAAAGCCATACAATATCTGTTGGTGGTGTCTGAGATTCAACCATGACCTCTTGATCTGCAACGGATGTACCATGTTACAACGCATACCATTACAACTACCTACTGTTACAACGCGACCATTACAACGCATACCATTACAACGCATAGCGCTTTGAGGTGCTGGATAGTGGTAAGTATAATTTACTATTCTAACTCCAGTCCCCGTGGACCCTAGGGAAGGTGTTGGATAGTAAATTATACTTATTCCCCATCCTAGAGCGCCCCCCAGCGCAATGCGTTGTAATGGTATGCTTTGTAAAAGTTGCGTTGTAACAGTAGGTAGTTGTAAAAGTTGCGTTGTAACAGGTGTATACCATCTGCAACTGTTACATGCACCCGATGGCCATCAGTGGAAAGCCAAACTATAATAAGTAGGGGTATGCTGACGCATCCCCCTTCCTACTATTCACTCCTTCATCCACAAGAAGTATACAAAATAACACAAGAAGAAGGATGTAAGAGAAAACAAGTATAACAGACCTCTGAGAAAACCTACAAGTAGGGTGACCTAAACAAAGAGGGTTAGTCGGGTAGACACATGAAGGCAGATAAGACAGCCAGGTATACCTTGACCGTAGCAACTGCCAAGCCCTGCTTAGTACGAGAAAGTGCAACGTTTATTCAATTCCAGTGGCAAAACAGGAAGGTTCTTAAACCTCCAGCCATGCCAACAACTCATATTGATAGACTTTGTACCAGGTTTTCAGGCAGCTAAAATGACGGCTGCCACTTCTGGTGGTAAACAGAAAATATCTAGTTTGTATAGTTTAATTTCCAAACGTGTAGGTGTAGCATCAGAATTTTGTTGTGGAGTATTTTATCATTCTGCTGCAAAAGTTGGTCTTCTCTGTGAGGAACAGGAGACCGAGTGCGGAGTACCAACAGAACGGCACACTAAGCCTTCCACCCTTGCCCAATGTATTGCTATCCGGAATAGAGTTTCTGAAAGAAGAGCGAGGGGCTCGAAATGCATAAAGCAAAACCATTGACCAGTCAAACCTAAAAGCATTCTCCAGGAAACTATTCTGGGCAGAATGAGTAGCACAGAACCAATTTCATTTCCTGTTTAAGCCATGGTGAACAGATCCACATTTGGACAGTCCAAACTGGAGAAGTTGTCCGTCACTTCATCGTGAAGTTCCCACTCATGGTCCACTGGAGAGAGATTACTCTAGGCATCTGCACTCATCGCAATGAAGGATCCTGCAACATGTACTGCTACGAGAAGGGGAGGATAGGAATTTTGCAGAAGCATTTGAACTTGGTGTACATTTTATTACTACACTGATTACACAAGACGAAGTGTATGATCGACTCTGTGGGCTTTGCAGGCACTAAGAAAGCAAGGCAGTGACTAAACATGATTTCACATTGGGTCACTCGTTTTCTAAAGATCTGTCAATGTTTAGCTAAGAAAGATCTCCAGCTGCCATTCATACCCATGGTGCGTGGTCTGCCAAGGGTGCTTCTGTTCTTATAAGGGTTATCAAATTGGCTGATATTGGACAAGCACCCATTTCATCATCTTTGCGTACCTTTGCAAAACATTACTGCGCCACAGCTCAGGCACGCAGTGATGGATTCTTTGCCAGGTCCTGTGTTGCATGACTTGGCACTGCTCATTCCTACCTCCCAATGGAGCTGCTTGGAAACTGCAAGCTGTATCTGCTGGAAGTAGTTTCGATTAGAAGAAATAGTTACTTAGTGCTAAGTTTTTTTTGTGTCTACTATATCTTCCCACACATTCCTCACCACCCTTTGTCCTCCCCTGATGAGTTACTGACATTGATAATAAGGTCCCTAACACAGAATGCAAACTTTATTTGAAGTTGATGTCACTGTTGTCACAGCTCTCTCCGTTCTTCTCGGCACAGCTCCGTCCGTTACCAAGGAAAAATACAAGGAAATTACACCAGCATGTCCGTCGGCACCTTAAATATCATGATGGTGTTACATCCTATTGATCAACAAGAAGAGAGATAGGGAGAGTCACGAACACTCTTAGTCCCCAAACTATATTAGACAACAACAAAAAAAGAGTGTTCCTGTTCTGATTTGAATGGAAAGGATGCACAGAGCACAAGGAACCAACAAAGCCCATTTGGTTTGTTAAGAAAGCCCTCACTCACTGACCTGGTCGGTGACTTGCTTCATCATCGGGCCCCACCGGGTGTGACCGAATGCCACCCCGGTGTGCTGCAACGCCAGAGTTACTGCGGAGCTGGTCTTGTGAGGGTGGGAGGGCTATGTGAAAGATTATGTGGATAGTGTGAAGTGGTGAATTAAAATTGCCTTGTATGTATCAAAAATTCTTTTAATCAGAGATCATAAAGGACAAGGTTAAAAAATGTGATGGTAAGTAAGGCCAACTAATTGGATGGTCTACTACCACTAGCATTAAGTGACAACGTGAATGGTCAACATGGACATGTTTCAGCCGGTGTGGTATAATTAACCTGGCATTCGTCAGGACCTAGAGTGTAAACCTCGGCGGTATGGGCACGCTAAGGCCCACCCAACCAGAGGACTTGAAAGTGAAAAAAGTCTGTGAAGTGCAAAAAACGAGGGGGCATCCCCACCCAAGGGCAGGACGCACACAGCCTCAAATCTCTAAATTTTAGAGACAAAAAGTAAAAAGCACCTGTGGGAAATGAGAGAGATACAGACAAACATCAAAAAAAGACAAACAAACAATTAGAATTTTTGTCGTTTTAGGCTAGCCAATTCAAGCCAGTTACTTGTGCTCACGGTGCCAGGGTGCACAACTCATACCTGATAGCAGAGGTGCGTGGCTCTGCCTGTGGTTGATACTAAATGGTAGGTAGTATAGCCTTAAACAGTGAAGAGACACTCTCATGGTAGATTGCCAATTGCAAGATCTATCTGTGCGAGTGCGCAGGGAGGGAAAGAAGTGAAAAAGGAGGCGAATGGCAGAGAGGACATTCAGACAAAACTAAATCACTCTGCGATCAATGGGCCAAATGGCCAGTGACCATTCAGCACAAAAGAGAACGAAAGAGGTGAGAGAGTTAAATTCTCACTTCACAAGGGATGAAAATCCACCCCATAGACCGCGGGAGGGAGGGGACGGCGCATTTGGCACATCCTGAAATGAAAGCAAAAATGGGAAAGAAAAGGGACAAACGCTGTCAGCAAGCAGCGTTAGTACTTAGCTCAAATGGTCCTTTGCAGCCAGGGAGGTACTCACGCCCACGGCGCCTGTCTCCTGTAGGTACACCTAATCAGCCCTCGGAACCGGGTCTCGCCGATCCGGGGTTGAGGGATACGGGCGGTTTTATGAGCCTCCGGTGAATGTTGCCGCTTCCGGGATAGGAAGCGTGCGTTGTGCGCATGCGTGGAAGTAGCGGAGAAGGAATAGAACGTGAACCGCTTCGGGTAGGGGATACTCACTTCCGTGTGGGAAGGACTACCTTTTGCGCATGCGTGCCGATTCGACTGTCACAGTAGAGGCAGCCGGACTTGGAATTTATGTGTGGTACGCATGCGCGGAAGTTTGACCAATGCGGAATGATGTAAACAATCTACAGCTTAACGTAGTGCGCATTGGAAGCAGAATTAACCATATGAGTATCAGGTGAATGAGGAGGGACAGACACAGCACATGTTAAACTCAAAAGAGATAGAGATATCCCAGGCAAAATACCCATCTCAGATTTAGCGTGAGTAATAGGTAATGGAGGAAAATCCTCATCTTTAGGTTGATTATTTCTAGACAGCTGATTGTGGGGCAGTCTACACCCACAGACAACAGGAGTTTATGGAACAGCAACGAGTCAGGAGGTAGTAGGTTTACTTGAGGACAGAGCCCCAGGGTATATCGTCATTGAGGCCATTTACATGAGTGCCCAGGCGGTATACCCAACGCTGTTCCTTTTCAAACTATATCTATATCTAGAGTAGCCAGAATGATGGTATCTGGCTCAAAGGTAATAGACTGTAGTTGGTGTAACAGGTTCTTTGTATCTCAAGGATACAAAGAACCTGTTGCACCAACTACAGTCTATCACCTTTGAGCCAGATACCATCATTCTGGCTACTCTAGATATTGAGAGCCTGTATACCAGTATTCCGCAAGATGAAACAATCAAGGTATTAAGTGCAGCTCTGAATTCTGTCACATGGGAATACAACACTCCCAGAGATTTCATAACAGAATGTGCAACAATCGCACTCAAAGAAAACTTCTTTGCTTACAAAGGACGGCTATTCCTGCAATGCTCCGGTACCTCGATGGGCAGTACGTTTGCTCCCAGCATAGCGGGGTTGTATGTGGCAGACTTTGAGGCTAAAAACATCCAGTCTATAAACAATCCGTTTGCCAGGAACATTTCGTATTGGAAACGGTACATAGACGACGTGCTGCTCATCTGGAAGGGAAGCATGGAACGTCTAATGGAATTCCTCTGCTGGATTAACACCATCAACAGATATCTCAAATTTACCCATACAGTGAGCACCACGGAGGTGGTGTTTCTAGATGTGGTAATTATGAACAGTGGGACAACTCTGACTACCAAGACCCACTATAAAGCCGCAGCCAAAAATAACCTACTACAGTTCTCCAGCTTCCATCCTCGTCCATTAAGGGAGAACCTCCCTTATGGACAATATTTACGCATCCGCCGGAACTGTAGCAATATAGATGATTTCAAACGTCAATCATCTGATCTAACGGCCAAGTTGGCACAAAGAGGTTACCCAAGTCACCTTCTCAATAAAGGTTTTAAACGGGCACGGAACCAACCACGGGAAGCCCTCCTTGAACCAATCACGAAAACTACGATGGAAACTCCCCTGACTTGTGTAACCACCTATAGTGCATTATCCTATCTAATGAAAAAAATCAATAAATAAAAATTGGAAAATCATCACAAGTACCAAGAAGGATTGGCAAAAACCTCTGTTCTCTTTCAAGAAAGGACACAGCCTCAAAGATGCCCTGGTCCACACAAGACCCAAAGAACTACCAGCGACCCCCTTGAGGAGTGTCACGGATGCATGGAACCTACCGAAAGTCACAGGCCACTTCCCGTGCTCCAACTGTTCCGTCTGCCACCTGACAGCCCCCACCAAATCTTTGACCCTTGAACCCGGGAAAACATGGTGGCAAAAAGCACACACTAACTGCAACTCCATAAATGTTGTTTACCTTGTCACATGCGCCTGTTCCCTCCGGTACGTGGGGATGACGACTAGAAAAATCAAACAACGGATATGTGAGCATAGGAGTAATATCAGGTGCAAGAAATCGACGACAAAAATGAGTGACCATTTTTTACAAACTAATCATACTACCAATGATCTGAGATGGACGGTGATTGAACAAATCCCTGGGGGCACCAACATTGCAGAAAGACTGTTTGAAAAGGAACAGCGTTAGGTATACCGCCTGGGCACTCATGTAAATGGCCTCAATGACGATATACCCTGGGGCTCTGTCCTCAAGTAAACCTACTACCTCCTGACTCGTTGCTGTTCCATAAACTCCTGTTGTCTGTGGGTGTAGACTGCCCCACAATCAGCTGTCTAGAAATAATCAACCTAAAGATGAGGATTTTCCTCCATTACCTATTACTCACGCTAAATCTGAGATGGGTATTTTGCCTGGGATATCTCTATCTCTTTTGAGTTTAACATGTGCTGTGTCTGTCCCTCCTCATTCACCTGATACTCATATGGTTAATTCTGCTTCCAATGCGCACTACGTTAAGCTGTAGATTGTTTACATCATTCCGCATTGGTCTAACTTCCGCGCATGCGTACCACACATAAATTCCAAGTCCGGCTGCCTCTACTGTGACAGTCGAATCGGCACGCATGCGCAAAAGGTAGTCCTTCCCACACGGAAGTGAGTATCCCCTACCCTAAGCGGTTCACGTTCTATTCCTTCTCCGCTACTTCCACGCATGCGCACAACGCACGCTTCCTATCCCGGAAGCGGCAACATTCACCGGAGGCTCATAAAACCGCCCGTATCCCTCAACCCCGGATCGGCGAGACCCGGTTCCGAAGGCTGATTAGGTGTACCTACAGGAGACAGGCGCCGTGGGCGTGAGTACCTCCCTGGCTGCAAAGGACCATTTGAGCTAAGTACTAACGCTGCTTGCTGACAGTGTTTGTCCCTTTTCTTTCCCATTTTTGCTTTCATTTCAGGATGTGCCAAATGCGCCGTCCCCTCCCTCCCGCGGTCTATGGGGTGGATTTTCATCCCTTGTGAAGTGAGAATTTAACTCTCTCACCTCTTTCGTTCTCTTTTGTGCTGAATGGTCACTGGCCATTTGGCCCATTGATCGCAGAGTGATTTAGTTGTGTCTGAATGTCCTCACTGCCATTCGCCTCCTTTTTCACTTATTTCCCTCCCTGCGCACTCGCACAGATAGATCTTGCAATTGGCAATCTACCATGAGAGTGTCTCTTCACTGTTTAAGGCTATACTACCTACCATTTACTATCAACCACAGGCAGAGCCACGCACCTCTGCTATCAGGTATGAGTTGTGCACCCTGGCACCTTGAGCACAAGTAACTGGCTTGAATTGGCTAGCCTAAAACGACAAAAATTCTAATTGTTTGTTTGTCTTTTTTTGATGTTTGTCTGTATCTCTCTCATTTCCCACAGGTGCTTTTTACTTTTTATCTCTAAAATTTAGAGATTTGAGGCTGTGTGCGTCCTGCCCTTGGGTGGTGATGCCCCCTCGTTTTTTGCACTTCACAGACTTTTTTCACTTTCAAGTCCTCTGGTTGGGTGGGCCTTAGCGTGCCCATACCGCCGAGGTTTACACTCTAGGTCCTGACGAATGCCAGGTTAATTATACCACACCGGCTGAAACATGTCCATGTTGACCATTCACGTTGTCACTTAATGCTAGTGGTAGTAGACCATCCAATTAGTTGGCCTTACTTACCATCACATTTTTTAACCTTGTCCTTTATGATCTCTGATTAAAAGAATTTTTGATACATACAAGGCAATTTTAATTCACCACTTCACACTATCCACATAATCTTTCACATAGCCCGCCCACCCTCACAAGACCAGCTCCGCAGTAACTCTGGCGTTGCAGCACACCGGGGTGGCATTCGGTCACACCCGGTGGGGCCCGATGATGAAGCAAGTCACCGACCAGGTCGGTGAGTGAGGGCTTTCTTAACAAACCAAATGGGCTTTGTTGGTTCCTTGTGCTCTGTGCATCCTTTCCATTCAAATCAGAACAGGAACACTCTTTTTTTGTTGTTGTCGGTGTTACATCCTAGGCAGAGTCTTGTGGTGCTACCTTTCACCACTGGAGAGATATTGCAGGGGGTGGGGGTGGGGGTGGGGGGGGTTCGAGGAAGAGGGGGAATAGAGAGTTTCTAGATTCAGTTTGGCCTGTGAAGAATCTTCATAATCTCAGAAGATATTGTAAACGCCAGAAATATTATTAATGAGAATAATTAACTTTTGTCTGCATTTATATTGAAAAGAAGACCATTTGCTGGCCCAGCTGAGCTCCGAGCCTCTGAGTCGGCCACCGTTTTCAAAAGCTCTGCAAGACCATGGTTCCCCAGAAGGTGCTCACGATAGTGGTAAATATATATATGATACATATTTAAATTTCGAGCTAAACCACATTACCGATAGTGAGCACCTTTCTGGATAACCATGGTCTTGCAGAGGGAAAGTTTGTCTGTCAGTCTGGGGGCAGTAGGGGGAAGCAGCGGTGCATCCCGAGATAACTTTCAAGCTTGTTGTAACAGCTAACCTTGTGTAGATGATGGAGTGAAGTTTCTTCCCCACTGTGTCCACCAAAGGAACCAGGATGGCTTCAGTCATTCAGGTTTTCAGTCTTAGAGGACCTTGAGATCGGGGCATACTGCTTTTATAGTTAGAGTACCCAAGTGGCTCAGATGCTTGGTAAAGTAATGTCCACGCCACCTAAGTGGAAGTGCCAGAGAAAGGTGTGGGACTTTGGTCCAAGGGTGAGACTTGCTATTTGGGACTTAGGAACTTTTAATGGTGCTGCCATTACGGAATTGCTTATATCCCATTCACCAATGTCTAGTAATATGTAAAAATGCTGTTTTATATGCTACTGTAAAGCGCTCTGATACCCTGTGCAGGGTCATGTTTGCGCTATAGAAAACAATAAAAATAAAATAAAATAAATAATAAATAAATAAATAACATACTGATAAGGTAATTGTACTAAAAGTTTTGCTCATTTTTGTCACTGGGTAGTTGTTTAGATATGAATTGGTGTGGGTTAACATGGTATTTCTTTTTGGCTTATTTTTTTATTATTTTGAATGGGAGCAAAGCATCACATAGCAAGTTATCACAGAAAAGGAACCTGGCATTTTTTTAAGTTGCTTCCGGCACTTCTATTTTATTGCCCCAAACACTGTGACCTGTAAGGCAGTCTACAATGGGTAAAATTGATAAAGGGAATGCAGAGCGGGACACGACGCAGTGGAGTGGACTGTATCTGGCAGCGCCGGGCAAAATGTTTGAGAAAGTAATCCAGCGCCAGTTAAGTAAATTCATTGAAGAAAATAGGATATTACATGAGACACAATCAGGCTTTAGACCCGGCTTCAGCACTGAGACAACACTAATTGAGGTGGCAGAGTCAGTGAGGTGGTCGATGGATTCAGGAAACTTAGCAATGCTGGTGCTCCTGGATCTGTCGGCCGCTTTTGATACGGTCGACCACGCTAGGCTGTTGATGCGACTGGCTGAGGTAGGCATCCAGGACCAGGCACTGGGGTGGATACAGTCGTATCTGACTCAGAAAACACAGAAGGTGGCGCTGGGGACAGTTTCTTCAACACCCAAGGTCCTCAGCTGTGGCGTCCCTCAGGGGTCGGCACTCAGCCCACTATTATTTAATATCTACCGGGCTCCACTTTTTACGTTGATTGCCAATTGGGGGGTCAAGGCAATCTCATATGCCGATGACACCCAACTAGTGTTTCCGTATTCGGAAGTGTTGGAGGTGTCCTTTTCGAGTTTCTAGGGCTGTCTCCAAGATGTTGCATGCTGGATGAACACAAACAAATTAAAACTCAATGCAAACAAGACGGATGTGATCTTTTTTGGCAAAGGCCCACCTCCACCCTCAGAACTTTGGTGGCCGGCGGAGATGGGACAGGCCCCTTCGCCTAGCCAAACGGCAAAAAATCTGGGGGTGCGGTGGGATGATAGTTTGTCCTTTGCCTCGCACATCCAGCAAGTAGTTGGTTGCTGTCTGTGTAAGCTGAGGAATCTCCGTAAGATTCTGCGACTCCTACCAGAGGGCTGCCGAAAAACAGTAATCCATGCCACAGTGACATGTAGGCTGGCTTACGCAAACGACCTCTATCTGGGCTTACCAAAGTACCTAATTCAGCGGTTGCAACTGATCCAAAATGCGGCTGCGAGACTGTTAATGCTGATCCCTTTCAAGCATTCGGCCTCTCCGCACCTTCTTTCACTTCACTGGTTACCAGTAGCCAGCAGAATCAAATTTAAGGCACTCAAGCTGGCCTTTAGATCTCTGTATGGCACCTGCCCAAATTATCTGAAAACTCGGCTGCCGAGATACACCCAGGCCCGCTCTCTCTGCTCCAACTGCCGCGTTCAGCTTGTAGTTCCACGAGTAAAAAGGGCTCGGTTGGGAGGACGAACTTTCTCGGCCAATGTGGCGGCACTCTGGAACACCCTGCCCCCAGCGCTTCAGCAGATCCCCTCTGAGCTCTGCTTTAAGCGGATGATGAAGACCTGGCGTTTCACCCAACCGCGCTAGGCGCTAATACTCTAGTCCTTGTGGTCAAACCTGTTCTTTTAGCGCCGGGACACCTCCTTGTGAGGTAGCTGTTCGCGCTTTATAAAATGCCGTATTATTATTATTATTATCTGGACCTGACTTCACTCGAGGGGAATCGGTTCTCACGGCAGCGATTAGAGAATTTCAAACGACCACCATGAAGTCGAAATAAGGGTTGTTCATCGAGAGCATACTAGAATCCTTATTAATGAATTATGTGAGTGGGAAATGCATGCTGCAGACGAATCAATAGAGAAAACTGCGTGGCAAGTCTTAATCTGTGAGTCAGGTTCTTCAGAAAGTTAGACGTGATCTACTGGCAGTGGACCTAGAGCATCTGTATTGTACCCTTCAAGACTGGAGTCAATCCAAGTCTTACCAACTGTGATAATGAGGCTGCCTGAACCCTCTTGAATAGTTATAGCAGAAATACAGACCCAGCTGCGTCCTCAAATTGTGTATGACAATGTTTTCTTTATTCTTTGTTGTTACTGTAAATCCTTGAGCATTGCGGCTGCTAAAAATACCTGTGTATTGGTAGGAGGCAGTGATACTTTTCTTGTACACTTTTGCCAAACTTTCTTCTTCTACTGCTTCTGTCCCCACCCATATTTCTAGGCCAGGGCCACAGATTGGTCATTGGGGTTTCGGAGTTTGTGTTGTTTCTCTTTTATTTCTTCTAGTTCAGGATGCTATATGTTGTATGTCTTGGAGGAAGTCTACGTCTACACCACTACAGTGAATTTTTATGTAGCATTGTGATTCAAAATGTTACGTTTGCAATGTACTCAATGCGATTTATGAAGCTGATATTGTTGTGGTGTTTGATTGTATGATCCAAGTTGTCTTTTTTTATGGAGGATACAGAGTGAAATTAAGTTGTTAAAAAGGAAATAAGACACTATATCTTTTTTTTCTTTATAAGTTTTTATATAGCGTGAACATGACCCACCAGGGTATCAGAGTACTTCATACCAGAAGTCTTTATTCAAGAAATGCTTGTGCATTCAAGTAGAAAAGATTGTGCCTATGGTGCATTAACAAAGATTTAGACCGTTAACGTGCCAGGAAGTAACAGTGTTACCATTCTTTCTATATCAAGCTAAGTTTGCCCTTCTCTTAGTTTCTGTAAAGGTTTACTTGGTGTCTAGTATTGCTTTACAGCAGTGGTTCTACCTAGCCCTTCTTTATTTTAATCATGCCATTGACAAAGTTTCTCATAGGGACTGAACAATATTTAGTCCAGATATAGACATTTTCACTCTTGAGCCGTATACCTTCTTTCACATGAATAGAGAAGAAGGTAAAAGGCTTTCACAATAGTCTGCTTCTGGACTCGCTCATCTTTCCTGTCCACAGCGATTTCAGTTTTTCCTGGACATCAGGCAATTTCTTTATCTGAATCCCTCCACTCCAACAAAGAGTATATTTCATTAACAAAATGTTTACGGCAGCCATTTTCCTCCATGGGGTTATAGTGTTCATGTGACCAAGCATTACATAGCGAGATTTATTGTTGTGATTTCTCCCCATTGCTAAAAAGCTGATTGGCTCTCTTTGGAGAAACATGCTTCAAATCCTGTGTCATGAGGTCTTTTCAATGCGCTTTCATTTTACAACCGGTTTTTAAGTGCATACAGCCAACCTTCTCTATCGCTTTGGTTAAGGCTCTGGGTCAGTGGTGCACTCTTGTGGTGCCTTTTTTTGTTTTACCATTGCCATTTGTGGAGATGTACTTACTATTCTGTTAAGTGCTCACATATCTCAATGACAAACTCATGTCTCCGAGGAAATATTCTATTTCTATACTTAGTTCTCTATCATAGGTATATGCATTCAATTCAGGTTTAACACTCCTTCCTCTCTGAAAACCATGAAGTGATTCTTGAAATAAATGACAGACCTTTCCTCATACTAGCTGAAGGTTTGAAGTTAGGCTTTTGCTATTGCTACCAGTGCATTGCATTTTGAGGAGAAGATGATCTTAGCTGTCTAAATGTGACATAAAATTTCTACCATTTGTCCCATATACCTTGTCAGACCTCCCTACCATCTTGATGCTCTGGACTCCCTGTATGGGGTTATTTCATAACTCCTTAATTTATGTCATAGTCAAGTTGTCTCCGCTATCCTTCATTAAAGCGATCTAGAGTATTCGGCACAATTTTTGGTTTCCCCCTCTCAACAGCATGTTGGGCCCTTACCAGTCTTTGTCTCATTTTCGCTCTTGTATCTATACCTCAGTGGGGTGTTTACAGAGAACCCAGAAACTTGGGTCCTACTGCATCTAGGTGGTAGGTACACCTTCAATTGCCTCAAGATGTACAGGATAGAGGTACAAGATAGTCAATCTCAAATCTTCTCATACTCCTACGCCTCAGGAAGGACAACCTGCTCCATGATAAGTTCTTGTCGCCAGGCTGTTAGTAAGTACTCCTTTCACTTCTCCGGCTCTCACATCTAAATCACTGCGGTCTACCTGGTGTAAGGTCGACAGCCACCATTGGTTATCTGGAGACCCAGAACCTGTGATTCCTTCAGGATGCTGCTTCCATACAAATACTATGTTTTTTATAAACAAGTAAAGCACTCCATTCTTGACACATATTCTTGTCAGTGCACTGTGGATGCATTCCCAGTGGGCTTTTGTAGTTTGTTATTCATCTGTCGAGGGGCTCCTAACTCACACCAGCAGTTTTTCTCAGGCTGGCTAATACCCCTCAAGGGTGGTCAGTCGACATCTCTGTGGCCTGACTTATTTGCTTGAGCCAGGGTCTTTCAAGCATAGACCTGTATGAGATCAGGCACGTTTGCATATGCAATGTCGGTCTTGGATAGGCAGGGACCCTATTTCCTTGGGAGGCATTTTCCTTTTCGAATGGACAGACCTTCTCCTTTATGATTTTGCCTTCTCCTTTATGATTTTGCCTTCTCCTTTATGATTTTGCCTTCTCTCACTGCTTCATAAATCAATCTTAAAGCTGAGGAGATCCACTGCTGGGGAAACTAGTGCATAAGTGTCCATCTCTGCTCTGCTTGCATTGCTGTTGGGAACTCTGTCCTTGTGACTACTTACTGGTTGGTTTCTTACTGGCTTTCATATCTTGTGCCCCCTTCTGTCATTACCAGATTCCATTGACTTTTTTGTCACATCAGGGTAATCTGGTTTTTATTCCTTAGTTTTTCTGCGTTGTACTTAAGGATCTGATCAATATCCTCCGGACTTATGAAAGATGAATCTCAAAACAGCAAGAGAAGATTACCAGTTTTCACTGGGTCTTGCCCAGGAACACAAAGCCCAAATCCTGTGTCTTAGACAATGTCCTCTAGATTGTTTCCCACTTTGCTTGGTTGGGCATGTATGTGATGCAGCTTGTGCTATCTAACTGCACACAGGTTTGAGTCGGGTCGTGGATGGGATGCGTAGTTACAATGAATAGTCTAGTAGATAGTCCAGTCAGTGGATTAACTCCTGACCCTCTCCCCAAAGGGCAAATATCCTGCTCCAATCTGGGTGGTTAAAAACCTAAGAATTTAATAAACTGTAATCTCTGCATTCTTCCCCAGATATCCGCTGTGGGTCTGTCTTGCGTCTAGCGTCTGATATGTGTCACTTTGAGTCTTTCAAGCACTGTACAGTTTTGATAGCAGCACTAATACAAGTAGTGAAGAGGTTAAACCGTACAGCTACTGCTGCCAAGGATCAGGTTTTTGGGAGTTACACCAGTGACACCATTGACAGATGATTACCTTTTGCTTAATTTCCTGAGTGCAAATGTCCTAAGCAGGGAATCCAAAGTGTGCTTGGTCCTTTAGAGGAGTCAGACTTTCTACAAGGGACCCTGCAGCCAAGAACCCTGTTGGAGGGCCAAAGTTTGTGGATCTTTGGAATACTATGTTGGGGATGGCAGTAATGAGAGTGGCGTTCATTTGGAAGTACTTACTTTATTGAGACAGTAGGATCAACAGTTGGACATACTTAAGTCCAACACAGAGGATAAGGGAAGAGCTTTGGATCATCAAAAAGATCTGGCTATCGGCCTAGCACATAGTTTTTCTCGCATCCCCATTTCACGCTTGACTTCTTGTTATGTTATATGCATTTCTAAAGCGCAGTGGTTACCCAAAGGTGTCCTGGTTCTAGCTATTATCCTCTGAACACTGAAAGCTGTGGAAATGTTACATTTTAAAAAGCAAGGTTTTTAGTCCTTTCCTGAATGCCAAGAGATCAGTGGCATTTCTCAGATGGAAGGGAATGTCATTCCAGGCCTTTGCAGCGCAAATGATAAAACTTCTTCCTCCCCACGTGGCTTTTAAAGTGGGGGTTACTTTAACCACTTCAGCTCCTACGAAGCAAAGGGTTCTTTTGGGAATGTACCATTGAAACCACTGCTTCAGATAATCTGTTTCTGTAGGGCCTTGAAAATGGTGCATAAAGATTTAAAACGCACCCGTTTTCTGATTGGTAGCCAGTGAAGACTTTTGATTTCCTTGAAGTTTATTCAAAAATCCTTCTTGAATGTTTAGATAAAGACTATTACAATAGTGCAACCTTGATAGAATAAGTGATGTAACAACTGTCCGCTGATTGTCTGCCGGCAGAAGGGATATTATTTTCTTGATCATTCTGAGAGAGTGAGAGGTGGCTGATGTCACGGCATTAACCTGATCACCAAAGTTTAGTTTGTCATCAACTATGACTCCCAAATTTTTAACTTTCCTGGTGGGTTTAGGAAGAGTGCCCAGTTTTACCCACCGCCAATTTGGGGTTTTGGACTGTGGTACAGCGGCTGCTGCCACTTAAGTGGCTAATGACGAAAGAGGCTGAGTTTGTTATATTGCTCATTGGCTTTTGTTACCATAGTTTCTATCTCTGAACTCCCAATTCCTTCCCTCACGTTTTTTTACAGTCTCATGTGGATGCTCGAGCAGTTTTATAGACTCTGTTTGCAAGATTGGTATCTTATTTCATTTTATTGTAACTCAATTATGCGTTCTTTAGTTGGCCTTTCCCTCGCATCATTATGTAATATGCTAATAAACTGATTAAGAAATAAGCCTGGCAAAGCCAGTGGTGCTGTTGGCTTTTTCAATGCTTGCGTTTTTACCTTCAAATATGGTTATCCACCATATGTCTGTGTTGACTTTACCAGTTGCTTGCCCGTCTTGCTAGTGGCCAGGCTCCGATGAGGAGTTTGGATAAGGAGGAATGAGGAAAGGACAGGAGAGCACTGGTGTATGCTCTTATGGTATAGTGACACAGAAAGAGAGAGAGAGAGCAGGGTGGAAGTTGACAGAGAGAGCAGGGTGGAAGTTGACAGAAAGAGCAGGGTTGGGAAGGAATTGGGATGTACAGAGTGATTGCAGAGAGGGGGTGAGAAGCTACACAGCAAACTGAGGAGAGGCAGAGAGATAGGTTAGTACCTGCTGCACTGTAATGCAAGCACTTGCTAAAGGTGGAAAGGCACAGAAAAAGCCGCTAGTACGAAAGGAGCAAGCCAACCGTCTGTGGGTTGAAAGGTGTACCGAACAATAAATCATTGATTTAAGTGAGCGGACCCAAAGCCCACTCTCAAAATGTATGTAAAGTGTTGGAAACAATAGTGCTGCAGACAAAAGAGGCGGTCTGCACTAGACTGAAAAATAGCAATAGTTATGTCCGTTGAAGTTGGTACATCCTCTATATTTGTGAGGGGCTGATGCTGCTGTAAAGTGTCGCAGGATTAACCTTAAACTGAAAGCATCAAAGAATCACATTGTTTTCCATGGGGATGGATCGAGCAGTATCCTGTTTTATCTGGCTCCCTGTGCCACCAAAGGATTGCCCACCACTGGGAATGTCTCTGTTAAACCTGTATAAATATTACATCGATTACTCACCCATGATGTCACCGAACCATTATACTTATTCATTACCTTGCTCAGTGGTTTCTGCTTCTAATCCAATCACTTGACATCTGCTAAATTTGACTCGCATCCCGGTGCTTAATAGAGACCTGTTAAAGACAAATGTATCTTTCATCTACACTGAAGGCAAGGCCTTCAGTGTAGCTAGGACCAATGTCCTCCAACTTCTAAGTGTTATAGTAGCCTTACAAAAGGCCAGACATAGCTTAACTACTGTATATCTATAATGTGGCAAGCCTAAATTAAAGTTTATCGAGACTTCTCAGATTTTGCTGGAGGTCCAAGCATTTTGTGTAGTTTTAACCATCAACCAAAGAGCATACCTTTAAACTCCCCCTTTGTGATTGGCAACCCAGAAAATGCATGTCTTGTCTACTGTTTTAAATATCCAGGTGGGAGTACAATACATGACTTCTTTTGAGGTTGCAAGTACAACCCTCCATTGAACTGTCTGAATCCTCTGTTGAACTACCTGACCGGAAGGTACATACACATCACAGATGAGTTTTTTATTTTTTTTACCATGTTAAAGAAGGGTCCGTTTTTTGCAGGTTCACTCCATTGTATTATTATTATTATTATTATTATGTTTCTTATATAGCGCCTGAATCGACCCCCGAAGTGGTATCTCCGCGCTTGCCTTGGGAACCCGTCCTGGCTTTTCCCTGTGAGATAGCCCCTACAGGGCATCCCCAAGGTGAAAGCCAGGCATCCCGCGGCGGGGGGCCGTTGTGGAGATTAAGCAAGCTTAATGCCCAGAGTTGCAGAGTGTGAACCCATGATTAGGTCAAGCACCGAAGCGAGAATTATCGAGTCCATGGACATTTGAGCTCAAGACCCTGCCGCGTCGGGAATTGAACCCTGGTCCCAGGTCTGACCTCTGCTTCAGGGTCTGCCTGCTCTAACCATTGAGCCACACTTCTCCACTGTTTGTGTGGATAAAGAGTTGGTGGTTAGAGGTCCCAGAAATGCTACAAACCTGCACCACAACCTTTTGGGATACCACTTTGTTAATAAATCAATTAAAAAAAAAAAATCTCACTTCAGGAAAAGGTTAGTCGGTGTACAGTTCTGGTAGTCAAGTGCATGTGAACGCCCATTATCAGACTTTAGTGATGACCTATATGTTGACTTTGTCCTTTGAAACAGAAAATCTGACATCTCTTCCAACCTGCTCGTACCAGACTTCTGAGGCTGTTCCAAAGTTTTGCCTGTACCATGTCTTTGATTAAGCTTTGTAAATCGAGGTGTTCTACCCCCAATGCCAATATTAAGGCCTAAACTTGTTCTTCTTTATTCATGGTCCTCCATGTCACCCGGCTGTTCCACTCTTTTTAAGCTCAATTTTACTGAGCTGAATGAAGCTGTGGACATCCCCACTGGAGCAGCTACTATACCAAGGGACTTACAAAGTGTCGAGGTTCTCTTCTGACCAGACCTCCATACTGATCACTTCACTCCAGGGCGGACTGCAATAATTGGCCGAGCCCTGGATTTCAGTACAGTTCAGGAGGCCGTATGTTGTGTGGCCACTTTTGACCTTTTCCTTTCCCATCTCTCTGCAGTTCAAGCAAAGGTATTTATTGAAGCACCCTATGGAAATCATTCTAGGGAAACCATCTCAGTTTCCTTCTTCCTTCCCTTCGGTGGATAGCAAGTACATGTGCATACCTGACATAGACATGTTCTCGGCAGAGGTATATAGGGGTTAAAAGAGGTGCCGGACAGAGTTCAACCTTGAGCAGGGTAACACAACAGCTTGGGAAGTTTAATAGCGAACCAGTTTGTAGGATCACATAAGCATGGTAAGTGTTTTAGCTCAGCGGCTATACACAAGATCAGGGAAACATGCTTAATGATTTTGGGAGACAGACTAGAGAGAGTAAACTTCATGTTCGCGGCATATGAGCTGCAGATTACACACTATGCATAGATGGCCAACTAGTGTTGGGCCCGGATGTTTGCGGTTTGTTTTGTTGTAGAAAAGTCTTTCGGAGTCACGGGATAGGTGACTCCTTATTAGGATGATACTGCGCATGGGCATCGGCTCCATCCCCAGATTTTTTTTTTCCGCCACCGGGCTCGGATGTGTTTCCAGCGCTCCATGTTAAAACCGATTTCCTTCGGCGCGCAATCCTCACCAAACTACAAAACTTAGTTTTGAACGCTTTCCAGTCGACGCTAATCTTAAAACATCGAGGATCTCGATTCCGGTCGTCGTCGACTGCCTTCGTGCCTACCTAGACACCTCAACTCCAGCTCATGGAAAGGACGCCATTTAAGAAGTGTCCTCAATGTGGGTCAAAGTTTCCCCACACCGACCTCCACGAGGTGTGTAACCTCTGTCTCTCTCCGGAGCACGAGGCAAAAGACTGTTCAGCTTGTGCCTCTTTCTGCTCTAAAAAGACTATCCGGAACCAAAGAGCGAGGAGAATAATGGCTCAAAGATCTTCAGCTCCGATTCCGGACGACATCTTCGAGGAGGGCGTCAACATCCCTGAACAGCACGACGTCGACAGCAGCTCCGAGGCAGAAGATTCAGACGTCGAGGACATCACTCCAGCGCAGCGGGTCGTAAGTAAGACCGTCTACCCGACCCCTCCTCGACACAGAAGGCCCCGGTCACACCATCGCCCTCCAGCTCGGGTGTACACCGGCATACTGCTTCTACTGCCCCACCTTCGGGCCCGGCTAAGAAGCTAACCAAGCCTTCAGGCGACTCAAGCTCGAGTCGACCTTCACACGGTGCCGGCGCACACACACCGGCATCCAAGCCATCGGCGCCGAAGCACACTACCACTCCTTGGGCACCGAAACCCAGGCTGGAACCAAACAAGTCAGCTTCGGATTCCAAGACACCACAGGAACCAAAAGAAAATCATCGGATACGAAAAGGTCATCGGATCCAAAAGCTGTACCGGAACCGAAAAAAGCTTTTTAGCCGAAAAATACGGCCGCCTCTCCAGTTAAAGACATTGCAAAAAAACCAAAACAGGCCATCTCGGTGCACAAGACTTCCTCTGCACCAAAAGATGAACCCCCTGCAGTGGATTTATCCTACCCAGAACCTGCTCAAAAGACTCTGGCTAAGGACCCAGTCACTGGACACCTAGTTTTTGCTCCAAAAAAGCGACCACTGGACACACCAGCTCCAGCTCTTCATTCAAAGAAGGACATGGCTACCTCTCCCTTACGACCGCCTTCCCCTTCTCTCTTGCCTGTACCATCACCACCACACCATTCCCCAGCATCCCCTATCACACCACACAGGGATGATAGCTCTGACGATATGGGGGGGGGAGGGTGGTAACACACCTGATCCAACAACGCCCACAGGATCCCCAGACCCGTGGGACAATTATACCACCCCAGGTGTTCCAAATGTCCTTCAGGATGACATTTATCCCTCAAGACCTTCCCAACCAGAAGACACTATAGGGTTTAATGAATAAATTTACAGGGCTGCACATTATCATGGGGTAGATATTTATACAGACCCTGTTGAGGAAGACTTCCTGATGGATACATTCGATCATGCACAAAGGTCTTCATCCATCTGGCCCATGCTCAAAGGAGTTATCAAGCATGCTCCTGAAGTCTTCAAAGACCCAGTCAGAACTCGGGTCATTAACCCTAGGATAGAGAAAAAATATAAAGCTGCCCCATCAGACCCAGCATATATTAAAGGCCCAGTACCACTAGACTCACTTGTAGTTTCCAACGCACGCAAGAGTGCAAACTCACAAACATCCTGTGAGGCTGCAACACTAGATAAAGAGTCTAAGCTACTTGACGCATCAGGCAAAAGAACAGAGTTTCAAGCAGCAAACATGTGGCGTATCGCCAATACACAGGCACTGCTAGCCAGATATGACGGGGCACATTACAATGAGCTAGAGTCACTAATGAGGCACCTCCCTGACAAATACAAGGATAGAGCAAACTAGCTCATCCAGGAGGGGAAAAACATCACAAACACCTCTATTTGGTGTGCCCTTGATGCAGCACACACAGCCTCTAGGGCAGTTAACACCAGCGTCTTGCTACGCAGACATGCCTGGCTGCGCATATCAGGGTTCAAACCGGAGGTACAAAGCACCATTCTAAACCAACCTTTTGACGAACAGCACCTATTTGGACCCGATCATTAGAGAAAATGAAGAAAGATGCAGACACTGCCAAATCTATGGGAGCCCTGCAGTCGCAGGCTCCCAAATGTTCATTTTGTCGCTCAAACTATCGAGGTGCCACCAGGGAATACACTTCAGACACCACTACTACCTCATACAAAGCCCCTACACAGTCTACCTACAGTAAAGGCTACCAGAGGGGCGGGTACAGGGGTAATAATAACAAAGACAGAGGCAAAAATAACAACTCACGCTCTGCCTCTACCCCTGCCCAATTACTCCCTTCCCCTTCCCCCGCCTCATTCCACTCCTGTCGGGGGAAGACTTCAACAGTACCTGCCAGCCTGGGAAAACATCATATCAACCAGGTGGGTGCTCCAAATATTTCAATCAGGTTATCGTCTAGAACTAACATCTACCCCCCCCAACCCACCCCAAACATACCACCCAAGCAGCGTCCAATGTCACAAGAACATTTAACATTGCTCAGACAGAAGGTAATATCTCTCCTGCAGAAAAATGCAATAGAAATAGTTCCAGAGCAACAGAAAAACAAAGGAGTATACTCCCTATATTTTCTAATACTAAAGAAGGACGGATCTCTACGACCCATCCTAGACCTCAGACCTCTAAACCTTTACATAGTCGGATCATTTTCATATGGTCACACTACAACAGGTCCTCCCATTACTAGTATTAAACGACTTCCTTGTCACTCTAGATCTCAAGGACGCCTACTTCCATATTCCCATCCATGCAGCACCCAGAAAATATCTCAGATTTGTTCTAGACGGACAACACTACCAGTTCAAAGTGCTCCCATTCGGGGTCACTACAACGCCAAGGGCGTTTACCAAATGCTTAGCCATAGTAGCAGCACACCTAGGAAGGCAGCACATTTACGTCTTCCCATATCTGGACGACTGCCTCATAAAAACCAGCTCATACAGACAGTGTGTGCAAAACACTCAAGTTACCGTTCAACTGCTTCACAACTTGGGATTCACGGTAAATCACGCCAAATCACATCTACACCCCTCGCACATACAACAGTATCTTGGCACTACAATAAACACCCAATTAACACTAGCTTATCCCTCTCCAGCCAGGATAAAAAGTGTACAAAATCTCCTAACAAAATTCAAACCACAACACTCTCTACCAGCTTGAGTGCAACTCATAGGAATTATGGCATCTTGCATATATGTAGTACCTCACGCAAGATTGCAAATGCGTCCACTGCAGGAGTGCTTAGCACGCCAATGGAACCAGGCTCAAGGTCACTTAACAGACCTAGTGTTGGTAGACGGTCGGACTCAGCATTCTCTGCAATGGCTGAACACCAAAAACCTTTCCAGGGGACGACCGTTTCTAGAGCCAGTTCCCCAAGTAGTCATGACAGCGGACGCATCGCTCTCCGGCTGGGGAGCCCATCTACTGCATCACACCATGCAGGGTAGGTGGACACCGCAACAAAAGTTACTCCATATCAATTATTTGGAGTTGCTGGTAGTGTTTCTAGCTGTAAAAACATTTCAAACTCAAGTGTCAGGCAAAGCTGTCTTAGTCCGCACAGACAATATGACAGCCATGTACTACATAAACAAACAAGGGGGGGCATACTCTCTGCAGCTCTCTGTTAGCACAGCAGATATGGAGATGGGCTATACCGCTAAAGATCTTCCTCTTAGCCCAACACGTCCCAGGAGTACAAAACACTATCGCAGATCTGCTAAGTCGACAAACACAGCAGATCCACGAGTGGGAACTTCATCTGCAAGTTCTTCATCCGTTCTTCCAAATGTAAGGACAACCTCATATAGACCTCTTTGCCACCCACCAAAACGCAAAATGCCCAAACTTTGCCGCCAGATACCCACACCCACTGTCCTAGGGCAATGCGATATGGATGAACTGGTCAAGACTATTCGCATACACTTTTCCTCCTTTCCCACTACTTCCGTTAGTAGTGCGCAAACTGCAACAACATTCCCTGACACTCATTCTAGTCGCTTCAACTTGGGCCAGACAACCGTGGTACACTCACGCTGCTGCAAATGTCTGTGGTGCCACATCAAAAACTAAATCTATCTCCACGCCTACTAAAGCAGAACCATGGAGAAATCAGACACCCAGACCCAGCTCAGCTCAACCTAGCGATCTGGCTCCTGAGGTCATAGAGTTTGGTTACCTCAACCTTCCTCCAGAATGCATGAACATTATTAAAGAGGCTAGACGTCCCACTACCAGAGCACGTTATGCTGCTAAGTGGAAACGCTTTGTCATTTACTGCCAAAACAACCAAATAGATCCTTTAGACGTGTCTATCCAACAAATCAGGATATCTATTACTCCTTCAAAAGTGTAGCTTAGCCTATACGTCTATCAGACTGCACCTCGCTGCCATTTCAGCATACTTACAAAACAGACAACATCTGTCTCTTTTTAGAGTAGCAGCTATTAAAGCTTTCATAGAAGGACTCAAAAGAATAGTTCCTCCCAGAACGCCACCAGCACCAGTGTGGAACCTGAACATTGTTCTTACAAGGTTAATGGGTCCTCCCTTTGAACCATTACATAAATGTGAATTGCAATTCCTAACTTGGAAAGTAGCTTTCCTGGTAGCAATCACTTCTCTTCAAAGGGTTAGTGAACTACAAGCATTCACCATTCAAGAACCCTTTTTGCAAATGCATCATAACAAAGTGGTTCTTCGTACTAATCCAAAATTCCTGCCTAAAGTAATTTCACCATTCCATCTAAATCAATCCGTTGAGCTGCCAGTATTCTTCTTGCAGCCTCAAACAGTCGCAGAAAGAGCTCTACACACCGTAGACATTAAAAGAGCTCTGCTGTACTATATCGAAAGAGCACAATCGTTTCGTAAAACAAAACAACTTTTTGTGTCTTTTTTGCCGCCACATAAAGGCAACCATCAAAATCCGGGATCGCCAGATGGATAGTTAAATGCATACAAATTTGTTACCAAAAAGCAAAATGCACATTAACAATTCCTCCAAAAGCCCACTCAACAAGAAAGATAGGGGCTACAATGGCATTCTTAGGGAACATCCCCTTAGGTGACATATGCAGAGCAGCTGCATGGCTTACACCGCACACATTCATAAAGCATTATTGTGTAGATGTGCTAACTAAACAACAAGCCACTGTGGGCCAGGCTGTATTAAAAACACTGTTTCAAACAACCAACAGATACGGGTGGTCGCCGCTAGGTGTGGGTACTGCTAAACAATCTATGCATAGTATGTAATCTGCAGCTCATATGCCTCGAACGGAAAATGCTACTTACCAATGTGCATTTGTTCTTGGCATGTAGAGCTGCAGAGTTACACATTCCACCCTGCTACCTTTATCTGTGTCAGTATTATCTTAATTAGATACAAATCACATGGACATCACTACTTCTTGTACAGCTCCATCACTTCTCTAATGACGATAAACAATCTGGGGATGGAGCCGATGTCCATGCACAGTATCATCCAAAGGAGGAGTCACCTATCCCGTGACTTCAAAAGACTTTTCTACAACAAAATAAACTGCAAACATCCGGGCCCAACACTAGGTGGCCATCTATGCATAGTGTGTAACTCTGCAGCTCTACATGCCAAGAACAGATGCATACTGGTAAGTAGCATTTTCCTTTTCTCTTCAAAGTTACTGTATCTGACCTTCTCGCCCGATCCCGCGACCCTCACCATCTGCTATTTGTCGATATTCAGACTTCAGAACAAAATACCAAGTGATACTTCCCTGCCAAAGTGGAAAGGATGTAGCGTGAAATAGCACCAATCCCCTTCAGCACCAGGTGTGCTGTGAACCTCTCTTCCCCATCCTCTGGGACTCACCATCAGTCCAATAAACGTCTTCCTTAATTCTTGTCAACAGGGTGTCGTTTCTTTGTTCATTTCTTCTGCCTTTACATCTCAGAAAATCCTTCTGTTTGTCACCAATGTGGGTTGTTTCCAGTTGGTGCTTTACCATCTAGCCTTTACTTGCAAGATTATATCACAATAAGAAGAGGGTCAGAGCTTTAAAGGTCCAGCACCAAACGTCTATCCCTATTAGGCCTCTTGAGTCAACAATATGCCTCAGTGCAGCAGTCTGGAATGTGTCCCACATGCATCCCAAATATGTGGTTGAAAACCACCACTATCAACAGCTACGAATTGACCCTGCACCCAAAGCAGATAAATATTCGTGTTATGTGATTATCCTAATGTGTCACATATAAACATTAGCACAATATATTGAAAGCATGATAGCTTCCCAAAGAAAATACATCACAGAATCATTTGTCTTGATTGTAGTTAAATAGAGTCCTTTTATTGAGAATCATTTGTTCTTTTAAAAACACCGCACAATTGCTTGCCAACGCGTTTCATCCCTCTTGGGAATTCTTCAGGGCTTATTAAAAGTCTGTTTCTGCCGTTGGATGTTAGACGTGACTTCAGGCCAACCTTTAAAGCAGCGTTGGTAAAATCGTATATGGATTTTCACAGTTAGCAACGTCGGCATTATATCATTATCCACCAATGATCCTCAAATAAGTGGTTCGTTGTTACGATCAATTTGAAGATAGCCACTTTATCAAAGTGAAGACTCTCTTATGTTTCCGATTCCAATATTGAAGAATTGAGTCCCGAAATTTCTAATGTGCTTTTTAGTAGTAAGAGTCACCGCTTCATAGATGTTTGATCTGTATCCTCAGCGATCTACTGTGGAGCCACCGGACGGACACATGTACATGGAAGACTCAAAACCTAGATTAAAAACCTATTGAAAAATACTCAAATTTACCGTGATACCGGGTGTTTTCGATGTTAGATAGAGATTACTGAGGATACAGATCCAACATCTATAACGCGGTGACTCTTACTAATAAAAAGCACATTAGAAATTTCGGGACTCCATTCTCCAATATTGGAATCGGAAACATAAGAGAGTTAATCTTTTGCTTTCTGTGACGCCGACTGATTTACCTCTCTAGATCTGCGCCCTCAACCGACTCCCCTTTTTGGGATGCTTTCACATCTTGCATTATAACGTTTAGCATTTGTCCACCATTCCTGTCTACCGTTTGCCTCTGCCTATCCATCATGCTCCATTCAAGTTGTTAGACCATTACCTGAGGGAGTTTATGGCAACACTCTCCTGTTGTTTCATAGTTCAATGTTTGGTCCCATGTATTCTGCATTGGAGGTACCATTCATTTCTTGTTGAAAGTGGCTTTCCTGATGAAGCCATCCTTGTGCCAAAACGTGCGTAGATAAAAGCCAAATAAAGATGGGGAAATAAGACATCCAGAAAGATTGTCAGTTGACTTTAAGGCACTATATTGATACTAAATGAAGATATACCTTTTTATGAATAATAGAGATATAAGGCTGAGTGTTGGCAATTCTGAACCTAGAATGATTTGCGTTATGTATTATGTATGACTATAGTTTAGATTTTTGTGTACACTCCTAACAATAGCGCAGGTGATATGTATGAATGTTGGTGGGAATGCTTTATCAACACAGCATGAATATGGATTTTTAAGTGAATACTAAGTTGTACTACTGTCTGATTCAACGTAGTATAATTCTGTTAGTGAATAATTAAATTTTGCTGATTGTTAATAAATTCATTTTGTATTCTTGCAATTGCCTCTCTTCCAGTCTCGACTTTCTGCCTGCTAAAATAGCTCCCCCTCTACTCCGCCCTTAGTAGTCTACGTCACCCTATCCTTCTGTGTCTACTTACTTTTGCGTCTCTGCTCTCGTCCCTCCTCTTCCTTTCTCTGCCTTTTCCACTCTGGGCCCCACTCTGTCCTCTTTGCCCCTTCCATTATCCTCACATGTTTGAATCCACATGCAGAAGTACTTCCTCTTTCGATCTGGCCCTTTATCTTCCTGCTCTTTCCTTAATTCAATTTGTGTACCTGCTTCAGCGTCCTTCCACAATCAGACATTGCTAAGTGTTACAGGTATTACCTTTGTTTGGAGTGCACCTGAAAACCTCCTTCCAGTGGAGTGCGCTATGATACTAGAAGTGTGCATATTGAAGACCCTGTTGTTAAAAGGGAGATCAGAGATCTATTCAACAAATGTCACTATTAGGGTGAAGTTGCAGGCCAATTTGAGATTACAGGCAAGTTAACAAAAAAGTAAAGATGGAAAGGTTGAAGGTGATTGTACAATTTCGAAACTCATTCATGGAAAAAACAAATTTTTTGGTATCAGTAGATCTTTAAATCATTTAATTTTCTAAATAGGTTCGTTTTCGATTTTATTTTTCTATTGGAACAAACAAATAATGACATGGTTACTTTCGTATGTTAATTGTGAATGCTAACACTTCAAAGGGATATGGCTCCTAAACCAAATGTAGGTTTTTTCGAAACTGCTATTTTCACTTAAGGTGAGAAATATTATTGAACTGCTAGCTTGCTTTTGTTTGTGCCATGACTGCAACAGTAGGAAATCTGAGAAACTTTTCTAGATTATAATCTCAAATATAAAAATGTTGATGTTGCATACATTGATGTTTTCACATCTCATTGTTGAATTGTAAAAGGCCAGCGGGGATTGATGGAGAGGGATGGATCAGAGAGTATTCTTTTAAAATGGAGGATCTCTCTATTTTCAACAATCTACTCCCTTTTGCCTTCTATATCCTTTAATTTCTAATCGTTGTTTATTCTGTTCACTTTTGCACACTTGCAAGTTTATATATTTACTTTTATTTGCACCTCTAGTGCAATCTAGCCAGTGTCTTTGGGCTAAAAAATGCAAACTTTGCATTTTTTCCTCACACATTTAGTTAGGTCACTTTTTTTTTTCAATTCAATGTTTATTTCTACGTTTTACCCCATTAAACACGTACAAAATAACACTTCTCATAAAATATACAGTATATAAACCGTTTTTGAAAAATACGTATACATTAATGTCTAAATCATGTATCAAAATTGATTTAATAATTAAAAGCTCGTCCTAAAAGCATCCTTTGATTCCATTTTGAATGGAGGAATGTGCTTAGCCTGAATACCATTAACATGGTATTGGAATTGAGGACCGTCCGTGTAGGCAGAGTGTCTGAAATTCAGACTATGGCATAGCGGTCGAATCCATTTCCTTCCTGCCAATGAATATGATCGATTTAAAAAACATGAATAAAAAACATTAAATACATTTTCAATGGTTTTGACACCATTATTGCACATTGGACGTACAGCTGTTAAAGCACATGATCTGAGGGTAAATTTTATGTAAATAGTTTGAGCCTTATGTGGTACTATATCATCCAAATAGAGTTCAAAGTATGAGACCGGTTTTATGACCAGCAATTTATCAGAAAGACTGCCATTTAGTGCATTTTGAGTGCCACTTTGCTACAACATAAAGCACAAAGTCGATTTTAAGATCCCTTTTGCTGCCTGATGGATTTGGCTCTGTCCACATCTTTTCCAACAGAAAGCCATGATTGAATGCGTCGTAACCAAGGCAATTTGGGGTCATTGTCTAGTTCTAATTTCCCTTTTAATCTATTCCTGTAGAACTCCAACTCAATTGTTGATTACACCCTAAACCAATACTGCCGCGGTCGAAGCGCTACTAGTTTGTTTGTTCTCTTGAGGCAAGTGTCAAAGTAGATTGGGATTACAGAGGTATTCTGAGGTGGTTAAAAAGTGATCGAAGAAAATTATATTCCATAATAGTAAGCACATCTATATGGACTGTGTCTCAAATGTCTGCTCAATGAAAAGCTGCAAATTGTGCCTTTGCTTTAAAGGCCTCTAGTGCTGGAGAAACTGATCTAGATGTTGCTGATATGTATTGTTTCAAAACTGCGGAAGCTCTTTGAAGCACTTTTGCCCTGCTCTTCTCAATATGAACAGTCCATGTTAGTAGTTTATCGATACTAATGTGAAAACATTAAAAATTATCAACTTGTTCAAGGACCGTACACCCCCCTGCCCCCCTTTAATCCTCAGATGTAATACTTTGAAAGGAATTGTAGCCATATACTTTGTTTTATTAGTATTGACTTCTAGACCCCATAGAGTGCAAAAATCTCTACATTTGCAGACGCACTGGAGTTCTCAAAATTAGCATGATATTGTCTGTAAAAAGACGGCTAGAATTGGTATATCATATGATTTCAGGGGATCATGGACACAGTCACTAAGAAATGTAAAAGCATCATTGATATACAGTGACAACAGACACGGGCAAGGTACCTTTGTTTTTTTTCATAAACTGTGCGATTGAAGACCTCATTTGTTGGGTTTTCCTACGGTTTGAATTTGTGTTTTAATGTGATTGATTTCAATGCCAAGTACATTTCTACAAATACAATAACATCTCGTGATCCCTGTGAACTTTTTTTTACTGTCTTGAGTATTTTTCTATGGTTAAAGCTTTAAAAGCAGAATAGTTCTTTCTACTCCTCATTTGTGTTCCTAAAATGGAACGGGAATAGGTTTCACCCTGAGCACTCCGAGGAATATCTTTTCCTTTCAAGTTGACTTTTAGCACTGTGCTAGAAAACTCTTGAATAGACTTTTATTGTTTCCATCTATTTTCTAGAGCGAGGTGTGCAATTAGCCGTATTAACTGTTTGTGACGCCCAGCCTAGGTACTGTTGTCCCCAAGCTTATGCCGTAGTATTTTGTGTTGGTAATTCTGAAGAACAGTGTTGTGCTCATCCCGGGTCTTGATCTTGATTTATGTTGCCTATATATAAAACATCTCCAGTGCAAAACAACATTTTATGATTTATATAACCATCACCCCTTCTGATAAGCACCAAGTAGTCCTACAACTGTGTTACTGCCATGTTAACCCTGGACTACTGAGGCTTTTCCTGCCCCAGTGCAGAGCTCTATTTTTGACGTTTGGGACACGTTGTGCTTATGCCTTCAGAATCTTTTTTTCACTGAAGGTAACCAGACCAAATTTGTGTCATATGTTCCCCACTTTTTGGGGATTCTAGTGTACCCAATGTTTGTGGATTGCTCTGGAAAGAACTGAGAAAAAAGCCAAAATATAGCAACACTTTTATTTTTGAAACATTGGGCAATAAAATTGGTGTTTAAGAAAGCATATTTATTTCTAAAAATGACGAAATGTTTACTGTGCTATGTATAACATCTTCACAGCTTTCAGGAACAAGAAGAGTTGTGAGAAAATATATATTTTCTTAACTCAGTTTTTGCTTTTTCTTACTGTTAGCCACTTTTTACCATATCTTTGTCATGTCATTTCTACCTTGGAGTTTGTGGTGGAAACAGGTGTGAAACCCATGGGTGAACCCAGAAAGATGTAGATTTCTGAAAACTAAACAAAGGTGTGAACTCGTCAAACAGTGCAGTTCAGTCCTGTCCTCTGGAGCAGAGAACTTAGGATATTTAGGCAATGATCATGATATTTCAGCCCCAATCCTAAATTTTGGTGAGACTCAATCTAAAACTGCTGGGTCCGATTGCCTCCGGCGTCCTGCAGGTAGAGCCCTCCAGATGGCATATACAGTCTCTGCAGTGGGAAGTTCTGCAGTCCAAGTGGGTGTAGCACCAAGGGACCCTCTCCAATCCGGTCCAGATTTTGAAGGAGACTGCGAAAGATCTGCAGTGGTGGCTGATCAACCACGATTGTGTTCCCTCTCTCACGATTGTGTTCCCTCTCTCATCCCCACCCACAGTTGACCGCAATGACTGATGTATCACTTCTGCTTTGGGGCGGCCACCTGGGAGAGGTGAAGATCGGAGGACTCTGGTCTCTGCTGGAATCTCAGCTTCATATCAGTCTTCCTGAGCGGAGTACGATCCGTTTGGCATTGAGAGCCTTACTTCCATCCCTCAAGGGAAGGCTAATCCAGATGTTCTCAGATAACATCACCTCCATGTGGTATTGCTACAAACAGGGCGGGGTGGAGTCGTGGACTCTGTACCAGGAGGCTCTGCACCTCTGGACTTTGCTGGAGCACCGGACTCATTCTGCGCCACAATGGATGAACTCAGCCGGCAATGCCTTACGGATCATGAAGAATGGGGAAAACCTTGGCTAAATCTGTTTGCCACTGCTGAGACAGCGCAATGTCACCCCTTCTGCACATTGGGGTTCGCTTGGAGCTCCGGACTCCTTTGGGCCGATACCAGTCCTGCCCGAGTTATCAAGAAGAGCAAGAGCAACCAAGCCCCGTTCATCCTAGTGACTCCCAGCTGGACAGAGAAAGCATGGTTCTCTTCCAGGGGATACTCATCAATAGTCATAAGCACAGAATAGTCCAGTCCACTCGCGGGAACCCCGGAGCAATAGCCAATAAAATATATATATATATATATATATATATATATATATATATATATATATATATATATATATATATATAAACACAGCTCCTCCTCGGCTCTCACAGCGTTTCAAGCCACAGCAGTGCACGCAGGCAGACAAGGGAGATGGACCACAAAGTCAGCAAAGATGAAATTTTATTAGCAACCTCTACAGAGAACAGCAGCTATGCGTTTCAGGCGAGTTGCCCTTGATCACGCTGCAACAGTGCAAAAAACGAAATGCTTATTTTATATACACATGCAGTGCTCAGTAAACACCCCCTAGTGGTGACATCAAGAATTTTGTAGAGAAACAAAAAGTGAAAAAATACTATTATCACTAAGCATATTGCAGAGAAGGTTGCACAGAAAAATTACCGGATAAATCCATATATATAGAGAGACAGTTGCCCATATAAACGGGGAGAAAAACTCTTCTGCAAGCGATAAAATCCATTGAAAGATAAGACAATAGATACACCTAGCAGCTGAACAAGATATAGTATAAATACAAGATAATAATCCTATTCACGTATTGAAAAAAGTAAAGAAATTTGTTAATCCTCAATGAAATTCATGTGCAAACTTGGAATTTAAGCAGCTATGGATAATAAAGTGCTAAAGATAGTGCAAATGTGAATACACGAAGAGAACAACTAGAATAGTGTGCAATATAATCAACATCATAAAGATAAAATCATTACTATGTACAATACTACTCAGATCCCTGAGATAAAGTGCATATAATTACTAAATGACATGATATATCTTTAAAAACAGTTGATAAAAGATGGTAGCAAAAATATTATAGTTAAAAATATTTTTGATATATCTACAAACCCTTCACCTAATACAAAAATAGTATCAAAAAGATTATAAAAGTACAAAAATACAAAAACATCCAATAATAAATTAATTCAAGGTTTCATAAGTATCATGATAAACCAAAAGGTCAACAGTGTCAAAAATGTCATACTATATACACATACAGAAAATATATGCACATAAAAGTCAAGGAATAAATAAAGACATATATGCTAAACCACTATTTTAGAAATAGAACAAGAACATTAATGGATCAGCCGATCCATATACAGAACAGAGTAAAAGTGTATGTAATAGAGAAACAATAGAATTGGCAGTAAGGGACATTAACTCGACCTCAAAATAGGGAACCTAACTATATATATATATATATATATATATATATATATATATATATATATTAATACCCATATATATAGATAATATGCATGTACATATGCAGCTTGAAATCATATTACTATGCTCCAAAACTTCCATAATTGCATGTAAATCTTTTACATTCGAAAAAATAAAGACATATAAGTCATAATATACATATGATATATATAAAGAAAACTGCCCTGACTTTGCTTTGAAACGCACAACCTTTATTTTCAAAGGTAAAAAGGCAAGATCCTAGAGGCAGATTAGCCTAGAAAGGCTGCATTGAAAACAATTGGAAAATTGGCGCTGTGTCTTTAAGAGCTCCAGGAACCCCCATGCTCCCATCATGCACCACAGGTGACAGTTGGGTCTGTTCTTTTTTTCGGCTCCTTCTGTGAGGATCCTGTAGCATTGAGTTGGCCAGTTAGTGATTTTTTTATCACTTTTTTCTGTTTTAAAGTGAACTTTTTTCGTTTTACTCGAATTCTCTAGGACTTAGCTTACTAATATTACTATTTTTTCTGAATTTTGGCTATTTTTTCCTGTCAAAATGCCAGCCTTATTTAATAAGTGCCCGGCCTGTGGAAAAAAGTTGGCTAAGTAAGACCCTCATTCGATCTGTATTGCTTGTTTACCTTCATCTTAAGAGCCAGACCAGTGATACCACTGCAGCAAGTTTTCAAAAAGAACCCTTAGAGAGAGGGAGAAGATTAAGCTGCACTCCATGCAAGAGAGAGGAAAAGAAACTAAGTGGGCGAGAAGAACATCACTCAAGGAAGCCCTCCTCTCAAACAAGGTTAGAGCACAAAGAAAAAGATGATAAAAGGAGACATCGGTCTCCTACGCCGTCGAGGGGTAGATCGACATCCAAGATACCTTTTGTGCTCTGAATCGGCATCAAAATCGACGTTGAGACATCCTTCGCTTTCAAAACATGCTTCGCCGTCGAGACATCCTTCGCGACTAGGTGAGAAGAAACATAGGATGAAGTCGACATCGCGTAGGCAGTCAAAGTCTGGCTCGCCTACAACATCAAGAGGCCTGGGCTCGACGTCGACACATCAACGTCGTAGCCCGTCACAGAGAGGAACCGGAGCTGGCGTTGAGATTGCCGTCGACGTTGAGAGGTCCAATTGCATCGACGTCTAGCCGAACATCAAGGGCTGCGACGCCGAAGAGACCCAGGCATTCGAAGTTGTTACGCATGACGTTGACACATTCGTCGCTGAGGAGGTCGACGTCGAAGAGGTCGCCGTCGAGATCTCGAAAAACGCTCTCTGGGTCCAGAAGAAGGTCGCGATCTAGGTCGACGTTGAGGAGGTCGATGGCAAGGAGATCCCACTCAGATCATTGATCTCCGCCAGCAAAGAGACCTAGGACGACATCGAGGGACCGTTCGAAACCCATGTGGTGACGTCAAGGAGGGCTTCCTCCTCCCCAGGACTTCAGATAATGCAAGTTACTCCTGAACCCTCACCAGTACCGTCTCCAGCCCTGCCAACTAATATCTTGCTGAGATGGCATGGGGACATTAGAGAGTGGAAGATCCGCAGTTTTAATCTACCACGTTCCCCTACAAGATCCAGATCGTCTATAATTCAGTCTGTACATTCTTCTGAAAGACACGAGTGTGCCACTCCAAGAAGGTCTCCATCGGTAAGAAGACGATCATCACGCTCTCCTGGGAGTCGAGCATCCAGATCTCGACACCGATGTTCTAGAAGACGGACCCATAGATCTTCTTCATGGCCGTCTGACTCCAAAACTGACTATTCTACTCTTCCTCCCTCTCCTTCAAGTAGAATATCGCCCATTGATGATATTCTGACCTTCAATGAAGTTCTCTGCCGTGGGGCTGCAAAACTCCACATTGAAATTTCTGTCTCCACCACCAAAACATCAGTCATCTTTGAAACTCTGCACCAAAAGTCTTCCTCTAGACCTTTACTTCCTCTAGTGCCTGGATTGCTGGAGCCTGCTCTACAAAAATTTCTCACTCCAGCATCGGTGGGGGCTGCACCATCTCAGATCACCAAGAAATATTATGCTCCTGAGAAAGACCCCTTTTTTCTGAGGGCTGACCCTCCACCGGACTCTGTTATTGTTTCAGCGGCACAGAATAATCAAACCAGGGCCACATCGTCGGCAGTACCCCCAGATACAGACAGTAAGGCCATGGATTCTGTCAGCAAGAGAATGTTTACGACCTCAGCCTCTTACATGAAGGTAGCCAGCGCTTTGGCCTTGCTGGGTCGATATGACCGTTCTTTGTGGGGCTCTCTTTCATGTTTCACGGAGAAGCTCCCAAAAGAAGACGAGCAAGATTTCCTGGAAATCCTACATGAAGGTGGCTTAGTAGCCAATCAAGTTATCAGTGCAGCGGCTGATGCCTCAGATCTCGCTGCCCATGCTCATGGGATTTGTGCCAGACGCTCTGCCTGGCTGAGATTGACAGGGCTGAAGTCAGAGGCACAAAATAATTAAACAGGGGGTGGTGATGGACAGAGTTTCTGAATTAAGCAGAATACTCTCACCCAGTCAAGAGATCAGGGCTTAATCCAACACCGTTTTTTAGCTCACTGCACCATCCCAGCTCAGAACCTGGCTATATGCAAATTAGTTTGTCCCTGGCCCAGTGTATCATGGGAACAGGGCAAACCAAACTACCAAGCCAATTCTTTCACTGGGAAGTCAGAGGCACAACATCGCATTCTCAATCTCCCCTTCAATTGCACATCACTCTTCGGCTCTCATGCTGATGACGAAATGTTCAGAATGAAGACCGAGCTGGATACGGTGAAGGCAGGTGGGCTCGAGAAGAGGAAGGACTTCAGGCAACGCTGCCGCCTGTACGATCGGCAACAATACCAACAGAGGGTTCAAACCCCTCAGTGATCCTCCCAGCAAAATCAAGGAAGGTCACAATTCTCCCAGCGTCATCCTGGTAGAGGAAGAGGTGTGAATTCCAGACAGTCCACACCGGCTGCCAAGCAACAACAAAAGCAGTGTGTGCTTGCTTACCCTGTCTCCGTTACTCACTCCGGGTGGGTGGGGGGGGGAGGAGTGTCCGTTTCTACTTGGAAGAGTGGACACAAATCACACTAGACAAGTGAGTGCTAAATATTGTAAAGAGTCGGTATACCATCAAGTTCAAGTCCCCTCCACCTTCTATTCCTCCTCAAAAGACTCATCCATCGCATAAATCTTCTGAGGGAAGAGGTGTCCGCTCTACTCCTAAAGAAAGTCATCGAGGAGGTCCCATGGCATCAACGTCGGCAGGGTATCTACTCTTGATATCTTTTGGTCCCAAAGAAAGGTCTAAACAAGGAGTTCAGGCCTATACTAGATCTCCGTCGTCTCAACAAGTTCATTCCGAGAGAGAGGTTCAGAATGCTGGCATTGCATCAAATAATCCTGCATCTTCATCAAGGGGACTGGATGTGTTCCATAGATCTTCAAGATGCCCGTTTCCACATACCAATCTCTCAAAAGCAATGGAAATTTCTAAGGTTTCGCGTCCAATCATACCACTGCCAGTTCACTGTCCTGCCCTTCAGGCTGAAGTCGGCTCCTCGCACATTCTCAAAGTGCATGGTGTTAGTAGCTGCTTTCTTGAGGAAAAAGCAAATCTTCATCTACCCTTACCTAGACGACTGGCTTCTCAAGAGTGCGTCTTCAACTATTCTGCATCAGGACCTCGCGTACTGCATTCAACAACTACATTGGCTCGGTCTGCACATAAACTTCAAAAAGTCCTTCCTCCATCCAATACAGAGGATACACTACCTAGGCGCAACTCTCGACACGATCAACACAAGAGAGTATCCTTTGGAGGAAAGACTATCATCCATTCTCCACAAGTGTCAAACTCTCCTGAAGATACCTCAGCCCACGGCCAGGCAGATCTCATCTCTGCTGGGTTCCATGGCCTTGTGGATTTTTCTAGTTCCAAACGCCAGACTTCACATGAGACCTCTGCAACAGACTCTGGAGGATCAGTGGTCCCAAATCTCTAATCGTTGTGAGGACAAGTTATCTATACCTCTGTCTGTCTGACTCTCCATCCAATGGTGATGCACGGGTTCATCTCATCGCAGGAGTCCCCTTTCAAGAGGAACTGCCCCGGCAGACTCTGGTGACGGATGCCACCATTCAGGGATGGGACGCTCATATGGGACCACTACAAATCCAAGGAATGTGGTCAGAGAAAGAGTAACTATACCACATAAACATGCTGGAACTCAGAGCGGTACATCTAGCTCTCAAAGCGTTCTTTCCTTCCATCACATCGACTACTCTGCTTGTTCAGACGGACAATACAACAACAATGTACTACCTGAACAAGCAGTGAGGAACCAGATCCAGACCCCTGTCGCTGGAAGCACAGGCGATTTGGAAATGGCTTCTGGTACGAGACAGGAAAATCTCTGTGATTCACTTACCGGGCATCCTCAACGTCCAAGCGGACGGCCTAAGCAGGCATTTTGCAGAAGCACTCAACTGGGTGCTAAAACAAGAAGTCGCACAAGACATCTTCCACAACTGGAAAACACCAGACATCGATCTCTTCGCGGACGCCGAAAATGCAAAATGCTGCGTCTTCGCATCCAGGTAACCGAAACCAGATTCCAAGGGGAATGCTCTCTTGATAGACTGGTCAGAGACATTACTCTACGCTTTTCCACCAATTCCCCTCATCCCCATGGTGATCAGGAAACTGTATAAGTCCAAGACAGAGATGATCCTGGTTGCTCCAGAGTGGCCTCGCAAGTGGTGGTACCTTCTTCACCTGTCCAAAGTACCACACAGTAGGTTACCATGTTATCCGCATCTGCTGACCAGGGCGGGTGGCAAGGTGTTCCACTCCAACCTGCCGTCCCTAAGGTTAGCAGCATGGCTCCTTAGTTCATCCAATATGGACATTTAGGCCTCTCTCAAGACAGCATGCAGATCTTGAAGGAGGCTAGGAGACCTTCTACGAGGAAGTCCTAAGCTTTTAAGTGGAAGCGTTTTTACATGTGGTGTACTGCAGAAGGTCATGACTCTACTTGAGGTCAGGAACAGGTACTGTTACCATACTTACTGTATTTGGCCAAAGCAGGTTTGCAATACTCCTCCATAAAGGTTCACCTGGCAGCGATAACAGCATATAGAAAGTCTCCCAAGCAGGCTTCGTTCTTTCAGATGCCAGTTGTTAAAAGATTTCCTGGATGGTCTCAAGAAGGTCTATCCTCCCGTTAGGGCTCCATCTCCTTCCTGGGAGCTGAATATAGTCCTCTCTAAACTAATGGGTCCCCAATTCGAACCCATTCACAAAGCTTCCCTTCAGCATCTTTTGTGGAAGACTGCTTTTCTCATGGCAATCACATCTGCTCACAGGATAAGCGAGATACAAGCCTTTTGCTCTACATAGCCTTATCTTGTTTTTCAGGTGACCAGAGTGGTGTTACTCACCCGAGGTTCCTTCTTAAGGTGGTCTTGGATTTTCACATCAATCAGTAAGTTACTCTTCCTACTTTCTTTGCAAACCCTGTTACTCCTGCTGAGAGAGCTCTGCACTCTCTAGACCTGAAAAGAGTGTTAAAATTCTATCTTGATAAAACAAAAAGTGTACGAAAGTCTGACCAACTGTTTGTGAATTATGGTCCGTTAAACACTGGTTTTCCTGCCTCTAAAAGGTCCATTTCTAGATGGATAGTGCCATATCATGTTATCTTATCAACTGGCACATAAGCAGCTCCTGGGCAAGCCGATGGCACATTCTACAAGTGGCAAAGCTGCTACGTTAGCAATGCTTAGGAATGTACCTATTTGAGAAATTTGTAAAGCAGTCACATGGCATTCGGTTCATACTTTCGCACGCCATTACTGCCTTGATTCTGATACTCAAGCGGCTGCTCAGTTCGGTCAAGCATCCTTGAGAAATTTGTTTGGATAATATATGTTGGTAAAATGGTTTTGATATGCTGGTATTCATACGCAGGGTACAGGGATGAGCTTGCTACTCTATTCAGTGCTTATGACTATTGATGAGTATCCCCTGGAAGAGAAGGATAAGTTACTTACCTGTAATCCTAGTTCTCTTCCAGGGGTATACACATCAAAGTCATAAGCAACCCTCCCTCCTCCCTGAACGAATACCATGTCTATATATATATATATATATGTACCTGTTACCCATGACACTGTTATACGCCGTCCAAAAAAACTGACCTAACTGTCACCTGTGGTGCATGATGGGAGCCTGGGGGTTCCTGGAGCTCTTAAAGGCACTGTGCCAACTGTCCGATTGTTTTCAATGCAGCCTTTCTAGGCTAATCTGCCTCTATGATCTTGCCTTTTTACCTTTGAAAATAAAGGTTGTGGGTTTCAAAGCAAACTCAGGGCAGTTTTCTTTATATATATCATATGTATATTATGACTTGTATGTCTTTATTTTTTCGAATGTAAAAGATTTACATGCAATGATGGCAGTTTTGGAGCCTAGTAATATGTTTTCAGGCTGCATATGTATAGTCATATTATCTATACATATGGGTATTTATGTATATATATATATATGTATATATAAAAGCTCCAAGTTGTCCACAAACAAGAGCGCACGCAGGCTGCAGCAAATTCCCTCAGACCTTCACCCACAGCGGGATGTCGCCGACGCGTTTCGGATAGATTCCTTCTTCACAGGCTGGTAACCACAGAACACAGCGTTTCATGCCACACCACTTTATTCAATCACAAGCCTCCTGATAGGCCGGTGAGCCACTCCAATCAGCAACGTCCCAGGTCTTATGGGACATGTAGTGCAGTGATTCTACCCAGTTGGGTGCAGTGTTCTGTGGGTCCCCAATCAAGCCCACAGATGGGCCCCAGAGTGGGAAAGGTCTATGTTCTCGGTGCTGCTGCCCCATATGCAGAGTACGACTGGATGTCGAGTTCAAAGGCCCGCTGCCCTTAGAGGCGGTGGTGCGCTCTCCACGGCTGGACTGCCGTGTAAATACAAAAGCTCCAAGTTGTCCACAAACCAGTTGGGTGCAGTGTTCTGTGGGTCCCCAATCAAGCCCACAGATGGGCCCCAGAGTGGGACGTTGCTGATTGGAGCGGCTCACCGGCCTATCAGGAGGCTTGTGATTGAATAAAGTGGTGTGGCATGAAACGCTGTGTTCTGTGGTTACCAGCCTGTGAAGAAGGAATCTATCCGAAACGCGTCGGCGACATCCCGCTGTGGGTGAAGGTCTGAGGGAATTTGCTGCAGCCTGCGTGCGCTCTTGTTTGTGGACAACTTGGAGCTTTTGTATTTACACGGCAGTCCAGCCGTGGAGAGCGCACCACCGCCTCTAAGGGCAGCGGGCCTTTGAACTCGACATCCAGTCGTACTCTGCATATGGGGCAGCAGCACCGAGAATATAGACCTTTCCCACTCTGGGGCCCATCTGTGGGCTTGATTGGGGACCCACAGAACACTGCACCCAACTGGGTAGAATCACTGCACTACATGTCCCATAAGACCTGGGACGTTGCTGATTGGAGCGGCTCACCGGCCTATCAGGAGGCTTGTGATTGAATAAAGTGGTATGGCATGAAACGCTGTGTTCTCTGGTTACCAGCCTGTGAAGAAGGAATCTATCCGAAACGCGTCGGCGACATCCCGCTGTGGGTGAAGGTCTGAGGGGATTTGCTGCAGCCTGCGTGCGCTCTTGTTTGTGGACAACTTGGAGCTTTTATATATGTATATATATGCATATTGTTGGCTATTGTTCCGGGGTCCCTGCACGTGGTCAGGACTATTCCGTGCTTATGACTTTGATGAGTGTACCCCTGGAAGAGAACTAGGATTACAGGTAATTAACTTATCCTATTCCGATCTCCAAAGCATCAGCATTGGTACGCCAATCAAGCTGCCCCTTCAGGAGGATCTCCTGTCGCAGCAACAGGGCAGGGACCTGCACCCCAACCTGCACACGCTCCACCTTTATCCATGGAGGTTGAGTGATGACAGTTGAGAGTTTCCGATCGTCCTCCAGAGATCTGGGAGGTCATTGTGGCAGCCAGGCGACCTTTTGCTAAAACTGTATACGCATGCTGTTGGAACATTTTGTGGCTTAGTGTTCCTCACGCCATGTGGTTCCCCTTCATGCTTTGCTGTCGGAGGTGTTGCTGTTTTATCCTTAGCCCGGCAAGACCTTGCCCTGGGAACTATTAAGGTTTACTTGTTGGCTATTTTGCCTTTCCTGCAATTGCCTGACCAACCCTCCCTGTTCAAATCGCCAGTTGTGACTCGTTTTTTTGTAAGGTTTGCAACATTTGTTTCCTCTTCCCCTTTGGTGATCCTCCAATGGGACCTCAATCTGGTTTCTCATTTCTTATGTGTTCCCCCTTCGAGCCACTACAAAGCTGTCCTCATTAACTCTTGCCTCTCAAAACGGTCTTTCTAGGGGCCATTACATCAGCTAGGAGGGTTAGCGAGCTTCAGACTCTGTTTGTTCACCCTCTGTACACTAGCTTTCCCCCCCTACAAACTGGTCCCCCAGATGGGTGCCTACTTTCTGCTGTAGTTGGTCACCCCCTTCCAGGTTGGTCAGAACACTATGCCTACTTTTTTCACGTAACCTCCTCCTTCCAAGGTAGAGGAGAGACTCCAACCCCTCGACCTGAAAAGAGCTCTCTCACTCTACATTGATCACACCAAAGAACATTGGATGGACAATCACCTCTTCATCGAGTTCTCTGGAGCGAGAAAGGTCAAAGTTTTGCAGATGCTGACCATCATGGAGCGAGAAAGGGCAAGGCTGTGCATGTTTACCATCTCTCGATGAATTATACTCTGCATCAAAATATGAAAAGTATACCCAAGAAACATCATCCTGAGGACTTGTGGGCCCATTCCACCTGGGCGACTACTGCGTTGGCACGCGGGTATCTGTCCAGGACATCTGTCAAGCTGCTACTTGGGTAGCACGCCACACGTTCACGAAGCATTACTGCTTGGAGAGTCAGGTTTTTTGAGACTGGAATTTTGCCTGTTCGGTCCGCCAGGACTTTTTTGTTTGAGCCAGTTTGCTGACCCACCTCCAGGGAGGTATTGCTTTTGTATCTATTCTAAGGTGAGGAATCTGTGAGTGGAAATCTCCATCGGAAGAACAAGTTACTGACCTTTTGTAACTCATTTTCTGGGAGAGGCTTTAATCAACTGCGGAGTTATTACCGATCCTCCATGCTCTGCAAACCGATGGCAACATGCTGGGGTGGCACTTATATGGATGGGCACCCTAACGTCACGACGCAGACACCAAGATTGTGACAATCGATGCCACCTACCGGCGTGCAGAGGTAATGCATACGGTTTTCCAGATCCAGTTTGACGCCTGTAGAATATTCTAAGGTGAGGAATCTGTGGGTAGAGTTATTACCCAAAAAAGTGTTACTGAAAGTTAACTTTTTTTTGGTGGCCTTTGGGCTGTAGACTAAGGCTCTAAAGAAGGAGGAATGATAGTCACCCTTGAGGGAGAAGATCAGTACTTCTCTGGCTGTGAAGGAGGGCTCAGTGAAGGTGATGCAACACACAGAGGAACGGAGGATATCTAAACTCCCTCTTTTGCCTTGACGGTCAAACCATTGAATAAGATCGCCATTGGGAATTGCAAAGGCTCTGTCAGAGTTCGAAGAATCACACTGTTAGGTTTCAGTTAGAAAAAAATGTGTCGGGGTCTTGGTCAGAATGAAGTCAAGTATATCATTTTGGTATTAAGCGAAGGATTGCATGTTAATTAAGAGAGCATCGGAAGGTTCAAGTTCCCTTGGTGCAATAGTATTAAAATTGGGCTTGTCATATGAAGTGATTATTGATAAAGAGTACCGACAGGGAGGAAGGGCAGATAATAGTTGGGTCAGAACTTGATTTTTTCATTGCGTGAATGAAGTTCAATGGCGTAGTAGGCATAAAGCAGGAAAAAGCATAGAAGGGTAGTCTCATAACACTACACGCTGTACAGGTTGCCCTTTTCAAACTGTCCATCCTCTTCTCTTGCTGCACTGGTAAGGTTGTCAAATCCTCTTAAGTTGAGTCCTTGATCTTTCTCTGCTTCCTGGTGTTACCATGAACTGCTCTTTACAGGAGAATGTGAGCTCAGTGGGTTATTGTTTTGGCACAGACCTATATGAGTCGGTCTTGAATAAACAGTTATCCTATTTTTCACATGGGCATGCACGAAAGGGTTCAGTGATCTTGTACTAATTATTGCGCTAATTTCAAATTATCCACGCTGTTATTTAAAAAAGAGACTTGTCTACTAAATTGCAGGCTTACCAGCCCAATGTAGAGTAGTGATGGCAAGATGGAAGGGGTAGATACTGTATAAGAAACTATTCTTATGTCCATTCCAATGGCTGCCATTAACCCCTTCGATGCGGGGGATATTCCCCCGCTGTGCTGGGGAGAGGGGGGCGCGCATAGCGCTCACATGCTCATGACAAGCTGAGTTTGTCATGAGGCACGGCGCTCCTGTGCTCATGACGAGCTCAGCTCGTCACGGCCACACCCGTTTCCGTGGAACGCTCAGCACAGCGGGGGAATTATCCCCGCATGCCGAGCACCATAGCGCCGTGGCTCATGACGAGCTCAGCTCGTCATGAGCATTCAAGGGGTTAATCTGAGGAAGGCCGAAAAGCATGGCAAACATGTTAAGTTGGTCTGTCTACCGGTCAGTGAACCATATCAGAAAATTTGCCTGTCAGGTTGGCCAAAACACCTAGATGGCACAATGAAACAGTAGGCTGTTTTGTCCACTGGGCACTTTTCTAGCATTGGAATTTTGCCTTTAGATGGAGAAAGATTCCTCAAGGATGGTGGAAGATAACCCCACACCACCCATTCCACAATAAAAATGCATGGAATCTTATTTATGCTATAGTCTGTTAATATGCTTTACTGCTTTTAGTGTTCAAATAGATTCGTTCTCAAGTGACATTTTTTCTTAAATGCTCTTCTGGACATAGGTACCATCCAGCATACATGTTATATTTTTATACAAGGTTGTTCAGCATGTGTGAATCTCATTCCTGACTCTTGTTGCTAATGTTTTCGTTGAAAGGGAACATAAAACCAATGGTTTGTTTTATTTTACAGGTGTATACAATTTATCCTGCTTTCACCTTCCTTGTGATATCTGGGCCCTTTGTTTACACGGCGATCGCAGTCACAAATGTCATCAGAGTGAGCAGCCTCCACCGTGGGAAGGATCCTACAGTTGTGTCCGTGCAGCCATCTTTTACTGCCCCAGACGCCAGGTACCAAGTTCAGACAGGTGAGCTATGCTCTTCACTATCAGTTCTCTTACATAATGGACTGTTCTGACTACTAAGTGGAATTCTATGGCCAGGAATGAGCGAGAAAGGGAATTCATTACCTCAAAATGGTCTTAAAAAGCCAGAAAGCATGTTCTTCTCTCTCACATGCCCACTGGTAATACCATTCTCTTTTACACCTCAGCTCGTTTTATTTATTAACTAGTTATATGAAAATAGTTGATTGTCACTTTTCAGCTTTTGAAAAAAGCTGTGTTTTGTGAGAGTGTGGAGGTTAATACAATCAGGTGAGCGTTGGACTCCATTTCCTCTTTCACCACTGACCTGACATCCGTGCTTAATGACTCACTTTGTGAGTTTACTGTAACCCAGGCCACTCACCAGCATGTTTCTCAGCCTGCACTGAATACTGCCTATCCCTACACTCCCACTCGGTCCTAGACAGCACAAACACACTGGCAGGACACACAGATCCATGCTGATCTGTGCATACACTGCTGTGATCCGTAATCCAGGCACCACAACCTCAAATCACTCTTCATCACAGAAACCTTAGTCACTCCCACACAAGGCATGGGAGGCTTTGCCATCATTCACCAGTCTTGACCCTATTTTCTTGATGAACATAAACTCTAAACCATGTGGTGCCTCACATGCTTATTTGTTACTCTTCAAATCCCAGTAAGAACACCTTCCACCTTTACTGCAGACTCTGTGGACTAACAAGGACTTTATAGATGAAATATCTGAGCTCCTCACCATCTTATCCATTCAGACAACAAAACAACCTCCTTGGAGGCTTCAACCTCCACAGCAAATAAAGTACAGAGAAACCAAGATTTCCTCTCTCTCATCAACTTGCTCAACATAGTACAGTTTGTCACTGAGCCACCTCAAAGACCAGAACCGTCCACTTCAAACCACTCATACCCCTAGATTGACCCAACTGACAACTCTCACCATCCTGATTCTAGCTCAACCAGCACACCAAGTCCAGCTAAAGTGAGAAATATAAACCTTCCACTGGTACGTGGCTTAGCACCACACACCATACCAGACGCTAGTGTTTTGATTCAGCTACGCCGGCGGAGCAACAATTCTCTTGATTATCTTGTGCTGCAGTTTTTTTTTTTGGCAGCACCGGTATGTAGACAGTCTAACAACGATCCTGAGGCAAGCGGATATGGCCAGAGTCCACTGGGACGCTTAGTGGGTGAGAGCTGGAAGAGGACCACATGGGCCAGGTTTGTGTTCCCCTAAGCCCGCCGCCTGAAACTCCTGGTTCTTTGGGCGAAGTGCTGGTGTGTGCCCTGAAGAGCGGTGGTGCCGGACTGATGCTGCTGGATCGTGGCGGTGGGCCGCAGTTGGTGCTGGGCGAGTTGGGGATTGCCAGTGGTGCCTGTTGACGGCGAGGCACACCCCCACAGCCTAGTTGAAGGCTATGAGTCTTCGGGCCTCCGTGGGGCAGCCTGAAGCTACAAGCTGACACAGTCATCCTGCCTGAAATGATGCCGTTACAACGGGATGTTAGAATTGCTTTTGCCTGCATTGGCTGCACAATAAGTGTGGTCCATACTATATAATTTGTCACTGCTGCTCTACACGTGCCTGGTGTGCTGGATTCGCAGTGCTGACTACCAGGCTCACCGCTATAACACCGGGAGCCCGCAACGCTAAGTAACTACTGCTTGGGCTTGCCTTTTGGTGGCGCTGTTCTCTCTTGAGCCTGGGGTGTACTAGGCTCATCAACACCAGCCTGACCATCCTTTTAATCTCCCTCTTCTTGTACCTTGCAGGGGCGAAGCCCTATCTTGCTGATTGTATCCTTGACTGGCTACTTCTTTTTATTGCATAACAGGCAAAACTGATGCCAAGAAACTGCGTCTGATGTTTGAGGCAAGGCGGCAGAGCAAAATTAAGGATATCTGGTAGAGAAATCAAGCCGCAGATTCCTTACTTGGACTCCTTCACAGGCGCCAGACTGGATCAGGAAACATTTTTCCCCACCATACGTCCACCCGCCTGCAGAGGGCATGGAGCAACTATGCAGCGACGTTGTCCCTGGATGTAACATCAGCATAGTCCATCTAACAACTCCGCTGGTGTTTATTCCTTTTTTTCCACGCTTACTGTGCAGATCCTGAGTGGAATTTGGGCCGTTATTGGGCCATTCCCCTTTCTCATTGTCGAACAGTGTGCCAACGCTATATCTCTTGTGGGTTTAAACACAGTCATTCTTCTGAGAGGCAGATGTCAATCACGGATCCACATACTGTCTTGTGGGATATGGGTGAACACCACAACCCGCCGACTGCAGCTCCTGTCAGTATATCCCGCCGAAGGCGTTGAAGTAACACTGTATGAAACTCCTGGTGGCGCAAGTGTCTGAGGTGAATCGTGGAGTCATCTTCCCCAAAGTGGCCTTCGGATGAGGTGCAACGTTGTTAGTCTTCCCCGAGACCGGGAGCTTGTCGAGGAGTAGCTCGGGTGAGAAGTCATCGCCCTCCCACAAGGCGTCTAAGACCAAGCATTCTAAACATATGTTGGACATCGTCCCCTACCTTTCGGTTGCAAGGCCTCTCAAGCGCCTCCACGCCTCCCTGAATACCGTGGTGCCGGGGCAAGCATGGTGCAGATGAAAGAATATTTTCTTTCTCTTCAGCGGGTCTTCGATCCCTTTACTCCCTCTGGTGCGGTTTTTAACCTCAAAGAGTTGGGGATTACCCTGGCTGTCTCTTTGCCGACTGTTTCAACCTCAGCCTCAGTGGGGTCCCCTGAATCTGTTAGCTGATTCGACACGGCGCCGGTGCATAGCCCTTCCTGGGGTTCACACCTTTGGCGGCCCTCTCATGCGGACCCCATTGCCATCTTCTACGTTGAGTCGACGCCACACGGCGCCAGATGGCACTGGTATGGCTCATTGTAGATCCATCTACTTCAAAACCTATTCTACCTCGGCCAGGGTTCCCTGCAGGAAATCCTCAGTTTGCAGGCAGAGAGGAGGATGTGGGGCAAACTCTACTTTGTGCTGTTACCCCACCACCCTTGGAAGAAAACTGTCTGACTGATCTCGGAGGTTCTAGCGGCCTGAAGACTTCCCCAGCCTCAGACTTGCTCCCTCCTCCGGGCATAGCAATGGAGAATAGTTCCTCTTTGTCAGAGGTTCTGAGAAGAGCAGCTACAATTTTGCATTGCCTATTTCATTTTGTGCAACTAACCACAGACCCCTTGATGCAGATTGTCCACCAAGGTGAGACAGGCGTGGCCTTGTTAATCCACTACAACGATCCCCTCTTTGCCATACTGTTGTGGACTTGGACACAGCCCATCACGGGGCAGCCTGTTGACCGGGCAGTGGGCCACATGCATCACCCTTCCCCAGGAGACCCCCCCCATGTCTCATATGCCATCCACCACTGAAGGTTTGGTTATAAAGGCTGCTACCGCATGTGCAGTCCCTTCTGCCCTTCCGGTAGTTCCCCCTGGCAATGACACCACATCTGGGGACTACTTCGCTGGGGAGTCGCTCAACGCCTTTTGCCCGCGCACGGATGTACTTTGGGGAAAAACGTTTCCGGATCCAGTCTGGTGCCTGGGGTGGATTCTAAGTAAGGCATCTGCGGCTAGATCATGTCTCTACCAGATACATAGTTACCGAAGGTAAGTAACTTATTCATTAAAACTCTCCTGTTGAACATGCAAACTAGTCTCCATGTTATTGACCATAAATTAGAAACCCTCACCAGACGAATTATTGACTTAAAAGATTGCATGGAAAATCGGCATACGACGTTGTCTAACGTGGAGCATCGTATTTCTAATGTCGAGGATGGAAATGCACGGGAAAGTGCTGCTATTTAGGTTAGTTATTTGTTAGTGGGCTCGATCTGAGAGGTCTTTGTAATTCAGTTCAGAGGTATTTAACTCGTAAATCATGTAATTTCCTTCACAAATCTCATTTCGATTAGTTGCCCAGATACTTTAGTGCAAGGCCTTTTTAAAATTTAAATGTGTGGTGGAATTTATTTAGCATTGTATAGATTATTGCTTGCAGCAGGTTTTCACAGTTTCTATCATACTCTCAAAAGTGACTAATCCTGGGACGTGAGCAGCAACTGAAGAAAAATGGCTGCACACTAGCACAGCTCTGTAGCCCCACTCCAAAATCCTGGTACTATCCGCCACAAAATCGGCATCCAAACATATCACCAGTCTCATCTCATTTAGAGCAGTAACCCATTGAACGGCTTCTACAGGACTGAAGATGCTCAACTGAAGTGAGAAGAAAATAGTGGTTCCCTGAGAACCGATTGGAAAGTGAAAGGGCTGCCGCTGGACTGGGGAAACTGTAGCAGAGCTGAGGTCTTGCGAGCTGGAGTGAGCAGTCTGCACAGATGCAGCAACGTAGTAGAGATGTGGTCCGAGTCGAGAAGAACTAAGCGGGCGGCACGGAAGTCTGGCACAGAGTAAACACCCACCAATAGAGTACTGAGACCCAGGTGAGTCTGAGCAACATCGAGAGAGAGAATGACTGGGCTGGTGATGGGAACCGACGACGAGTCCGCTTGGGACTCGTAGTGGTGATACGGTGAGCCTCCCACCCCCAAGGTGCGCAAGATAAGATGGGTTCGAGGGTGCGGCTGGGACGAACCCGACAACAAAGACAGCTACTAGAAGCTGAGCAGAGAAGAAACCTGCAGGGCAGAAGAGCGGCATTAAACTACGGTGATGTCCCCGAAAAGTGAGCAGCAATGTTTGCCGTAGTATTCCCCCAGCAGCCAGAGTAAAAAGAAAGCTGCTTTGACAAGGGCAGGCTAGGCTTCCACTGGGTACTAACTGTGAACAGACAGGGCCCCCAGTACCAAAAACATAAAGGGAGAGAAACTCCAACAGGAAAGGTTGGAGGGCCCAGGCAGTATATGTATTGCAGCTGACGAAAACGGCTCATTGTTGAGAGAGGACAGCTATTCAGTGAGTCCTTCTCCCGCGTAGTCGTGAAACAGGCAGAAGTGCAACAGTAGAAAACTACTCCCCCACCCCACCCAAACCACCAACAAGAGGAACTTGCCCACCTAGAGTTGGTGAGGGACACCTGACAGGCCGATAAGGGCTCCTAGCCCTTGGGCTGGCAGCGGGTATTACCCATCAGAACTCTAAAGCATCAAAATAACATTTTAACATCAGAAGATGGCGGGGGCAAAAGGTGGACTGGCAGCACTGCAATAAAAAATGGACACATTCACATGGCAAAAGGGAGCAAAACCGCAAGAGAATGTAACAAAGGCTACTCTGCTCCAGACAGAGACTACTACAGAGCAAACTGACGTCACCCTACAGGATATAATGGAAGCAATAACCGATGTGCGTATCTCACTGGAGTCACGGATAGACTCCGTCACAAGTGAGGTCTCCTTAATTAGGGCGGATTCTGTGTAATATGGATGCCAGATTTAGGGAAGTGGAAGTGACAACTCAAACACGCTCTATAGATGCAACCAATCTAAAGCAAAAATTCACTGAACTACAGACAAAAAGTGAACTAATGTAGGCCTAACTGGAGACTGCGAAGGCAGAGAGAGACGGAACAATATCCGCATTTCAGGAGTGCCAGAACCCGTGGAGGGGCTGGCAACAGACCTATTTGTGGGGGAACTCATTGCAAAACATCGACAGCCACGTAGTCTGCGCATACAGTCGTCGGTGAGAGGCTGAAACAAGGGCCCGCTTAGACCAATACTTGCCTGAGTCTTTAATTTTCAAGAGAAAGACGTTATCTTGTAAACTGCCCATAGCGCGCCAACTGTCTTTTCCAGCCCTGATGAAGCGTAAGAATGGCTGGATGGGGGGAGAGAAGTGGGAAATAATACAACAGATAGGCATCATCCGCAACAGAAGTGGAATCGCCAGAAGCAGGCGCAAGACAACCCAAAAGGGCCGGGTTCATTGGGACACGATGCAGGAACATTCGGGTTCATTGGGACACGATGCAGGAACATTGCAAATTGAACACAGACTCTTGTGCTTATGGGGCCAACTGGAGGGTATATAAACAGTCCGAGAGGGACTCAAAAGTTCTAAATTGAATGAAGAGAAATGTGAAAAGCAGTGTATATCCTATGTACTTAAATTCAACAGGAACTAAAGCAGACAATAGTAATAAAAGGCCAGGCGCTCTCACTCGCTGTGGGGCATAAAAAAGAACAAAAAACAAGAATTTAAGCCCTGGAACAGGAGATCCTGGATAAGGATTGGCAGCTTATTAATAATACTGATGACCAAGCTGAACAGGCCTTGGACAATAAGTGTCTTGAATTCAGGTCGCTCCTTGCTGAGGCGGCAGGAACTAGATTTAGAATATCACACCACAAGGTGTATGAGATGGGGGACAGAGCAGGTAAGCTCTTGGCCTCATTAGAAAAAAGAGATCAGACCCGGCGATGGGTTACAGAATTTAGAGTAAATGGAGATAGGACATTTAGGGACCTACAAGAGATTGCGGAGGCCTTTGCAGATCACTTTGAGCTCTTATATACATCCACAATCATGACCATGATAGATGACTCGTTGAGAACTCCTGAAAGACATTCCGCTATTGATTCTGTCCCTCGGGGACCAGAACTCACTAGAGGGCGAGCTCACAGAGGAGGAACAGCGACTCGTAGTGTGCAGTCTGGGAAGGCAATGGAACCCAACAGCATCCCAATTGAATTTTGTAAGTTAACTGCCTCACGAATAACACCTTATCTAAGGGAAATGTACTTAAATAGCTCCCATAAAAAGAGCCTTGCCGTACGATCAGAGACTGGCATCCATAGTAGTTACACAAGCAAGGTAAATCGGCAGATAACTATGGTTCTTACCAACCCTTTTCTCTGCTTAATGCAGAAGCAAAAATCCTGTCCAAAATATTGGCTGCACGTCTGATTCCCATTATCACCAAATTAGTGCAGTCTTGCAAATTGGTCTTCATGACTGGACGAAATACAGCACTTAACATACGCTGTATACATGGGATACTGGGTAGGATGGAAACGCTCAGAGAGGAGGCGTCTGTATTCTCCCTTGACGCACAAATGGCATTTGATACAATAGAATGGCCATATCTCTTCGCTGTCCTGGAATGAAATGGGCTTCTGGCCCAAACTTCCTGAAATGGATTAAGGTGCTATATACAAAGCCAATGGCACAAGTGTCAGCGAATAAACATACATCTCGAAAACTACTTATAGAAAGAGGTAGGCAACAAGGTTGTCCTTTGTCGCCTCTAATTTTCGCCTTAATGTTGGAGCCATCAGCAACTTGGGCGAGGGGGGACCCAATAATCAGGGGACTACATTGGGCAAATAACTTTGAAGACAAAATTTCCTTATATGCGGATGAACTATTACGGTCTTTAACATCCACAGCGAAGTCTATCAACAGAATTCTCCAAATGCTCACGAATCTTGTCAGATACTCTGGTTTTAGCATGGTTTTAGCATCAATTGGTCCAAATCCATAATTTACATGCTACATTGTCCTCCTCCAAAATTACCACCCACGTGCGAGACCAAGATTGAGACCGAGGGCTTCCGATATCTGGGAATTTTTATTACACCAATCCGATTCTTTTTCACACAAAATCTCCTAAATCCCCTATCCAGATTACAAAAGGACAAGCAGCACTGGAAAATGCTGCCTTTGACCCTACTAGGACGTGCAGCACTGTTTAAAAAGCTGGCACTGCAGCAGGTTTTACACATATTATAAAGTAGCCTCTTTGAAGTACCCGAATTGTACTTTATGAATATCGAGGGCGCAGTAACAATACTGCTATGGGACGGTAAAGCTCCAAGCATAGCAATAAACAGACTGACAAAAAGCTGGTATGTTGGGGGGGGGAGGGGATCACACTTCCTAATATCAAACAATATTACTTGGCAGCCCAATTGATGGTTGTCAACTATTGGGTCTACCACACCCGCGATGACCCGGCATAAAGGATTGACAGATTTTTGATGGGACCTGAAGGATATAAAGGAGCCCTGTACACAGAAACGAGACATCAAGCTCTAACAGGCCCAACAGCCCTGACCATTGCTAACTGGCGCCATGCAAATAAAAAACTAGGCTGGCACAAGAAGGTGACGCTAGCCATGCCCCTGTGGTCAGCAGAGCAGCTTGGTACATTGGGGAAACAACCAGGGTTCCATAACTGGGATATTATGGGCATCCCCTCGGTAGGGAATCTTTGAAAGAATGGAAAGGTAATCCCATTCACTAAGTTGCAATCTGACTATAAAATGGCAAATCGGGAATCATTCAGAGACCTGCAAGTACGGCACGGGTTAAACTACACTAATCCCACGTAACGAGGTGATTCCAGATGCCTTTTTATTAGCAGATAGGTTACTTCTAGATCTATAACCAGGAAGGCCATGTCATTAACGTACCAAAAACGAAGTAATAATTTGCCAGATCCACTCCTTTTGCTTAAAGGACTTTGGCAGAAAGACGTTGGAGAGCTAGACGATGAGGAATGGCAGGAGGCATTGACATCCCCCTCTGAGTCTGCGATTCCACTGAAATATCGACTGATTCAACTCAGTGGTGTAGCAAGGGGGGAGAGTTTTACCACAAATGCAGAAATGATCACCATCACCCCGCACTCCACCCCCCCCCCTGACTCCCCCCTCACTCCTCAGTGCGTGCGGCAGAGAGGGAGTGCCTAGGTACGCCACAGATTCAACGTAAATATACTACATAGAACTTACCTTTCGCGTGGCACGCTGACTAAAATCGGATGGAGGGAGGATTCCAAGTGTCTAAGACTGTGTACATTTTATCATACCATTTTGAATTGCCCAGATCTTAATCCATACTGGGAGAATATTGCGTCCCTGTTGCAAGAATTGTGCGAGAAAGAGCTTCACCTATCGGCTAAACTGGGCGTGTTGACTATATGAGAGGCCACTGACTAGATAGCTGCTGCGCATCAATGGGTTACACTAGAGTTCACCCTGGCCAAAGGAAACATTTCTCTAAGGTGGGTGGCTAGTGAGATACCTACTCTGCAGGGAGGGGCAAAAGATATGGATAAATGTATGTTCGCTAAAAAAGATGTTTACTTGTCCAGAGGTTGCCCCACAAAATGGGACAAGAAGTGGGGAAAGTGGAACGCAAACAGAGGGGACATATGTCTCTCGCCCACGACAGAACTTGAAAGACAACAAAGGGGATGGGGCCTTAGAGAATGTGAAAATGAGGAATCTGAAATCCAATAATAACCAAGATGCATGTACGGTAAACTGCTCGTTATATGGATTGTCAATTATATTGCAAACTGTCTCACCTGTCTATGGTAGAAAATGTTCCATAAAAATATATATATATATTTTTTTTTTAAAGTGATAAATCCCTAGAGATCACTTCATTCTCCAAATACCATCCTCAAAGTGTAGGTAATGTGGTGTGCAGGACACTGATATCAAGTACACCACCAAGCTACAAGTCTCTTTTTAACATGAGGAATCTTGTTCGTAGGAGCCTATTTTATTGTGTAAAAACTACTTAGTTCACCTAAAGCTATATAGACCGGAGAACAGCAGAGCCAAATTGCCCTCCCTTTATATGCTTTATCAACTGTTGAAAAGAAGCTTTCCTGTTTACGCCAGTCCTTGGCTGCCCATTTAGAAGCACAATTATTCTTTCTTGCAAGTTTTTACCCTCTGGCAAGAAAAGGTGTGCACCGGGAAACATCATTTACCACGAAGGCATTACCACTACTCACGTTTACCACGTGACACTTACCACACAGGGTGCCTTCCACGCAGGGTACCTTCCACGACGTCTTTACCACGGGCTAGGGGGGAGACGTGGTATTCCTTGAAGTCGATCAGCGTGGGCATGAGGGGGCAGAGGGAGGGGGGGGGCTCGGAGGGGAGCTTGGGGGGGCTGGGGGGGGGGTCTCCCCCCCCAAAAAAAACAAGCAGATTAGTTTAACAAAAAAAACGGAAAAAAAATTAAAAGAAAGAGGAAAGAGCCTCCCCCAAAGACGTGCCGTGTACGTCAAAAAAACAGTCCTTTTTTTATTTCGGTGTACGTGTTTTGACGTTTGTTTCAAAGGAGGATGGAAGTAAGGGCTCGAGGAGAAAGACGTGCAGGTAAGACGTTTCTACTCGTAGACAAATGCAACGTTGTAAATACCAGCGTGGTAAAGCCACTTGCGAGGTAAAATTCGCGTGGTAAAGCCATGCGTGGTAACTGAAGTCGTGGTATAATCATATAACCCCCCCACAAATGAACAAACACACAAGAAATCCACATTGTCATATTTTGAAAAGACAAATATTAAAGTTCAGTTTTAATGTACAATATTCGTAAAGGTGTAATTGCAGATATAAAACTTATGGTGATTAATGTATAATCACAAAACATGAATAGTATGAAAATTGACCGCATAATATATGGCAATGGTTGATAAAATCGGTGATGAAATCTCTTCATGAAGTCCTAGCTACTTTAGCGCCAAATTCGTGCTATAAATAGGACCGTTCTGAATGTTGCATACTCGTGCCTCAACATTGCTTGTCTTGCCTACCCTCGGCAAAGGTTTCTTCTCATTTGTTATTTACAGAAATGACAAGAGAACGTGGCCTTGGTGCAGGCTATTTGGTATAAATCTACTCTAACTGGAATGTACAAAGCTTCTTTCACGTACAGTGATTTGTGAACACGGTTTATTTACTGTTTTCAAAGATTATTGTGGGAAATTCTACCCGTATAATTAATGATGCAATGTGGAAACAGGAACATATGAATTTCCTTTCCCATGCATTTTCTTTATAATGTACCATTTTGTTAGTGTAGGAAAACATACGAGTTAGAAACGCATTATTGAACATAACGCTTTGGTATACTGTAAATGCATCAAATTAAATCGGAAATAGTTCTACATCAATGAAGGTATGTGAAGTCTTAAACCACGAGGAATATATAAACAGCTACACGTAATATGAGGGACCCAGAGGCAGGCATAAAATAAAAGCTACATCAGCATTTTGGGCATCTCTTGGAGCAAAATTGTTCCATCCGCAAAACAAGTGCATGAAAAAAGGTACTGCGCCGGCTTTGGAAGAAGCCTACAAACATGCGTGTGTAGAATATTTGTGAGTGTGCATTTGCTTTTTCTAGTCTTCACAAAATGCATCCTCAAATTTGCTAATTTGTATGCTCAACAAAGCTGGTGGCTAGCAGTGTAAAATTGACTTTGTTTATTAAAATATCTTAAAATATGTCTTTGCCGTTCTAGCAGCATCTTTTATATGTTCCTACCTTTCAGTCCTTCAGTTTGTGCCTCTCAACATGGAAGTGGGTTTTTGTAACTTCACACAACGTCTTGAAAGAGGTCTGGCAGTGGCATTTGCCGACGTAAGGAGACAGCGCCAGGAGATAGACAATTTCACAATACAGGTTAGATTGGCGCTATGTTCAAATAGATGGAAGCAGGTTGTGTGTGTCCATCTTACTCCGTCCCCCACTTTCCACACTTGTTACATTTGTTTTAAAACCTCTGTGCTTTTCTGCTTGATTTGTCTCAATGCTTCCTTTTTTTGTCTGTCCTCTTCTTTATCCCCGTATCTGTTCCCTTTCTTTCCTCTACATCTCCCCTTTTCTCTTCTTTGTTTTTTTATACCCTATCTGCAGACTTGTTGGTTTCTCTCCTTATCCATATTTCTTCTCCTGATTAATATTATATATCTTTCTAGTGACTCCCGGTGCCTTTCATTTGCTCTTAAGAATTCTATTCCATGTTATTATTTTGCATGAGCAGATGTTTGTGTCCTGCTCTTCTCACTCTCATTATGTGTGACCTTTCCAACGTTCTTTGCACCTTGTTTACTCTATTGTTAATTAATGCAATGTTTTCCTACGATGCTTCTGCTCTGCACTGTTCCCTTTTCCAGATGTTGCTTGTTGCTTTTATATAATGTCCGATTCCTAAATTCTCTATGCAGTTCCATGTTTTTCCGTTTTTAAGTTGAAGCAAAGGCATATTCAGTTTTTAAGTTCCAGCAAAGACATTGGGAACATGCATAAAGCTTGCCTAGGGATGCATTTTGCCCATTGCTTACCATTGGCTTTTCGTTTTTTTAACACATTTGCTTGCTTTTTTTTGTTTTTTGCTTTAGGCTGTTCATTATGTCTGTGTCCTCCCATGGAGCATAGCTTGTTGACCTCCTTTGTCACTGGCTCCTTGTATTCTTTCACAAGTGCTCGCTTTCTGGGAACTCTTTGAGTCAAGCCTTGAGAGTACATGAGCATTTTTTTGTAATTCTGAAGTGTGGTTGAAACAAATATTTTAATACAATTAAAACATAGGAGTACACTAGGTGATGTCGATTTCCACACATTATTGTTTGCGTGCTATATAGTTGTATTAGTAAAACTATATGTCTATGCAAATTTAATAGGGATTTCAATTGAAAATGTGTTGTCTGTAATGGCAGGGTGCTACGGCACCAGGCATACTCCACTCTGCCAATCCACTCTACTCCATTCCATGCCATGCCACATTGCTCTATCCCACTCTACGACACTCCACTCTATACCACTGATTTGCAACACTTTGTTCTGCTCTACACCACTTTACTCTCCTCTATGCCACTTAACTCTGCACTATGCCACTTTATTCTGCTTTGCACCACTTTACACCACTCCACAACAACCCCAATTCACTTTACACCACTCCATTCTTTGCCACTCCATGACACTCCACCCTATGACACTCCACTCTGACAATCTACATCACTCTATCCCTCGCCACTCTATCCCTCGCCACTCTATCCCTCGCCACTCTATCCCTCGCCCCTCTATCCCTCGCCACTCTATCCCTCGCCACTCTATCCCTCGCCACTCTATCCCTCGCCACTCTATCCCTCGCCACTCTATCCCTCGCCACTCTATCCCTCGCCACTTTTATCCCGTTCTACAACACACTACTCCAGTCTGACACTCTATCCCGTTCTACAACACACTACTCCAGTCTGACAATCCACCCTATCCCGTTCTACAACACCCTACTCCAGTCGACTCTCCACTCCATATTACTTAACTCTACACTATTCATCTCCACTCCGCACACCTCTACTCCAATCTACAACACTCCTCAACACTTTACTCTACACCACTCATGGCACTCTACTCCTCCCTCAGATATTACTCCATTGTATGCTACTCCACTCTGACACTGCACACCACTTCACTCTTCACCACACCACTCCATGCCACTCCACGACACTCTACCCTACTCCACTCCACATTTTTCTCCATTATATGCAACTCCATTCTACACCATTGTATTCTACGTGAAGCCATGGCACTCTACGACAGTCACTCTGTGACATTCCATGCCATTCTACGACACACTTTTCTCCATCTACGCTCTACTCTGCGTCACACCACTCTACTCCAATCCACACTCTACCACACTCCACACCACTCCCCCTACGACACACCGAGACACTGTATGCCACAATAATCTACTCCATGACACTGCTCTATTCCATGCCATCCTACGACATTACACTCTATGCCAATTTCTACACTCAATGTCACTCTACTCTGTGATACTCAATGCCACTTCACTCCAGCCAATCAGTGGCATTCCACGGAACGCCTCTGCACGATACTCTTCGCCACAACATTCTACTCTACAGCACACTACTCCACTGGATTCCATTCCATTCCAGTCCAACACACTGCTTCTCTCTACTCCCTGCCATTTCACTCTTACACCACTCTACGCGTACTCCACTTTATGCCACTTTACTCTACACCACTCTAAGCCCCTTTACTCACTATACAACACTTCACTCTGACACTCAACTTTACTCCAGTCCATGCCACTCTACGCCACTCCAAGCCATTCCTCTTTATGATGCTCCATTTTATGAATCCATTCTACGCCTCTCCACTATACACCACTTCACTCTACGACACTCCACTTCACAGCACTATATGCCACTCTGTGCTACTCCACTTTACAGTATTCTGCTTTACACCCTACAATAGTCCCTCCCCTCTACTCCACCGTATGCCACTCTACTCTGACACTTCACTCTACAGCACTCTATGGCACGCCCTTCACGCCACTCTACAACACTTCACTTTGCAAACCTGTCACTCAACTTTACGACACTCTATGCCAATCTACACCACTCCACTTTTCTCCACTCAGCTCCAATTCTCCACTACTCTACTGCACTCTGCCACTCCGCAATACTATACCACTCTCTACACCACTCCCCTCTGACACTCTACGCCACTACTCCACGAAATCGTACGCCACTCTACTGCACTCTATTCTGTTAATCGATCAGGTCTTACTTGTATAGCGGGACTTGTCACCCGAGAGGGTATTGATGCGTTGCTGCATGTTTCAGTCGAAGGGCCAGGTCTTGAGCTCCTTCCTGCAGAGGTCAGCAAGGGTGCTGTGCTGAGATGGAGAAGGCCATCAACCTCCAATTCACCAACCACCTGGATAGAAACAACATACTGGACCCCCTCCCAATCAGGCTTCAGAACCAATCACAGCACCGAGACAGCTCTGATCGCCGCAACAGACATCTGCACCTTACTGGATAGAGGAGAATCAGCTACCCTCATCTTCCCGGACCTCTCTGCACCTTTCTACACCGTCTCCCACCACACTCATCGATCGACTATGCCAGATTGGAATCCCAGACAGTGCACTCAGATGAATGGCATGCATTCTCACAGGACACACCCAGAGAGTTCACCTCCCTCCATCCCTCCCTTCACATCGCAAGCCAAGCACACCTTTTGCGGTGTCTACTTGACACTACTCGCAGACATCGTCCGATCGAACGACATCAACATAATCTCCCACACCGATGACACTTAGTTCGTCCTCTCGCTGTCAACCGACTCCTACTGTACGAAGACCAGCTTCCACAACTGTATGAAGAATAACTCGGCCTGGATGAAGGACAACTGCCTGAAGCTCAACACAGACAAAAATGGAAGTTCTGATCTTCGGGAAAATACACCACCCTCATTGGAACTCCGACTATGCACGCAAACTCGCGATCAACCTCAACAGCAAACTCTCCATGAATCGTCGGGTCAATGCTGTCTCCTCAGCCTCCTTATACTTTCTCCCCATTTGCCGCAACATTGTCAAGTGGCTTCCCACCACCACCGACTGGGTTGTAGAGTAAAGTGTAAGGGTAGAATGGTATACATGGGAGTAGAGGGGAGTGAGTGTTGTAGAGTGGAGTGGTGTAGAGGGCTGTAAAGTGCGATTTCATAGAGTAGAATGGTGCAGTGTGTCATAGTGTTGTGAAGTGGAGTGTCGGAGGGAAGTGAAGTGGTACATAGTGGAGTGGTGTATAATGGATTAGTGTGGCGTAAAGTGGAGTAGCATAGTGTGGACTGGTGTAGTGGAGTGGACTGGCGTGGAATATCATAATGAAGTGGCATGCACTGTTGTAGAGTGGTGTACGGTGAAGTGGCATAGAATGGACTGATGTCATGGAATGGTGTGGAGTGGGTGCGGAGTGGCAGAGAGGAGTGGGCGTAGAGTGAAGTGGTGTGGACCAGAGTGTCAGACTTGAATGCAGTACAGTGGAGTAGCGTGCTGTAGAGTAGAATGTCGTGAGTTGGCGTAGAGTAGTGGAGAAGTGTGTCATAGAATGGAGTGGTATAGAGTGGCGTAGCATAGACTGGCACAGTGTCGTAGAGTAGTGTGGAATGGCACAGATTGGTGTAGAGTGGAGTGTCGCAGAATGAAGTGGCATAAAAAGTCGTGGAGTGGCATAGTGTTGCAGAGTGGAATGGCGTAGTGTCTCACAGTGGGGTCATATAGTGTCTGGCATAAAGTACAGTGAATGGAGTAGTGTCATGGAGTAGATTATTGTGGCATACATTTTCTGAGTGTTGTAGAGGGGTGTGGTATGGAGTGTGGTAGAGTGTTGCAGAATGAAGTGACAGAGTGGAGTGGCGCAAAGTAGAGTGTAGATGGAGAAAAGTGTGGCATGGAGTGTCTCCTAAATACTCAACTGCGTTTGTGTTTTTTTTGTCCTTATTGTTGCTCTTTCCTTTCAGATACTGAATGTGACAGTGGGCCCTACCAGGACCATGGTGCGCAAAGGCCCTGTAAACATTGTGTTTGCAGTGAGAGATGGAACTGGTTTTCTGAATGGATCTGATGTCAGCAACTTGCTGCGTAACTTGAGCACTGTGGAGTTCAGTTTCTACTTGGGTTTTCCAGTACAGCAAGTGGCAGAGCGTAAGTCATCTCCTTTCTGGTAACATGGTTTACAGTGGGAATGAAAAAAGGTAATAAATGAACGACCAAGGGCCCGATGTAGGTGGTCCAATATCGGTCGGTAACTTACAGACTTTCGGCCATTACCGACCGGTATTGGGCATTTGGGATGTAGGTGGCTGTAATGGCCGGATTTTCCGCTTAGATGGGATCAGCCCCTAGGGGCCCCTATAACCCAGCCAAAACGTACTCACCTCCCTCCTTAGAACGTATTCACAATGGATATGGATATATATATATATATATATATATATATATATATATATATATGTATATACAGGTCGTACCTAAGAATGGGGAAATAGCAATAAACATGCATAAGTTTTCTACTATATCTTATTCACATCAGTTAGTCTCGCGGCCACTCCGACCCAGACTGATCTACCCCAGGGCAGACATGACACACAATCCGGTGCGTCTACACATGGGCCTGCAGAACCCAATGCTCTCTTTTCCAAACGGTTTACAATCCGGCAAACCTACACGCCAGTATCCCCCCTGACGCTCTCACTTACACAAGCCACAATCCTGTGGGTATCCACGCTGGTAGTCCACCCCAGCGCTCTCACTAACGTCGTATATCAACGACGACCACATTCCTATGAGATAAAACTATGATAATAGAATTTAGTACGGTTTCCAAATAATATAATGTGCCCCTTATCCTTGGTATCAGAGGTCCACTTCGCTCCCTATTTATGTGATCACCACTTACCTGATTGGGGTTACTCATCCATTCACATAAACACCAATCACCTAGAAGCCATGTTTACCAAGATTGAACAAGAATACTCGGCACACATCCGTTCACTAAGAACTATGGTATTTATTGTCAATAAACACACACAACACAATACTATGCCACATGGATTATGCAAAGAAAAGGTAAAGATTAGAATGCGCGCTTATTGTAAAGAGGGCGGATGTCACCTTGTTAATGTGAAGTCGGGACTCGGCAGTCATCTAGGTTCCCTTCTCGTCTCTGTGTCCTGGCTCGCTCTGCAGTCACACCCCAGCCGTCACAAGTACACGTCTGCACCGCTAGGCTTAACCTCGTCTGCTTCCCTCCAGGGCACTGGAACCTTGCTGGTTATTAGCTACCGTCTCTCTCTCTCTCTGCTTCAGTGCGCTCCGCGCTAATTCTCCTTCAGTCTTTCTCAGAGAGTTTCGGTCTTAAATCTTTCTCGGACTTCAAAGATGGCGACTGTCCGCCATGAAATAATTAATGGCTAGATGCCGCCTACGGACTGACTGTCGACTAACTAACACCTTCGCTAATATCAAAGCCTGTTCCTTCATGGAAAGCTACGGCCAGCAACCTGCCGCCCACCAAATTCTTGTACCTCCCCGTACCAAGGACACGTTCCCAGCCGGCCGGCCTGAAGTTGTGTCTTCGGAGTGGAGAAAAATACATTCCTTCGATAAGGGCCAGCCTGAGCCGGTTCTCTCCAAGCGAACAACAGCTTGAAACTAAAACATTACACTTGACCTAGAAGGCCTCTCGAGCTACCAGGCAGAGAGCAAGATGGAGTCTGTCTCGTTTAAGGCCTACGGGGCCCGCAATATGCATAACTCCATGGAAAATATCCTAACACGTTAGCAAATAGGCAAATCATGATTAATACTTATGTATCTATCCCCTAGCTTAATTTCGTAAACCCTACTCTAAAGAAAGTGACACGAAAATACTCTACTATATGAAAGGCAGGGATCCTATCTATAGTCCTAATCCCTATGCTATAGGGGTGATAGGCTGGAGTCACTCTCCATCATTCTCCCTCTTAAAGGAGCCAGAAAAGGTCAGCCAATACATTACACCCCTTGACTCCAGTCTATTAACCACAAACTATATAGAACTCACATCAGTAGAAGAATAATAGGAAACAAAATTAACTGACCTATGTCTCTTGCTAAGTCTACAAAATTGGAGCAGGGAAGGAATGCACTGAATAAAGCAACAAACAGCTATTAAAACACAAATGGCAACGATAACTCCCCCTAAAATCTGTCGTAAAGAATGCAAGTCAGGTAACCAATTAAAGAGCCAGTCAAAGAAACCCTAATCAATGTGTTGTCTAATTTCTGCAGTCAAGTCGTGGAGTTTGTCAATATGGGCCTGGATTGATTTAGAATGGTCGGACAAGTTAAAGCAACATAGGCCCTCAAAATCAGAACATTCATGTCCATGTTTTAACAAAAGATAATCAATAGCTGCGCGATTCTGTAAAATAGCTCTACGTTCACCCTGGGCATCTAATAACAGATCAGATAAAACAGTAGAAGTTTGGTTGATGGATTTAACCATCCAGCAGGCCATCTTGCCGATTGTTTTGGCATTATAAACGGCCAATGCAGGGACTCCAATAATAGAAAAAGCTAAACCAAGATATTCCGATTTGGAGTAAAGATGAACGGAGGAATCACAGTCCTCATGTAATGACATTGAATCCTGGACCATACGAGAATGTAAATTAGGATGTGAAGAAAACATCAATAAACTCAATCTAGTGATAGCACATGGACCACCGGAAATATTTGCGGGAATATATGGCCAGGACGAATTCCCGCAGGAAAAGAGCCAGCCAGAAGGTAATAACATAGAACGATAATAACTAGGGGCAACTAATAAACGTTTACATGTCATATTATTTTTAACAGAAATACATGAATTTGGAAGTCTCTTTAAACACAGCAATCATTGATGAGCTGAAAAAGAAGTTGCAGCCTGTATTTTCAACCTAAGGCATTCGGTGATAGCTTTTGGATCACATGTCATCATGAAGCACAAATCACCAGGGGTAATATTGAAAGTAGTAATTTGGGAATGAATAGGGATATCAAGGTCAGGAAGGGCAGTACATAAGGGACAAAATTCATGGGCCGCGAAATCGCCCAGAATCACATTTGGTCGGGCATTCGAAATATTAAAAATATGTCGCAAAGTCTCAGTGGACGCTGGGACGGCAACCAGGCAGGTCGCCAAAATGTCAGTCACAGATCTCATGGGGGTAAGACAGAAATGTGGAGAGTTTGTCACTCTCCTAGCCAAAGTTATCCAAAAGTTGGATGAAGATGTCCATGCAGAACGCGGAACTCGGGATTTCCCATCAACCGAAGTCGGTGGATCCTCTCCTCTCCCGGCGTAGCAGGCCAAAAGGAGTCCAACGGCGACACATCCTGCAGCAGCAGTCCAGAGAATGATCTGGAAAAACACAAACACAGGCCTTAATCATTCTCGTAGGTAACATTTATCAGCTGGGACAGCTTCCCAGCCATCTTTCCCTGGCTTCATCACCAAGACGGTGTTGTCATGACCGGTCGCAATAATATCAGCCTGTTCAGGTGGATTCTTAGGCGATTGCACCCATATTTTAGCTCCAGGAAGATCAGATGATCCGAAGCCTTTTTGTCCTCGCACAGTTAGCAACGTTGGGGCAGAGCCTTTCTTGATCTCACCACAGAAGACAGGCATAATCAGTAACTGAGCAACACGGTCAGACTTTTTGATCAATAAATCAGTCTCACTGCTGTTAAGCAAGAGAACCTTAATCTCTCCCTGATAGTCACTGTCAATCACTCCTCCGAGCACTTGAATACCTTTCAGGGCAAGACCTGATCTGGGGGCAATTAATCCAAAACTACCGGCAGGTATACAGACACCAATGCCAGTTTCAACAATGATTCGGTCTTTTCCTGGTAAGTTTGCATCATTTAAAGCATGCAGGTCTAAGCCTGCAGAACCTGGGGTCGCTCTACATGGAGCCAGAGCACCGGGGGTAATTTCCCAATACATGACAGTGTTGGAAAGGGAATTAGGCTTTACATCCACATTTGGAGGAAACAAACGCATCAAAGGGGATTCAGCATGTAATAAAGGGCGATTATTTAAAATCAATAATGCTTGAAACAAGAAATCTCTCCAATTCTTATACTTGTCGTCTGTCAATTTACGTAATTGTTCTTTTAGCAAACCATTCATTCTCTCAATCAGTCCCGAAGCCTGTGGATAATATGGAATGTGAAACACCCATTCAATGTTATTTTCCACACAGAATTCCTGTACTAATCTTCCACGAAAGTGGGATGCATTATCAGATTGAATTTGGAATGGGACACCATAGTACAGAATGAGCAGCTCCAGGGTCTTAATGGTATTCACTTGGGTAGCGTTCTTGCAAGGGAAAGCGACCAAAAGGCCACTATAAGTGTCAACAACTGTACAGACATACTGACAATTCTTGCTCATAGGGAGCGGACCAATATAGTCAATCTGCCAAATTTGAGCGGGCAATTTTCCTCGATGTAACTGGCCTCGAACAATTCGAGGCACCTCCTTCTTTCTAGAATGTTGGCAAATGGGACAATGAAGAATGACATCTTTAATTAAAGAAAAAGGAATATGAATTCCCCTATCGGCAGCCCACCTGCTAGTGGCCTTTTCTCCAAAATGTCCCGCTTTCTGGTGGGCCCATTTCGCCAATCCCGCCAAATCAGAATCCTGCATGTCCACCACTGCCTCAGCAATTTTAGATTTCTCATCTGCAATGTTATGAAAGAATTTATCAAGGGAGTTAATTGGAGTGTGAGCATCCACGTGAAAGATTGTTACAGTACTCTGCGGGAGCAATTCCCAAATTTCTTGCCATAATTCTTTACCCCACAATTCTTTTGAATGCAATTCCCAATTATGAGAATGCCATGTTGGTAACCATACCGCCAGTCCATTAGCAGTGGACCAGGAATCAGTGAAAATATGACATGTGCCGGGCAATTCCTGTTTCAAAACTTGGTAAACTGCATAGAGTTCAGCATATTGACTACTCTTACCATCCCCAGTTGTACTCAATAATTTTTGCGTGATTGGATTATAGGAGACAGCTTTCCAATGTCTTTTCTCACCGATGAATTTTGCTGAACCATCCGTAAACCACACATGTTTTCTATCCTCCGCGGACAGATCATCAAATGATTTACCCCACTTAACGGGAGATTCCTGCACTACGGGTACGGAACAATCACTTCCAGTCTCATTGGAGGGCGCCTGCGCCACTCGCTCATGTAAAACTGCCACACCTTTTGGACCCACACGTGCCCTGTCCTGAATGTACCATTTCCATTTAATCACGCTCGCCTCTTGAGCATGTCCAATTCGATGAGATTTCGGCAAACTCAAAACCCACTGCATAATAGGAATTTCAGGCCTCAAAACCACAGCATGGCCTAGAGTCAATTGCTCGGTAGCCACCAGAGCCCAATAACAAGCAAGTAATTGTTTCTCAAAGGGTGAGTAACGCTCACCAGCCTCAGGTAACTTTTTAGTCCAAAAACCTAATGGCACTTTTTGTCTGCCCTGCTTTTGCCACAGACTCCAATTGGCATACAGACCTTCCACGGACACATTCAAGTCCACATCACCTTCACCCACCGGCCACAAATCCAAAGCATATTGAATAGCTTCTTTTGCCAAATTAAAAGCATTCTGTTGACTCACCCCATTCAAACGCATTCTTCTTACGAGTGACTCGATATAATGGAGCCAAAATCTGACTTAGATGGGGAATATGCTGACGCCAAAAGCCAAACAAACCAATGAAACATTGAGCCTCTTTCCTGTTCCTTGGGACTGCAAAATCAAGGATTTTTCGCTTCACCTGTGGGATCACCTCTCTGTGACCTTCATGCCAATTAATTCCTAAAAATTTCACATTTTGGGATGGACCTTGTAATTTATCAGGATTAATTTCCCAACCTTTTGCTCGCAAACAGTCAAGGATCTGATCTAAATGGGACTGTATCTGATCCTGCGTCTCACCTTGAATCAAAATGTCATCAATATAATGACACACCTGCACTTGTGGATTAGCGGGCACTTCAGACAAATGCTCTGCCACCAGCCGGTGACAGATCGTGGGACTGTGTACATACCCTTGAGGAAGACTCCGGAACGTCATTTGACGTCCATTCCATGTAAAACTAAATTGTTCCTGACACTCAGGGGAAATCGGAATTGAAAAGAAAGCATTAGCAATATCAATAGAAGCATACCATGTACCTGGATGCTTTTGAATCCTCTGAATCAAAGTGACAATATCTGGTACTGCAACAGCCAATTTAGGTGTATGTTTATTCAATTCTCGATAATCAACAGTCATGCGCCAAGAATTATCACTTTTGCGCACGGGCCAGACGGGGTTATTCCAAGCAGACGTGACCGGAGTTATGACTCCCGCGTCAACCAAATCCTGAATTGTAGCATTAATTTCTTCATGACCACCTGGGATACGATATTGCTTCTGAGAAACCACCTTCGTGGCTAAAGGAATTTTAATAGGGGGCATTCGCAAACGGCCAACCCGTACGGGTCTGGTCGAAATGTACTGTCTAGTTCCAAATTGATAACAACCATCATCCAGATGCAAAGTCATTCCTTTTAAAATATCAATTCCAATTATATATTCCAAAAGTGGCACAACTAACACAGAATATTCTCTACGAGGAATCCTACCGATTTTAATTTCAAGTGTAGTTTGGACTGCGGGGGTTTCTTTTCCACCTAAACCAGTAATCGTGAAAAACTGTCCTTTGAATTTCTTTGATTTTCCATGAATTAAAGTGGCCTCCGCTCCTGTATCGACTAGTGCTCGGGCCCTTTGGATATTACGATGTTTCCAAAAAATCTCAATATATACATAGGGTCTGTTGTCTCTGTGAGCCCACTTGTGTACTGGAGCTTGACCAATTTCCTAGTCATTTTTCCTGCGTTCTGTCAACCAAGACAAATCAGGGTAAATGCTCTCTGTTTTCCTTGGTATCAAAATGTCTTGTTCATATCCGTCTCCATTACGAAACGGATTTTTGTCTTTTTCAAAATATTGTGAATTACGGTCAGAAAGTCTGTTACGATCTTCCCGTCTTTTTATTTCAGGGGAATAACTCCTCTCCTCTCTATGTCGGTTAGAATTACGATCATCTCTCCCTCTTTCATGTTCACCCTCTCTCCCTCTCTCGCCATTACGATGAGGGGATACATCACGTTCATAACGCCGATCATCACGGCGATCAGAATCCACACGTCGTCTCTCATCACCACTGTCATCCGAACCACGGTCATACTCATTCTTACGCACATGACGGGCACCCTCCTTCCGATCCAAACCACGCTTACGAAACATGTCCCATAAGCGATTGTTAGGCTCACCGTGAATGTCCTCCCTTTTGACACCATCAGCAATAAGAGCAAGAAACATGTCACGTCTAGAGAACTTCTAGTCCCCAGCAGTACGACCCTCAGGTCGAGATTGTCTTTCAGGTTTAAACCATTCACCCAGCTCACCAAGCTGACGAACAGACTCAAGCACAGTAGACAAAGGATTGCCAGTTTGATTAATCAACAAAGTCATCATGACCTGCTTGTAAGCAACAGGCGAAGAACGGATAATGCGATTACGCACAGAAGATGTTAAAAGACCATCCAGCAATCTGTCAGAAGTACTAAGAAAGATAGCAGTTTTCATAACTTCCTCCTTCAAACGTTGCGACGCATCGCGCAAAGTGTACCACGGCTTGTCATTGACAGGCCAATCAGATTCAGTAGGATATTTGTGGTTACAGCCGTCAGACGCAAGCTGGAGCAAAGTAATTTGACCAGCACCATTATAGTTCCGAAAATGATCTTGAATAGTGGAATCAGAACTCAAAGAGCAAAAACGTAAGCAATCAACAGCATCAAGCATAATACCGGCAGCGCCGAGTTCATAAAGGCGCACCATCCAAGTAAGCAAGGCCTCACCAGGCCGTTGACGAAATCGTTGTAACATGTCACTAACCTCCTGTTGAGTAAAGTCTTCAATACTATCCAGAGCAACACCACCCGGATTACCAGGAGCTTGTTGTAATTTGCGACGAAACACGGGATGAGCAGAAACCTCAGGAAGAGCTTCCGAGGAAGCCCGCATCCTAGATTTAGCAGAACAATCGGGGCAAGATACGTCATCCGAATGGGAAGAACGAGCACGGTCGCTATGAGTAACCGCATCAGTATAAGAAGTAGATTTACAATCACGTCCGGAGCGAGAAGATTCACGCTTATCACCCTCCTCAGCCGAGGAGTCCGAAGCATTTGAATCCCAGATATTACCATCCCACTCATCAGGGTTCCAATCCATTCCGGCTTTTCTACAACCAGACGCACTTTCCGTGTAGATACACGACCACGACGATGTTTGTACTTATATCGTGCAATGCGGACCGCAGCTCTTTCGGCTATGGTCTGATATGTTTCAAGTTTGTCGGCAAGCAATTTATTTTGACAGCGCAAAAGAGTATGTGCATTCTGCAACTCAACACACTGTCCTTCCATGTCCTTGAACTGCTTCTGCAGCTGAGTCAACTTCTCATGAAGAATTCTGTATGCATTAAGAACAATCCAACCTCTGCGTCCTAAAATAGGAAGCTCATCACCTTTAACTACTGGCGCTTTCTGCAAGCACGATACCACATCAGCAGGCTCCGCCTGCTCCAAACAAGAAGACCAATTTTCACTCAAACCAGTAGAATCAGCCCACTCACGGGCCAAAGCCTCGTAAGGCGTAGACTCCCAGCTGGGAATCTGAATAGGCAGTTTAAAAACCGACTGAGATTTTTTCGCAAACATTATGACACACAAAAATTATATACACAATTATACACAAAATATCATACGTACGAGCCGAGCGCAAACCAACAAGATCAAAACAATACAGCGCACATAGGCTTCGTAAACAGTTCGTGACGCCAGATGTAATGGCCGGATTTTCCGCTTAGATGGGATCAGCCCCTAGGGGCCCCTATAACCCAGCCAAAACGTACTCACCTCCCTCCTTAGAACGTATTCACAATGGATATGGATATATATATATATATGTATATACAGGTCGTACCTAAGAATGGGGAAATAGCAATAAACATGCATAAGTTTTCTACTATATCTTATTCACAATCAGTTAGTCTCGCGGCCACTCCGACCCAGACTGATCTACCCCAGGGCAGACATGACACACAATCCGGTGCGTCTACACATGGGCCTGCAGAACCCAATGCTCTCTTTTCCAAACGGTTTACAATCCGGCAAACCTACACGCCAGTATCCCCCCTGACGCTCTCACTTACACAAGCCACAATCCTGTGGGTATCCACGCTGGTAGTCCACCCCAGCGCTCTCACTAACGTCGTATATCAACGACGACCACATTCCTATGAGTACCTATCGGAACAATTTCTCCTTTGTCTACCTGGGATAAAACTATGATAATAGAATTTAGTACGGTTTCCAAATAATATAATGTGCCCCTTATCCTTGGTATCAGAGGTCCACTTCGCTCCCTATTTATGTGATCACCACTTACCTGATTGGGGTTACTCATCCATTCACATAAACACCGATCACCTAGAAGCCACGTTTACCAAGATTGAACAAGAATACTCGGCACACATCCGTTCACTCAGAACTATGGTATTTATTGTCAATAAACACACACAACACAATACTATGCCACATGGATTATGCAAAGAAAAGGTAAAGATTAGAATGCGCGCTTATTGTAAAGAGGGCGGATGTCACCTTGTTAATGTGAAGTCGGGACTCGGCAGTCATCTAGGTTCCCTTCTCGTCTCTGTGTCCTGGCTCGGTCTGCAGTCACACCCCAGCCGTCACAAGTACACGTCTGCACCGCTAGGCTTAACCTCGTCTGCTTCCCTCCAGGGCACTGGAACCTTGCTGGTTATTAGCTACCGTCTCTCTCTCTCTCTCTGCTTCAGTGCGCTCCGCGCTAATTCTCCTTCAGTCTTTCTCAGAGAGTTTCGGTCTTAAATCTTTCTCGGACTTCAAAGATGGCGACTGTCCGCCATGAAATAATTAATGGCAGAGATGCTAACGGCTAGATGCCGCCTACGGACTGACTGTCGACTAACTAACACCTTCGCTAATATCAAAGCCTGTTCCTTCATGGAAAGCTACGGCCAGCAACCTGCCGCCCACCAAATTCTTGTACCTCCCCGTACCAAGGACACGTTCCCAGCCGGCCGGCCTGAAGTTGTGTCTTCGGAGTGGAGAAAAATACATTCCTTCGATAAGGGCCAGCCTGAGCCGGTTCTCTCCAAGCGAACAACAGCTTGAAACTAAAACATTACACTTGACCTAGAAGGCCTCTCGAGCTACCAGGCAGAGAGCAAGATGGAGTCTGTCTCGTTTAAGGCCTACGGGGCCCGCAATATGCATAACTCCATGGAAAATATCCTAACACGTTAGCAAATAGGCAAATCATGATTAATACTTATGTATCTATCCCCTAGCTTCATTTCGTAAACCCTACTCTAAAGAAAGTGACACGAAAATACTCTACTATATGAAAGGCAGGGATCCTATCTATAGTCCTAATCCCTATACTATAGGGGTGATCGGCTGGAGTCACTCCATCATTCTCCCTCTTAAAGGAGCCAGAAAAGGTCAGCCAATACAGTGGCCTAAATTGCAAATTCTGTAATTTACTGATTCGGTATTTTAAGGAATCAGTAAATTACCGATTCCTTAAAATACCAAATCTGTAAATTACCGAATTTGCAATGTAGGGAGCACTCAAAAGAGTGCTTTTCCCATTTTAGGATTCGTTATTTTCCACCAACTATAAGTTGGTGGTAAATCAGGAATACCTTTGAAAATGCAAATCTGTGCATTTTCAACTGTGCCATGTGGCAGACATAAAGGCATGTATGAGTGCCACATCTGCACACTAGCACGATTCAGGGGTGCAGCAGGGTGTCAAAGTGACACCCTGGCACCCTTGAATGTTTCCCCCATTTTACCGAATTGGTATTTACCGATTTGGTAATTGCCATTCATTCCTATGGGCCTCCAGGCCCATAGGAATGAATGGCAATTACCTAATCGGTAAATACCTATTCTGTAAATACCAAATCTTACAGATTCGGTAATTTTTACTGAAAATGTATCTACATCCCATTTACCTATTCTTAAATATCGAATCGGTAAAATTCGATATTTAAGAATAGGTAAATTGGGATTACCAACATCTGGCCCCAAGTGACCTGATGCTGTTTTCTATTAATGTTCAAAACTAATCGCATTAACCGCATCCCTGCGGCGCGAATTCCCCGCCCATGCTGACTCCGCCTTGTGCGGACGGAGTCATGACGGAACGGTTCCGTCATCAGCACAGCTCAACCGACGCTGATGACGGAATCGTTCCGTCATCAGCATCGAAGGGGTTAAAGGATAAGTAAAAAAGATAACCGTTCAACATCTTGACCAGGGGACCAGCTGCATTTCTCTTTTATGTATTTAACACTTCCATGCCCCATATCAAAAGGTCCAAAGAGTCCAGAAACCCAGGTGAAATCCTCCCTCGAATCCAGTGTCGAGCATTAATCTCCTTCTGTCTAATGCTTGTTTCAGATAGGCTCAGTCAATTGGCTTTTCTCTTGGCTCAATTTGGTTGGTGGCATGTTATTTTACGAAACCTTTGGATTCAGAAAGTTAAAACATTTTTAATAGTTACTCGGTGATGCTTGTGTGTACACAAGTTCCAACCAAAGTTAATTTGTTATCCTGTTCATGATCAGCAGTTACACAAGCGACAATGCATTTGCTTTATGCAAGACGGTGCATCTTAAATTTGATCAGGCCTCAATCTTCTCATATCATCCATTTGTTTGTTGGAAGAACTTTAATGTGCATAGCTTTCTTTTGCTTTTGTCAGTAGGTTTTCTCCTGCCTGCCGACTTCCACTTGCCACTTCAGGCGAGCATTAAGGAATGCAGCTCTTTAAGGGCTCATTTTGCAGCATTAGATCCACTGGAAGCTCAATCTTAAATATCTTTTATAGATCCATTCCGTACATTCTTACAGCACCTGCACCTTTATGTTGTGACAGATTTATGGTCCACCTGTACTCAACACGGAGTTTCCAGTCCTATAAACCACGCATCATTATTTGATGACTTCAAGTCGCCAACAGCTCTTGGAGAGACCATTAGAAGGTCTCTGGAACTATTTGGTACCTAAGAAGACTAGAAACCGAAATCTCTAATGTGACTTCCCTGGTATGATTTTACACATGCCGTCGTCTTTTGTAGTGTGCGTCCGTTACAGAGGTTTCCGATAGATCGAAGAGCTTTCAGCAAAATGGACATGTAGGTTTACTTCCCATTACCTTTAAACCACCTACAGAGCACTACACCTCTAGAATTCAGTACAGGAGTTGGGGGAACCCATTTTCTTTTCTGTTTTGTCGGTAATGAACCCTGATCATTGAAGTTGTATTTTAGAATTTGTTTTTAAAGCATTGCTTCCATGTGATGGGTCTAGAGACATGTTGTTGGTGTCTAAAGGCCAATGTTTGTTGAGATTCATCATGATGTAACATTTTGTAAGTTGTGCTTAATGCTAACATTTTCTACCTCCCCAACACTTTATGGAATAGTATAAGCTCTACCAAAATTTGAAGCCTCAAGGACTAGGATTGAATCCCTCTGATAGAGGATTGATTTGAACAGGCAAGAATTGAAGCTTGCTGATAGATGGGTATGATCCTACCGAAGCTGCTAGTGTTGGCCCCGATTCCCTCCTCATGGCAAGTGGGGAATCCATTCTGGTGTAGAAGCAGCACATTCCACTGCCTCATCCCCAAAGTTTTTCATCATGAACCCCTACTTCCATTGAAAAAAGCCTCAATGTAAATATTCATTGATGTTAGAGTAATGCCACAGTGACAAGGTAGATGATGTAATTCAAAGAAGAATTGCTATGGAAGAAATTTCAGCCATCAAAGGCGTGAGTACTAAGGTCTAAATTGCCAAGGAGCTTGAAACATAAATCTGCTTGAAGGTTATTAATACATGAATGAATCACTGAGGTGCCCATTTAGGTGATTTTAAAGCTACTTGAAAAGACCCGTAATTTGTGTTCTACGGCGCCATCAACTACCCAATATAGCAACCAACACAAAATGATGATTAATCTCAAAAGGTAACACAAACGTAATAGGTCAGTAAGACCACATAACAGTAGTGTCCAATACGGACCCATACTACTACCCATGGTCTTAGTCTAACCGGAAGAGGCTTTCCCCAGGATAGTGTCCTATAGATTATTCCATAACAATAATGACTAACACATTTTTCCGCAACCCATGCAGGGCAGAATTTAGATGCATTTCACTCAGATCAGAGTAAAGAGAATGTTTCTCACCGAAGGCTGGGGAAATCACCAAAACCTACCGCCCTGTTGTTAGAACAAGCATTCAGATCTCTCAAACCCCCTTCCCCCGCCCCCCACTGTCCTCCACCGCCACTTCTTCCTCTTACCACATCATGGGTTAAGTGGAAAGAAGATTCTGTTGCTTGTTGCCATGGAAAATTATGTAATAGTTCAGTTGCTTAATTAGTTTAATACCCACTTCATTGTAGTCGTAAATGGGCATTGGTCTACATGTGAGCAGCAGTTAGCGAATATTCATTTGTCCTTGGAGAAGTTAAAGATGACACCAACTCAAGCCCTCACCTGCATCACACTGAATGATTGTCTAAATGACCTTGATCTAGCGTAAGCTTACTCACACCTCATAACACAGCAGCAACATACAAGTACTCCTACCTGTTGCTGACTGAGTGATTGTTTTACCAGCTCAAAGTTTACTTCATCAGCCTGAAAACATTTGACTTTTTTGTTTCTCTTTCAATGCATTTGTGGTGTATTATTTAGCATTTAATGAGATCTACTTGTGTCCTTATTCAAGTCTTTTGGTAATTCTGGCCTTTTCATCCCTGATGTTTCCTCATCTCGCTTCTGTTTGTTCTGAGCATGTTAGTCAACCAGGCCATATTGATTGCAAGAAAGACGTGTTCCTTTCCGCTTTGTAGGATAATATACCATGGCAGACCTTCTGTCATTCAGAAAGGATTCTTTTTTCAGAGAAGCCATTTCCATTTAAAGTAGTTTCTTGAATCCAGAGAGATACGAGGTTTATAGTGTTTTGTCAGAGGTTTATAATCTATTTGCTATTAAGATCTCTCCTCTACTACCCACTCATCTTCTAGATGAGGAAGACTCAGAGGAAGAAGGTCTCTTTGGTGTTGTGCACAGTCCCTCGGAATTGCGAAGAAGTGTCAACGGGTGGATGATGACGAGGGCTATTATGAACAATCATATTATGCTCCTCCTGAGCATTACCACCAATAACATCCGGAGGAAAGGGTTTCATTATCATCATCTCTAGTGTCTGAATTGCAGTTTATGTTGAGTGACTATCACAGGCACTTCCCACCGTCTGCGCCTCCTACCACACCTCCATCTCTACTGGCAAGGTCACCAGTTAGACCATCTTCACCGTCACTGCCGCCAAGGCCGCTGCCTCTACCAATTCTGCTCACACGCAGATAGCTCCCCGCCAGCATCCATCAATATCTGATGACGGCAAGGAAGAGGGTGAGCTTTGTGACACAGGGGGAGAGTGGCATGATTATATGTTGCCACTTCCCTCATTGCCAACGGCCCCTCTGACGGACTCTCTCCTAGAAGAAATAGGAGGATTCCACAACCTCCTCAAGAGAGCGACAAAGGAGTCAGACTGCTTTCTGTATGATTTTAAAGACCCCTTCCAAAACTCCGTCAGAGCTATACTCATTACCCATACGGCATTAAGGTCATGAAGACACCAGCATCGGTAGCTACGGTATTACCCCACCTTGATAAAAAGTACAAAGCTTCTGAGGGCGCTCCTGCATGTCCTACTGGACATTCTAAACCAGATTCTGTGGTCACGCAAGCAGCTCAGCGCCACTCCAATAATGCATCAGTACCACTCTCGGCACCCCCAGATACAGATCGGAGGATCCTGGACACTATTGGTAAAAGTTTTTCCCAGTTGTCAGCACTGTCTGGTCAGCCAACTCCTTGGCCGTTCTGGGAAGGTATGACAAATGTGGTTGGATATTGCTGCTTATATCGACCAGCTACCTGAGGATGTCAAGGTGAAAGCCAAAAAAGTCCTACATGAGGGAGAGCACACATCCAGTGAAATCATGGATTATGTGCAATGGATATGGCCATTTCCAGATTCGGGTAATTGGCAGGGGGAAAAATCCTTAAGGACGAAACCGGAATCACGCTGTACCTTCACTGCACCGGCAACCGAACAAATGCATCTTTGGCACGTATTTGTTCTGCACGCAAGTGGTTACAACGATTTGCTTTAGGGGGGCGCAATGATGAAGTCGTGTGGAATTAAAGGCCAACACCTTCCCTGCTGTTGTGCAAACTGGAGTTTGAATAGTAAATTAAACTATTCCAATATCCAGCGCACCTCTAAGGCAAGTCGTGAAAATGAATTGCGTGCAGAACAAATGCGTGCTAAAGATGGATTCGCTCAAATGACGATGTTCTGAAGTCATGCGTGAAAAACACATTCGGTATTTTGGCATACATTCATTGGCAAGTGCTGCAGTACTGAGGCATCCAGGATGGCTCAACTCTACCTTTTTCTGTCCTGAGGTTCAGCGCAGGATCCTGGACCTCCCTTACGATAGAGAAGCCCTCTTCAGGAAACATGTGGATAAGGCCCTCCAGGCTATCAAGGTGGATACCGATACTGCCAGGTCTTTTGGGGCCTTACAGTTTTGGAAAAAGCCTTTTCGAGGCTTTTGGGGAAGAGGACAACCTTCCTACAGAGGGGGTTATCAACCGTATTAGTACCCCGCTTAACTCAACTTCTTCTCAACCATATCGTCCCCAATATCAGCAGTTGCAACCACCGCAATCCTCATATGTCAGATCTCATCCTGAAGGAAAGGCAGGACGTTCCAGAAAGGATACTAACCATCACCAATAATATGTCCCAGGATCCGGCCACTTCTCTTCTTCCTCCTTCCTTCTGCCTCAGTGGCAGGGTTACCACCTACCTCCACCAATGGCAGGATATTACCACCGATCAGTTTGTGTTAGGTGTTATCCAATTTGGCCACACTTTGGATTTCCTCCAAAGACCACCACCAAATCCACATCAACCTTCCCTCCACAAACATCTCCATCTTCTAAAATTGGGAGGTCAAGCCAATGTTGCATAAGGGAGCTGTAGAGAGGGTTCCTATCTCAGAAAAAGGGAAAGGTTTCTACTCCTGTTTCTTTTTAATACGCAAGAAGTCAAGGCAGGGGCGACAGGTCCTAAACCTCAGAAACCTCAATACCTATTTGAGGAAACAGTTGTTCGTTCGGTCACTCCACAAGAGTGACCATACGGAACAACTGTTCTTAAACCAGGGAGACTTTATGATCACCCTCGACCTCCAAGATGCATATTTTCATAAACATATTCAACCAACCCAAAGAAAATGTCTCAGGTTCACGGTAGCTGGAAGCCACTACCAGTTCAAAGTGCTCCCCTATGGCCTCAAATCTGCACCCCGCATCTTCACACAGTGCCTTGCACATCTAGCAGCCTTTTTCAGACAATATCGCCATCAAGTCTTTCCTTATGTGGACAACTGGTTGGTCACGACGCTTTCCAAACGGTCAGTATAGGCATCCACAATAGCTTGCGCAGATCTCACTCTGAACCTAGACCAATCCAACCAACATCCCTCACAAACCATAACATTTTAGGGGCCAAGTTAGTTGCAGCATCCTCAAAAGTGATCCTACACAGGAGCGACAACTACTGCTAATCACGCTGGCATAGACCAACCAAAAAAAAAAAAGTGTCTTTCGGTTTACCACAATAAATCCCTGCTAGGGACAATGTCTTCTGCATCCCTCTCGTCCACTTCTGTCCCCTACGGATGTGTCCCATTCAAGAGGAATTAGACAAATGAGTGCAACTAATAGGCTCCTTTGACAAACTCATCAGGGTTACTCTATACAGGGTGAACTCCATGCTTAAATTGTAAATAAAACAAGTGCGAGCGCCCATGCTGATAGTACCAATAAAACCTTTCAACTCAAATGAAAAAGGTTTTGCATCTGATGTCATCGGGCTAAGATACATCATCTCTACATCTCCGGAAGAAGTTCTCCCATATCATCTTCACCTCCAGCTCATGCTTCCATTAAAGTCCACCTGTCAGCAATTTCCTGTTTCAGGCGATCTCCCACTTCTCAATTACTATGGTCTTCCAGGATCAATGAACAATTTCTCAAAGGCTTATTTCGTACATTCCCTCTTGTAAGGCCTTTGCCATGACAAATGAATACTGTTTTAACTCAGCTGATGAAGGATCTCTTTGAGCCCATCCACAAAGCTGATATCCAATTTCTCTCCTGGAAGCTGGCTCTCCTTCTAGCCTTGACCTCTGCCAGAAGAGTCAGTTGGATTCAGGCCTTTACCATACAATACCTTTTACTCAAATTCAGGGACAATAGGGTAATTCTCCATAGAAATCTAAATTCATTGCTAAGGTCCCTGAAGACTTTCACCTGAATGAACCAGTGGTTCTCAAGACTTTCTTTCCGAATCCTGTGACGTCTGCAGATAGAGCTCTACATTCTTTAGAAGTCAAGTGATGCCTAAAATTTTACTTGGCCAAGACTAAAGCTTTCAGCAAACCCTCACAACTATTGGTCACTTATTGTGCTCCAAGGAAAGGCTTTCCACTCTCAACGCAAAGCATTTCCAGATGCATTTCCATCACCATTCAGTTTATTCACCGGAAGGTTGGCAGACCCTTGACCTCAAGGGTTCGTACCCATTCTACAAGGATTATTTCTACTTCTATGGCATTGTTTGCTGGGGTGTCTCTTCCGGAAAACGGGAGGCAGCAACATGGAAGAACAGACACCATTACTCAAGATGACTGGTTGGACTTGGCAGTTCACAATGATGCAACAGTGGGCAAAGCAGAGCTTCGACATCCCTGTCTTAAAAAACATCCGTTTTTGGGTTTATGCACATTTTCCATGGGATTTTTTTTTTCAAATTAAATTTTTGCCTTCCATCCAGCAGTTATTTGGCATATAAGACATTACATTTCCAAACATGTAGCAGTAAGTGACACTTGTTGATACAATCTTTACGATACACACATCAGTTATCACTTTTTATAGTTCCAGCTTCAGCTGGCAATAGTCTTATTCAGCCGTAGTTCTATAGTCTTCCCAGCCCCCACTCACATTTTCCATGGTTATCTAAGTTTACTGAAAGAAAGACACATGTATTTCCTTAATATAATGCTATTTTCTTCATAACCTTGTTCTCAGGGTTTCTTCCCTAAATGCAAATTTGCTTATATTTGCTACACATTGGTTTGTCGTACCAATGAGCCATTAAATTGCTGTTTAATCTGATTCAACAATGTGAATCTGACAAATCAATACTGGAGTAAGAAATAAGTTACCAGTAGCTGTAGTTCTCCAGTATTGGAATCTTTCATAGATTCACATGCGACTCACCTTCCTCCCCTGGCCTGAGAAGCTCACCTTTCCCTCTCAGTAGTCTTATGTTTTGCACTCGTGTTCTAAAAATCGGAGGTATTGCAGGTTCTTGCAGAAGAGATCTAGGGATGATTTATCCTGATTGGGTAAGGTCTAAGTTTGGTCTCTTTTGAAAAAAAAGTGACTACTAAAGGTTACAAAACTAAGCGCCCTGGGCCTTTTCTAGTCTATACCATCTTGATGACTGGGAAGGATTCAAGTATGTGAATCTATGAAAGATTCCGATACTGGAGCACTACAGTTGTAGGTAAGTAACTAATTTCTTATGCAAATAAAATGTAAATGTACATAGCTTTCTAGTAGAGATGCTTAGATACAACACTTGCTTTTCACTTGGATGTGTTTATTGTATATGTTTAAAACTGATCCTTAAGTCACGGTTTTTCTTTTTGGTTTTTTTCCCATCACAAAATCTTCTCAGCCTTCTATTACCCGCAGCTCAATATATCTCAGCTTCTGAAGGATTCTTGGCTGCAGACAGGTATGTACCCCAAATGTAGTATGGTTATTTGACGCATTTCTTAGATGCTGGTCTCTTCGCCAAGTGTTGCTAATAACAGTTTGGGAAGCAATGAACTGCTACTATTACGTTAATTTAATCTATTTTGTATTTTTATGGAGATAATCATATAGTACATAACTGGCTTTGAGTGGGAGAAGAGCATTAGGCGTAGCAAGAGGTACATACTCCACATATGGGGATTCAGAGTGCCTGTGGGAATACTTGCATAGTATGCAGGTACATCATGTAAATAAATTGGAAAATATGTTAAGGAGAAAGGTAGATGGAGAAGCAATGGGGTCTAGATCTCGTCATTCAAGTGCTATGGGGAAATGGAATGTCCTAGAATTGACTGTTCTTCCACAGCTTCTCCAGTACACTGGAAGAGATGTGCGCTTTGTGTCAATTTGTTGTGATTTTTTTCCCATTAAAAAGCTAGCAAAAGAGGAGCTTCAGGTGCCACTGAATATTTTGTATTTCTTTGACTGGTTTACTCGTGTTGAAGGTTTCATCGATGACTCTGCATATTTGTAAGCTGTGTACTGGAAGATAGACCCCATGAAGTTGCTGCAGTCAGTGTGGGATGTTTGCAATTTACTTGGTCGATGAACAGTTGGGCTGCTAAAGGATAGCCCAGCACACTTATAAATGTTGTACGTGTAGAATACACAGTAAAATGATAATGTAACACGGCTGTTTTTCTCATAGAATAGTCGATGTTATGTTGTAGTATTGAACTTCATCCTTCTTTTTTTTTTAAAAACATTTTGCAACCGCCAATGGGTTTAGTCCACAACCGGACTTTGAGGGCTACATAAGTACATAAGATACTATTTTCAATATTGTAAATAGTGTCTTTTTCTGTAATTTTGTTACAAGATCATTTTTCTGTGTATTCTACACGTTCGACATTTATAAGTGTGCTGGGCTATCCTTTTGTTGTATGGTTCTGGGGAAACCGGGTGGGTCACTACTGGTTTCTCTATATTGAGGCATAGGATTGTCTCGAGCCCTTTGCACCTTTTGTGCTTACTAATTTGGGACGTTAGAACTGGTGCGGGTATTTATGCTTTGATCCCCAATTTTGTTAAATAGTAGGGCTGCTGAAGTCTTTTTTATTTATTAGTAAAACAGTGGTACAGGGAGCCTAGTTAGCGAGATGATGTTTGCAGGGATGAGAGCCTAGACTAGGGATCAAAGATTATTTAGAGGCAGGAAGGGCTTGATTTCACACCTTAATGTGAAATCCTAGGAGTTCATCAGTGGGTGAAAGAGTCCTGGGCGAGCCTTCTAGATTCCTCTGACAAAGCCAAGCCATGCCTCGAGCGTCAATTGATGGATACAGCTTTTGGGAAGCTCCGTTTTGGTTGGGTTGACTCTGAACAGCACCTATCAGAGTTAGACACTGGTTCAAGCATTCTCTGAGGCCATTGATGTCACTTCGTAAATAAAATAAAAGTATGTTGCTCTCCTATCGCGAAAATGGGCTGCCTGCCTGACCTAGTAGTACATACAGTAGCTCCATGTGTAAGTTGAAACAGGTGCCGGTGTACACAGAGTGACTTAGAGTAATTGAGTCTGGTTGAACAAATTGGTATCTGTTAGACAGGAAGGAGCTAAAGCATTTCTTTACTGTCATTCTAGTAATAGCAAATTGGTTTTAACCAAGAATGGGGATAAGGATATGGGTGATAGTTGAAGTGTTCGTTATAGGCAAGATCGGGGAGGGTTTTTGTCGAGGGGTTGGTGTTGGGGATGTCAGTGAAGCATGGGATAGCCTAAATGTGGTAATAATTTGATGAGTGAAGGAGGAGGCTGACACATAGGTGCTCAGTTTTCATTTTGCTTACTGTAGTGAGCGCGCTAGCACGGCACGTCACGTGGCTACGTGACGTGCGTTGACGTAGAGGCGCGGCAGGCGGAGCGCGGCATTCAGAGCGCGAGCAGGCTGGGCGTAGGACATGCTTTGCGCTCCTTGTATGTATGTACCTGAATAAAGAGGTTGGCACCACCTTCCGACTCCGAGAGTTATTGGGGGAAGAAAGAGTATCTTTACAGTGGCGACGAGGGTGGGATTTGAACCCACGCGTGCGTCTCAGTAGACAGGTTTAACTTCCAGCAAAGGAAGCAACTACCCGGGGAAACGGTGGAAGAATACGTGGCGGCGTTGAAGAAACTGGCGGTATCGTGCAAATACGCCAACTGGGAAAGTGAATTCATAAAAGACCAAGTGGTGATGCACACCACGTGCACGAGCGTGCAGGACAAGCTATGGGCCGCAGGGGACACCTCTCTCAAGGACGTGCTGGTGATAGTGAAAAGGGCTGAACTGGCACGAAGGTGTGCAGCGGCTACGAAGAAAGAGATCGTGCCCAGTGGGACGGTGAACAAAGTAGACGAGGAAGAACACCACAAGGATAATCAGGCACGGAAACAGCCAGAAAAGGGTCTCGACAAATGGCGGAACAGCCCAGGCAACCCTGGCAAACAGGCCGGAAGTAACAAACGGCCTTGCTACAGATGCGGCAGTTGGACGCACGAGGCGCACGACCGGAAGTGCCCCGCGCTTCGCGCCAAATGCACGTTCTGCGGAATAATCGGCCATTTTGAAAAGGCGTGCAGGAAGAAGGCAGCCAAGAACGCAGTGAAGTACGTGGCCCAAGCATCGGAGGAGCCAGAAGAAGCAGCAGAGGAAGAGGTGATCACAGTCCTCTGCATCTACGACGATATATTAAGCATAAACGACCGAGGCCGTGGCACCGGCGGAGGAAGAACGATGAAACCCGTCATGGAAATGAAGATTGGAGGCGTCGAAGTCCAGGTGGTGGCAGACACAGGGTCGCCTTACACTATCATCCCCCGGAGCGTATGGGAAGAGAAGTTTGCTCCGCGACTGGGCCCCGAGCTGGACAAGCTGGACATACGTCCCGTGACCTATAACGGTGATCGAATCCCCATGGCCGGGTGCAGGAGATTGAACTTCGAGTTCAGGGGCAGAGAGGCCAGGTGCAAACTGTATGTCTCCGAGAAAGGTCCCTCCGTCCTAGGGTGGCTCGACCAAGGAGACCTGGGCATCAAGCTGGACCCGGGAGGCAAGGAACAAATATTATTGGCGGAGCCGGAGGAAGCGCTGGACACGAATAAATGGAGGAAGAAGTTCCCAAAGGTCTTCGGAGGCTCAGTGGGCAAACTCGACAGATTTGCACACAAGATCGTACTCAAAAAAGGAGCCATACCGGTGGCACACAAGGTGAGAAACATCCCGCTAGCAGTAAGGGACGACGTGAAGGAAGAACTACAACAGCTGGAGAAAAGAGGGATCATAGAGCCGATAGCCTGTGCTGAATGGCTATCGCCGTTGGTGGTGGTGAAGAAACCAAACGGGAAGGTCCGTTTGTGCGTGGACCTACGTGAATTGAACAAAAATATAGTGGTGGAGAAGTTTCCTCTTCCCCGGATAGAGGAGATGCTGGCCAGCACCAGGGGTATTCAGTGGTACTCCACCATAGACTTGACTTCAGCGTATCACCAGATAGCGTTACACCCAGAGAGCCGCAGCTTAACATCCTTCATAACTCCCTTCGGATGCTATCGATTCCGCCGCATGCCGTTCGGACTAGCCTCGGCGGCTGCAGTATTTCAAAAGCTCATGCATCAGCTGTTTCAGGACCTCAAGGGAGTGCAATACTTCCAGGATGATATATTGGTGATGGGCCAGGACAGGATGGACCACGACAGGAAGCTGGAGGCGGTGTTGGGCATCCTGGACGGGAAGGGCCTCACAGCAGAATGGGCCAAATGCCGGATAGGGATGGAGAAGGTAACGTACTTGGGCCACGAAATCAGTGCTCAAGGTGTGACTCCCAAGAGTGAAAATGTAAAGGCGATCTGCGACGCACCATCACCAGCTACCAAGGAGGAAGTCAGGTCATTCCTGGGAATGGCGGAATACTATGGGAAATTCATTGAACATTTCGCCTCGAAAACTCACCACATGAGGCTGTCAACCCGTGAGAACAGCGAGTTCTGTTGGTCAGAGGAAGCCCAACGGGAATTTGAAATGATAAAGAGAGAAGTGGCAGGGGCAATTCCACTGCAAGGGTTCGACCCCCAAGGAAGCACCATACTAACCACAGATGCAAGTGATAAAGGACTGGGGGCAGTCCTCATGCAAGACCGAGGTCAGGGGAGAGTCGAAACCATATGCTTCGCGTCCCGCACCCTGAATGACACTGAAAAGAGATATAGTGTGATTGAAAAAGAAATGTTGGCGGTTTTGTGGGCCATGTCCCGGTTCCGGCAGTTCCTGTGGGGCACAAGGTTCCGGTTGAGGACCGATCACAAGCCCCTGCTCAAAGTGCTCACCTCCAGTGGACATGCGGAAGCAACACCGAGGATCTCGAAAATGTCGCTCAAATTAATGGAGTTCCGCTATGATGTTGAACACATTCCAGGGAACAGGAACAAAGTGGCGGACTACCTGAGTAGGGCGGCAGCGATGGAGCCCAGTACAGAATGCCCGGAGGCGGGGGAAGAGTGGGTCGCACTCACCGAGGACCTCGAAGTATCTATCAGCAAACAGGAATGGAGAACGGCATATGAAGGAGACCCGAATCTGGAGAAAGTGAAGGACTACATTGTGAGAGGCTGGCCGGACAAATGCAAATTAGAGCGTGGCCTTGTCCCCTACTTCGAGGTGAGAGAGGAACTATCCATGGATGACCAGGGAACATTTATATACAGAGGGGAAAGAGTCATACCCCCGTCAACGATGATAACCAGATTGATGGACATGTTACACGAAGGCCACCTGGGAGTGGGAAAGCTGAAACTAAGGGCCAAGCAGAATTATTGGTGGCCAGGAATGGACATAAGAGCGGAAAGACACGTGAGAGAGTGCCTGAGGTGCCAAGGCGCGGACAAAACGCTTAAACCATTGCGCCCTGCCCTGGGAAAGATTGATCCTCCACAAAACCCGTGGGAGGAACTGTCCATCGACATTTTAGGGCCAGTACTGAATGCGCAGGGTATACAGAAATACATTTGTGTAATGGTGGACCGTTATTCGAAATGGCCGGAAGTAAAGATTGAAGAAACAATGGACACTGAGAAAATAGTGAGCTTCATGGCGGAGACCTTCGTGAGAGAGGGCATCCCTAAGTGTGTCCTCAGTGACAATGGGCCCCAATTCCGCTCTGACAGATGGAACCACTTTATGCAAAGAAATGGAATAGCGTCTAAACACACATCCATATATCACCCGGCGGGGAATGGGTTGGTGGAGCGCTTCAATAGAGTGGTGATGGGCTCGATACAAGCGGCTATTGCAGACAACAAAGACTGGGAGGCGGAGATATGGCACATGGTGTGGGCGTATCGGATCACTCCCACGAACACTGGCTATAGCCCTTTCCAGATATTAAGGGGCCGGGAGCCGTTCACCCAAGACAACAGGATATGGAAGGACAGAGTTATCAAGAGTGAGTGGTCACCGGCAGTGGTGCAAGCCAATCTGAAGAAGGCACAAGCAGTGTATACCAAACACTATGATGCGAGGAGGAATGTAAAAGACACTGCCCTCGAAAAGGGGGAATGGGTGAGAGTAAGACTGCCCACTCTACAGAAAAAAGGGGAAAGTAAGTACAGCAGGCCCCTGAGAGTGGTGGAAATCAAGGGCCGGGCGGCCTTGCTGAGCGATGGAAACGTGTGGTCGCAGGATCGCATGGCCAGGTGCAATAAAATACTCAACTGGAGAAGCAGAGACAACAGGGAAGAGAGTGAGAGCAACAGTGACCACTCCAGTGACTATGGAGGTGAAGACCCGGATTTAGGAGAAAGTAGTAATGAAGATCAAGAGGCCAGTGCAGAGTGTCAGCCGGAGGAAGACAGCAGTCGGAGTGTGCCTGGCGCGGCTGCGCTAGAGAATGGACAGAGTGAAGAAGCAACGACTGCCAGTTCCCCGGTAAGACTGACGAGAAGGGGCAGGGCGGTGGTCCCACCAGTGAGGTTCAGAGACTATGATATGAGTCAGGACTTGTTCACATAACTCTTTGGAAAAAAGGGAGATATGTAGTGAGCGCGCTAGCACGGCACGTCACGTGGCTACGTGACGTGCGTTGACGTAGAGGCGCGGCAGGCGGAGCGCGGCATTCAGAGCGCGAGCAGGCTGGGCGTAGGACATGCTTTGCGCTCCTTGTATGTATGTACCTGAATAAAGAGGTTGGCACCACCTTCCGACTCCGAGAGTTATTGGGGGAAGAAAGAGTATCTTTACACTTACGTGTCACATTTCAGTTTTCCGAGTGTGCTTGTATGTGTTATTTCTATGCCTCATGCATGAGTCTTTGATAGTTCATTGTTATGAGCCAAAATGTTCTGTCCTTCTAATAAAACATTTTAGGAATATCGCATTTTGCGAATGTAATGTTAAAGAAACATTTTAGGCAATAAACAATATACGAGGCAACCAATGCAATCTGGAAACCCTGCATTCCCTATTTCTGAGTGATCTGCCTGTTAGAAAAAATAAGTTTGTATTTTAAGGTTTGCTCAGTGTATAAATTCAGATCAGTCTGTTGTTGTGTTCTCTTGTCGTTATAGTAACCTTGGGTCACCAGGGCCCGTGGTAATGCCGGGGTTTATACGTGGTTTCTGATAGCACAGGTATTATTCAGAGATGCATCTTTAAGTTTGTGCCCAGTTTGGCCGAGAATAGACACATAATTGAGGCATTGTAGTGGCACATACGGTAATGTCTGTGTTTCCTAAAGAGACGGGTTTGCTGTGTAAAGCTGCAGTCTGTGGTTCTTTGTAACTTGGAATAGCTCTGCTGTGTGAGGTCCAAAGCGCTGAACAGAGGCTAGCATCGCACTGACCGGTATTTCACGGGGCAGAAAGCACTTGCAGGCTTTGACCCAGGAAATACAGACCTCGGAAAGCACATTCAAGTTACACATATTTTGCCAGTATTTATCACTACACAGGAAGCATGGTCTTATTCTGTAAAATTATAGCCGGTGTTTTAAAACCCTACAGGCTTAGTCTACAAGCAGCACAGCGGTCTCTTGGGGTGCTCGGGCACTGCAGCTTATTACGTGTAACAAATGCTGTAAGTATTTTGCCCAGGATCACAATGTTTGTCAGAAATTGCTCGGAACTCCTTACATGAACTTTGTTACCGGAGTGGATTGTGTCTGTCCTCTCCTGAGTGGATTGTCTCTGTCCTCTCTGGTCTATGTATATACATTGAGGAATGTATATGATATATTGAATAATAAAAATATAAACCGTATCAGTCGGATTGATGATTAAGTGTGTTTGAGAGCTGGGCCTACTTTGTAATTGTTTAAGCGTTGAATGCTTGTTTTTGTTTGCCACCAACCTCACCAAGTGGATCAGGGACTGCGCAGACGACCTCGCCCCCCGGAAGACCCCGCCAAGCAGACCCGGCAGCAAGAAAGCCCCATGGTTCACAGACGAACTCAAAAACTCCAAGAAGAACTGCCGAGCCCTCGAGAGAACCTGGCGCAGAGACCCAACTCCGGACAACATGGCTGCCCTCAAGCTCGCTACCCGAAAGCACCACCAACTCATCCGCGCCACCAAGAAAACCGCATTCAAGGAACGACTGGATAACAACGCACACAACAACAAGGAACTCTTCAACATCGTCAAAGAGCTCTCCAACCCCAACGCCGGAAACAACGACATCACCCCTTCGCAATACCTCTGCAACTCCCTCGCCTCCTACTTCCACAACAAGATCGCGGACATATACAACAGCTTCAGCACTCAACCGACGCACGCCACAACCGAACCCCCACCCCCCACCACCACCCTCCGCGCCTGGACTCCGATCAACACCGAAGACACCATCCGCACGGTGAACTCCATCCACTCCGGATCTCCGACCGACCCCTGCCCTCACCACGTCTTCAACAAGGCCGACGCTGTCATCGCACCCCACCTGCGGGACATCATCAACACCTCCTTCGACACCGCTACCTTCCCGTAGAGCTGGAAGCACGCCGAACTCAGCGCCCTACTCAAGAAGCCTTCAGCCGACCCCACCGACCTCAAGAACTACCGCCCCATCTCGCTGCTCCCGTTTCCTGCAAAAGTCATCGAGAAGACAGTCAACAAGCAACTGGCCGCCTTCCTCGAGACGAACGGATCCCTCGACCCCTCGCAGTCTGGCTTCCGGGCAAACCACAGCACCGAGACCGCCCTGATCGCAGCCACCGATGACATCCGAGCCCTGCTCGACAACGGAGAAACAGCGGCCCTCATCCTCCTGGACCTCTCCGCGGCCTTCGACACTGTCTGCCACCGTACCCTAGTACAGCGCCTCAGCAACGTCGGAGTCCAGGAGAAGGCACTGGAGTGGATCATCTCCTTCCTCGCCGGAAGGACACAGAGAGTCCGCCTCCCTAGGTTCAGATCGGAAGCCACCGAAGTCATCTGCGGCGTTCCACAAGGGTCATCGCTCAGTCCAACCCTCTTCAACGTCTACATGGGCCCCCTCGCAGACATCGCACGCCAGCACAACCTCAACATCATTTCCTACGCCGACGACACCCAGCTGATCCTCTCCCTCACCAACGACCCCGCCACCGCCAGAGACAACCTACACGAAGGGATGAAAGAGGTAGCCGAATGGATGAAGAACAGCCGCCTGAAACTGAACTCGGACAAGACGGAAGTCCTCATCCTGGGATCCTCACCCTCCGCCTGGGACGATTCCTGGTGGCCCCCCGCCCTGGGCAGCGCACCCCAACCAACGGACCACGCACGCAACCTGGGCTTCATCCTGGACTCCTCCCTCTCCATGACCAGACAAGTCAACGGCGTTTCCTCGTCGTGCTTCAACATCCTGCGCATGCTACGTAAGATCTTCCGGTGGATCCCCACCGAGACCAGGAAGACGGTCACCCAGGCCCTCGTCACCAGCCGTCTGAACTACGGTAAATCCCTCTACGCCGGAACCACCGCCAAGCTCCAGAAGAGACTCCAGCGGGTCCAGAACGCCTCAGCTTGTCTCATCCTGGACATCCCCCGTCGCAGCCACATCTCCGGACACCTGAGAGATCTGCACTGGCTCCCGGTCAACAAGAGAATCACCTTCCGACTCCTCACTCACGCACACAAAGCCCTACACAACCAAGGCCCGGGATACCTCAACAGCCGCCTCAACTTCTACGCTCCCAAACGCCAGCTTCGATCGACCGGCCACGCCCTCGCCGCCGTCCCCCGCATCCGAAGAGCCACCACAGGAGGACGGTCCTTCTCCTACCTCGCCGCCAAAACATGGAACTCCCTCCCGACCCACCTCCGCCTGACCCAGGACCACCTCGCCTTCAGGAAGCAACTCAAGACCTGGCTGTTCGAGCAGTAGCGGACCCCCCCTTCCCTAGCGCCTTGAGACCCTCTTGGGTGATTGATGCGCTATATAAATGCTGTGATTGATTGATTGATTGTTTGGTTTTCTTAGTTCTTGGCTTGCTGCTCCACTTTATCTTCTGTTTCAGGGGCCATCGTTTGCGTTTAATTTTGTTCCCAGCCCATTACTTTGGACCAGTGGATCCTCCAAATTGTGGAAAGAGGTTACATCCTTCACTTGCTTCAGGCTCAGCCCTTCCCCCCCTCCCTCCCCACCTTCAACCCCAACCCACCCTCTAGCGCCGTCTTCCTCTCCCATTCTTGATCACCCGGCCATCTTCCAACCAAAGGTGGCAGCACTCCTGCAGAAAGGGTCTGTGGAGTTAGTGCAGGAGCAAGAAAAGGGTAAAAAGGTGCTACTTCCATTATTATTTTCTTGTGCACAAGAAGGAAAGCGGTGTACTCCAAGTGAGGGATAGCTGTGCTTACGCTGGCACTTAAGGGTAGTTCTGCTACCTATAAATGGTAGGAAAGAGCCCTTGTGTTTGCTCTGAGGGACAGGTAAGTCTGCTGAGTGAGGGATGGCTCACAATAGGACGTGGACATGTTTGGTATAGAACCTGTCTCTGCCCCTGCCCTGGTGCTGGTGTGTTTTCAAAGTTCTGTCCAAGGACTACAGGAACAGGCATACTTTGCTGACCTCTTCCACTATTCAGTACATTTAGCTGCTGGCACAGACACGCCTCTTTTGTTCTTCTCACTGAAGTGCCCAGAGTTGCAGCGAGAGCTGAAAGAAGGGACAGCTGGGTATATAGTCTTTTGCTCATTTTCCTAAAAGTGCGAGCTGTGGGAAGAGAAGGACACCAGTGTTTGAGAGGTGAGCCATCATCAAGGTCCTGAGAAAGGCCTTGACCCTCTCCAATTCCAGGGAAGCAGGAACTTCAATCCTGCACTTAGGTTAAAAGTGGGACTGTACCATCGGGTCTGCAGTTCTTTAGGACAGACCAGGACCTTTTCCTGACTAGGGTTCTGTTCTCAACCAGGAGCCAGATGGGGCACGGAATGTCGCACTCTGTTGTCCTAGCTGCCAATCTCCAAAGCCTGGGCACAAGCACTCTTGTGCAAACATCTTCACATATCTCACCTCTTATCCCGGCTTCTCCATAGGAGGTAATCTTGACCACATGTGAAGGTTGCTGCACTGTGTTCTGAACCAGTCAAGCACCTTTAGAGACGGGAGCAGCTCCTCCTTCCCCAAGATACAGTGGCAAGAGAGATTCATTTCCAAGATTCAGGGGGGAGAGAGCGCCAAGTACAACTCATTGAATTTGAATGGAGGCGCTTAAGAGGCTTAATAACAGTTGGAGATCTCTATAATACAGATGGGCTAAAATCTTTCTCCCAATTGAAGGAACAATATCAGTTGTCTACACCACACTTTTTTAAGTATCTGCAGCTGCGTGAATATCTTGCTAAACTGAATATAGTGAATGTGGCTAATCCTCTTATTGAGGCAAATAAAAAATGCGCACGCATCGGGGCACTGTATACAATAATTATAGAGGCAATGCCTAAAGATTTGGAATCACACCGAATAAAATGGGAAGAAAGATTAAGGAACCCTGAAATACAGTTGGAGCTTTCGATTGAACTGGCTAGACGCTTATTTATGTCCGCCAACTTGAAGACACAACATTATAAAACTTTGTTTTATCTTTATCGTACGCCTGATAAAATTGCAAAGTAGGGGGGAGACCCAGATGGAAAGTGTTTTAGATGTAATACTTTACATGCTGATGTAGTGCATATCTTTTGTACTTGCACGAAATTATTAGAATTGTTCAGACACACAAACTGGTTTCTATCTGAGATTCTGGGTGTTCTATACAACTTTCAACAAGTCAGATTTTTTTGGGTATAGATACAGGTGGATTGCGTACAGATAACGGTAATGAAGTTTGTTATTTGATATTCATTGCATCAGCAGTGCTAAGGTCAAGCTATCTAGTGTACCTATACGGCTTTTGGTTTTTTTTTTTTTTCAGTTTTTTCTTTTCCCTTTATTATCATCTAAGGTCAATTTTATATAAATTGATCAGTCATATATTTGCTTGTGCCTTGGTAGGATTTTATGTAGGTGACTTCACGCTGGTATTTTGACTTGATCTTGTCAATGCAAGCAATGAATGATATAAGGGAATGGTTTATTTTTTAGCAGCATAAGTTGTCCTCCAGTCTCAAACTTTTTGTATATATCTGTAATCTCTATGATCCGATCCTGCATTGTATAACCCACTATAATTGAATGTTTGGTTATTTCTGTACCCGTGGTCTCTATCTAATAAAGAAATTAAAATAAAAAAGAATTTGAATGGAGGTGTGAGGGGGAGGCAGCCCCTCAATACCAAGGGAACAGAGTTAGAAACGCTCTATTAAATGTGTGACGCATATTATACATATTAGATGTGAAGCATAGAGAAGGGTCTGGCATAGATGGCATACAAAGTGCATTCCCCCCCCCCCCCACTGCATGCTTTAAAAGAGGCCCCCCTTCAACATCAAACTCGGGAGTCTTGCTTGATTTTCCGCAGTGTGCTTGTTTATTAAAATTAAATTCACAGGTCAATTACTTCATTGACCACCATTTCTTTATTTATTAGCAAAATTATTACATCACAGTATTTAAGAAAAATTCGCCTTATATACAATATACACTCATTTACCGCCCATTCTCCAATGGGCCTTTGGTTTGACTTCAGGGTTGCGCCAGCAGGCCACAATCCAGATCGCCTGCTCTCTTTACGTTAACCCCCTTCCGGTCAACAGAGCCGCAGGTCAATAATGTGCCCCCACTTGGGCAACCAGCGGCCTCCGGGATAGGGCTGAAGAGCCAAGGCCACCAGCAGGTCAGCCCCAACTCTCCCGCCAGCCCAGAGTCCAGAATGATTTAGAAAACCTGTTCAGAGGTAAAACTGTCACTAGACAAGAAGTTCCCGTGGCGCTTACTGGCGGACTCGACCTCAACCCCCCATTCCCCCCCCCCCCCCCCCCCCCCCCGCACTCGAGAGCTTCGGAGATGGCCCTTAAAACTGTTTCTATAAATATCTCAGTGCACCCCATCCTCCGCGTATAAGTCCGGCCTGGACGTTTGTATCAACTTGTGACGAACAGTTTTAATACTAGATTTCTGTAGGATTTCTGCCACCGACTGGTTCAACCTTTTAACCGATTTGTTCACTGCTTTCATGGGTGCGCCCCGCGACTATACCAGCCTCGGGATGACTTCGGACCATATTACTATAGCTTCAGGCAAAATACTTTTGACCGCTGCTAGAGTAGAAAACAAGAACTCCTTCACTCCTCTACTTGCGGCCGGGATCATATCGTTGCCACCGCAGTGCAACACGAATACATCTGGATAAGGCATGCCTCTGGCCAAGGCCGCCTTTACATCCCTCGGGACGTCCACTAGGCGCTGCCCGCCTATGTCCACCCAATGATGATCACATCCTTGCATCATGTGCACCCTGTTTTCGAGCGTCTTTTCGAAGTGCACCCCCGCCCTGCGAATGAAGGAGTGGTCACACCAACATATTTGGATTCTCTTAGGGGAGGTACCTATAGTAAACATTAAGAAACACGGTGAGAATGATCCTAGGCAGAAGGGGACGGAAAATTAATGATACAGACTGTTAAACTAATTGCGGGCGGACATAACGTTCATAACATGCTGATTTCCAGCGACCCAATCTCTTAATCGCCTGTTCAGGCAGGCCTAGGCCAGCAGCTGTTGTCGCTGCACCAATTCGGAATGAATGGGATGTAAAGTCGGTAGGATCCACCCCGATCTTTGCCAGGGTCATTTTTACTACCCGTGTAAACTGGAACCTGGTGAGGGGTAGACCATTCTTGTGAACCAGTAATCTATCATCCGCTCCTTGAGGCCTGACTTTCATGAACCCTCTCATCAAGTTAACTGGACAGAAGGGCTCCCCTTCTACTCTACCCAATTGTAACCAGGCCCCTTTACCTAAAGGGTCCGTTTTCGATCTACGAACTCTGAGTCTCAGGACATCTTCTGACTCCATTATGTCTGAGCACCTTAGGCCCCCCTCCCTATCTGTTTTAGATGCTGGGAGTAATTCAGAGATCCGCAATGCTCCACAAAAGGCTAAGGCGTAGGCCACCCGGAATAATTGGGTCTCGTATGGGGAAAAACAAACGAACGGCAACATCTCTAAGATTTTTACCAACTTCCCTACATCTATGGGTCTTCTGGAATCTTTTGCCCCAGGTGTCAAGCGCTCCCAACCCCTCACTGCTCTTCTTACCCTCTGGTCTTTTGTTGGGTCCAAGACTCCCTGTAACCCTGCATAGAATGCCAATGCCGACAACTGCCTCTTCATAGATGCCACTGATTTTCCCTTCTCTTTCTGCTGTACTATGAAACCCAACACGCTCTGAGGCACAAAGGCGTCCACTAGGCCCGCTCCCCTTAAGTATGTCTTATAACAATCCCAAGACTTTTGATACATACACTTAGTCTTGGGGGCCAAGGATGCTGCTATCAACTCGGAGGCAGTGGGGCACCAAACTTCCATAGCTCCGCTGGGAAGGCTGTCATTGTCTTCTCTGCCTGCGCCAATGCGCCCGGAATTCTGTCAACTTAAAACGAGACAACGCATCAGCCGCTGTGTTCTCCACACCTGGAACATGTCTAGCAGTGAAATGGACATTGTGGCTCAGGCATTGCAATACTAACTCTTTTAACAGACTGAGCACCCAAGTGCAGGTTGCTCTCTGGTTATTGATCACCATCACTACTGACATGCTGTCCGACCAAAATACAATGCGCCTGTTTGCGAGCATATCCCCCCACAAGTGCAACGCTACCACTATGGGGAACAACTCTAGGAAGGAAATGTTACGGGTCAGACCTCGTTCTATCCATTCGTCTGGCCAGTGCTGCATGCACCACTTAGGGCCCAAAATCGCTCCGAAGCCAATACTCCCTGCAGCATCAGTGAACAGCTCAAGGTCAGCGTTCGAGGTGCTGGCTGACCGCCACAACACCGTGCCATTGAACTCATGTAAGAAACACTTCCAAATCAATAAGTCCTCTCTCACCTCAGCAGATAACCTCACTCTGTGGTGCTTTGCACGCAGCCCGGACATTGCCCTTGCTATACTCCTGGAGAAAGCCCTGCCCATTGGTATGACCCACAAGGCGAAGTTCAGTTGGCCCAAGAGAACTTGTAACTGGTGTAAAGTTACCTTCTTTGCTCCTAGGCAGCTATCAATTGCGGCCTTGAAGGCATCCACTTTTGCCTTTGGCAACCTGCACACACCTGTTCTGGTATCGATTTCAATGCCCAAAAATGTCAAACATGTAGTTGGACCTTCAGTTTTTTTCTTTAAAGAAGGATTAGTGTCCTTCCCTGAAGTCTCTCCGTATTGCTAGTGAGAAGTGTATTTTTCTCCCTTGTTACTTCTGTGCAGTTGGGCAGAGTAACTCTAATATTATTCCGCCTGCTTCTGCCGAGGTAGTGTTCCTGAAATATCACCCTCCAGTCATGTCCTGTCAAGGAGATCCGTGTACTGGTATCGCACCAGCTCCGCGTCTGCACAAGGAAGTGAGCAGCATTTCGAGACGCTCCGAGTTGGGAACGGATTCACCAGCGAGAAGTATCTCTTGGACTTCTCCCTTCTAAAACGAGTCTTCGATGACCTTCCTGAAAATAAAACTAAGTGACCGTTTTTTAAATGCATTATATAGAGACTTACCTGGTGAGAGAGAGGTGTGAAAACTATTGCTAAATCTTTTCCTAGAGTCTAGATTGTCCATGACATCGGCTTCTCTGTCGTCCATGGTTATCAAATTATTTTAGGTTAAATTGATACAGGTAGGTGAAGTGATTCGCCCATTTTATGCAATTAGTCCCTGATTCCATTTTTTTGTTTGGACTCTTGCTTCCGCGTCTGACCAAATCACAATTTTGTTGTACTTTACTCTCTAGTCTCCAGTGAGAGCATCTCCCAAGATTTGTGTTTGAATTGTGCCTTTTTTGTTGTAATTGACTTGATTGTTCCCCTGATACATGGTTGGATTCTTGACTTGGACTCCCAAGTGAAGAGAGCACAGCATTTGCAGTGGTGATCTAAAAGGCAGCTGTGGTCCTGGACGTGTAGCTGCCTTTAGTCTAGACCAAGACTAATGTCCTAATGGAAATGTTGCCGCCTAGACCAGCCAGGTCTGAACTCTTGCTGCCCTTTAGCAAGGCCCTCACTGAAAACGTGATGGCCACTTGGTCAAAGACCTGTTCTTGCCCTTTGGTGAATAAGCAGGGGACCGTTCTCCACAGTCAGGCTTCAACCTGATATGCTTGCATCGCATAGATCTTTTTCGGTTCAGTAAGGAGTGTCTCCCTTTGTCATTAATAAAATTACCATTCAAAACGAATTCGGTCCCTCTTGTTTACTGTATGCCACTGAATCTTTCTCGTCAAAAGCGAAGACGCTCCCCCTTTCAACACCAGAGTAGATCGGATCATGCTCCCCCAGTTCCAGTGTTAAAATGCTACGAAGTCTTGAACGCTTATAAACGTCAGATGACACTTTTAGAAATGTGAGTTGGGTTGCTTGCTACTGTGATTCCTTAGTAATATTTCAAACCATTCCGTATGCTGATGCGCAGGTGGCACTGTGCTGCGCAGGTGGCACTGTGCTGCACTACTTATTGCATTAAATGCCACACATTAAGCCGGTGTCTGGAGAGAAATGATACATACTATCCAAAATTTACTAAAGTTACGTTACAAAAAGTGAGGCAAGTGAATTGTTTCAACTAACAAATATAACTGTATACATTGACATTTTGACGCAAAAAAGTATCTGGTCTTTTCATTTACAATACATTCATCAGAACTGATCTGAAGGAGAATATAAACAATTTCCAACCCAATAAACATATAAGTGAGACCCATTTCTCTTAGTAAAAGCCAGTTATTGTTTTCTGCAAAATATATTACATGTGCCATTTTCTGAGTCTGATAGTGGTATTATTGAAAGGAATGTTATATTAGCGGGTGTTCCTATAATTGTATGTAAAAGCCACTCGTTTGCCCAACTGACGTTTATTGTAAAAGTACATGTTGACATCTAATAGTATAATAGCGGAATAATCATCATGGTGGTTCATTTTTATTTACTGCATACCGCTTCTATTAAATAATCCTGGATTAGATGGCGCTAAGAATTTGAATGCTCTATTAGTATTTTTAATACAGTCATAAAATCACTCAACACAGCATGAATTGCAAGCAGTCGCATGGTATGCTGTAGTTGAGCAGGTTGCCACACAGACGTGCAATGACTCGGTTGTAGCCAGAACATCTCAACTAGCATTTTCAATGCAATAGATCGCGCAATTACGAGATTTGAAGCTATTGGCATTGTAAATGATAATGCCTTTTATTTGTGTTTTTGAAAGCAAAAGATATATAAAAGGCATTGTCACTTCAGCTCAAACTCTCGCAAATGCAAGTCCACTTTAATGGTGGCCGCGCCCCTTTCCTTAGAAGCTGCTCGCCGCATTCAAGTTATAGTGAGCAGCATGTAAAGAAAGGGGACGGCCAACATTAAAGTGAAAGCACGTATGTGGCGCTTTTACACAAAGTGTAAAAATAAATAAAGAAAGCTTTTGTGGCGCGGCAGCTAAAGTGAAAGCGGTTGCGCTGTAAATTAAATAAAGCGCAGCGCTAAAGTGAAAGCAGACCACACCGTAAATTAAATAATTAAATAAGCGCACCTGCTATTGTTAAAGTTGACCACGCTGGAAATTAAATAATACATTATTAATAACACTATAAAAGGCGGCTTTGTGCTGCGACGGTGTGGGTGGAAAGGGAAGATCATTAAAGAAAATAGTGCTCACCCACTAGATAATGATTCAGAAAAGGGGGTGGTGATGAACAGAGTGTCTGAATTAAGCAGACCACTCTTACCCAGTCCAAAGATCAGGGCTTGATCCATCACCGTTTTTTAGCTCACTGCGCCATCCCAGCTCAGAACTTGGCTATATGCAAATTAGTCTGACCCTGGCCCAGTGCATCATGGGAACAGGGCAGACCAAACTACCAAGCCAATTCTTATACTGGGAAGGAAACAAGCTACCGGGGACCGGTTTCTGGCATTTCAGCCGTCTTCGGCCCGGCTTGCTTGAATCCTGATGGTGCAATGAGCTAGGGACTCACATCTGAGTATACCCTTCCACGCTTATGGTGGACAAAAATGATTCAGAAAAGGGGGTGGTGATGAACAGAGTGTCTGAATTAAGCAGACCACTCTTACCCAGTCCAAAGATCAGGGCTTGATCCATCACCATTTTTTAGCTCACTGCACCATCCCAGCTCAGAACTTGGCTATATGCAAATTAGTCTGACCCTGGCCCAGTGCATCATGGGAACAGGGCAGACCAAACTACCAAGCCAATTCTTATACTGGGAAGGAAACAAGCTACCGGGGACCGGTTTCTGGCATTTCAGCCGGGCCGAAGACGGCTGTAATGCCAGAAACCGGTCCCCGGGAGCTTGTTTCCTTCCCAGTGTAAGAATTGGCTTTTGTAGTTTGGTTTGCCCTGTTCCCATCATGCACTGGGACAGGAACAGACTAATTTGCATACAGCCAGGTTCTGAAACTGGGATGGTGCAGTGAGCTAAAAAACGGTGTTGGATCTAGCCCTGATCTTTTGACTGGGTGAGAGTTTTCTGCTTAATTCAGAGACTCTGTCCCTCACCACCCCTTGTTGTATATATTTTTGTCCACCCTAAGCGTGGAAGGGTATACTCAGACATGAGTCCCTTGCTCATTGCACCATCAGGATTCAAGCAAACCGGGCCGAAGACGGCTGTAATGCCAGAAACCGGTCCCCGGGAGCTTGTTTCCTTCCCAGTGTAAGAATTGGCTTTTGTAGTTTGGTTTGCCCTGTTCCCATCATGCACTGGGACAGGAACAGACTAATTTGCATACAGCCAGGTTCTGAAACTGGGATGGTGCAGTGAGCTAAAAAACGGTGTTGGATCTAGCCCTGATCTTTTGACTGGGTGAGAGTTTTCTGCTTAATTCAGAGACTCTGTCCCTCACCACCCCTTGTTGTATACACCCACTAGATAAAGCAGACCGTGAAACAACAGAAGTAAAAAGCCCAGTCGTCATGGGAGGTTACAAATGCAGACAAGGGGATACCCAGGAGTGACTACTAAGCCTATTCACAAATGAAAAGTAATAATTTCTAAAAGGACAGTCACAGCAGCCAGTTGAAAAGATGGGTGGGAAATGGGCGGAGCTTCGATTCAATACCTCAATACAGCATGCCTCGCAGAGCATGTGCTGCCCAGGGTCGACCTAATAAAAACAGCACGATTTGAGCAAACCGTTGGAGGACTCCAGTAGCAACATCTATGAGAATTATTGATGAGCATAAAAATCATTTGAGCCTTTTGAATAAGTTTAATCTTTCACTTCTATTTCTAAGTTAGTTAATTCTCTATTTTTTCCAAATATCTGTGTATTGAAGGGTGCAGGTTCTTGCTTTTCCTGGCAGTGTGCCTCAAAATATAAAGAGCGAGGATAGTACATCATTTTTATTTTTTTTAATTGTTGTGTTGAAGCACTCTGACTACAACTGAATCACTGCACTTGTTTGATTATTAAAGTCTCCCCCATTTCATGCCTCTGTTTACTCCATTAAATGCAAGAAGTAATTGTTTCTCCGCAAAAATAGTAACTGCTCTCTCCTTTCCTGTAACACTGCTAAGTGGAAACATTTAAGGCTGGCAGGAGTACATGTAGGAATACTTTCATGGATCATGTGCAGCATTTTAATGGTGCAAGTTTTAAGCCTTGTGATCATTTTATGTCTCACAAGTGTAGGCAGGTTAATATTTCGCATTTCTCTTTTCATGGCAATTTAATGACTTCTGTTCTCGAAATTTTGACAACAATTTAGAAATTTCTTTGCAAAATGGAGCATTTTACTTGTTTCTGTTGGACCAATTCGGTGACATAAGAGAAGAAATTTTACGATTCACGTAGATTAATTGCATGTCTTGTTCAGTAAATGTGTGCTGATTTTGAGCACAATTAAAAGTGCTAATAAAAAGGTTATCTGGTTATTTTATTGATTGCATGTTATTGTACTGTTTGGATAGGATTGACTACCGCAATATATGGTGCCGAAGAGCTTACCCACATTGCAGCTTGCTACACCATATGTGTGTGCGATCGGAAGTTTATTGTCTTTGCTTTAAGCCTGTGTGGGAAGTGTTTCTAAATTGTATATGATAATCTGCCTCCATAGACTGCATTACAGTCCTTATTTGTGTGAATGACATGGGACGTTGATTAAAGAGATTTGCCGAGATGCGTTATTTTACATTCTTCCTTATTAATTAGTGATGATATAAGATGTCAGTGCTCTGAGAATGTTACTTTTTGGGACCTGCAGGGTAAAATATGTTAGAGACCTTTGGTGATATGCAGTATGTAGCAGATCTCTCCAATCTTAACAAGTCTTTTTAGTTAATATTGAGTGTTTAGTTACGTGGCTGGTGTATCTTGTCTGTGTCCTCGCTAATGACGAGGAACCATGTAGGAAATTGATATAGATCATCACACAATGAAATGGATTTTATCAGATTATGGCAGGATGAATCGTCAGAACTGGAGATACTCCAGTCCATCCTCCATCTTGTGGTTAGAGGTAGGTGGTACAGCAGACATTATTTACTATTGCAACTCTGTGGAGAGGGGCTAGGGCTTGATCCTCCAGATCATCTGTCTGGAAGCCGATCTTCGAGTGCAGAGTATTAGCAAGTACTACTAATTGGATAGAGAGATAATGATATGAAATAATAACCATAGATTCTGAATTTACTAGAGACAGCTGACATCACTGTTGAGTGTAACACTGACCTCTGCGTTTTAAATAATAATGTTCAATTTCTAAACTTTCAATTTCTAAATACTAACAGCTCCCAAGATTACATACAAAATGAAACATAAATATTCTATACTCAAGAAATAACCCATCTCAACCCTAACAGAATTTTGCAAACATAACACAACACAATACATACGTAATATCACAATTTACACAATTGCATATACAGTCAAAAATAAACAACCTAGCACACTACCAACCTTGGACTATCTTGACCTGCAAGATAGTCTATGGAGGACAACTCACGGAAGTCCTCCAAATGAGGACTGGAGTCCACCAGTGTTGTGTGCTCTCACCTTTTCTCTTCCTGCTTCCCATAGACTGGATTATGAAGACTTCCACTGCAAAGAGAAGTGGGATTGGACACATTGAACACAGCACGAGACAGCCTGGACTTTGCAGATGGCCTGGCCCTACTCTCCCATGCCCCAAGAGAAGACCGGCAATTTGGCAGGCACATCAGCACAACTTGGCCTGAATATCCACAGGGGAAATACCAAGATCCCAAGGTCTAACATGGCCAGCATAATTGTAGTTACTCTTGCAGGCAATGTACTGGAAGAGGTGAGACCTTCACTCACCTGGGCAGTGTCTTAGACAAGCAGGGCGGCACAGGTGCTGACGTCAAGGCAAGAATTGACATTGCAAGAGCTGTTTCAGTCAGCTAAAGAAGATTTTGTGCTCCAAGGACCTAACGCTGCAAACCAAGATCAGGCCTTTTAACCCCTTGCCTGCTGATGACGGAACCGCTCCGTCATCAGCTGCGGTGGCGCTGTGCTGATGACGGAGCGGTTCCGTCATGGCCCGCTCAGAGCGCCTGCGCGGCGCGAATTCCGCGCCTGCGCTGAGCGTTCCATTGAGCGGGGCGGGCCATGACAGAACCGCTCCGTCATAAGCACAGCGCCACCGACGCTGGTGATGGAGCGGTTCCGTCACCAGCGCGCGGCCGCCCCACCCCCTGAGCACTGCGGCGGAATAGCCGCCGCAGTGAAGGGGTTAACACCAACGTATATGAAGCAGGAAATTGGAGGACAACACTGACCACCACCAACAAAGTCCAGACCATCATCAACACGTATCTGAGGAAAATCCTCCAAAATCCACTGGCCAAACACCATCAGTAATAATGACCTGTGGAAACAGACTTCCAACTCCCAGCTCATGAAGAAATAATGAAAAAACGCGTTGGACTGGATTGAGCACGCCCTCTGTAAGCCCTCATCAAACACCACCATGCAAGCCCTGACCTGGAAGCCTCATGGGGAAAAAGAAAAGAGGAAGGCCAAGAAACACCTGGTTCCGAAGTGTTGGGTTACACCTGAAGTCAGATTGAAAGAAAATTCCAGGACTGAATCGGCGAGAGAGTCCTGGTTGACAGCCCATACCTTAGGAGGGTTAGTAGGCGTAAGTAAGTACCTTCTACCTGCAACGCAAAATCCTTTCTCCTCAACCATATTCTTCTAATCCATACAGGCTTCCTTTGCTGATAAAAACAACTTCCTCTGCTTTTTGTTCAACTCATTACAAATAGTGAATTCCTACTCTACATTCCATTGACCTTCTCTACATGTTTTCCCCCTGCTTTACTATTCACATCTCAATGAAGGTTTGCCTTCACTTTCCTCTCTTTGCTGAAAACTCTGTTTAGATACTTGCATTGCCTTCTCCACCGGGCTAAAACAAGGTCACCATTTATGCATGGAAGATGCAGGCTTCTAAGACTATAGCACACACTTCCTTTTCTTTTACAAAATGCAACAAATCATACATTTATTTACTTTTATTCTGCACTTTCTCCATATTTTTCATGAACTTGCCTACCACAAACACTCCATGTTCTTCCCAATAGTATTCAGCTAGTAACCAAACTTAATGTACCCGAACCTTCTCTCATGACTACAATCTGTGAAATTTTGATATATGAATATGGAGTATGATATATGCCACTAACCTTTCTATTTGACAGTCCAAAACACACCTATATTTGGAAAGAGCTAATCCGATACACCCTTCCACCAATCTGCCCTTTCTACTAAGTCCTGTCACTGGTCCTGAAACAAACCAGACTCTATTGTCTTAAATGGGTTCCTTAGATGATCCTTCCAGGATAAATAAGTCATCCATAAGCATTACTACCTTCTGTGTATTAGGTTCTGCTCCAAATTCATTTCTATTGATTTACAGAAATAGTGATCACCAATATACACTAGAAAAGGGACCCAAGGGGTTTATGCCTAGTCTGTCCCATGGTTTGTCTAGGATCCCCATATTTACCATAGGCTGCTTCTTCGGTGTGGCCAATTTATTCCCCCTAATCATTGCTTCGTTTTACTTAAAAAAATTCCCAACTGACTTTTCCCATCAAATCACCATTCAAATTATTTTCTCCTGGCTTTCCATACAGTAAGCTGCCTTTCTGATACTTCATCTTTACTAATTTATTCCTCCCATGTTAGTACACTATCATCATTCATTTCTTCAATTTTTTTATTACCAATGGCAATCTGGGTATATCATTTGCTATTTTGACCTTCTCCCTACAATATATTCTATGTCTGAATTGTAATTTATCAGTTTAGTTCTGTACCTTGCAGTTCTTGCTGTGGCCTTTGTAGAATGCCAATTAGTACCTCTTAAAATACATCATAGTTTAAAAAAATATATGTTTTTATTAGTAGAAATCAACACACACCTGGATGTTACAGCAATCGACATTATGACAGCACAACACCCAGCTTACAGATGGCATCTACATTTACGATCTGTGTCTTGGAACTTATTACAGATTTGTTGTTTTCCTCCTTCTTTGTTTCTCTTTCCAAGGGTCATATTAGTTCTCGATGTACTTGGGCTTTTCTGCCACCATCGATCAGTCCATGTCCCGCTCCCATTCTGTGAGTGTGGGTGGTTCGCCTATTCCCAGTTTCCGTGCAATGTTTCGCTTAGCAATGCCGAAACCTAGAGTTACCAGTATACGTTCCCTACTATTGAGATCCGTCTGTCCCCCCCATATTAACCGATCATCAATAGGAAGCCCTCCCCGGAGTAGGGGTTGCAGTTGTAATGCTGCACACTAGTAACCATGCAAAGACCAATATACTTAGATGCAGCAACAAAGGACTGGACGAGATCGACTGACTAATGGAAAGAAGCTTTATACAACCCAAGCAGACTCCTGAAGTGCTGACATAAGTACCCTATCCTTCAATATGCACTGGGGGTCGGCATAACCTAGAATGATCTAAGGCTTGGGTGAGCCCCTTGAGTTTGCCACCCCAGAACATCTTGAACAACAAGGTTAGTGCACTAAGCCTCAAAGTAACTTCATGGAATATAGCGGGACTGAGATCTAAACTGAATGACACAGAATGGGGGAATTCATACATGTCTGCCATATGTGCATGTTCCAGGAAACATGGGCACCACAGCCAATATTCTGGGTTGGTTTTAATAACTATAATGTTCAAGCCAGACCATCACCAGCAGGTCGTCCTGCTGGAGGATTGCTGATTTGGGTAAAGTAAGTTTTGCCTATAAAATCCGGAAGCTAAATAGTGACTGCTGATATCTTGGGTCTTGATATTGAATCATTGAGAGGGAATTCTACATTGAGGGTGATGAATATCTAGAATCGCTTCAATAGCCTAAGTCTGGCTTCTGTCTCACTCTCAATCCTGTTTGATTACTTGGAAAGTTCAGATAAAAGAAGCTTCCTTGTACTAAACGGAGGCTTTAATGTGTCTTATGAGCCAATAGAGTTCATACAAGAGCATGTCCAAGAGGAAGAGGCAGAAAGGGGTATACCAAAATTACAGATCCCCCCCTCTTAAAAGCTCGAAGGTGGCCCAACAGGTCATCTGTTATCATAGCCTACATGCATGTAATGGACAGACACCCTCAGACAAAGGAGCATCCTTTACCTTCAAAAGGGGAAATAACCAAACTAGGATTGACTATATTATGGTTGACCTAGACTTTTGAGAAATGTTATATGATATGACAGTATTAGAAAGATTCAACAACAACAACAGTGCATTAATTATGGAATGAACTGATGTTCCTTATTTAATTAAGGATAATCTCGGCAGCATTCTGGATCTTCCTATAGTTCCTTCAAATAATAGCAGGGTAAAATGGCCTTTTTTCGAATCAGACAGTGAGCCCCTAGCAGCAATTAGTGGGGAAGTCAGCTTGATCCTAATCTCGTTTGAGAAGTCAGAACAATGTAATTCGAATATCACAGACACATTTACCAAATTTCTTTTCTGCTGTCTACCAGGGAACATTTCTATAGACTATCTCAATCCCTCCCAACTAGACGGAAAGATGCGGTGTGGTATGAGAATTGCAAGACTGCTAGGTCAAATTTAATCACTGCTGTTAAGTGGCAATAGTTTTGCCATAGTAGAGGGCAGGAGGGCATACAAAAGAACACACCTGCTTGCTAGGAGAAATTGGGAATAAGATCATTGGCTTGAATTAGTGCCCACATAGAAGGAAAGGTGGTATTTTAGTACTTGTTGTCAAGAGAGTATCACATACCGTTAAGGAAGACGATCTCTTATACAACCTTATGCTTGTGAACAACACTTCTCTAACATATTCACTGGACAATGGGGTGAGGGAGTCTGCTACTGGCAGGGAAGAACAGAATTGTGCTCAGGAAGGAGGCAAAGGGGATTTAGTAACCTTCTCCCTGGCAGAAACTGTAGCAGCTATTGAAAGCATAAAAAGGGGAAAAGCTCCAGGTCTTGATAGAATCCTTGGATACTTGTATTGAACAGAGCGGATTGTTTAGGGCTACATTCGTAATATAGTCTCTAATGATATACCTTGTGGTGAAGAAATACCAGGTAGTTGGAGCGGTGCCTTATTTATAACAATTCATAAAAATGGAAAAAAAGAGACCCTGTAAGCTATAGGCCTTTCAGCCTGAAAGACACTGCACAGAAAGTTTTCAGTAAACAAGATTTTGGGACAGAAACAGTCTTGTATAGAGGACAACAGGGTATTATCACACCTGCTGGCAGGGTTCAGGGCGCGCACCAGTATCCTAGAGCTGGTATTTCTTTTTATATGATTTAGATGTTTGTTGTTATCCGTAAAGGGAATTTCTATGTTGTTGTTGTGAATTTTAAGTCAACCTTTGACCTTATACCACGGGATAAACTGTGGGTTGCATGAGGGATCTGGTGATGCCATCTGGGCTATTACAACTTTTAGTTTGTTTGCACCAAGGTAATTCTGCACAATTAGGATGAGGTAAAGATGGCGAGCTAACAGAGAAGGTTAATACCCAAAGAGGGGTTCATCAATGCTCCGTATTAGTCCCAACCCTGTTTACCTTATACATGAACTTGCAAAATTAATGCACTTTACAACTGTGGAGGTGAACCCCAAAATTAGGTGGCCAATTAATACAGGGCTTCTCTTTGATATCAAAAGCAACTATGGGCCAGTAGAATATTCTGAATAGGTTTTCTGATGTGTCTGATAAATGTGGCCTGGAGATCAACTGTATAACAAGCATTTACAATGCAATGGTTTTGCCTTTGTTAAAGTTAGAGCGATTGGCATTGCTCTTGACATTATTTTTATTTATGTTTTTTTTAACATAAATAAATGGCATTGTCATTTACAATGCCACTAGCTTTATCTCTTGCAAATGACACACACCAACACCCACAGAGAGCCCCCCCAACACACACAACCCCCCCCCCCCCCACACACACACCCACACAGAGCCCCCCCACACACAGCCACACAAAGCCCCCCACACACACCCACACAGAGCCCCCCCACACACACACCTTCTGGCCCATTATCACACACACAGCATCACACACACACACAGCATCACACACACACACAGCATCACACACACACACAGCATCACACACACACAGCATCACACACACACACACAGCATCACACACACACACACACAGCATCACACACACACACACAGCATCACACAACACACACACAGCATCACACACACACACACACAGCATCACACACACACACACACAGCATCACACACACACACAGCATCACACACACACACAGCATCACACACACAGCATCACACACAGCATCACACACACAGCATCACACACACACACAGCATCACACACACACACACACAGCATCACAGGGGAGCAAAGAATTATGTGACAGTGGAGCAACGAATTATGTGACAGGGGATCACATACAACAACGTGAACCAGGTTAAGGAAGATGTCAGGAGCTAAGGCACATAACCCCAACTAGCCCTTCGGTTCTCAAAAACAGTATTCAGAGGCTCGGCACTCTTCTCACAGAGTAAGCACTATCTGCACTCACTGTATCAGCTTCCTGGGTTTAGGGCCGAGCTGCACTGTCTGTCACCTCCGCCAGATCTGCAGTGAATTTGCACATTGCGGTCGAACTACTGTACATTTAATCGGAAAAAGATGTCCCCCTATCAGGCTGTTCTGGGGCCAAAACAGTAAAAAGGCGATTCCTCATGTTAACAATTTCTGCAGAATGGTTTATGAAAACCAGATTTTAGGGTATTATAAAATGCTTGGAAGCCCTTTAAAATGTCAAATGGAATCTCCCGAGACGGCATAAAATGTCAGCCCAGCTAAAGCGCCCGTTTAAAGCAGAAGGAATTAGCGCTGTGCTGTCAGGGGCTGTTATCCAAAACAATCCGTTAAGAGGCAACGCACGAGCCTCCCTCCCGTGCGTGCCTCAAGCAGGAACTCTGGTTTTCAACCTCGCCGTGGACGGTTTAGAAGATGCTTGTTCGGAGCAGAATCCATTGAGTTTAAAATCAGAGAATGCATCATTTGACTTCTGATCTGCTTCGTTCACGCTACATATAAATAAACAGGGTTTTTTTGTTTTGTTTTGGGTTAGTAGGGCCTAGGATCCGCTAGGACAACACTACTGGGTAAGTGTAGACAAGGGCTGCGAGGCAGAAAGTATTGGCTGTATCACAGATCTGTGCTTTGCAGTGTGGCAGCCATGTTGGAAAAGGAATGGATGCTGCTGAAGTCCCCACCATTATGGTGACCAACTATCTGCAATTGCCATATAGAATTCTCTATTTGTGAGTGAAAATCACTTGCTTTTAGAACTCCTTCTGATCAAAATTATTAATGAACCATTTCGCGTTCCCACTTTGTTGTGGTAAAGTGACATTCAATTGTCATGTCACACCTTATAACCCTTGTGTAAAATGAACGTATTACCAGGTCTCACACCATATCACATGCGCTGTGTGTATGTGTAAGTTCACTATGATATGCTGCAACAGTAACCTTGCACGGTGTTTCACTATTCTTGTCTGGTGCTGTGAACAGTAAATAATAATAAACCAATTTACTCGAATGTCATGATTATATCATTATGTCCCTATATTATGCGGGCCTCCCCGCTGCCATTTCCGTAATCTTACCGAGTGATTTTTCAAAACGCGTGCTGCATTGTATTCTCCCTGCCGAGTGTCCGTGAAGTCTGGCGTGCGTCGCTCTATCCCCGTCAGACTCTATGTTTATCCCGGTCCGATCACGTGGTGTATGTTGTTCTAGGTGAAAAACTAAAAACTAAGGACGGACTAGCGAGATATCTGACTAAGTCTATGAAAACTCTTGTCTATGAAACTCGTGTTGCAGTTAGTTTATAAATGATAGTAACCTGCTGTTTTAATCTATGGTGAGCCTGTGTTGAATGTACAGGAGCAGAAGACGGGCACCAAAACAAGCGGGAGGGGGAGCAATAATAAACCAATTTACTCGAATGTCATGATTATATCATTATGTCCCTATATTATGCGGGCCTCCCCGCTGCCATTTCCGTAATCTTACCGAGTGATTTTTCAAAACGCGTGCTGCATTGTATTCTCCCTGCCGAGTGTCCGTGAAGTCTGGCGTGCGTCGCTCTATCCCCGTCAGACTCTATGTTTATCCCGGTCCGATCACGTGGTGTATGTTGTTCTAGGTGAAAAACTAAAAACTAAGGACGGACTAGCGAGATATCTGACTAAGTCTATGAAAACTCTTGTCTATGAAACTCGTGTTGCAGTTAGTTTATAAATGATAGTAACCTGCTGTTTTAATCTATGGTGAGCCTGTGTTGAATGTACAGGAGCAGAAGACGGGCACCAAAACAAGCGGGAGGGGGAGCAAGGGAGGTGCCGGCAATGCCGGACCAGACTCGGGGGCGTTCCCGGCGTCGCGTGACGTCGGCAAAAGCCAAAGAATGTCAGGAACGCCCCCGTGTCTGGTCCGGCATTGACGGACAGGCCCCTCGTCCAATGGCTAGGCTCCATTTACGGAGCCAGCCAATGAATGACGAGGGCCGACCCAAAGCACACTACAGTTCTCATCAGGTTTTCGCCTGCGCGAAAAAGCTGCGCAGAGCGCAGCTTTCACCAGGCAAAACCTAAAAACCAAATGTACGTCCATATGACCACACTGGTCATTTAAAGGGAAAATGAGAATGGGATCAAGAACTCTAGAGCAGGTCAAGGTTTTTGACTATTTGGGTGTCAGATTGACTAGTATTTTGAATTGGTCTGCCAAGATCCAAAAAAGCCAAATGTCATTGTACCATACAGGGGCAGCGATTACAAACAATCAATTCAAAATCTTTAATTCGATTTAGTAATCATAAAAGATATACAAAAGCACATAAAAAGAGAAACAATTTTTTAGATGAACAGTAAACATATCCAGGCCCATTTTCTCAAATTTACCCTCAAATACATTTGCGATTTAAAATAATAAATACATATATTAGCCTAAAAATAATGCATAAGTTAATACTTTCTAGGCATTGTCAAAACAAAGAAGAAAATATCATAAGACATACTAATCGGTATCATAATTAATGCCGTCACTAAGGACATTAGAATTTGAAACCCAATCGCCTTCTTACAATGGCAACAAAGAACAGGTACCTACTTTCACTAAAGACAACCGATTGAGTTGTTTCTTCTCTTAAAATTCTTTCTGCTTCCCAGAAGCGCACGAATCCAAAGAGACGACAAATGGGTTTTATCCATTTTTTCTTTAAGTGTGTATAGGCAGGACAGAAAAATAATATATGCGCTTCATCTTCTTGGGCATTTGTAAAGCACAATTCGCATTTAATTAGATCATCCTTTACTATGGTACCATTCTTACACAGCCATCTCGAGGTATTAGATTTAATCTGTAAAATACCATAACGAAATTTTAAATACAGCGACTTCGCTAGAACTGGTAAAATCTCATCCATGAATGGCTCAAATCTACACTCCATCTTTACATTAAGAAACTTAGGAGAAAACGACCCCAGATCACAATTATGTAACTTAGAGTTTCGGATGAAGTCCCAGTATCTCTCCTTCAATTGTTTTTTACAGTTTAGTGTAAAGGACTCCGGATTTGACCAATAATGGCTTAATCCTAAATTGACTAGCCAATCCTCAATGTGATTCAGCCATACCAACTTAGTTAAATTTTTTATTTTAATAATTTCCAGCGATTACAAAAAAAATCAAATAGATCTGTATTTCGCCCATCTCTCCTGCACTGGAAATATACTATGAGGGTTGGGTGCCACCCTATAATGGGTAGAATTGTGGGGCTTGGATCAGATCAAGGAATTGGAGCTGATGGAGAAAAGATTTTTAAGATCTATCTTAAATATATCGCAGAATACACCACAGGTGCCACTATGCTTGATCTTGGAATGGCAAACATTGCTGTTTTAAAAACCCTATTGTTCTGTGTTCTGCTCGGAATAGGTAAGTCACGGATCCCTATTGGAGATGCTGTTGCAGATGTCTAGGCACTGAATAGAGTTGCAGGACATACTTCCTGGTGTAAGAAGGTTAAACAATGGCTGTATAAACTGGATTGGAGAGTATCTTGGAGAAACCATTGAGTCTGTGACCAAGGATATATCCTTAAGATCAGATATTGGGATTATATCCAGGGTACCCTCTGCAATTCTTCTGAATGTGGACTTCTAACAGAGCGGTCCCTGGATGTTAAAAGTATTTTAGCATTTGAGATTTTTATGGATCAGATAGAACCCCACTTTCACGGTCATTGTATCCACAATGTTGATATTTAACTCTCCCAGTGAGCTCTGTAACAAGGAGATGGAAACAGTGCACTTTACCCCTACTTTGCCTAGTGTGTGTTTATAGCAATACATCAATGTACACTTTCTATTTTTCTGCCTGTTTATGTAAAGTCTAGAAGAAAATGGATTGTTCCAGCCTGTCGAATAATGGCTTTTTCTCGACTTACTGAAGCTATGCGAATTTTAATATCTGATACTATAGAATGGATTTTATTTTCTGTATCAACGTATCTGCTCTTTGCCTGGCAGATCAGGAACAAATCAATACTAGCACTGTGTTGCACATGGACAACATGCTGTTCATGAAACTCATATGAGATACTGTTTCTTATGTTGTAATGCTGTTTTATAAGCTGATTATCATATGCTTTTATTGGTTTTATAATTATTGTATATATGTTTTTATATGTATTGATGTATTTATGCAAATTATCATATATTGATCGAATAAATATTTACTTATGTACTTTTGCAGTTTCATCTCAAATACACACTTTTTAATGTTGGTTTACATATAGTAACTCAACCAAGCAAAAGCTTCTAAACTAGTAAGCTGGACTTCACACAGAAGAGCTACTTAAAGTTGGCCTGTGAGCTACAGATAGCTCCCTAGGTACTAGTTACAGAACCCTGTAATCGGATGTGCCCAGCTCTTATCCTGCTACATCTCTAGAGCCTTGAAATGGGTGGAAGTACCTATAATAAGTCTTACTGAATACTAATAAATAAACCCATCTCTCCACCTTGAAAGATAGAATGAGCTTTTCTCTCTTTGATCTCCTGTCCAGGGATTCGACAAATCTCCAGAGTCTATGGACGCAACAAGTCGGCGGGACCCATAAACCAATAAATATATACAAATTTATTTTGCTTGCAAGCAACACCACATAGCGGGTCTAGCTTGATTTCATTCGCTGTAGGATCTCGAAGCAGACTGCTTTGACAAGAAGGCAAATTGTTGGCGCTACACAAGATACCAATACATGAATGAATGTGCCTTTCGCTGGCATGCTTCTCCTCCTGGCACTTTAGTGTTGGGTTTTCAAGCCAATACATCCTTCCATACAACTTCACATTTGCTGGTATTATTGTGGTCCACAGTTTCTTGTGCTAACGGTGCTGCTATTATTGATTTTAAAAAAATTGGACTATGTCATGGGTCGAGTACTTTACAGTTAAGTTAGTAGATTATTCAAGTCACAAGACTAGTCTCGTAGCATTTTTATGATTGTTCGAGGATTGATTAACTTGGTTTAATTAATTCCCAATTCTTTAAGCATGAGTGGGTAATTTCCAGATGTGGCTCACCTGTTTGGGGTTGATAAAATGTGTACAAGTGAATTGAGATAACAGTGGCTTCTGATTGCACTGACAAATAGACTCCTTAGCTTAGAGTCAAGTGTGAGCTACATGGATTATAAATATTATTACAAACTTCTCCGGCCTTGGAAGAGCAGGGCTTATGTACAACATACAGATGCATGCACTGTGATCTGTTCAGGTATGGGTGAGCTGGTGTAAGTGACTCCCTGCAGCTTTTATTCATGATTTGAACTACGACTTACTGTATGACTTTAGGAAGCTGTTCTGTGCGTATGGCTATGTGTTTCAGGAGTCATATCATAGTAAGTTTAGTGCCTGTTTGTTACTCGCGAGGTGCCTTAAGTTCAAACATATAACTGAATTTTCCGTGATACTGCTTGAATTGTAGACCGGGCAAATCGGAAACTGATATAGGCAATCGTTGCTCACTGTCAGGTGCATAGCTTAGCCAGTGAGATTTGGGCTGGTGGTGTATTTCAAATTTTACATTACAAGTGGGGCCACAGGGTGAATGGTAGATGATTGAGATTCAGGATATACTGTTCACATGAGGAGCAGGTTCAGGACTTATTTGCATTAGGTCGGCCGCTAGGGCTAACTTCTAGTTTGGCAGACTGGTACTCCATTGCAATGGTGATGCAGTACCCTGTCCACCAAACTCAAGGTCCGCCCGCCCAATTTCGAGTTGGGCAGAATGCAAGTTTTATGCTGATAAATTAAAATGTACTTCATAGTATAAAACTTTCTCGATGGCCCAACAAAAAAGGGATCTGTGGACCTAAGCCATCCGACCGTCTGCCGTATTTAAAGTAGATGGTCAGATGCCTTTTTTCTTCCTACAGGCTGTCACTACAGGTATATCCTGGCTGTGAGCGAAATAAAGAAAAAAATACTACACACATCAAAGGTGTGGGTGTCATTAATTTTTGTTTTTATTGTTCAAAATCAAACTCCCGCTTTGGGAGTTTGTTTTTGAAAAATAAAAAACGTTGTAAAAAGGTTGATGGCCTAAGCTTGACGTAGCTGTCTGTCAAACCTTTTATACATTGGCAGGAACCTTCAATATGGCAGTTTCTGCCAGTGTATATAAATGTTTGCAAGGTAATCTGACCTCTCTTAATTTGGCGGGCATCAGACGTAAAGTCCTATGACCCCTATTTCCTTTAGATTAAAAGGAAATAGGGGTCATAGGTCTGCCAAACCCTCAGTCAGGGCCTGTGCTGGGTGTGGTACAGTGCGCAAAAATGCAACCCCAAGGGACTGCCTGTGGTATACTATTTGCAAGCCTTCATCCCATCACCTTTTGGGTGTTTACTTGCACCTAGTATGCCTTGTAACCTGAGACTGGCACAGCTTTCCAAGCCCATCACTGCGAATGTTTGTGAATTCCAAAACGTAGTACATTTGCACCCATTCAAGGAGTACTTGTATGGGTGCAAATGTGCTACTTTTTTGAGAACCTGGTCACAATATATAATTAAGTTCCTGAGCCAAAAAATTAACAAAGCTAACACCCCTAGTGAAATCAAGACAATGAGAACAAACACGCACATAGCAGAACCGATTCCTGGCCCCACTAACAAGCCAAAAAGGCATTTTTTTGGGGTGTCACGCACACACCCACACCCCATGCCTGAAGCCACGCCTCTACTCACTGTTCCGAATAAGTTTGTTTACATTTCTAGCACAGACTTCTCCAATGAGTAGCTTGTGAGCTACTTTTAGCGCTCCACCTCCCTGTGAGTAGCTCTCCTGTGTGCGGTCCAGCCATTAGATGCTTTTTTTTACATGATTGAATTAATACAAGTATACTAAAAATGAAAGAGTGTATTTGAGATGACCGTGTATTTGCAGAACTCAATAACGGAAGTTTCGAGGAAAATGTCTCAATTTTCAAAATATATTTGAAGCTGATAAGTGAGTTATACATAATGTGGACTTGGGCAGTCTTACTACTAATATAACATTGGTGCCATGGGCATTTCATCCATTGCTGCTGTGTTATACCCCCGTTGAAGCATTTGAAATTGCTAAAGCCTTTTTTATGTTTATGCTGGTAATCTTGCATTTTGTGGCCCACTAACGTAATCTTGCCTGCTGTGGGCACACATGCAACACTCATAACATTACTAGCTAGGGAAGATTTTCATTTAACTTAAATATCTCTTGTTACAGAAAATGTAGGAGATCCCTGTCTAGTATTAACTTGGAGAAATTCTGAGGTAATTGTTTGAAACTTTAGATGCCTCACCACACAAAAAACAGTACTTTACCCTTCATGGGTCAGAGTCCTCTTTTGCTTGAGACTCTTTAAATCAACAGATTGTATCTACTAGTGGATTCGTCTTACGTACTTCAGATCGCTAAATGCAACTTGAGGGTCAGAATCGTGGTGTGTAGCCACTGCACTTCATCCTCTCACTGTTGATGGGTTAGATACCACTATGGGGCAGGGGAATTTAGTACCAGATAACTACAGATTGCCAAGCACGTCTGCATAGGTGTATTGAGTTTATCTCTATTGAGATAATGCATAGCAGATGACCAGGTATGTGACGGGATTATGATATGGCATTTTAGAACCAGATAAGTGGTCTTCGGTTCCGAATGTTAGTGTGTGGTTTATAATGTTTGGTGGTGTAAGCGGTATGTGCCTTGTGTTTTAATTTGAGGTGTATTTTTAGTTTCTTGGTTAATTAAAATTTCTTGGGGTGATTCGCACTGCACTCACTCTGACCTTGAACAAAAGTACCGCCTTTCTTTGATTGAGGTACTACTTTCTTAAAAAAGAATTATAATAGTTGGACAGCTCAAAAAAATACCTCATTTGGCTTCACGATTTAAATTAACATGTAAAAGCATTTGAAGACAACACTGATGCATATAGTAGGGGCAGAACATTTCAAGAAAGCTTGAGCCGGTGTGAGATTTTGAAAGCTGTAGTACAGCCATTATTGTCACAAGCTGCATATTATTCTGCCATAAAGTGAAGGTCGCAATGAACATGAGGAAGCAGAGAAGGGCCCATCTCCCAGCCAGGTGCCAAACCTGTGTCTGTTAGTTTTGCAGGTGGGAACATCTGTGAAAGCCAACATTATTGTGTGTGTATACACATATGTAAACCTGTTTTGTGCACTGTACATTTTTTGTAGGGAGTAAATATGGCCACCTGGAAATCCGACACCACCACAAGAGAATGTATCTAGATGTTCTTGGTAAATTGCAAATATATCCTTGTATCTTATCCTACATAAGTGTAGTAGCCTGGAATGTAGAACCCCTCTTTCGCCAGCCCATCACTAGCTTGTTTTAGGGTAATAGGACTGAAATTCCTTTCCTCCCGTTTATAACCGCCCTTTTTCTTGTCGCATAAATGCACAGCACTGCTATTATGTATGTACAGGTACAAGTCATGTTACTCACTTTTAATGACCCTTGCCTCATTTGCGATCGTGGTGGTTCCCATAGTCAAGACTATCAAGAAATATGTGCTGCATCCTCTAACTTTTCATGTCTTGCCTACAGGCAGCTTGTAGTCTGTAATTGCCCAAAAGACCTATAGTGGGCAATACCAGCACTTCCATTGGGCCCTGGCACTGCCCATTACTTGCCTTTCTTTGACAATCGCATGTGGTTGCTTCTTGTTTGATAACTTCCCTTCCTCTTATTCTGCCTGTCCCTCCCCTGGATATAGCTTATTACCTTCCTTTTGATTTGATTACGTGTATCCTTTCACTGCTCACATCCGGGGATCTACTTTTAAGGTCTTGCTTGTTATACACTTTGTCAATGCGCTTCGATCCCGTCCATTGCTTACCATTGGTTTACTTCATCACCACTCTTATTTGCTGACTTATCATTTAATAAAGCGTTCAGGCTCCCGCCCCCTCCCGCTGTACCTGTTGTTGCTTGACTTCTCCTGCTGTACCTGTTGTTGTTTGCCCCCTTCCACCCCCCATGTTTCTTTTGGGGTGCCCTGCTGCTACTGGGCTGTTACTTTTTAAGGTTGCGCTTTCTCATGCATTTATGTAATTGTTTTTTTTATCATACTAAGATATGCATAGATAATCTTGGAACAGTAGGTAAAAAAAGAATTGCCTTGCGCTTGGCTCAGGCATTCTTTGTGACGCACATGCCAGTCATCATGCGGGCCCAACATAATGTCTTGGCATACACATGTTCGTGCGTAATAACCCATGTACTCGCATAAATCATCTTTCCTGATCTGCTACAACATGTATTGTGGCTTACCATGAACTTGAGGAGCTTCGAGTTGGCTCATTGCTTACCATTGAATGGCTTTCATGCCACTCATTTGCCTGTTTTTTATTTGTGTCCCAGCTTTTCAGTCATGTGTTTATCCCTCATATGGAGCATTGGCTCTTTACCATATCTTTGTTTGGGTGGCATCTCTGCTTCAGTACACACTTTTCAAGCACTACTTTTTTCTTTTGTGTTAAGCATTCCATGATGGTGCATGTGTTTTTTTTAGAGCCGTCTCCTTTGTGCACTTCTCTCCCCTTCCTCTATGTTGCTCGCTGTCACCCCTGTGCTGCTTTTTGGGCCCCCTCCTTCTCTCTACCTGTTGTGCCCCGCCCCTCTGTGTTGCTTTCCCCCAATCCCTGTGTTTCTTCTGTCCTCCTTCCTGACCTCTCTGTTGCCTCTGCGTCCCATGTTGATTCTTCGTTCCCCCCACCCACACCTGTCTTGCTTCCTGTGTTTCGCTCCTACCCTTCCAGGCGTTTCTTACGAGTCCATTGTTGCTTTCTCCCCATTGCTTCTGCTCTCCCCACCCATTTTAAAAAAAAAAAACAGTCTTGCATATTTTCTTTTTAGTTCCTGATTCAACTTAGATCGGTTACTAAAAAGAAAAAAAAGAGCATGTGTCATTTTGTAGACATTGCATGTATGATCCGTGTGCCTACAAAATGATTCAGGCAGCCACGTTAAAGTTTTTTTAAATTTTTTTACTTTAACCGTGCTGCACAGCTTCAGGATGCCATGCAGCATGTCTAAAAATGATTGACAAACCCAATAGGTCCCAAAGGCAAGACCTATTGGCTAAGCAATTTCTTTATTTCTATTTTTTTGCCTATGCTACACAACTTCTAATGTTACAATAGCCAAAACAATATATACTAGAGGTGCGATCTATTGACTTTGCCAATGCTTGTTTTCAGTAGGTACTACATGTGCACCTGATGGTAGATCTTTGACAAAGGATGTAAGTCAAATGACCAGCTTGTAGCATATCATTAATGTAGATGTGGTTCTAATCACCTTATGTTAACTCATACCTCAGAAGGCCAGCCTACATGGAAAAGTATCCGTTTGCCAAAGTGAGGGTCTAATTTAGTAGCATCGAACTGCCTCCATAATAGGGATGAAAAGTTCAGCAGCATGGTTAATATTGGGATCTTCTTGTGCAGAATTCTTCAGATGTGTCCAAGTGGAGCAATATAATATTAAATATATATCTGGAGAAGTTCCTTCTCCATGCAATTTTTTCTGTCGGATAGTTTAATTAACATAAACAGATTTGCTTCTCCATTCCTCCCTTAACCACCCTCGTCTACTCCACTGTAAACTCCCCCACGTGATGCGATGGCCTATCTATCCCTCCTGGCTGCCTTCTACACCTGGAGCTGTAAAATCTCGATTGCCTTCAGAGTTCGTTGTTCAGTTGCTAGGTTCACGCCGCACATCTCCTGACCATGACCATGCTGCATCTGGAAGTTTGTGATGTGGACCTTTGTATATGGTTTAGTGTTCTGGTTTTTATTTATTTTTCTGTAGCTTCTACAGCATGGCATTTCCCTCTGTCCTGATTGACTGGCATGGCTAAAGGGGAATGTACAGGTCAAGGACATTATTCTGACTGTGCTAGCACTTGATTCAAGAGGAGAACAAGTTAGTAGCACTAGTTATGTTAATTAAACTTGATATAGCACACGTCTCACCCCGAGGGGTATCTCGGTGCTGAGCAGCAGTCTCTGGCAGCAGTTGACATTTGGTTAGAATAGAAGTGATTTGAGCATTTTCCTGAATTTGTTCAATTCAGTGCAGAGATGGAAATGGAGAGGGTCTATTCCTGTTGACAGGAGCCAAGTAGGAAAATGCTCTGCCACCGCATCTAGTCAAACGAGTACAGGGTATACTCAACAATGCTTTGTCCATGGACCTTAAGTTTCTGGTTGGAGAGTAATGTTTGAGTTTCTGCTGCAGATAACTGTCCCCTTTGCCCTTTAAGGAGTTATGTCAAGCAACAGATTTTAGTCCCTTTGTTGCTTCTGTCGGCTAACGGCCGTCACAAGCACTACCTCCGTAGTGCTGCGCAAGTCCGTTGGCTGACGCTGCCCGCCCACTCCGCTAAACTGCCGCACTGCGGCGGAATTGACGCCATGGTTAAATATGCCTCTCTGCCTGACTGGTAGCCAGTCTAATGGTTTCAGCAGTGAGACAGAGACTGAAGGAAGGTTGAATACAAGTGTGGCTGCCGTTTTTTTGCACTACTTGTAATTTGTCCGTAAGAGTCGCATCGGCTGGGGCCTGTAGTGTATTATCATAGTCCAGTCTGCTGATTATTAGAGCTTGGACTTGCATTCTTCTTGCTGAAATTGGGAGATAGGCAAAGGCTGTCCTCAGTAGGTGCATAGTATGAAAGCAGAACTTAAGCGACTTACCATCCCATTTACAACAAGGGTTATGTACACCTCCGAAGATCGCCACTCAGCGCATTCATGCCCTGCTGTATGCGGACGATATAGTTATGTTCGACCTAACGCCTTTTGGACTTCAAAGTCTTCTAGATATTTTATACAACTACTCTAAGGAAAATTTTTTAATCCCGAATATAAACAAAACTAAAGTAGTTGCATTTTCAAAAAAGAAAAAAGGTGTGAGGTACCAATGGAAGCTTGGAGGAGAGAGGCTAGAGCAGACAAAGGAATATACCTATCTTGGTAGAATTTTCTCACATAATATGAGTAACATCAAACAAATCAACCATTTAAAAAGGAAAAGTGATTTACACGCTGGGGCCATGTCACGTCTGTACACGGCCACTGGAAATAGGCATTTTTCTGCATTAATAAAAGTCTACAGAGTTAAGATTCCCCCAGTTCTGTCATATGCCTCGGAATATATTCCCTTAAAACAATGGAGTTATATGGACTTAAACGAAGGCAAAATACTAAAAAAAACTACTGAAAGTTTCTACTTCTACACCAGTACAGGCGCTAAGACTGGAATGTACTATCACAAGCGCATATGCCACAGCCGTAGCAAATATCATCAGGTGGGCCTATAACCTCCACTCAAAAGAAGGTACTCTACGATATCTGTTAAAAATCGAGACATTCAATAAAGATTCTACCCATCTTATCTTTTCCAAAAATATGGGAGAGGCTTTTCAGTTAGCAAAAGTCAGTTTAGAAATTTTGTCATCATGGACACCTGCACAACTCAAACTCTTCCTAAAAAACTTTACCCCCAAATTGAGTTATGAGCTTGATCATTTACATTGTACTAAACTATCTGTGTACAAGACTTATGCTGACTCCCAGGAATATAAGCAAAAACAGCCGTATTTGGAATATACTCTTACACACGGCGCAAGGCGTACAATCATGATGTTGCGTCTGGGTATACTTCCCGTATTAACCTTTACCTCTTCCTGGAGACAAGACAGTTCCTCGCTATGTAACCTTTGTCAGGGGGGTAAACAGAATCTTGAGCACCTGCTTTTTATATGCCCAGACAACAAAATAGTAAATGCAAGGTTAACATGTCTAGAGCCCATCTATCGGTCCTGTAGGATTGTCAATGCAAAAGATTTTATATCTTTATGTATAAAGCCACCTAACGAATATGTTTGCTATAGAATTTTTAAGTTTTTGAAAATTTCATTGAAAATGTATTAATTTGTATGAAAAACTAAATGTATATTTTAATCAATTTTGTGGTCCTCAAAAGAGTACCGAAACAAAATAAATTTTTTTGACTTTGACTTGTATGAAAGCAGATATCTGTAGTCGCCAGGATCTGCTCTTTCATAGATAATGCTTGATCTGTTTTTACACCAAGATTTTACACTGGCTGTCTAGGGGTTGGAACTGCGCCCAGTCAGGAGGTCGCCACTCGTCCAATCAGAGTTGATCGGCCTTGCTAAACAGCACAATCAATTGTTAGCAGTTAGTTGTAATCCACCCTGAAATGGCTAACATTCCCTTGGCAAAACGATATTTTGTTTTAGTCAGATCTTTATCGAAAGAAAAGGTCAGCTGTGTGTCATCTGTATATGATATTATTTCAAAACAAAAGGGGGGGCACATATATGTTGAACAACGTAGGGCTCAAACATGAGCCCTGCAGTTCTTACAAACTTTCATCTTTACTAAACTTCGCTAGACCTGCTTGGCCATAGTAGGTGCCTGACTTTTATCAGGAAGTCATGTAAGCAAAATTGGAACAAATGGAGACGGATCTTTGGTTGAACTTTCCACACTGACTATTTTACAGCCTGTAGTTTTCAACATGTAACTTTGATAATGTTCATTGTTGTGATAAGCTACTGTCTCATGTGATTGAATCTGTGCTTTTATAAACTGCTTGCATGCAGTAAAAACTATACTTTTGTAAAGAGCTACCCATTAGGTCATGTTCGCGCTATATAAAACTGCAAAATAAAACCGGAATTATCCAACAAGTTAATAAGCCTACCTAATGACTTAAGCAACTTGGGGGTCCATGAGAGAATCTCTTTAAAGGTTTCTCACTGAACATCAGTGACAAAACCTGAGACAACACTAGGAGTCACTGCCACCATGGCAGAGACTATAGCAGCAACTACTGTACAATCGCCACCACTGCAGCAGGAAATCAGGGGGCCCAACAGCATCACCTGCTAGCTCAGTGGGGACCACAGCTGTAATGCAAACGGGGGCACTGGAAGTGACCAGAGCTGCCACCATACTATTAACCAACACTATAACAACTACAGGGATCAGTCACATCAACCACAGCTGGCACCATATCAATGGCAGTCACTAAAGCTTCTGCCACAGTAGGGATAACAGCAGCAGCAAGAAGCGTCAAAATAGCTGCGACCACAACCGCAGTAGCTAAAACAGTTGCAGTAGTAGTTGCAAGCACAAAAAGGACCACAGCCGTGGCAACACCTTCCGCATCAGATGTATAGCCACAGCAGGGACAACAGTAGTAACCACAGATACCACAACAGACAGTAGCAGGAGGTACAGCTATAAACAGTACTGGGACCACAACTGCCTCCACTGTTGTGACACCATCCGCCACAACAACAACGCCAAGAACCACAGCTGTAACCACAGCATGGACTGTAGACGCAACCACATATATTACCACAGCTGAAGTTGCTACAGGAACTGCTGAAAAATGTCTCTGATTCACCAAAAATCCAAAACATGCACATCCCAAAAGCCCCGCAAGACCAAAGACCATACAGTCCATGAAGCAAGGCAGTTTAATTTATCACCCAGATATTTCGCTCCTGTAGATTCTCGTCAAGCTTGCCGGTTAGTACCCCAAACATGTGAGCTCCTCAACTCCTGACAATGATAAGAACATATAATACACTATGAGCATCTCATGGATCGAGGTCTGTGAGTAGCATCTTCAGCAGCAAGCGATTCTCTCGACTCTGCAAGCTGCAGAAACTCGCAGAAATGGTGCCTTGGTAAGAGTTAACCTGTTAGACTTCCATGACTCCCGTGAGCAAAGCCCTGGGTGGAACAAGGCCCTCAAGCAGAGGGTTGTAATAATGGGAAGTCTGAATGAGTGGTATTCCAAGAGCAGTAAGAACGTCCTCGAGGAAACTCTGAGACCTTCTCCCTCTGATTACCATTCTAGTATCTTACTTCTTCTGGGAGGCTATTTCCGTGAAATTACATCAAAAGTTAGCTTTTCCCAAGGCAGCACCTAAAATCAATAGTACAGTTCATTCTTTGCGCGCAGGACGCAGCCTCCGTGGAGTTCAGAAAGGCCCATGCAGGTGTGTGCTGACAAAAGCTAATCGCTGATCCAGAAAAGAACATTGGGCACTGCCACGAAATCAAGCTTCAATGATGCGGACGCTCTTCCCTTCTTGCTTATTTCTTGCCTCACAACTTAATATTAACTCTTTTTTGCGCAACACGTAGCGTCGAACAATATTTGCCTGCTTCTGTATTATAAAATCAATGGTCTATGGCAAGAAAAGACTAATGATGTCGGGGACATGGACAGAGAAACCCGAACTGTAAAAATCCATTAATATGTTTAGGGGTGTAAAGCCATACACTTCTCTCTCACCCCTTACTTTGCATAATTCTGGACACTTTTTTTTTCTTCAATTTACGCTACATTTGTTTGCTTTGCGCTGACAGTGTTTTAATGAGGGTTTGTAACCGCTTTAGTGCAGGGGGCGACTCCGACGTTCTTCACACCACCTTTGGAGTGTACAGGACGTCTGTACTCAAAAAGAAAAGGTCAGTGGTCGTCCTCGTACTCAAAAAGAAAATGATTCAGGTGAAAAGACCACAAAGTATTAAAAAAAACAAGCATTGGCTTAGCCAATAGGTCTCGCTTTTGGGACCTTATAAGTGTGTAGCCATGCAACACTTGATGTTGTTTAATCAAGGAAATTGTGCTGAATAACTAAACACTTATAAATTTCCCGAAGGCGAGACCTATCGGCAATGCATTGGGATGCCTTATAAGTGTTTAGGTAGAGCTATTGACTTTGCCAATGTTTCTAAGCTGTGCAGTAGAGAAGTGTGGCTGCTGTGCAGCATGCTGAGAAGTTGTAATTAAAAAGTATAAGAAGCACTGAATGATGCTGTGGTGTCGTTGAGTGATGCTGTGCTGTCCCTGAGGTATGCTGTGCTGTCCCCGAGTTATGCTGTGGTGGTGCTGACTGATGCTGTGGTGATGATGATTGATGCTGTGGCTCTGCAGAGTGATGCTGTGGTAGCAGCAATCACTGTTGTATATCTTCACCAATATGGCAGCTACGCACCATAGATTAGTGATTCTGGGTGATTTTAATTTGTGGTTAAATAGCTGTCTTGATTCTGGTTTTTATAATGTACTTCACTCATGTGAAGGTCTTGGCCTTCTCCAGCAGGTCTCCAAGGCCACTCATAAAGGTGGGCACCTTCTTGATTTAATTTTTTCAGAAACCCATGTCTTGCATATTGGGGAAATTTTTTCCTATGGAATGGACGGATCATTTTCTTACTACATTTTTTGTAAACTCTAGCACCCATAAAACTCAGGCACATCGCTCTACGATAGAATACATCCGTGGAGACTGGAAGGCTCTCCTACGGAAGAGGGGCCCTGACTCTTTGTTCAAGGTTGGGGACTGTTTCTCTTTAGACAAGCAAGTCGAGGAGAATTATGCCTCTTTGTGCCTGAAGATCACCTCGGTCTTGGACTCCTGTGCCCCTCTGAAAAAATATAGATGTTGGGGCAGACCCTCGGTTTAACGATAATTTGAGAAATCTGAAATTAGCGTGCAAGCAGGCTGAGAGGAGTTTGAGGCGAGGTTACAAGGAGAAGGACAAGCTATTGTGGAAATTTAAAATTGAGGGCTATAAGAAGGAGATCATAAGGTCCAAGGCAGAGTACTTTTCTTCCTTAATTTGTAATAGCTCCTGAAATATTTTTAACATTCTGAACAGTCTTACTAGTCCTGACTGTTCTAAGAATGAGATACCCCCCTCTCAAGAACTTTGTGAGAACCTGGCGAGGTTCTTCCATGATAAAATTAAATCGATTATTGAAGATTTGGGGGGACCATCTGGCACCAGGGGCTGTAGCCTCTGAGGCTATGGGCACTGACGCTTCCGTTGTGAGAGGTTCAGAGGGTGGGGGTACTAGCCCTGCTTGTTTGGCCGTTAACTATCTATCGGAGTTCTTGCCTTTAGCAGCGGAGGACTTCATTAGGTTGGCACCCGGTGTCTTCTACGGTTCTCCTCTGGACCCGGTACCACATAAAATCTGGATGGCGTTCGAGGAAGAGCTGTTCCCAACTCTCCACTTGATTTGTAATCAGTCTCTAGCTAGCGGAGTGGTTCCATCTCAATGGAAGCAAGCACTGGTGACGCCTCTGCTTAAGAAGCCTTCCCTTGATCCAGAGTGTTCTAAGAACTAAAGGCCTATCTCCCTATTGCCTTTCCCGGCTAAGATTGTAGAACGCTTGGTTAGTAACACTCTTTCTAGGCACCTGGAGCAACATAACTTACTGGAGGAGGTTCAGTTTGGATTCCGGCCATCTCACGGTACCGAGACGGCCTTGGTGACCGTTATGGATGAACTTCAGAGGCGGGCAGATAGGGGTCAGGCAGTGGTGCTGATCCTGCTTGATCTGTCTGCCCCCTTTGATCCGTTAAACCATGAGATCCTGCTTTGAAGATTAAGAGAGGCGGGGTGAGAGGTTGTGCCTTACGATGGTTCCGTTCTTTTTTTTTTTTTTTTACAGGACAGACAGCAGGCGGTGTCCCTCCCCCCTTTCAGTCTGCCTTCACCAGTGTTTCGCATGGTGTGCCACAGGGCTCGGCAATCAGCCCGATTTTATTTAATATCTATCTGAAACCCGTGATTGCGGTCATCAAAGCATATAATATCGACATCGTAAATTAGGCTGATGACACGCAGTTGATTCTCTCCTTTGAGGGAGAGGAGTCGACACCAGTGGAAGCGTTTCACAATTGCCTGCGGGATACGGTCTATTGGTTAAAGGGCAACTTGCTACAATTTAATGCAGGTAAGACAGGTGATTTTCTGTTCAGCGAACAGTATTCCTCATGTCCTGCCCAGCAGCTCTGACGCTTTGAACGCAGTCCGGCCTGTTAAAACGGTCCGTAACCTGGGCATTATGTTTGATAACAAACTCACTATGGAAGCCCAGGTTACAAAAACGGCGGTTTGTTGTTTTGCGATTATCAGATCTCTGCAGAAAATCTCTCCTTTGGCTGACCCCTCAGGCACGTGCGCTAGTGGCAAGCAGCACGATTCTCAGCAGGCTAGATTTTTGTAATGCCCTGTTGCTTGACTCTCAAAAGTTTCTTTTGGACAGATTACAGAGGATCCAGTCAGCGGCTGCCCAGTTAGCTCCAGGGCTGCCCATAAGGGCCTCCTCTTCCGCGGCCTTGGCAGAGTTGCATTGGCTCCCTTTGAGACAGAGAGTTAAGTTAGTCTCTCTGCCTTCCTCATCGGCAAGATTGGTGAAGGTACCGATGTTTAGGAAAGTCAGGTCAGGTGGTAGATCTTTTGGTGTGGCAGTTGCCAAACTTTGGAACGAACCCCCGTGGGAGATTAGACAAATTAGGGAGCTCCTCCCATTTAGAAGGAGTTTGAAAACCTGGTTATTCCCCAAGACATAGTTTGCCTGCCTATGTTTCGGACACACTCTTTTCCTGTACTCTGAGTTGCTTAGCGCCAGGATGCCGGTAAGGTGATAGTGTGCTCTACAAGTTAAATAAATAAAATAAAATTATGTGGTGGTACTGAGTGATGCTGTGGTGTCCCTAAAGTGATGCAGTGGTGGTGCTGACTGATGCTGTGGTGGTGCTGTTTGAGGCTGAAGTGGTGCTGAGCGATGCTGTGGTTGTGCTGACTGATGCTGTGGTGGTGCTGAGATGCTACGGTTGGGTCCCTGAGTGATGCTGTGTTGGTGCTGAGTGTTGCTGTGGTGGCGTAGAGCGATGCTGTGCTGGTGCTGAGTGATGCTGTTGTGGCCTTAAGCGATATTGTTGTGGGCTTGAGTGACGCTGTGATGGTGCTGTAGTTGCGCTGATTGATGTTGTGGTGGTGCTGATTGATGTTGTGGTGCCCCTGAGTGATTCTGTGGTGGTGCTGAGTGATGCTGTGGTGGAGCTGAGTGCTGCTGTGGTGGTGCTGTGGTGGTGCTGAGTGATGCTGTGGTGGTGCTGAGTGATGCTGTGGTGGTGCTGAGTGATGCTGTGGTGGTGCGGAGTCATGCTGTGGTGGCGCTGAGTCATGCTGTGGTGGCGTTGAGTAATGCTGTGGTCGCGTTGTCATGCTGTGCTTGCCCTGAGTGATGCTGTGCTTGCCCTGAGTGATGCTGTGCTTGCCCTGAGTGATGCTGTGCTTGCCCTGAGTGATGCTGTGCTTGCCCTGAGTGATGCTGTGCTTGCACTGAGTGATGCTGTGCTTGCCCTGAGTGATGCTGTGGGGCTCCTGAGTGATGCTGTGGTGCTCTTGAGTGATGCTGTGGTGCTCCTGAGTGATGCTGTGGTGCTCCTGAGTGATGCTGTGGTGCTCCTGAGTGATGCTGTGGTGCACCTGAGTGATGCTGTGGTGCTCCTGAGTGATGTTGTGGTGCTCCTGAGTGATGTTGTGGTGCTCCTGAGTGATGTTGTGGTGCTCCTGAGTGATGTTGTGGTGCTCCTGAGTGATGTTGTGGTGCTCCTGAGTGATGTTGTGGTGCTCCTGAGTGATGTTGTGGTGCTCCTGAGTGATGTTGTGGTGCTCCTGAGTGATGCTGTGGTGCTCCTGAGTGATGCTGTGGTGCTCTTGAGTGATGTTGTGGTGCTCCTGAGTGATGTTGTGGTGCTCCTGAGTGATGTTGTGGTGCTCCTGAGTGATGTTGTGGTGCTCCTGAGTGATGCTGTGGTGCTCCTGAGTGATGCTGTGGTGCTCCTGAGTGATGCTGTGCTGCTCCTGAGTGATGCTGTGGTGCTCCTGAGTGATGCTGTGGTGCTCCTGAGTGATGCTGTGGTGCTCCTGAGTGATGCTGTGGTGCTCCTGAGTGATGCTGTGGTGGTGCTGAGTGATGCTGTGATGCTCCCGAGTGACGCTGTGGTGCCCCTGAGTGCCGCTGTGGTGCCCCTGAGTGCCGCTGTGGTGGCCTTGAGTGCCGCTGTGGTGGCCTTGAGTGCCGCTGTGGTGGCCTTGAGTGCCGCTGTGGTGGCCTTGAGTGACGCTGTGGTGGCCCTGAGTGATGCTGGTGGCCCTGAGTGACGCTGTGGTGGCCCTGAGTAGTGCCGTGGTGACCCTGAGTGATGCCGTGGTGGCCCTGAGTGATGCAGTGGTGGCCCTGAGTGATGCAGTGGTGGCCCTGAGTGATGCTGTGGTGGCCCTGAGTGGTGCTGTGGTGGCCCTGAGTGGTGCTGTGGTGGCCCTGAGTGGTGCTGTGGTGGCCCTGAGTGGTGCTGTGGTGGCCCTGAGTAGTGCTGTGGTGGCCCTGAGTGACGCCTTGGTGGCCCTGAGTGACGCCGTGGTGGCCCTGAGTGACGCCGTGGTGGCCCTGAGTGACGCCGTGGTGGCCCTGAGTGACTCCGTGGTGGCCCTGAGTGACGCCGTGGTGGCGCTGAGTGACGCCGTGGTGGCGCTGAGTGACGCCGTGGTGGCGCTGAGTGACGCCGTGGTGGTGCTGAGTGACGCCGTGGTGGTGCTGAGTGACGCCGTGGTGGTGCTGAGTGACGCCGTGGTGGTGCTGAGTGACGCCGTGGTGGTGCTGAGTGACGCCGTGGTGGTGCTGAGTGACGCCGTGGTGGTGCTGAGTGACGCCGTGGTGGTGCTGAGTGACGCCGTGGTGGTGCTGAGTGACGCCGTGGTGGTGCTGAGTGACGCCGTGGTGGTGCTGAGTGACGCCGTGGTGGTGCTAAGTGATGCTGTACTGGCCCTGAGTGATGCTGTGGTGCTCCTGAGTGATGCTGTGGTGGTGGTGCTGCTGCCTGATGATGTGGCGATGCAGAGTGGTGCTGTGGTAGCATTTAGGGATAGTGTGGTGGTACTGAGGGATGCTGTGGTGCCCCTGAGGGATGCTGTGGTGCCCCTGAGTGATGCTGTGGTGGCCCTGAGTGATGCTGTGGTGGCCCTGAGTGATGCTGTGGTGGCCCTGAGTGATGCTGTGGTGGCCCTGAGTGATGCTGTGGTGGCCCTGAGTGATGCTGTGGTGGCCCTGAGTGATGCTGTGGTGGCCCTGAGTGATGCTGTGGTGGCCCTGAGTGACGCTGTGGTGGCCCTGAGTGACGCTGTGGTGGCCCTGAGTGACGCTGTGGTGGCCCTGAGTGACGCTGTGGTGGCCCTGAGTGACGCTGTGGTGGCCCTGAGTGACGCTGTGGTGGCCTTGAGTGACGCTGTGGTGGCCCTGAGTGACGCTGTGGAGGCCCTGAGTAGTGCCGTACTGCCCCTGAGTGATGCCGTGGTGCCCCTGAGTGATGCCGTGGTGCCCCTGAGTGATGCCGTGGTGCCCCTGAGTGATGCCGTGGTGCCCCTGAGTGATGCCGTGGTGCCCCTGAGTGATGCTGTGGTGGCCCTGAGTGATGCTGTGGTGGCCCTGAGTGACGCTGTGGTGGCCCTGAGTGACGCTGTGGTGGCCCTGAGTGACGCTGTGGTGGCCCTGAGTGACGCTGTGGTGGCCCTGAGTGACGCTGTGGTGGCCCTGAGTGACGCTGTGGTGGCCCTGAGTGACGCTGTGGAGGCCCTGAGTAGTGCCGTACTGCCCCTGAGTGATGCCGTGGTGCCCCTGAGTGATGCCGTGGTGCCCCTGAGTGATGCCGTGGTGCCCCTGAGTGATGCCGTGGTGCCCCTGAGTGATGCCGTGGTGCCCCTGAGTGATGCCGTGGTGGTGCTGAGTGATGCCGTGGTGGTGCTGAGTGATGCCGTGGTGGTGCTGAGTGATGCCGTGGTGGTGCTGAGTGATGCCGTGGTGGTGCTGAGTGATGCTGTGCTGGCCCTGAGTGATGCTGTCTGATGATGTGGCGATGCAGAGTGGTGCTGTGGTAGCATTTAGTGTTAGTGTGGTGATGCTGAGTGATGCAGTGGTGGTGCTGAGTGATGCAGTGGTGGTGCTGAGTGATGCAGTGGTGGTGCTGAGTGATGCAGTGGTGGTGCTGAGTGATGCAGTGGTGGTGCTGAGTGGTGGTGCTGAGTGATGCAGTGGTGGTGCTGAGTGATGCAGTGGTGGTGCTGAGTGATGCAGTGGTGGTGCTGAGTGATGCAGTGGTGGTGCTGAGTGATGCTGTGGTTTCGCTGAGTGATGCAGTGGTGTCGCTGAGTGATGCAGTGGTGTCGCTGAGTGATGCAGTGGTGCCGCTGAGTGATGCAGTGGTGCCGCTGAGTGATGCAGTGGTGCCGCTGAGTGATGCAGTGGTGCCGTGAGTGATGCAGTGGTGCCGCTGAGTGATGCAGTGGTGCCGCTGAGTGATGCAGTGGTGCCGCTGAGTGATGCAGTGGTGCCGCTGAGTGATGCAGTGGTGCCGCTGAGTGATGCAGTGGTGCCGCTGAGTGATGCAGTGGTGCCGCTGAGTGATGCAGTGGTGCCGCTGAGTGATGCAGTGGTGCCGCTGAGTGATGCAGTGGTGCCGCTGAGTGATGCAGTGGTGCCGCTGAGTGATGCAGTGGTGTCGCTGAGTGATGCAGTGGTGTCGCTGAGTGATGCAGTGGTGTCGCTGAGTGATGCAGTGGTGGTGCTGAGTGATGCCGTGGTGGTGCTGAGTGATGCCGTGGTGGTGCTGAGTGATGCCGTGGTGGTGCTGAGTGATGCCGTGGTGGTGCTGAGTGATGCTGTGCTGGCCCTGAGTGATGCTGTGCTGGCCCTGAGTGATGCTGTCTGATGATGTGGCGATGCAGAGTGGTGCTGTGGTAGCATTTAGTGTTAGTGTGGTGATACTGAGTGATGCAGTGGTGGTGCTGAGTGATGCAGTGGTGGTGCTGAGTGATGCAGTGTTGGTGCTGAGTGATGCAGTGGTGGTGCTGAGTGATGCAGTGGTGGTGCTGAGTGATGCAGTGGTGGTGCTGAGTGATGCAGTGGTGGTGCTGAGTGATGCAGTGGTGGTGCTGAGTGATGCTGTGGTTTCGCTGAGTGATGCTGTGGTTTCGCTGAGTGATGCAGTGGTGTCGCTGAGTGATGCAGTGGTGCCGCTGAGTGATGCAGTTGTGCCGCTGAGTGATGCAGTGGTGCCGCTGAGTGATGCAGTGGTGCCGCTGAGTGATGCAGTGGTGCCGCTGAGTGATGCAGTGGTGCCGCTGAGTGATGCAGTGGTGCCGCTGAGTGATGCAGTGGTGTCGCTGAGTGATGCAGTGGTGGTGCTGAGTGACGCTGTGGTGGTGCTGAGTGATACTGTGTGTTTATTTTAATTTAACCACCTGATGAATTCTGGGAGCTAAAGTCCAGGTTCAGATTACTTGGTGCAACTGAACTAACACAGCGACAGTGACTGTAAAAGAAAAGTGCAAGCGCCGCGTGTCCGATGGAGGAAAGACGGGCATGGCGGCCAGCAGAGTGGAGTCGAAGGGACCAACATACGAGACGCGCTCTGTGGTGGGGGAGGGGCGTTGAAGAGCAACTAAAGCTGAAATAAATAAAGCATGTTTGGATGTGAGGGTGATCTGGCTGGGGTGGAAGGGGGGAATGAGGCGACAGTGGAGTGAAAATGAAAAGCACTGTTGAATACTGAAAGCAACAAGACTACCAGTAAATTTCTAGTGTAAAGATATATATACAAAATAAAAGCATGATACCTTTGAAAAACAAGCTGCGAGACGTGCTCTGTGGTGGGGAGGGGGAGGGAGTTGAAGCGCGAGCATGACAGAGAGGCGGAGAGGGGCACACGCGCTTGGGAGAGCGAGAGGAAAGCCAGATGGCGCCTCTGCTCGGAACCGTGCGCGTAACCGCACACTGTATGCCACACAAAAAGCTGTGGTCGGCTTTTTAATTTCCACTCACTAAATGTCTCGCCAGTGCTGCGCATGCGCTGGCTCAGGCGAAACATAAAAAAATCAATCCTGATGCGAGGGAAATTGCACAGCTAGATCGCTGACGTCACAGCAAAATCAAATGAAAGCAGAGTCCACTAATGGTGCGATCTGCTTTGGCTTTTGCTCTCTGCCAGGGAACATAACTCTCCCACGTCTTCTTTCTATGCAAGTTGATCCCTGCTGGGGTGTCACACTATTTTTTATTAGTTTAAACGGGGAACAGGCCCCTGGGCATTGACCTGTGCTTTCCTCTGCGCAAAGAGTGTTTATGGATGGATGGATGGTTAACTCAGCTTCATCCATGATAACTTTCAGCACAGGGCAATGGGTCAGCCACTTCCAACATAATCACTGTTGCCTGCCCCATATGTGACTTTCAGTATTTTTCAGATCCACCTGAAAATGAGTGTGCTTTAGTGCCAGGACTGGCGGTCTATTCCTTCATTTTTCCATTTTTTCCTCAGTTTTTTATTTTCAATATTTTTAAAGCATACTACGGCTCCCAGATATGCTAACAGGCAGCTTGCTTGCTGCTTATTTTATCTGCAGTGTGCCACACCCAGCAAGGTCACAGCCTCCATTCCAGGCCACTGCATTGGGGAAGCATATGCCTGCCATGGTTAGACAGCAGCATGTTTTCTTTTTTTATCTTGCTTATGGTGTTGAGTTTGTGGTTATGTAAGCCAGTGAAGATAAGAATAAGTCAGATAGAGGCTGAATGGACACAAGTTATATGCAGAGTGACAGAGTCACATATATATATATATAAATTCTCTCTGACTTGATCCATGTATGATAACCGTTCATTATTTAATAAGGCTCTTTCATTTAAAAGCCAGCCCTGTTGGCATTGGCAGTGCTTCCTAAATACGCAAGAGACATTACTTTAAAGTAGACATTTTTGTTGCTAGTTAGAATCCAACATGATTGCTCTACAAGACTAGATGCATTGAGTTTGGTCTGCTCATTACTGCTCGATCGTGGGCGCTAGGCCCACATGCTGTGGAAATGACGAACACCAACACAGTAATTATCGTTACTAGCAACGGCCACGAGCACATGCACTCGGCCTCTTTTATTGGCATGGTCACTTAACTGGTGACACCTGTGTGGGGTGGGTGTATGGGCCAGCCCTCGAGGGAGTGGCGGGTGAAACACTAGTCTGTGTCCAGCAGGACACACAATTACCAGATGCGCATGGAAGCGCTGCAGGTGAAATGTGTGTCTTTCAAATACCTTACACACATCTGTGCCAGGGAAAAGCCTTGCATATTAAATTGCTGTCTCTTTTGGCCAAGCAAGTGAACAGAAAAAACAGAGGCGGTTTAGCTCCGTGAAAGGATGACTGCATAGAACAGTGCTTACGTGCCTGCCTTGTTAGGTCTCGTAGAGAGACCTATTACCGTCAAACCAGAAAGCTAAAACCAGGCGGATTTTGCCGAGTGCATGTGTGTCCGTGCACGCGCTCTCCATTTGCTTCCCGAACCGCCTGCCTGCTTCACACATCAAAGCCATCAGCCTCCTTCCCACCTCCCCCTAATTGCTTTCCCTTATCACGGCCGCGAGGCCATGGGCTACTTCAAAGGGATCCGCTCCCCCCCCCCTGCCGCTTGTCCTGTCTATTGAGCCTTTCTCACCTCTCTCCTCATCTCCTTTTCTCTCCCACTAGCTTCACTTCTGTGGTTTTCTGCTGTCAACCCTCATTTCTTCCTTCCACTTTATTCCCTCCTGTCTATCGTTCTCTTTCTATGTATATCCAAGTCACCAGCCTCACCGCTGCTATTTTCTTTTCTCTTTCTCCTACACCTATGTTTCTCTACCCACTCTACCCCCAGAATTTTCCCACTTAATTTTCTTTTCTAATCTCCTCTTTTGTCTAATCGCCCACAACCTTTCACCTGCCTTTCTCCCTGTTTCAACCCTGCATTTGCTTCTCTGTCTGCCTTTTACAATTTATTATCGCTTTTACTTTCTACATGGTAATGGTCTCTATCTCTGTGCCTCTCTCCAGACTGCCAACCCCTTGTTCTTTCTGTGTCTCACTCCCCGCAGCCACTAAAAGCCCTGGCTTATCGTTGCCAAAACTGTTTGCTATCGAGTATCCATTTCCAACCTTGCATCCAGCAACAGGCTGTACTAGAGTGACGTTTTATAAATCACGCAGCAATTTGTTTAAAAAATCCATGCTGTGTTCATCCTGGTCTCATTCGGTACTTTTAACTGGCCTGTCCGGCTTCACGGCGGTTCCCCAAAACAGCCCTTTCTTGCATTGGCTCAGGGGAGTTCGCATACACACGTTGCTTAATCAGCTATTGAGTGCACGTGATCTCTGGTGGGGCCTGCCTGCACTCTCTGCCTCCATCACAAGGGTAGATGGCCTGTCTCTCTATTTGCGTGACATTGTTTGCCTTCTCATTGGGAACAGTGCAGCCCGTTATTACGTTTCTCCCAGTGGTATTTCTAGCAGCGACCTCCAAAGTGTTCACTTCCCCATGCACACAGCACTCTGGTGCCAATAATTACTTAGAAGACTTTGGAGGCAGTTAGACTCCCACGGTTAATCAATCAAATCAATCAGGATTTATAAAGCACAGATGCCCTTGCCTGGTGTTGCTGCAGTTTGAAACATCTTGTCATGGAGGTCTTTTTATTTATCTTTATTCAAGACTTTTCAGACATCCATGCCTCTTCAGTGGATAGTTTGTGATTTTAGATTCGACGTTTGGCTGTCGCTTGGATGCAAGTTGCATAGAACAATTTACATTAAAGTATAGTTCTGTTTTTAGTATGCTCTGGCAAGTTTAATGTGTGGGTTCATGTAAATATTATTGAAGTATTCTGCTTATGAAGCTGCTGGTTGTCAGACCTAAGTTGTGGGCTATACTGCATGATGTGTTACAGCAAACTGTGTGATGTTTATTCCATGCCAGAGCCCCTTCAACCAAAACTTGAAATACGATCTAATGCATATGCTTGTAAAGAGTACATTTCTTTCTGGTGGTCTCTTAACCTCATTACTAACCTCATTACTGGAACCACATACATTCACTCCATAATACACGGGTAAAATACATTGTCTGGCTCTGCTTCCTGCTTGTTTATCTCAAAGTCTCTCTTTCCTTCTCTTTCTTTTCAGTGTGATTCCACTGACAGCACATCTACCATTCTGCGCTCCCGGGCAATGGGTCAATGTGCTAGTTATAGAGTACTTGTGTGTTTGTACCCACACCCCCCACACAACCCCCACACAGACACACCCCCACACACAACCCCCCGCACACACACAGACCCCCACACACACAACCCCCCACACACAACCCCCCACACACAACCCCCCCACACACAACCCCCCCACACACAACCCCCCACACACAACCTCCCACACAAACCCTACCCACACAACTCCACACACAACCCCCCACACACACAACACCCCCACAACACCCCCCACACACACAACCCCCCACACACACAACTCGACACACAACCCCACACCCACACAACCAACCACACACACACAGCCCCCCACACACACAACACCCCATCCACCCACACCCTCCCAACCCCCACACAGCCCACACACACCCCACACACAACCCCCCCACACACACAACCCCCCCACACACACAACCCCACACACATACAACCCCACACACATACAACCCCACACACATACAACCCCAAACACATGCAACCCCCCCACTCACACAACCACACACAACCACTCAACCACACACAACCGACCCCCCAACACACACAACCCCCCACACCCAACCCCACACACAACCACCCACCCCCACGCAACCCCCACTCTCACAACCCCCCCCACACAACCCCCCCACACAACCCCACACTCACACTACCCCACACAACCCCACACTCACACTACCCCACACACACACAACCCCCCACACACACAACCCCCCACACACACACAACCCCCCACACACACAACCCCCCCCACACACAACCCCCCACACACACAACCCTCCCACATACACACAACCACAAACACCCAAACCCCCCCACACACAAACCCACACACAACCCCACACACACACAACCCAACACACACACAACCCCCAACCCCCCCACACTCCCCCCACATACACACACCCACACACACACCCACAAACACACACCCCCACAAACACACCCCCCCACAAACACACACCCCCACAAACACACACCCCCACAAACACACACCCCCACACACACAGCCCCCACACACACAACCCCCCACACACACAACACCCCCACACACACAACACCCCCACACACAACCCCCCATATGCACCCACACACAACACCCCCACACCCAACCCCCTACACCCACACCCCCAACCCCCCACACACACAATCACACACAACCACACACACAATCACACACAACCACACACACCCACCCACCCACACATCCTACCACCGACGCACAACCCCACACACACACAACCCCACACACAACCCCCCAAACTCAACTACACACACACAACCCTACACACACACAACCCCCACATACACAACTCCCTGGCATACACAACCCCCCACACACACACAGAACCCCCCACACACACCCACACCCACACACACACCCACACACACAACCCCCCCACACCCACCCCCACGCACCCCCCCCACACACACACACACAAACCACCACACACCCCCAAACACACCCACACACACAACCCCGCACACACACAACCCCCACACACACACAACCCCCACACACACACACACAAAACATCCACACACACCCCCCCCACACACACACACAACCATCTATCTATCTATGGCCCTCACTCTATCTATCGATTGCCCTCACTATCTATCCATCGCCCTCACTCTATCCATCTATCTATCGCCCTCACTCTATCCATCTATCTATCGCCCTCACTCTATCCATCTATCTATCGCCCTCACTCTATCTATCTATCACCCTCACTCTATCTATCGGCCTCACTTTATCTATCGGCCTCACTTTATCTATCGACCTCACTCTATCTATCAGCCTCATTCTATCTATCTCCCTCACTCTATTGCCCTCACTCTATCTATCTATCGCCCTCCCTTTATCTATCACCCTAACTCTATCTTTCTATCACCCTAACTCTATCTTTCTATCACCCTAACTCTATCTTTCTATCACCCTCACTTTATCTATCGGCCTCACTCTATCTATCTATCGGCCTCACTCTATCTATCTATCGGCCTCACTCTATCTATCTATCGGCCTCACTCTATCTATCTATCGGCCTCACTCTATCTATCTATCGGCCTCACTCTATCTATCTATCGGCCTCACTCTATCTATCTATCGCCTCGACTCTATCTATCTATCGCCCTCACTCTATCGCCCTCACTCTATCTATCTATCTATCTATCTATCTATCTATCTATCTATCTATCTATCTATCTATCTATCCATCTGTCGCCCTCACTCTATCCATCTGTCGCCCTCACTCTATCCATCTGTCGCCCTCACTCTATCCATCTGTCGCCCTCACTCTATCCATCTGTCGCCCTCGCTCTATCCATCTGTCGCCCTCGCTCTATCCATCTGTCGCCCTCGCTCTATCCATCTGTCGCCCTCGCTCTATCCATCTGTCGCCCTCGCTCTATCCATCTGTCGCCCTCGCTCTATCCATCTGTCGCCCTCGCTCTATCCATCTGTCGCCCTCACTCTGTCGCCCTCACTCTGTCGCCCTCACTCTGTCGCCCTCACTCTGTCGCCCTCACTCTGTCGCCCTCACTCTGTCGCCCTCAGTCTTTTATGTAAGTATTAATTATTTAAAAAAAATTAAAAGCCATTGTTATTTGTAATATCAATACATCTAAGACACGTAAATACAACACATATTGCATTACAAATACTATAGGTGTCACATTTGCAAAAGTTAAAACCATTGGCATTGTAAATGACAAAGCTATTAATTTCGCTATTTTCAAAACCAACACATAAATAAAAGATTTGGCATTTACAATACCAATAGCTCAAACTTTCCTAATACGAGACCTATTGCATTGCAAATGCTTGTTTTTATTTTATTTCTCTTCTCCCCAGAATCTTTATTTTATTGTAGTTTTTTTAATGAATTGAATTGCTGCTATTATTCGGTATTTTATTTATTTAAGAGATGTTTATAAAGCACAACTATCACTCTGTAAGGAGTCTCTTGCCGCTGAATAGCTTAGCGATGAACGGATGAAGTGCAATAGTTAGATGGAGCAAATTCAGGTTATTAAGGATTCCTACATTTTATTAGCTTTTGGATTTATGTCCTGTAGATAAGACGTGACGACAGAAAGCGTATTTCATAAGCTGAACTAAACAGTGGCATCATGTCTATGCATCTAGTTTGTTTTTGTGTCTATTTGGTAATGCTAGGCCTTTCTTTGTTGCATGCTCCAGTGAAAACCCCCTGATCATCAAGCAGTGGCAGTATTACTCGTGTGTGTTGCGCTGTGATGTGGTGATGACTCCTTAACCAGATACAGCACCTTCAGGGCGTTCGCTCTGTTCTACCAGGTGGCAATGCGCACAAGTTTTCTGTAGCAAGGGGTCTCCGCAGGTTCTTCCTGTGGTTTTAAGCATGAGGTTGACACAGACTTGTTGTTTTAGTTCTTTGTTCACTTCACAGTGAGAGGCTCTGCACCTTCTGTCCTCTCTAAGGTCAGACTGCTGTCTGCAGATCCGTAGATTACTTCCGTTTTCAGCAATCGCTGGGAGCGTCACTGAGAGAGGATTGTGGACGTCCTGTCTAAGCATTATTTTCATTCCCTGTTTGCCTCTAGTAGGCCCTGTTTTTCCACCCATCTTCACCTTTCTGCCTTATGTTTACGAGACACACATAGCATCCCGTTGGTGGTGTAGTGTAGTTCCTATATTCCCAATAGGCTCTGCGCATTGAATTATATATCCTATAGATGTGACGTAGGACTTAGGTCGACTAGGTCTCTATCGAATATATTAGACTTAATTGTGAGTGCCAGCTAGCTCAGAGGTCACTAGAAACTTTCTCGAATACACAAGAAGGTATTAGTTTCTGACAACCGCATAAACATGACAACTTTGTATCCCCAAGATAAAACTGATCTTCAGAGTCGTGGAAACAATAGATAGATACTTTACTCAGTCATTCGTGCATGCTTCGTTTCACCAGAGGTGCAGAGAAATAGAGAGACAGGCATTTTCAATAAAAAGTATTTATTGAACAGTCTTCTTTCTCATGCAGAAGAAATGAATTGCTACAATCGTAAGACTGGCTGTAAAGTATAATGCGTACAGCAAGAATAGTATTATAAAATAATACTGTAAAAGCATGGTATAGTTTCTAAGCCATAAAATACATACATAATTAAAGACCAACTGGTGCTTCTAAAATACGCCTACCCCGATGTACCTAACCTAAGTCTAGTACGAGGGAAGAAGTGTGTGTGGTGTAGTATAAGTTTAGTATTCTTTCGCCAAGAATCTATCAAAGATTTCTTTTAGGGTCTAATCAGCTCCGGACCTTGGTTTAAAATGAAGGAGGTCTGGTATCTCTCTTGTCTCAGGACTCGATTTCCCAACACCCCACAAGGGGAGCTTGGAAACACTGGAGCTGGATTTCTCGGCAAGAGATAAGACAGCGTCTCTCTGTGTGTCTGCTGGAGGGTTGGATTCCTTCGGCACTTTCTGTAGCGAGATGCATCGGGCAAGTAGATAGTCGAACTGCTCCAAACCACTGTGTGTTTGCTTGAGCAAGTGTGGGCATATTATACCTTGAAGGTGCCGAGTTTGACGTGAAGGTGGACATAATAACATCATCAAAGAGTCTCAGTTCTTTGAAAACTCCATGAGTTCTTGGACAAATCAGTATTCAAGCAAGGGAAAGTCTCTAAGTGCTGAAGCAGAAATTGTTGTGGATTTTCGGAACTAGTGTAAGTAGCCATGCCGTATTTGGACTGAATGGGCTATCTCTAAATATGGTTATGATTTCAATGCCTGTATAAGGACAAGGTTCTTTATACCTATATAAGGTAATGAATCGGGGAAAATTACACTATGGACCTAAAATGCTATACAACAGTGGTAACTAAATTGCCTCTAATCAGACCCTGAGAGACCCCTATTGCATGTAGAGCGTTTGATGCCAGGAAGCGGACCAATGAACAAAATGCTTTGCAGAAACCCTGTACCTCACTTTTGCAAAATGTTGACTGAAAGAATGTTTCCTTTTTTTTGGGGACGTTTAGTTCTTCTTGGTGTAAATGAACACAAGATTCAAGAAGACGTGTTTCAAGCAGAGATGGAAAGAAAGCTGGCTCTGCTGGTCGGCGAGGCCTTTGTGCAGGGGCGGAGGTGGAAGCGCGCCAGCAGTGCCGGGAGCCATACTGTGCAGGTAAGGACAAGCCATGTCTGCTGCTGACGAGGTTTACGGTGTTGTAAAATCTTGGTACCTCTGTGAAAGTCTCCCATGTGTCAAGGCGTTTGTGGGAACAGGGTGTCATGATGGGAGCTAGGAGAGATGGTAAACAATCTTTTATTGATAATTCTTTGTCTTGCACAGTCCATTTGTTTACGTGTTTCTCCCCTGATCTTAATGCATGTCTAACATGGCCTTGTTGTCATGTAGGGGCTTCCATCCTCCAGCATCAGGGTGTTTCCTGGGGGGAGAACGACCTTTTCCCGCAGTCCTGATCATGTGCAGATTTGTTCCTCGCTCATCTCCTTATACTTGTCCCCTTGTTTCTCTCTTTCACTCAAATGGAGGTCGAGCCTTCTCTTGTTCTCTCTCTCTCTTCTGTGCCCTTTGTCCCTACTCTCACAGGGCTGGGAATGAGAAAGGCATGCTCAAGGGCCCTACCAACCTGTCTTCCGTTTCTGAAAGTTGCAGTTATACAGACCTTTGTTTTATGGCAATGGCAGTGGGGACCGACGGCTCTTTCAGACTGCAGTGATTCCCTACTTTGGAGTTCAGGCCGCCTGGCTGGGCGGAGGGGCTTCTGCCGGAGAAGCATGGATGTGCTGGGGTAGAGACGGCTGCCCTGTCTTTTGGGGCATAGTTCTGAGTGGCTGTTGGCTGGTACTGGTGTCATTAGCTGTACATGAAACATGTGACCATAGCTGGTAGTGTTGAATTCAACACTTTTCCTTTGATATCATTAAAGGCAGTGCTTTAAATGGGCCGGTACAGAGTATCAGTACTTTTTTATTTTGAGAGGGAGAGTACCTGCTCTTCTAATTTTCCATTTCAAGCACTGGTTAAAGGGCAGCTCTATCCTCATTCTTTTTAAATTATAACACCTACCGTCTAACTTCCAAAGACAATGTGGAACATTGGTACACATGCAGCCTGTGCAGCAGTTCTAGGATGTATTATACCTAAAGTAAGTAAGTCAGACTCCTCAAAGTACAGCGCCAATTCGGTCTGCGGAGAAAGGAGATCAACATGGTTTGTATCCATGTCCGTCTCCTATTTCCATCCTCCCCCTCCTTTACCTAGGAAGGATGTTGTGTGCACAAGCCAGGGTCGGATTGGGATCACAATTCGGCCCGGCCACTCCTAAGAAAGTGGCCCACATTCCTGGAGCACGCCCGTTCACGAAACAGCATTTGGCTAGTCTCATCGGGTTCATTTTTAGAGGAATGTTTGATAAATTATCTATTTTGAAGCTCATAGAGCCTGAAACATTGGTGAAAACTAGAAGCATCACATTTTGTCGGGGCGGGCAAAGTGAAACAAAGTGGCCCAAAGGCCACAACTCCTGATATGGCTATGTTTGCCACCTGGCCGTTTTTTTTTAACCAGCATTACCAGTATTTTATTTCCCTTGCCAATATGAATATAAAGAAAAACACCTAAAACTGGTATTTTCTCCCCTGATTGATATGTACTTTAATGTTTTAACAGTAAACGTAAGTTGAAAGCAGTTTAAAATGTGGTGCAAAGCTTCTTTAATGATCCGTGACTGATAGTTCGAACTAAACAAAAGAAGAAAAGCCATGTTAAGAAGGCATACAGACTTTTTAAATTAAGGAATAAAGAATCCTCTCTCATTAAGTTCCAACCTTTGTAGATTCTAAAAAAATGAGCAAACGGGTTATGTTTTTTATTGTAGTTTTATATAGCGTAAACTCGGCCAAGGGGCGCAATTATATGAGCACCTGTTACATTACAGAAGATCAATTCATTTTTATTTTAGGCCTTGCGCAATAATATTATTTGCCCAGAATCACAGGATGTTGAGGTGAGGCTGGGACTCAAACCTATTTCCATAGTTTCATATTCGGCAGACATGACCCTAAGATTACATTATCTAAATTTTCTGCCCCTGGAAAGGTGCTTCACAGCGAGGTTTATGCAAACATCCACTCCAACCCCCCCCCCCCCCCCCCCCACCACCACCAAGGCCTGAAAGACACTGTAGCCAAGGTGCCAACGACAGGCCCTCAGCAGGGCCATTCACTTACTCTCCCCGGCCCAGGCAACTGTAGCCTCAGGGTGATGGTCAGGCAGGGGTGGGGTGAAGAAAAGCACAGAGCTTCTGCTGATCCAAGGGAGCCACGGTGATAATGGCCCACAGTAGGGAAGTGGGACATTGCTTCTGAGCATCTACGCCAGCCCCACAGGGAGGCCAAGGTAAAGTCTGCAGCAGACAGACAGAACAATATTGGCCTAGCGACGCTGCTGAAAGCAACCCCCTCAGAGCCTCCTTGCTCTTGATGCTTCCCCCCTTCCCCGCCACAAACACCCCTACAGTGGCCTGGTGGGGGAGACAATCGGGCTCTGTGTGCCGGTTGACAAAAACCGGCCCACTGGTGACCGTTGGGCACCGGCTCACTGGTGAACGTTGGGCACCGGCCCATAGTCCAATGCCCGACTGCCCGCCTTCCCAATCCAATGCTGGCACAAGCACCACCTTATGTCACATGCATGAAAGTGACAATCGTTGCACCTGTCCCCAGGAGGTTCATCTGTATGGTGGCCTACAGATAGACTTCCTAAAATATGCTGTTGCCGGGATTCTGTTCATACACAGAACTGTGCACAAAGACCCAGGACCTCAGTGAATTGTGGTGTACCAAAAAGCTCACCTCAGTACCTAGAACCCCTAACCGACTAGCATCAGTGTCTCATTAGCTCTCCGTCCTATAGCGAAGCTACCAATAATTAGACAACCCAAAACATGCAACTCTTTCGTTTGTTATTCTCATACCAGTCCACAAAGTGAGTAAATAGAGACACGGAAAAGTTTAAAATGTTTATTTTAACAACGTGCTCTAAAATGCAGTATTTTTGCTAACATAAGCAGGCATATGATTAAAAATAATACGATCAGCATTGTTACAGTTCCATAAAACACAAAGGGAGAAATCATATTATAATGATAATGGTAACAGGTCCTTTAGTGCCTTGTGTACAATCCTCCCCAGCTAGGAACTAGGTTTTATAATAATAGGTCTCTTAGGCTTGAATGGGGAACCCCATACCTCCAAGATCAGCAGAAGGGAATCGCATCAGGATCAGCAAAAGCTCTCTCTCTCTGGAAAAGGATTTTCTCCAAGTGTTCTAATCATGCATGCAGTGCAATATTAAAGGCACTAGAATTTCAGTTAGCTGCAACTGTGTGCATGTTGTGTCTAGAGCGTAGGCCGATCAGCCCGAATAACAGCTAACATTGTGATGGTAACCTTGGAGGATTCTGCACTAGTTGTGCAGACTCGGGTCGCAATGTAAGTCTAGGGATGTTGAAAACAAGATGTTCTCATGTGAAGAATTTCAAGGATCCTAACTTAGAACAACAGTTATATGCAATGTCGTGTGCAAAAGCAGCAGTAAGGTAAAATGGCGTCTAAACTTTCTAATAAGCCTAAGCTAACCTCGCAATGGTTGCAAGCAGGGCCCTGCCTTCACTACAATGCTAATACTCCGGATTACTCATAAACAGTGTTCTACTCTAGGGAGCAATACTTTATTTCAGCGCATCGCCCCCTCCCTGCGTTATTAAAGGATTTTTATGTGGAAATCTGAAGATTATTCAAATTTACTTTGAAAAATCCTGCACGGTTAATGAATGAAATATGCGAATGCGCCCTGCCAAACCCGATATTCTGCCTTAGCTGCAATGACTCACTGGTAGTTTGTATTAAAATGTCAGTACCCATATTCAGCATATGAACCTCCCCAGGGCAAATAATTCTCACTTGCATGGATTAGCCCATTTCTAATAGTCAGTATAAATGCGAAATTCAAAAGCTTCTGAAGAGTGTGAATTGTCCTTTTCACTGACCTATTAAGAGTTAAATGGGAGGACCCTTTGTGACAGACTGAGAAAAGCAAAATTTCTGATCAAAAAAATGTAGCGCCGCCCCTCAACCCCTCACCCCATTGCATGCATCTCAATTTGGACATGACTACTAGTAGTATTTCACGATCAGCCTTCTCTAGGATATTTTTTTTGTACTTTGTTTTATTTTATTTTTTTAACAGAGAGAAGGAAAACTTAGAAGCTATGCAATGCATGTATTCAAGTGTATGTGTGTGTGTATAAGGGAGCCATGCGCAACCCCCCTTTAAAAAAAAAAAAACGGGCCCTGGAGGATGAGGTCCCTTGGGCCCGAAGTGGCTTGGGGAGTAGGCCCACACCAATGGGTTAGATGCAGGGCCTTGCTGCAGGCCAAGCCCTTTGGCAACACCACGCTGCACATGGCTGAAGGCTGTGCACAGTGTGAGGTTGGCTGCTTGCGGGGAGTTTTGGCCAACCCCACACTTCCTGTGCATGCTAGAGGGTTTGCTTTACTTATGGTAATAAAATAATACTTTAGATTTTTAAAAAACTAGAAATTCACAGAAAAAAACAAGTTTAAGTAACTTTATAGTTGGGTGACAATGTTAGTTAAAACATACCATTTAAAACGAACAAAACCACTGAAATTCACTTTGTATAGTTATCTCAAGTATCTGTATCTTATGCCGTAAGGTTACTATAATTTACTCCATCGCCATGAACTACTAATTGCCCCACATATTACTTCATTCAAGATATCTTCTATGACGTCATTGATAATATCACAGCCACATTTGCAATTAAATTGTTAATGACAAAACTGTGTCTGGCGAGTAACTTATTTATTTATAGTATTTATAAAGCGGTGACTGTCACCAAAATTGGTAGTCTGCCACTAGCATACTAGGAACTTATCTTGGTAAAAGTGCACCTACCAGTTTCCGGCTGCAAAGTGGAATTTATTTTGGGAAGAGCCAGGTCTTCAAGGCCCTTCAAAATTGCAACAGCTCTGATGAGGCTCTTAGTAAATATCATAACTATAACGTTGCATTAACCTTTGTCTTTGCTGTGAATATATATGATATTACTCAGTGGCAGTTGCCACTCTGTAGTTATTGCTAGGTCAGCGTTTCAATAGGAAATGCTTTTTTTGTGATTTGACGTAGATCCATTCAGTACTTGTCGAGAAAGTTAAGTTAAAAAAATATTTGCATGTCTGGATGGTTTGGTTCGAGGGACTCTCACAAGAGTCATTTCGGACCCAATCAAAGAAACATAGAGCATTCGAATTGGCCTAGGTAGCTTTTTTCCCCTTGGGCCTGATCGCTTCCGCAGAAGTACTCTTGTCCGCCTGCCTGCAACATGAGAAAAATGTTGCTGGCAGCCATTATAGGACTCGGGGACTTGGTCCTCTGTCCTAAGCTTAAATAAAGTATCATACAAAGGAGTAGTGTAGGAATACCTTCTGCTTCTGTGCACCATGGGAAGGGGGGACACCCTCACCACACCCCTGGGCAAAATAAACACAAAAGGCCATTTCTGCTGCAATCCAGAGGACGTCCTGCAAGATCACAGAAAAAAAACAAAATGGTGGCACACAGCCGTATTATTTAAGGTGAGGGGGTGGCAAGCCACCCTCCTCGAGCTGTAAGTGGCCTCGGGCCCAATTTATTAATATGGGGACCCCCTCCCCATATTAATAAATTGGGCCCCGGGCTACTCTCCATGAGCCATGGGAAGGGGGGACACCCTCACCACACCCCCGGCCAAAATAAACACAAAAGGCCATTTCTGCTGCAATCCAGAGGACGTCCTGCAAGATCACAGAAAAAACCAAATGGTGGCACACGGCCGCATTATTTAAGGTGAGGGGGTGGCAAGCCACCCTCCTCGAGCTGTAAGTGGCCTCGGGCCCAATTTATTAATATGGGGACCCCCTCCCCATATTAATAAATTGGGCCCCGGGCTACTCTCCATGAGCCTTTAAAATGCCCTTGGTACCCTATTCCCCAGGTTTGTCACTTTTTATAACAGGGAGGGGGTTATGCCCCCACCCTTCCCGAGCAGTTAACAGGCTTGGGTACTCCATCCCCTGAGGCAGGCTCACTTGCTATTTCCCAGGGAGCCCACCCCTGGACACAGCAGTTTCCTGCCCACATCGGCGCTGGCATTGAAACCTGTTGTTTGCTCCAGGCTGACAGGAGCATTTTTAAAACACCTGCCAAACCGGAGTAAACAAAAAGTCTGCTCCCAGCGGGCAGGAGCTTTAAAAATGCTCCAGCTGACTGGGAGCACACTTTTCTTCTGTGTCCTTGCCAGCACTGATGCAGGGAAACAGAACAACATATTGCTCACGCCTGGAGGGAGCAGCATTAAATAGCTGCTTCCCTCTCGACCAGAGCAATGCCTGCTCCCACAGCATTTAGGGAGCCAGCTGAGGTTGTGTGGGCCCTGGGGCTATCCCCACAGCACCCAAAGTGTGCATGGTGGGTCCCCTTGGTGAGGACCTGGGAACCTACCTTTAAATAATGGGGTCCTGGGGGATGTTGTCCTGAGGCCATAGTAGGCTCGGGTACGGGGGCACCTTTAATATAAAAATAGCTCGGGGTCCCCAGGCCTAATGAGGATTGTAGAGGGGGCCATGCAGTCCTGCTCCCTAAACAAAATAGACGGTTTTGGAGGCATCACCTCGTGGTCCTTTGTACAAGAGCAGTGTAGAATATAGTCAAGACATTCACCCAATGAGGTAGCATATACTAATTAACCAGTAGAAAGTGCTCCAGTTGAGAAGATTTTTTTTTGCAAAACTGTTGGCTTTTCGTGGATAAATACACAGGCGACATTGTATTCTGGCCCTGGAGCTTATTTCACTGAAATTAAACCTCAAAGGGAAGTACTTACAAATATAAACCTCGCAGATGCCCTAGTGGAAGCTCCACTTCTGTAAAGGTCAAATCATCCTAAATTCTTGTGTTTGGTCAAGGCAAAGCAAGTGTTTTCTCTACAATTCCACGTTGAAAACCATTTGAAATCCTTTCTGGAGGTCAATGCATCGTAGATTCTTTGGAGAGCAATATATTCTGTAGTGACCATCCAAGATGAGTGGGAGGAGAATCCATGGTCCTCCCTTTTAATTACTGCTCAGTATGCAAATGTGCAAAATCACCTACAAGATCCGCCTTTTTATTCCCTCTCCTCCCTTCCCCGTTAGTAGTTTGGACCAGTGTTCCTGCCATTTTCCAGGCTGTTGGACAGCTGAACTTACCTAAGTGACCCGAGTAGGTTTCTCGACAATTTTGATGGGGCGTTCTTGATGCAGAGGAATATTTAGGACATCTTCACCAAACAAAGAAACAGTTCATATAGTTAAGAGGAAATACCCTTGTTTACTGGAGGATCAAATCTTTGTATGTAGTCTTGTTGTGTTCTCAATACGAGGATTCATTTTGTCACAGATTTCTATATGAAGATGCTCAATGAACAGAAATATTGCCAAAATTACACCTACGCAATGTCACTGGAGACATTACCTTGCAGTTCTTTATATAGCTGTAGTGTAGAGTATGCAGTAAACATAATAAAAGGTTAAAGTAACGTTTAAGTTAAGATCCACCACATATCTATATAGGAAACACTTATTGCGCACAGTGTTCTGTATGTATACAACTGTTCTGAGAACGCCATGGTTTGAGGCATGTGAGTTGTAGATCACTTGCTTTGCATACTACTGTCATCTAATGTTGGGTCCGGATCTTTGCAAGTTGTTTTTCTTCAAAAAAATCTTCCCTGTCATGCGGTAAGGTGACTACTCCTTTCGATTATGGTGCACATGAGCATCAACTACATCGACTACATTGTCAGATTGTTTTTTTCCGCCATCGGGTTTGGACATATTTTGCTGCGCTCAGGTTCGAAACTGTTCTTGTTATGTTATAGTGAGTTTTATATAGCGCTCAGCTACTCCGAGGAGTATCCCGGCGCTTCGAACCTGATGCGGAACAGGGGCAGGAGAAAAATTCCAGACACTACTGAACAAAAAGCCAGTACTTAAGATCTTCAAGTTTCCCTCAGTGCGCAATCCACTCTACCCATGTCTGTATTGTCTCGTACGCGTATCCCACTTCACCGCGTATCATATCAGATAAAGAAATCCTTAATTTCGATCAGAACACTCGTGGAATGCCTTTGGGCCTAACTGAGTCGGTCCATCTCGCAGTTGATGGGACTGACTCCATTTAAATTCTGTCCTCTGCCACGCAAAGTATCTGCACACCGCCTCACACGAAGTGTGCAATTTGTGCTCATCTGTGCAGCACAACAGGACTGGGACGTGTGCAGATTGTTTCAATTGAAGAAAACGCTCCGTGATCGTCGGGCTCAACGTCGTGAAATGCAAAGCCAGAACATCGAATACACGCCGGACATCTTCGGTGAAGGATCTGAGCAAGAAGAAATCTATGGACAAGGGACTGAAGAGGAGCAGGAACAACCTGTATGTATTCTGGAATTGGAATCCGAGATGAAAGACGACATACCGCAAGGTCAACGTCATGTGAGTACCGAACACCCCTTGCCCGAAATCCAATCCAGACCAAACAAGCTCTGGATCGAGTCGGCCAAAATCAGGCATCTTCGGGCTCGAAGCTGAAGCCTGCTTCAGAGCCCAAACCCTCGGAACCCAAACCTTCGACGCCGAAAAGTCATTCCACCCTGACACCAAAGTCCTTGGTGTAGAAACCAAAAAGTTATCCTTCAAAGCTGCAGGATCCGAATTTTGACATCCCACCTCCCAAAACAAAAGGAACTTTACATTAATCCGGATATAGGACATTTTCTTACCAAACTGCCTCAGAAGCGCAAACCCTAGTCAGAGGACATTATATGATTCCTTTAAAGAAGAAAAATGTTGGTACTAACTCTTCTCTTCCTCTACCACGTTCCCCTGCACATTCACCAACTTCTCCAGCATTAGAATATTTACTTATCACACCAACTAACTCTCTACCACCACAGCCTGATGATGATGATGATGGAGATACTCGCTTACCAGTAGATCCACGAAGAGACTATAATACTGATTCACCTACTGACAATGACCCAGACCTTTTCCGTGCAAAGCCTTCCCCTCCCGACTACAACATGGGGTATTTAGAATTACTTGCTAGAGCTGCAGAATATCATGTGAAACAACTACACAATCCCTAGAAGGATTCTTGTTTGAAATTCTAAGTAGTACACATAGATCCAATCAGACTCTCCCTATGCTCAAGGGCATGATGAGACATGCCAATGATATATTCAACGACCCTGTTCGTATCCTCATTTCCAGAATAGACAAAAAATATAAGCCTGCTCCGTTGGATCCAATCTTTATTAAGGGGTAGTTGACATTAGAATCGCTGTTTTTCTCCAGTGGACCTAAATGGGCCAATTCACAAACCTCAAGGGATGCCCCCCTTCTGGAGAAAGAATCAAAATTATTAGACACTTCTGGTAATCGAGTAGCCGCCCAGGCAGCGGATCATTGATGCATTGCCAACACCCAGGGCCTATTAGCCAGGTATGACAGAACACACTGGGACGAAATGGAGCAAATGCTCCAATATCTCCCAGATGAACAAAAAGCTAAAGCTCAGTATTTAGTACAAGAAGGAAAGCTCATCTCCAATTCCTCTATTAGATGTGCTTAGATGCTGCTCACACCACAGCTCGAGAGATTAACACTCGTGTTTTACTCAGGAGGTACACCTGGTTAAGGATTTCTGGTTTTAAACCTGAAGTCCATCAATCCATCTTAAATACCCAATTTGACAAAAAGCATCTCTTTGGGCCCGAAGTAGACCAGACATTATAGAAAATGAAAAAAGACACTCAGGTTGCTAAATCAATGGGAGCCCTACAGTCTCCTTCAGATCGTGGTTCCTTACGTCACTCCTTTTACAGTGGAGGGTCCAAGACCATCTCCTGAGACAATAATGCTTCCTCATACAAAGGCAACAATCAATCTTCCTCTGCAAGGGACTTCTTAGAGGAGGATACAGAGGGAGAAATGGCAACGGTAGGTGCAAGGGTTCTACACCATGTAATTTCCCTTCCACTAACAAGCATGGACTTACCTATCATTCCCCCGATCATTTAACACCTGTCGGGGGACATCTTCTACAATTCCTCCCCATTTGACAATCCATAACTACAGACAAATGGGTGTTAGGAATTATCCAACATGGTTATTACCTGAAGTTTACCACCAATCCTCCAGATATTCCACCTTGTTCTCACAAAATGTCACCAGAACAGTTACACCTGCTGCTCAAACAGGAAACCCAGTCTCTATTGATGAAAGGAGCCATAGAGCCTGTACCGTTACAATATCAAGGGTCAGGCGTATACTCCCTGTATTTTCTGATTCTCAAAAAGGGTGGTTCCTTAAGACCTATTCTTGACCTCCGAGAACGAAACCACTACATACTGTCAGAACATTTCCACATGGTGGCACTTCAACATGGGCTCCCACTTCTACAGCAGAGCGACTTTATCTGTACTCGATTTAAAGGATGCATATTTCCACATTCCAACACATCCTGCTCATAGCAAATATCTCAGATTTGTGCTAGCGGGTCAACATTACCAATTCAAAGTACTACCATTTGGAGTTACCAGTGCTCCCAGAGTATTTACCAAATGCCTGTCAGTATTCGCAGCTCATCTGAGAAGACGGCGCATCCATGTCGTCCCATACCTGGATGAATGGCTCATCAAAGCCAGCACTTACCAGAAGTGTCTCCAACACACTCCAGCCACAATTCACTTACTACACCAACTAGGGTTTACAGTTGAATGTGTTGAAGTCCCATCTGCAGCCTTCCAACACACAGACTTATCTGGGAGCCACTATAGACACTCAAAGAGCTTTAGCCTCTCCAAGTGCAGCAAGAATTTTCAGTATTCAGTCTCTTCTAACTCAGTTTCAGCCCAACCAATCATTACCAGCAAGAGTCTTCATGCAACTGCTAGGAATGATGGTGTCTTGCATCGTGATTGTTCCCTATGCAAGACTTCATCTGTGTCTCCTTTAAGAATGCTTAGCATGTCATTGGAACCAGTCGCAGGATCAATTATCCGATCTAGTGATGGTAGAAGGCCGCACCTATCGCTCTCTTCAGTGGTAGAACCCACAATTTATACAAAGGGCGGTCTTTCATCGACCTGTTCCACAGACTGTACTAACAGCAGACTCATCACTCACTGGTTGGGGTGCTCACTTGCACAATCACACAATCCAAAGATTGTGGAGTCTTAAGCACAAAAGTCTACATATAAATCACCTAGAACTACTAGCAGTGTTTTTAGCACTCCAAGCCTTTCAAATTCACCTCCTAGGCAAAGCTGTCTTAGTCCGCATGGACAACATGTTAGCTATGTACAAAAACATGTGGAGCGGAAACACTTTCGAGCTGTCACGCCTAGCACAACACATTTGTAAATGGGCTATACACCACAAGATTTATCTCCTGGCGGAGCATCTTCCAAGAGTAAACAATCAAATTGCAGACCTTCTCTGCAGACAGAAGCAGCAAATCCATTAGTGGGAACTACATCCTCCGGTTATCCTCCCCTACTTTCAGCATGGGGATTTACCCACATAGACCTGTCCGCCACAGCACAAAACGCAAAATGCCCAAGCTTTGCCTCCAGGTTCCGACACCAGCTCTCCAAAGGCAATGCCCGATGGATGAACTTATCAGGGATATTTGCTTATTCTTTTCCGCCTCTCCCACTGGTAGTTTGGACGCTCAGGCAAACATCCCTCACACGGATTCTCATGGCTCCCACATGGGCAAGTAAGCCCTGGTTCACCACCCTGTTGGAGCTATTAGTAGTTCCACACCAAAAGCTGCGTCTCACCTCCAGTCTCCTCACTCAGAGCCATGGAGAAATCAGGCATCCAAATCCCAAAGAACTCAACCTGGCCATCTGGCTCCTGAATTTATTGACTTTGGTTATTTATAGTTAACACCAGACTAGACTGTATGAATATCCTAAAAGAGGCTAGAAAGCCTATTACTAGAGCATGTTATGCAGCAAAATCGAAACAGTTTATCTTTTGTACCAATAACAATATAAATCCTCTTGATGCTTCTGTGCAGAACATAATCTGCCTGTTACATTTACAGCTATCTGGACTAGCCTAAACGTCCATTCGCTTACATCTAGCAGCAGTAGATGCATACTAACAAAACAGATAACATATCTCCATTCAGAGTACCAGTGATTAAAGCCTTCATGGAAGAATTAAAAAGAGTGATACCACCAAGAGTCCCACCTGCACCAGTATAGAACTTAATCATAGTCCTTACAAGGCCAATGGGTCCACGATTTGAACCAATGCATAGGTGTCCATTACAATTCCTCTCATGGAAGGTTACTTTCCTCATAGCAATAACTACACTAAGGAGATTTGGTGAACTCCAGGCTTTCACTATACAAGAGCCCTTCCTTCAACTTCATAAAGACTGAGTGATTCTTCGAACCAATCCTAAATTTCTCCCTAAAGTAGTTTCTGCTTTTCATATCAATCAGTTGAGTTACCTGTGTTCTTTCCTCAACCTGATTCTGTAGCAGAACGAGCTCTACACACTTGATGTTAGAAGAGCTCTACTATATTACGTGGACAGGAGAAAAGAATTTCGCAAAACAAAGCAACTCTTTTTTGCTTTTTCTCCACCATGCAAAGGCAATCCCATATCTAAATCATGCATTGCAAGATTGATTGTAAAATGTATCCAGACATGTTATATCAAAGCAAAAAGAACTTTGCTAATACCCCCTAGAGCGCATTCCACTTGCAAAATAGGGGCTTATAAGGCCTTCTTAGGGAAATTTCCCCTAGCTGACATCTGTAAGGCAGCAACATGGTCTACACCGCACACATTACCCAAACACTGTTGCGTAGATGTGTAGGCCAGGAAGTACTTAAAACCCTGTTTCAGACAACTACAGATACCGCTTTGGAAGTGTTCTGCTGTATAGTCGATGCAAAGCATGTGCTCTACAGCTCACATACCTCCAACTGATAATGTAACTTACCCAGTAAGCATCTGTTCTTGGCATGTAGAGCTGCAGATTCACATGCACCCACCTGCCTCCCCGATCTCCTGTAGTTGTTGCAATTTCTCAGTTTACATACATACGTATGGACATCTCTATTCTACACTTACTAACTCCATTCTCACCCTCTGCGGGAAAACAATCTAATAATGGAGTGGTTGCCCTTGCGCACTATCACCAAAAGAAAAAGTCGCCTTACCTCGTGACCCAACTCTAGATGGCAGGAGTATATGCAAAGCATGTGAATCTACAGCTCTATATGACGAGAACAGATGCTTACTGGGTAAGTAACATTATTCTTCCTCAAGATGCTCAACGTCTGTTCCAAAATTAATGCCCTGCTAAAGACTGCTTTTATCTGTAACAAACCCCTCACACTCACCAAACCAACATTGAGAAATGAAGTGATATGAGCAGAGAAGTGGGTATGGTAAACAGTGTTTACTCTATGAAGAGAGGTTACTCTATACCACACTGTTTGTAGAACGTGAAACTCTAATGAGAAATGCACCACAGAGTACTGAAAGGCTTCTACTAAGAACAGTGTACACACTATGCAACACTTGGAAATAAAAAAGAGTATTTGTTTAAAATAATCAAGGTCTGAAGGTTCTAAAGATCATTCTACCTGCAGCCTTCATACTGTGATGAAATCTTTACAGATCGACCAACTTCAGAAGCAAAACAAGCACATGTACATAGGTTAGTATGTTATGTTGAAATTGTCATGCTAAGGTAATTCTGTCTACTAACTCAAGGCTGCTTATACTTAGTATGTCCTACGTAGGATCTTTGCCTTATTGGTAACTTTTTCTGCAGAACCAAAAAACTTGTGTGGAACATACAGGACACAAGTCATCAACTGTCAGCTGCACACAGAGTTACTATTCAATATAAAGATTTATAACCCGTTCAATACCTCTACACACCTATGGTGCATTAGGAACATCATGCATGTGTTTAGTAAACACACCATTAGCTGGACAGGCTGTACAAAATAGGTTGAAAAGTAATATGGAAGTTACCTGCTACTATGTAAATTATACAACTAACTTACAGACTCATTGGTTGATGTAATTTGTGATGCAGATATACACATTCAGTGCCCTAGATTCTAAAATTATGACAGTCTGGGTAGCACAGGTATCTCCAGGATATCCTACATATTAAATTCACCAAGCATCAATACTTTTCTACGGGAGATGTAGTAGTGCAAAATGGGTTAATTAGGTGACTGAGAATGGACACTGACAATTTCAGCACATCTTCAGCTGATCAGTTCAGATCCTTACATAGTTTATTTTCACCCATCTTATCCATGGAATATGGACAGAGTTTCTAACCCTACCTGTTTGCTATGTAATTTCAAAACCAGCACTTTGCGCAAAATATGCGAATACTCCGCCATTGCTCTATGCAGGGAACAATCCAAAAGACTCTTGTGACCATAGTTGGACAACCTGTTACCCCAGATCTGAAAGAGGCCCTGTTTGGGCTTATGGGCGGCTGCAAGGGACCTGCGATGACTTGTATATTATTTGGAATCTGGCTATTGGTAGCCATGAGAGACATAGCCCAGAGTTGGAAGAACAAGGAGACTCCAACGTTGGGTGAAAGATGCTGGGGATGGACTGCTGCTCAATGGCCATTGATATGATCCATAAAGCAAGGTGATGTGTTAAAAAGCATCAGAAGATTTGGGGGCCATGGTGGAGTCAGTACAATAAACTTGCGCTGTCATGAGAATGTGGCCCCCCCTCCCCCTCCCCGCCCAAACGTTCGAGCCACCTGTAAGCTGATAATGCCACGAGACCAGTAAGATTAGAGATTGCTAATCATGTTTATTTAGATGCCAGTTTAGATGGATCATTCATCCTTTAAAAACTGTCTTTTGCTAAGCTGCTATTTTTCAAGCAACAGTTCATTCAAGGTCTTGATAGTAACATAATAAATTCCAACATTTGACAGTATGAAGAAAGGACTGATTTTTTTCATCTTGAGCTATACAGAGCCAATCTTTTCTGATTGAAACAAAACTACTAATTGGGGCAGAGGGTGAGATATGGCATAAGGGCAAGAGCTGACTACTTTGGAACTGAGGAACTAAGTTCAAGCCCTGACCTCAACTCAACATTCTATGATTCTTGGAAAATCTGCCCATGCTTTACAAAAATGTTACGTAATCTTGTGCTCATGCACAATGCTCTAATTCCCTTGTGCTAGGGTTGCGCTATATTAAAACTTTAAAAAAAATAAACCGCAAAAACTTCCCATCCATCCACTTCTTGATCCACTAAGCAATGAGAGCAACATCCATGTTAATCATAATAGATGGTACCCTTGTGAGGTCTATCACAATATCTTTAAGAACACAAAATTTAACAAATATGTGGAAATGATCGATCTTAAATAATCAGAATCTAGAACAATTACACTCACCACTAACGTTTCACCTTTTTAATTTTTTCGCTGTATATTATAGACAGTTTTTGACTTTTACTACTGTAGTTTAAGATGAACAGATAGGTGAGCCACAGAATAGGCATAAGAGATCTCAGCCCAGACTTTTGAGACCAGTTGGAAGGTTGTCTTAAAGGCATCAAATAGAGCAGATGAGTACATCCTATAAAGTTCTTGAATGGGGATCTTAGTTCGTGGCTTTTAATAAGTTCTAACAAATTAAACCGAATCCTATTACAGTGAGTCTTCAAAAATAGTCCTTCAAAATAGTCCTTAAAGATTGTGCCGTGGTCTGCTATACAAAGAGGAACATTAGTAACTGAGATTTTGCCATTGTTTTGATAAAGATCATTAACCATCATTTAAAACCTTTATTCAGCTCTAGATTATATAATTCCACATACCTACTTCGGAAATCCAAGGGAAATTCTGTTATTCTCAAGAACTGTTGAGGCTTTTTAGGTTTTTTTTGTGTTCCACTTAGGGCGACACAATAAGTATAAAACTAAACAGTTGGCAGTTCAGGCTGGACTGTTCCGATAGGAGCAGGGTCAAGTTTTATTTGTATACTAGCTTACCCGTCGCGCATTGCTGCGAGCTCCGAAGAAAGGAAATTTAAGGAAACTTATGATAACATTCAATTTACATTGTGTCACTTTTATTGACACTTATTCATTTTAATATGGAGAACATTTTAAAGTGTTGTTTTAATTCTGTTTATTTATGCGAGTGCTTGTGGATACACAGTATTTTTTGTTTTTCCGTCTGGTGTGTACACGAATAAATCAGAAGGTTTTCCAAAGCATGAGCTAGCCACATACAGTTGTCCATGTGAGAAGCACGGATTCTCCAAATCTAGTCCACACACTTGCAGCGATTGTCCTTGTGCTTTGTTGATGGTCATTGCAAAAGCGAGTCGCACCGTAAACTGTAAACGTTCAGTATTGGAAAGATTATGAGGAACCTGGGGGGCCAGGGGGCCGTTATTTAACAAATGTTTCTTTTTTTTGGCAGAAACCTTCGCGGGAGTGTACTCAACAACTTTCAACAATTTTTTTTAAATTGTTTTTTTTGGGGGGGGGAACATTTGCGGGAGTGTACTCAACAACTTCCTAAAGTTTCATGGCGATCGGATGAATGGTGTAGTAATGCATAAAGGACAAAAAGACATACTTTCGTTTATATATATAGATAGATTGCAGTGTCCAAACTGAGGTAACCTGGTGTGCGAAATAACGATGGATTGGGTAATTACCAATGGCTGAGATTAATTCAATAATTCCATCCATCACTTTTTTGTATACTTTAGTTTGTCTCCCTCCTCCAGAAGGTATCCATACATCATGTTGATCAATTTCCATGACCCAAACCCTATGGAAAACAACTTCTTTTGCAGCCATCAGGGCTACTCCTCATTCCTTAGGCAAACGGTATGCTCTGGCTGGGGCGTGCTCAATTTGGCCTCCCTCTACAGCATTTTGCAAACACTGCTCTATGCACTACAGGTCTGATGCCAGGATTAGTCAGCTTCTTCTTTAGAATGTATTTTGCTAAACCACAAGGGACAGTGAGGTTTCCTTCCAACCTTTAAATATTTTAGTCGTCCTGACTAACTGTCCTGACTCTTGTAGGTGAGATCTAGTCTCCTTCGTTCTAGACTAAGTTAAACACCACCCCCTTTCTGTCTACACCCATTAGGAGTAGACTGAGAGTAAACTGCTGGGGTGTGGAAATCATAAGCTGCATATCTAATGGGCCAGGCATGGAGGTGCGTGTTAGCTCTTTACTATGCAAGCAGTGTTCTGATTTGCTGCCTGGGCATCGTAGAAGTGTGAGAAGAGGTGAACTAGGAACAGCTAGAACGAGTGTTATTATTGTGCGAATCCTGTACTTTGTATGACACCAATTCATCACCTCAGTTCCCTATCACGCGCCTGTTGTTTTTTTGCCTAAATGCATTGGCTGATCTTTAATTAACTTCTTATTGAATCTTTGACTCTAGTTTGTTCATTTTCAGGTTGTAAATGTATCGCGGCTTGAGGGTTCAGATAATCCAGCAGCTCTAATATATTTTGTCGAAGATGGGCATGGTGAGAGGCTTGATGCTGCTAAAGCTGCAGATCTGATCAACATAGTAAACATCCAAAGGGCAGCCATCATCTTGGGATACCGCATCCAAGGAGTTCTTGCTCAGCGTAAGTACCCACTGTCTATGTTAAATATCGCATGCAACTGGTTGATTAATGCTTTTTCAGACCCAGTTTTTTAGTAAGCTCTCAGAATTATCATGATGATGATATAAAAATTCATATGTTTCTTTGTTCATCATAGAACATACACAGTAGACATGTTTCTGTTTTTTGGATGTGTATTTTTTACGATTGAAAAAAACTATTTAGGGCCTTTAAACGGCATTTGTTATAGATGTTAGTGGAATGTTACTAGTCTAGTTTTATACGTCATTGCTTAAGGATGTAATTGGTATGTTAGTGTAAATCTGCATCACACAATTAGTTTTCCTTTAAAAATAGTGATTTGTGGAATTTTACTAAACTGTTTCTAGATCTGTAAAACTAAGCATCGGTCTTCAAGGAACCAAGAAATACATTCATAGAATGTTTATTATTTCAGCTGTTTTGTTACATAGCGTCCATTTGTTGCACAGAGATTGTCATATTTAAAGATGTGAGGATTTAACTGACAAGCTTACAAACCTTTACCACCCTTGCCATCTTGAATTATTCACTAATTACATTGTGTGGCCAAAACGTTTCGCCACCCCATCACTGTTACTCATTGGCTTGGTTTTTACATTATTAAGTATGACATTCATACATACATCATTGTACAAGCACTTTCATAAGCACATTGTTTGTATAACATGTCTCTCCACTAATCCAAGTCAAGTAGGAGACTGAACAGAATTAACGCCCGACTGTGCCCCAGTATCTGTTGCCAGCTAGGTAGTAGCCAACATTCTCCAAGGGGGCTAAAAGTAGCCTATAAGGCTGAATATGTATATTGTAAAGAAATAAGATAATTTACCTAGGTAGCATCCATTGAAGCAAAGTAATAAAGAAAAATGTACACGGCTGTGCACTCTGAAACATGTTTATATGAAAAGAAAGAGTCTGAGATGGCACTTTGTCTCAAGAAATGATTGATGTTTACAAATCATATGATGCAATCTGTAAGTACCGATGATCCTACATATTGCTCATTGAAGGCTAGTTTTTAAAGGTATTTTTACGAGACATTCGAAATGTCTTTCAAGAGGAGCCGAAGTTAATGATCTATTAGTAAGTTAGGTTATGGTTGAGTAGATGGCACCTACGACATTTGGTCCTAAGTGCATAGGCTTCTGAGACAAATACCATAGGGAACTTTGGGGCTTTCTTAACAATGTTTTAAACAACATTACAGGATTCTGGCACATTCAAAGTAGATAGATACCACTCATCAGATTGCTCAAAGGATGGAGAAGCCTCTCCAGACGCTCCACCTCACATACCGCCTGGCAGTGGCAGGTTTACCCAGATACGCTATTTTCTTATTGGCTAAATCCCAAAACTCAGACAGTAAGACCGAGCGCCAGGACAGTTGATGTGAACAATGGGTTCGGGAGTCCCTGTGATAGATATTACGCAGCTCATCCTCTATACGAGACCGGTGGGAATATGTCACATTGTATACCCAAGTGCTAAGAGATGCACACTCTGTGGATATAGGGTTTGAAGGCCTCTCGCAGGGTATTCTGTGAGTGTATTGAGAGTGAAATATTCAACGATGGAGTCATGTAGCTCATAGCAGAAGACAGGGTCATGTAAGGCATCGCCCAGGAATAACCAGCTGCACTCCAGGCCTCCACCATATGGTATCTGTAGCACTAGTTTTTGACGGGAATGATTCAATAACGGCCATCGTGTCAGTTGTCCACTGAGTCCAATTTACAGTTAAGGATGAGTCTCAACTAATGGTTCCTAAGTAATGGGGTGCAGAGTAAAAAGTATAGTCTGAGACAGAGGGATACCCCAGTCGGCAAATGTCATGAAGTGCATATATGTCTGTAATATGGTGAAGGACCTTCAGGGCTCAGGGTTTACTATGTGCTTGTGTGCTGGTGGAGTTGTCCAACAGATTCTGCACCATGTTGAAGTCTCCGCCCATGAGGATGATGTCTGCCTCTGCCAGACCCGTGTGCGTGTAGATGTCATGGTAGAACTCTGGTGCATCCACATACAGGGCATACATATTGATCAGTAAAGCCCGCTTGTCAGCTAGGACACTGGCTAAGATTATGTAGCGGCCCTCGGTGTCTAAAAGAAACTGGTAATGAGAGTGAAAGGGATTCTTTTATGAATGAGTATGCACACACCCCTTGAGTATGAGCTGTAGCATGAAAAGTAACGGTGCACTCCCAAGAAAATGCAAAAGTGGGAGAGCCCCGGAGTGGATGTTGGGTCACTTGGAGAAAAACAATTTTGACCCCAAGGCGTGAGAAATATGAAAGCAGCTATTTCTTTTTATGTGGGTTATTAAGGGTGCATATATTCCATGTAAGGAGGGCAAGCTCTACCATCCCCTCCCGGCCACCTCGCTGTGTCTTCAGGATCATGAGTACGGAAATGGTAGTGCAACAGCAATGTGAAGAGTAATACGCACCGAGTGGGCAATTGGAAACTTGTATAACAGAAACTTACCAACCCAAGGAGCCCTCCCTCCACCCACACTAGACAGTACATTCAGCGTGTCCCAGAAAAAAAAGAACAAAAACAAACATATAATCAACAGCATTGCGGTAAACACCTGAGCGGGAGGCGACACCTCAGCAGATCAGGCCTACAGGTTACAGTAGATTAGGACTATAAGCATAATGTGTCTGAACAGGGGGAAATGAGAATTGAGACCGCACCGTGAGGAGGATCCTCAATGTGTCTGCCCACAGGGAGTACAACCAGTAAGCGAAAGGGTCATCCATCAGCTGAGGGTAACTGTTCAACAGCCATAGTGGTTGTCGAAGAAGGCGGAGAGCGACTGGAGTATTCCGCCCTGACCCCGCGTTATTTCCAGTGTGTTTACAAAATTGTGCAGCCTCCACTAGGGTGTTCAAGAAGTGCAGTATCCCATAGACCTCGAGCTGTAGCCATGCAAGGTACAGCATAGCCTACTTGAAGCCCAATTTACCTAGAGAGTTTTTGACATTCGAATATTTGTGCTGGGCCTCCTTGATGGCAATGGTAAAATCAGGGAAGAGAGACACAGTAGAGCCTTGATACAGTAACTGGCCCGCTTACGGGCCGGTCTGAGTGTGAAGCCTCTGTCCCTATAGTTAGGCAGGTGAGTGAAGTTTGGGGTGTGCCCTCACGTGGTGGGGTGCCCAATGACTGGTGGGCGTGCTCCACCCGAAGGTAGATGTAAAACTGTCTTGATCAAGAGATCTGTCCGAAGCCGCTCCACGATCCTCATAATGCAAATGTTATTCCGGTGGAAGTGCGCCTTGAGGTCCATATTATGAATGGCCACAGTCTTGAGAATGCATTTCACCTTGTCACCATGGTCATCACTTATTGAAACTATCAGGAGCTTAGAGGGTAAAGCTAGTCATAGGTCGCCCTCCACTCACAATGCAATCAATCCCACAATGACCTAGACTTTGTAGGCACTTGGAAATTCTTATAATTCTTTTTAGGTATACTATATGTTGCATGAATATTACAAACTTACCCATCTTTCGTTAATTATTGGGGTAGTTGGTATAACCTTGAAAAAGTGCCTCATTTAATAATTGCCCATTCCCTTATGGTAGCAATAAAATTCAGATTGCGAGACAAAAACAAACACACACCTTAGTGTCAGAACTGTACCACAAGCAAAATGAAAAAAGGGTGTGGGAGCGAGATGGCACCTCACGGGCGCACCACCAACGGGAACCTGGCAGGTACTCACCAGGATAGCCCTGTTCTCATCATTAGCACCATCAAGCTCGGAAAAGAAAATTGTGTCCAAGAAACACAAAAAAAAGGAAAGTATTTTGTGAAAGTAAGCTGTGAAAGAAGACCACATCATACATATTAAAGCCACTGCATAAGGACAAACTAGTCTTCGCAACTGAAAGAAAAAATAATAAACACACGTTTGTAACACCCTGTCTGTAGAGCATGTCCTGCCTCATCCCAAACACATATAATTCAACCTTAATTACCCTCACTCGGCCATCTGTACTCGTACCAGCCGGGAGGGTGATGACCTCATGGAACTGCAACCCCGAATGTGGGTCGTTGATCCTTCTTCTTCAATTTGCTGTGAGGGTTTGAACAGAGAGACAATGTGCATATTTTACTCTTGTGATCCTGTCTCGTTTGTAGAACAAAAAAAAGTGACCTTATATTGTCCTCAATAATTCGCGTGGGTATATCAACCGAAATTATCTGACTATCTTTTCTTGCTCGAGCTACCCGAGCTCTTTACTTCTAGTGAGCTCGTGAGAAATATCTTGCTTGAACTTGACGCTTTGTACTGTTCCCACAGATACCTGTTCATTATTTGTTGTTAAATTGTGCATTGTAGTGAGAATATTCTCACCTTATTCAGTCACCATGACTCGGCCGATCTTGAACCGTGCCGAACCATCACGTAGGAGTTATATCCACCCCCGTGAATCGGCCGATCTTCTAAGGTGCCGAGCCATCATCTCCAAGTCTAACCCACAGTTTAAAGCACATGAGTCGGCTAATCTTATAAAATGCCGAGTCCTCACATCGAAGTTTACCCCGGAGCCCTTACTCCTTACCGCGATGGTGGAAGGTGTCTGGCATCGACTCGCCCTATGTTTAACTGGAACAAACCCATGTACTATATTCCTGAGTTTGGTGGCGTGTTCCCGCGATATAAAGCGGCTGCCATTTTGGATTGGGACCGGTTCCTTTGCAAACCATACTGATACATGTCTTAAGCCGAGATCTCACGAGATCTCAATTCTATGTCAAAGCTTTTCAATTAGCTTTATCAGTCTTTACGAATTGAATCGGGTGATATGTTAATGTTTTTCAAAAGTCCTAAATGTTTTCATACCGAATTTTCTAAAAAAAAGGAAAACATTAACAGAAACATTTTACAACAGGAGAGAACACCTCATCACTCTGTTTTTTACAAAAATATTAAGATTTTTTATAGGCGTCTCCTATGCTTAATTATTTATTTTTTAGGCGATTATTTATTTTTTAGGCGATTTGGGATGAGGCAGGACATGCTCTACAGACAGGGTGTTACAAACGTGTGTTTATTATTTTTTCTTTCAGTTGCGAAGACTAGTTTGTCCTTATGCAGTGGCTTTAATGTGTATGATGCCCTGAAGAAATTGCCAAAAAATCGATGGCAATGAAACATGTCGGCAAGTAAAGTGGTGTTGGTTGGATAGTTAGTAACCACACTCACTTCTTGTAGGTCCCACACCCAACACAAGAGACAGAATAAAATTGCATATCTGTGTTGCCGTGTGTGTTTTATATGTTGGTTTGACACTTTATTGGTCGTTTTGTGGTCTTCTTTCACTGCATACTTTCACAAAATACTTTCCTTTTTTTGTGCTTCTTGGATACAATTTTATTTTCCGAGCTTAATGGTGCCAATGATGAGAACAGGGCTATCCTGGTGAGTACCTGCCAGGTTCCCGTTGGTGGTGCACCCGTGAGGTGCCAGCTCGCTCCCACACCCTTTTTTCATTTTGCTTGTGGTAAAGTTCTGACACTAAGGTGTGTGTTTGTTTTTGTCTCGCAATCTGAATTTTATTACTACCATAAGGGAATGGGCGTTTATTAAATGAGGCACTTTTTCAAGGTTATACCAACTACCCCAATAATTAACGAAAGGGGGGAGTAAGTTTGTAATATTCATGCAACATATGGTATACCTAAAAAGAATTATAAGAATTTCCAAGTGCCTACAAAGTCTAGGTCATTGTGGGATTGATTACCATGGTCATCACGCCATCCTCCAGTCTGGAGATGCTTTCCTCTGTGCCATCCAATCTAGTGGCTTGCCTTTCCAACAGCTCATCCATGCGATCAAGGCGACTGGTGATGGCATCAAAGCGTGCATCAATAGAATGGCACCCAGCTCGAAGCAGCAGTGCAGTTTGTGGGATTAGAGCCAGCATCTCTGTCCAGGAGCTCACCCCTAGGGCGGGAGAAGGCAGGATTGCACTGTTCAAAGAGTAACTTGCATTGTTGAGGATCTCCATGACCCATCATGAGAGACAAGGAGCAGTAAGGTGGATGACGCTGATAGGTAGTACGCAGCACCCAGAGCGATGCAAGGATTTGGAGCAGGGGTGGCCACATGTCATACCCAGCCCAGGGCAGTCGTCAATTTTTAAAGGGCGCCTGATATGTTGTTACAGCTCAAGGTATACAGAGCCAGTCTAGTGGTACAAATGGGCTGAGTATCCCCAAGGCGGTCAGGAGAGGATACCCCCACTTGTGCAGCAATCCAGGTAGCCCAGGAAAAGGAACGCCGTGTCACCCTCCTGGAGCGGAGGCAGTGTCCCCAGAAGGGACGCCACAGTGAGTCGGTCCCCTAGGCCCTTGGGCAGTACAGGCTCACATATAACACCAATGGGAATCAGGAGGTGGCAAACTGTGTCAGAGGTAGGCGGGCGGCAGCAGGAGGGAAGACACAGGCCTCTCCACAGTGATCCATCAGGCCACCAGCTGTTGTGGGGATGCAAGGCAAAGAAGGGGTGTCGGCGTGATTACACACAGCAGCAGCCGATTGCTCACTAGGACACCTACAGCAGGAGGCTGCGGAGCTCAGCAGCGGCTCCCAGCCACGTCAGGGCCTAGAGTGCGGGCCTCATGGGGGTAGGGGGGAGACAGGAGAAGTAGCGGGCCGCAGGAGCACCAAGCGGGACAGAGGCAAGCAGCGGGACACCATAGTCTCAGCCTCCAGCTCGCCCGCAACCCCCGACACCATGAGCTTTCAAGTCAAGCCTGGCGTCTACAGGTCAAGAAATTGTCTCAGTGGGGCCTGTGGCGGTCACCTGCACCGCCTTGCCCTCAGAAATGCAGTCTCATCATGCAGATGGAGTCGGGTGCGGGAATGACCACGATCTGTGCTGTGAAATGGCCGTACCTGCAGGTGGCCATCTTGGCTGCTGGCATCGCCACTACCCCACAATCACACTTTAAGAAGTGATCCCATAGATAGGGAAAAATGATTTCCTTACAAAAAACTGTTGAAAGATGTGTATTTACACATTGTCCGATATTTATAGATTCACATGCTTGAATCGAGCAGTACAATGTTAAACATACAAAGAAAGATTTTAACATAATCACAACAGTAGCCCATTCACATAATTACTACTGATCCACATCTTTGCCAATCAGAGCAAAGCGCAGTCTTCAAATCTCCCACCCAGGTCACCATAGTTCATTGTTTTACAGCATGTTGTGTGTAAAGGGGATCCCATTGAACTCTGCTACTAGTCAGTCAACTAAGTTGGTTAACCAGATAACAACACCTTGAGCTATAGTACCAGCATTTTCCAACAGTGTCATCCTACAACTGACAATGACAATACCTTTGATAAAAATGTATATATTGACAACACCAAATAGTACAATAACAACTGATATGTTTATAAGGCTAGTCCAAAGGCAGTAAAGCCAGAACATAGCTCAACAAGAAAGGTTTCGAGTTATACACTGCATCGTCTTCTCGACATGGAAGACTGATTTGAAGAAGGGTATTTGCAACAGATCGGGTTAATGTAGATAACCCGACCACTAGATGCTCTTAACCACCACTTCAGGAGATGATGCAGGTGCCTTTAACCTTGTCAAGTGCCAGCATTTAGTGCTAGCTGACTACTGTAGGCAGTTTCCAGAACCACCTCTTCCTAAATCTACCGTCAGGCTGCAGCCCACAAATATGCCCAACAACACCTTGCACACCTGTACATTTACCACCTCTGTTCAGTCCCAATAACTCCATCACATCATTCACCTTTGGCGTCCTAGTATATTATGCTGCATTGTCCAGGTACAGGTGATGAAGAGGAACAGCAGTTAATTAATACTCTCAGTACTCTGCCTCAGAATGGTATGAATACATTACATCTACTCAAGGTAATGTCACCCCCCTGTAGTGGATTTCCCACTGGTTGATATTGGTGGATTTCACGTTCTAATTGAGAGAGCATCAAAGGCATTTGACCTGCCAGTGCCTATGAAGGAGAATGGTTATTTTACTTACTATTTTAAAGAGCGGGTTAGAAAACTGTTAAGAGAATCCCTGTCATCGACATTTAGTCGGAGGGATTAAAAATCATAGAAATACCAGCCACAGTGGCGACAGTAATCACAAGACTCAACAAAAAATATAAAGCACCTAAAACACTCCTGCATGGTTGATTGATCAAGTTGGGGCTGCTCAAAGATGCTCCAGAAAATCCACTTAACCTTATGCAGGGTTCTAGACAGGGAAGACTGCAGCCTCCGCATCATTTGGCAAACATTTTTCTGGCACAGCAGGTACCTCCGTCATAGATTCAAATGCTTAAGCAATGCTTACGGGAAATAGTCAGATATTGGACCATATCTGGAACATTTACCCGGTGGTCAAGTAAGCGGAGGCAAAAGCTATTCTGGAGAAAGAAGAGCTGCTACCGGTTTCAGACAACTTACCAGAGGAGCTGTTTTATGAAGGCAGGGCTTTACTGCTTTCAGACCAGAAGTACAAAGCAACCGTGAAGCCTTATTTGGGCATCATGTGGATGAATTTCTCCAGTCCATGAAGTAAAACACCGCGAACGCAAGATCTCTAGGTGTCCTTCAACAAAGGCATCTGAAGCCCATTTAGATATCAGCAGTAAACTGCCCACTACTACTATACCATCCATAGCAGCAACATAATGCTCCAGGTCCTGCCATAAATAGCCCCTTTGTAGAAAGGCTGAAAACCAATGTTGAAAAAACAAAGGATTGATACGGCAGTGACACAATGGCAATGGTCACAAAACATCGGAAAGTGCCTGTACGGGGAAAGATCTCTCTTCATGACAACTATTGAGCCAACAGAACATAAACTCTCTATATGTTGGATCTTATAAATTATGGTCATACTCTTGAGTTTATCTAAAAACCTCCAGTGATACCACCACACAAGATGCTCCATCATCATATCCCATCTATTACGAAAGGAAATCCTCACCATCTTATAGAAAGGGGCGGTAGAACTGGTCCCAAGTTCACAAAGTAATTTTAGCTGTACTCCCATTTTTTCCTAATAAGGAAAAAAACAGGAGAGTTGAAAGAATCTCAACGACTATTTGAAAAAAGCAGAAATTCCTCATGGTTGTAGAAAAGCAGGATCTTTCTGCCATTGATAGCCCCACTTTTTACCAGGTGTCAGTATGTTTTGACTGTAGTTCACTGGGATTCTGTTTACCAGAACCCCAGTGGCAGTGTTCTCTCTTCTGAATTCTCTGTTAAGTACTTAGTACACCCCACAATTGGCATACCAGGGTACCATTATAAGTCCCCAGAATGTGGTACTGAAGTAGCCAGGACATTGACACACCAGAAGTCTCCCATGGGGTGCAGCATGCATTGTGCCACCCATGGGAGCCTATGCAAACTGTGTCAGCAGAGCTGCCATTGCAGTTTGCAATCTGCATGAAATGATGCTTGCACCTTTCACTGGACTTTTAACCCATAAGTCACCTCTAAGGTAGGCCCTTTAGTCTAAGGGCAGGGTGCGTGGTTCTGAGTGTGTGGGTACCCCTGCACGAGCAAAGGTACCCCTACAAACACCGGATTCTATTCACTAGGCTTTTAGTTCTGAACATCCATTATAAGGTATGAAGTGGACACTGGCAAGTCGAGATGTTGATCTATATAATTGGAATCACACAACTAAACTGATTCCAGTGTTATTTTTATGATACCGTGTATTGGAGTGCTCTTTGGAGGACCACTCAATACCTACCTGTCTAGCCGTACAGGGTCTGCCAGCCTACACTGCTGCTGACACTAGATCTTGTTCTGCCTCCCCTGCTGATGAGTTTTACTCAGGCAGGGAAGCTGAACAAAGGATTTTCTGTGAAGGAGAGGTGTGACCACCTCTCCTTTAGAATTAGGTAGGGTGGGGGTGCTTCTGAGCGCCATCAGACTTCATTGAAGGGCACATTTGGTGCCCTCGCATAAATTAGTTTTGCCCAATTCAGGAGCCCTTGGCTTCTGCTCTGGTGCGAAATCACACAAAGGACAGGAAGTCTCCACCCCCCCTGTCCAGCTCCTCAAGGTGGCCACTTGGTTCTGTCATGTTTAATCTTGGCTCCTCAGAGTATCTGACTGACTCGTCAGCTGAGTAGCGTCCCTGACCCCCTCTGATAGGAAGATCGCCATAGATGAGTTCCTTTCCCTTTTTAGGGTTACCTAAGGGCTCCCCTGAGGGTGGGGTCCTTATATTCGTCCAGGCAACAACTTCTAGATCTGACGGCCTGTCATATGAAGGCTGTTCGAAGACTCTTTTGGTTGTGGACACTAGAACTTTACTGTTGTTCAAGGTAATATCTAAGACAAGACTGCTACTGTGGGAAGATTATTGCTGCATCTTTGTACCTGTGCTTTTTCTAGTTGTGCAACTCTGTGGCCGTGCATCCTCCGAGTCACCAAGGACTCTCTGCATCCCAACCAGGAGTTGTCTTCCTCCCTTGGAGTGAAGGAGTCTCTTCTCTGCATCTGTAGGCACCTCTTAGTCGATGACTGGTTTGCATATCCTGTTGTCCCACGGGCATCGTCTGGCTCTCCAACACAGATGGTGGTTTGTTGTTTCTCCAGAGACCTGACCGGTCTTCCCTGCAACTTGGGTGACTGTAATCCCTCTTCGGCCAACGTGAACTGCCTTCCTATGCACCATGTCTGTTTGCCTTTATCTAGGCTTGTTGGCTTTCTTCATGAAAGGTCTTCAAGCTCCAAGAGGTCCCAGCCTCCAGCGCTGCACAGCTTTAAGAACGACGTTCACCCTGCATCCTCTGCATCGTTGACGTTCATCTCCTGTGGGCTGTTGAGGCTTCCCTGTGACTGCCTGTGCCTGCTGCCAGAGGGTCCTCGAGGGGGCTCCATCAATTCCTGCTGGCTGTCATGCATGTTGAGGGCTGGTCCAGACATCCCTTACTGGGTTGGTACATTGACCTTGTTAGTCTGCAACACCACATCTTCACTCCCCAATCTGTTGTTTGTGTCTGCCAAGGCTTGTTTGACCTGCCAGCCACTGACCTTCCTGCACTTGTCGACTGGCGGGGAACAGCTCGTGTAAGGCTCCTACATGGTCGCCTGGGCTCCACAGCTGTTGCTTCATCCTCACCGTACTACAGCAAGAATCAAAGACAAGGGCTGTTATTGTGCCCCTGTGCCTCCTGGTCACCTCTGGGTGGTTTGGACTCTGTCCCCTCTGCTTTCAAATCTTCTTATCTGGTTACCTCGTTGTGGTTTCTCCGGCATGGCCCACGAGACGCTGTAGCAGCTGAAGTTCCACGAATCTCCACTTGCGTTTATGTGTGGTCTCGATGTCACTTCATCCCTATGCACATGGGCTCCCTGGTGTAGGTATCTGGTTTCTGGGTAATCCACTGGTGGGGTGGCTCTCCAATTTTCCTTGATCCAAGTGGTTCCTGAGGGTCCCTTGGAAAGGGTCCTAGAACTGTAAAATTCCAACTACGGCTTACCCTGTGTTATCCTATGGACGTTTTACCCGGTGTAACCACTCTGCACCCGGGCGCCTTGAGATCCCTGGCTACTCACCTTGGATGGTTTCATGTTTCCCCTGGGGTCCTCCATGCTTGCGTACTAGTCTCTTTTTTGTACTTGCCTCCCATCCCAAGCGCCAAGAAACCGCTCGGTGGACGTGCGCTTTATAAATATTTTAATTTCAATTTCAATTTCATCCCACTATTTTAGTGTACGGTTTGCCCTCCGATTGGGCCCTCTGTTTTTCTATGCTATTTACCTATTTCTAAAGTATTTCTTGTGTGTAATTGATATCTCCGGGTAGGAGATAAACCAAGTTAGTGTCTAATGTATAGTAATAAAAACTAATTATTTTTACACGTAACTGGTGTGTTTCTTTCATGTGTAAAAAGATTACCAATTGACCATAGTGGTAAATGCATTTGCATTACACCCCTCCTGGGTAAGCCTTAGCTGCTCTCCACAGCTACCCTTTGAGAGCTCTGGTTTTCAGGGACCTAAAAACTATCACTAAGGGTTGCCCAGACTCAATGCACAGTGCCTCACTATAGGTGAACACTATATACTGAGGCAGCCTCCTACAGTGGTTACCTTACAAAAGGTTCTAAAACGTCTCCAATGCGTTATATACCATCTTTAGCCCTTAAGGATGCATACTTTCATATCCCTTGTCGCCCTGCTCATTGTTGCTTGTTAAGATTTCAAGTGGCCAATTGCCATTAAAGCTCAAAGTCCTCCCCTTCAGTTTCAGATCTGCCCATGGACTTTCACGAAGTGCATGGCACCAGTAGCTGCTCATCTCAGGAGACAAGATTGTCAAGAGTTTCCCTGTTTGGATGATGGCTACTTAAGGGAAACATTCTCAAGACAGCTGCAGCTCTACCAGAGAGTGCAGCTCTTCAGCGAGCTAGAGCTTTCCCTAATAAAGATAGTCTTTCTCTAGTCTTGCAGAAAAATTCAGTTTTTATGTGCCGCTCTGCATTCAAGGAAAGAGTAAATTGTCATACAGTATTAACTATACATCTGCAAAAAGAAAAAAGAACCACCGTGCAAATGTTGAAGTCCTTTTTATGGATGATGTTATCCTGCAACCCTTTGATCTCACATTTCCGCCTTCACGTGAGGCCATTTTAGGAGGCAATGAAGAAACAGTGGCTGCAGAAGATAGGTTAATTCGATGACCCTATACAAGTGCTATGTGAGATGAAATGAACTGTAGCCTGGTGGCTTCAATGCATCAACACCACAATCAGATTTACTTTTCTCCAGAAGTATGCCCATTTTGTATTGACAACATATGTCTTGCTAGAGGGTTGGTGTGCACAACTGCAAGAGTTACAAGTACGTGGTAGATGGACAATGGAAAGAGCATGATTGCATATCGCAGTCCTCGAGCGTAGAACAATTGCTGTAAGACTGTGCTCTTTCTTTCCCAGAATACACAATTCTTCAGTTTTGATACGAACGCCAAAGACAACAAGCATGCTCTATATCAACAAACAAGGGGGAAACACAATTCCACATATTGTCAAAGGAGGAGCCGAATACAAGGGATTGGGCAATTCAACATAATTTTCTGATAATTTCAGTTCTGTTCCAGGCATAGCAACTCTTGAAACGACAACCTCAGCAGGTCACCAAGGGAATAACACCACCAGAACCAACTTCACCAACTGCATGACCATAATAGCAAACTGGATGCGAACTAGCTGCCTGCAGCTCAACACTAGTCTTCAGCAAGAAGACCTCCCAATGGGACTACACCTGGTGGCTGTCTGAGCTAAGCACCATCACCCACAGACCACTCAAGAAATCTATTGATCATCCTAGACGACCAGCTCAACTGAAGGCTCAAGTCAACTCCGTGTGCAGCTCTTGCTTTCAAATCCTACACATGCCGCAAAAGATCTTGAAATGGTTGCCTCAGAACATCAGACGGACGGTCCCCAGCAGGCTGGACTTAGGCAACAAACTCTGCATTGGAATCTCCAAACAACTCCTACACAGACCATCCAGAACACCACTGCCAGACTCAAACTTGACTTACCAATCCGACCAACATCACACTGCATCTCCAGAAGCTTCATTAGTTCCTCAATGATGAGGGCAGTCATTAAAACTTCTCACGCACATATACAAAGCCCTACACAGCACAGGAACAGAATACCTGAGCAGCAGGATACACTTTTGCCAACCCATCAGACCTCTATGCTCTGCCTCACTCTCACTTGCCTACATTCCCTGCAAATGGCTGTGAAAGCAAAACTGGAGGTCGCTCATTCCCCTACATCGCGCCCAAGACATGGCTCAACCCCACTCAACACATCAGAACCTCCTCCATACTTCTCGAGTTCCACAAGACGCTGAAGACCTGGCTCTTCGTATTAGCACCTTGGGGACCACACATCAACACACCTGCCCAATCGCCTCAGTACCCTCTTGGGTGATTAGTGCCCAATACAAATCAATATAACATAACATGGGTGGGAGCTAAGTCAACCCCAACTAGAAAGTGTGTTTCATCAATGCAGCAAACCAAACACTGGATCTGTTTGGTACCAACCAGACCCGACAATGCCAGTATTTTGCCAGCAGGCACTCCCTGGTGGGGTGGTGGAGGAATGCCTGTTTTATAATTTAGCCAGCGATCTATGCTTATGCATTTCCTTCAATTATTCTGATTCCAAAAGTGAGTAGGGAATCTTGCTATCTCATCATAACTCCAGGGTGCCCTAGGAAGTACTGGTTCACACATTTACTTCTTCTGTCGATAAAGATTCAAATACAGTTGGAGACAATGCAGAACCTGCCATCTCAATGCAAAGATCTGATTCTCTGTCTGGATCAACGCTCTCTCAATTTGTCTCCCCATAAAACGTGCAAAGCAAAATAGAAACGTTTATGCATCTGTTGTGCCGAGCATAATTTACCCTCCATATCTGAATTTCCTCAGAAGATTTTACCATATCTTCTACACTTAGCAAGGCCAGGACTTAGTCACACTTCAGTCGGGTATCATCTAGCTGCCATTTCACATTTCAAAAGAACATTCAACCAACCGTTCCTTTGATCTAATATAGTTAAATAGTTTCTTAAGGGTCTCTTTAAAGTCTTTCCTACGAATAAGACATCCTCCAGCTGGCAGCTAAATGTGGTACTATCTCAACTGACGAAGTGTCCTTTCGAGCCAATACATATGGCAGAACTTAAAGTGTTTCTCCTGGAATATAGCTCTTCTTTTAGACCGAAGAGTCAATGCAATTCAAGCCTTTATAATCAGGGAACCATTCCTCCAGTTCAGAGAGAATCAAGGTTTCTTAAAGACAAATGTACATTTTATTCCCAAGGTGCTGTCTGATTTTCATCCTAACAAGTGATTTTGAAAAAATATTTACCAAACACAAGTACTACGGAAGTAAGGGCACTTTCATATTTAGATGTTTAAATGTTTCAAATTTTATATTGATAGCACCAGGCAAGCTAGGACATCTGACTAACTTTTTGTGGCATATGTTCACCTACGAAAGGGACAATTGTTGTTGAAACAAAGTATAGCTCACTGGGTGTTTTCAACTATAGTGTTTTGTCATAAAGAATCAGATTATCCACTTGAAGGGAAAGTGAAAGCTCAATCCACAAGAAGCGTATCTATATCTACAGCCCTCTTATCTGGTGTGGCCATTGTTGATGTATGTAGGGCAGCAACGTGGAAGAACGGGCACACTTGTATGCAACATTACTATCTAGATTCAACAGTATAATATAGGTAAGTAGGACAAGTAGCTCTTCATAATCTATTAGCCAAGTTTGTTTAGCCTCCGTTGCCGCCAACCGCGGAGTGATGCTCAATTTGTAATTATCACTTGCTATTCTGATTCACGCATGTGTATCTATGAAAGATCCGATATTGAAAAATTACCTGTAACCGAAGCTCTCCAGTATTGGTATCTTTCATAGCTTCACATGCGACCCACACTCCTCCCCAACTCAAGCATGCCTGTATACAAAAAATACTTTAGCACTAGGGCAGAAAAATCTGAACTATAGTGGCAATCGTGGGCAGAGGTGAAGACTTTACTCTGCTCTGTATTGCTGAATTTTCGAACTTTTATAACTTTGTGAATAGGCTACGGCTATGATTATGTTAAAGCCTTTTTTGTGTATATTTAACTGATATCTATGTGACCCTTGGGAGCACCTGCTTGACACCTAAGATGATTCATGCATGTTAAATCTATGAACGACACCAGTGTTGGAGAACCTCAGGTGCAGGGTACAGTAAATACTGAAGGTTTTTTTTATACTAAGTGTACAATACTAGTTAATAATATTTTCATTTGACACCTTAAGACATGATGTTCCATACAAAGTAGACATGATCTCCTACCCCCCACACCCCCAAACGTCTTTTCTACGCCTGTCCTACTCAGCCTGTATACCCTCACAGGTGATTAGCGACGCTCTACAAATTCACATAACGTAACATAATACATCATGACCTCCAAAGATATTGACAAAATGATTCACAGCAGTGGGGCACTTGAGGTGCCTGACAATTCATGTCTATCCTTATTTGGACTATTGGTTGATGAGAGAAAACCACGCTGAATTGGTACCACTTGGGTATAACAATTAGGGGGGGGAGAGGTAGGACTCAACCTCAAATCATCATGACAAAAGATTTTTCTGGGGGAAATGCTGAATACAGAGTTTACATTGGCATTTCCAACTCCTAAGAGAGTGTTAGCATTACAGAATCAAATTCTTCTGTACCAGATGTGTACAGGCAGTGAGATCTGTGATGAGACTCCTCTGTATGATGGTCTCATGCATTCAGTGTATCTCAAATACAAAAACTTCAGACTCAACCAGTATAATACCAGTGATCGAGCAGCCAGTGGTCACAAGTGACATAAGACGAAGTATATATGCGTAGTCACAAGTACATTGCAAATACAGTTAAAATTGTAGAAAGAGAACAATAATATTAAGGCCAAAAGATTGAAACCACCAGTTACCACAGTCCTCTTAACACTTGATGCATCAGACACAGGTTGGGGGTACACAAATGGGAACATTAAATGTCAAGTGTCTAGGGTCGGAATCAGAGTTCTACATGACACCTACCCAGAATTAAAAGAAACATTTTTAAGGCCAATAAGTCTTGCTTTCGCCAGGCCAGCTGTGTTATTTTGTAGGTGTCCAAGCCGAGAAAATGACGCAGGCACTTTTTCCCTTTTTAGGTCGAGCAGACGTACTCTCAATGCGTGAGCATTGAGAGTGTCTGCTACAGACCTAATGTGGCCCGTATTTAGGAGAGTGGACACGACTCAGACGCGCGCTTTTGCAGTCTCAGTTTTGACCGCGGGAGCGTGCGTCTGAGCCGCGCTTGCGCAGAGTAACTCACAGCCCCTGCTCACACACAGACACAGCCAGCCCCCCCCCTCTGCATGCACGCACACACACACAGGCGCGCGCGCACACACACACACACACATACACACGCTGCTGCCCCCCACCCCCCTGCATACACACAGACACGCAAGCACGGAGCCCCACTCACCGGGACACAGCCAGCCCCCACCCCTCTGCATGCACGCACACACAGGCGCGCTCACACACACACACACACACATACACACACATACACACGCTGCAGCCCCACTCACCGGGACTTCTACTCCGCAGGACTCTTCCGACGTCAACGGGCACAGGGACACCGGCACTCCGCTCCTTGGCTTCCCGGGCTGACGCCGGCTGCACGCAGGGCTCTCCTCTCTGCACCGAAGCCATGCGCCAGCCACTGCAGCCTGCCTCCTGGGAAGCTCCGGTCGCGTGTCCGGCCCCGCCCCCGTCCCAACAAAGGTTGACTGGCTTCCTGTTGAAGCCGGGCTGTGGCGGTGAGTTTGCTTGTTTCCTTTTGCTTTAGAACTCCATCAGAAAGCATCTGCTTTCCACTAATCTCCCTCATGTTTCTTTCCCCAACCAAGCACTCCTTGTTGCTCTGTCTTTACCATGCGCTTCTCCCTCCTCGCATTGCTCTTTCGTCTATATGCTTTTCTGCTCTTGCCCACTGTGTTGCTGTCTCTCCTGCATACTTCTACCCCTGCTCGAGTTGCTCTCTCCCTGGTGTCCTTGCCAACTCCTCTGATGCTCATCTCCAACCCCCTTACTACCCCATACCTTCACCATTCTTTTATAAATACTTTTATTTTCTTTTGCAGCCAGGCAGCAAATGGTTGCCGTCCCTCCACAAAATCACTTTTGCATACATACGTCTTTTTTTGTAATTGACCTATCTAAGGAGTACCCGCCATCTTTGATTGATAAAAAAAGAAATCTAAGTAAATAGTGCCCATGCCATTTTATAGGCGCATGTTTCATCACACATACCCTTGTCTAAAGAATGATGCCTCCATCAACATTGGCTGCATTAATATATGCCTTTTTTGGAGGAGGGGGGAGGGTGATACGAAGCTGCGGCGCAGTGGCTAGAGTGGCTGACTCCAGGTTGTGGGGCTCGCGGTTCGATCCCCGGGGACTGTGGCAGGTCAACATCATGTGGCCATGGACAACAGCTCACTTAATTTCCCCAACGGCCTTGAGACCCTTAGGGTGATTAGTTCAAGCTTTACAAATCTTGAAATGTATTAATTTATACAATACAGCACCAGCAAAATACATTCGCAAAGGCAAGACCTGCATGCTTTGCCAGCGCTTATTTCATTCCTATTTTTTCTGGTGCAGATCTAACCTGGAGGGCATAGATTCACTTTACAGTGAGCAACGAACCGACCCAACCCTTTCAGATTGCAGACAGAGTTACAACAATATTTTTTTGAGTTACAGCCTTGCTCACCTGCCTGTTATCAAGGTTTGTTGGACTGCGAGCACTGCACTGTGGAAGCGCTCTTCCTTCAGCCTCTTCTTTCAACTCCTCGCGGAACCCGCTTCGCGGGTCCCGCATCGCCTGCGGATTCATCGGACTGCGCTCTTTGAACAGCGCTTTGGACAAAGGCTTGAAGTGAGGCAAGAACAGCTAAGGTGTTATCTTTGGGGCGGTGGTGTGTGCAGGGCTGCGAGCGAGGGCAGGCGCAGGACTTCAAGTCCCAGGAGCGCCTGACCCTCGGCATTATCACCAGCTGACACGCTCTCCCTGCTGGCTCCTCCCCCGCCTCAGCGCTGCTAAAACCTGTGAACTAGTGACTTTCGCTGGATTGCTCACCTGCCTGTTATCAAGGTTTGTTGGACTGCGAGCACTGCACTGTGGAAGCGCTCTTCCTTCAGCCTCTTCTTTCAACTCCTCGCGGAACCCACTTCGCGGGTCCCGCATCGCCTGCGGATTCATCGGACTGCGCTCTTTGAACAGCGCTTTGGACAAAGGCTTGAAGTGAGGCAAGAACAGCTAAGGTGTTATCTTTGGGGCGGTGGTGTGTGCAGGGCTGCGAGCGAGGGCAGGCGCAGGACTTCAAGTCCCAGGAGCGCCTGACCCTCGGCATTATCACCAGCTGACACGCTCTCCCTGCTGGCTCCTCCCCCGCCTCAGCGCTGCTAAAACCTGTGAACTAGTGACTTTCGCTGGATTGCTCACCTGCCTGTTATCAAGGTTTGTTGGACTGCGAGCACTGCACTGTGGAAGCGCTCTTCCTTCAGCCTCTTCTTTCAACTCCTCGCGGAACCCGCTTCGCGGGTCCCGCATCGCCTGCGGATTCATCGGACTGCGCTCTTTGAACAGCGCTTTGGACAAAGGCTTGAAGTGAGGCAAGAACAGCTAAGGTGTTATCTTTGGGGCGGTGGTGTGTGCAGGGCTGCGAGCGAGGGCAGGCGCAGGACTTCAAGTCCCAGGAGCGCCTGACCCTCGGCATTATCACCAGCTGACACACTCTCCCTGCTGGCTCCTCCCCCGCCTCAGCGCTGCTAAAACCTGTGAACTAGTGACTTTCGCTGGATTGCTCACCTGCCTGTTATCAAGGTTTGTTGGACTGCGAGCACTGCACTGTGGAAGCGCTCTTCCTTCAGCCTCTTCTTTCAACTCCTCGCGGAACCCGCTTCGCGGGTCCCGCATCGCCTGCGGATTCATCGGACTGCGCTCTTTGAACAGCGCTTTGGACAAAGGCTTGAAGTGAGGCAAGAACAGCTAAGGTGTTATCTTTGGGGCGGTGGTGTGTGCAGGGCTGCGAGCGAGGGCAGGCGCAGGACTTCAAGTCCCAGGAGCGCCTGACCCTCGGCATTATCACCAGCTGACACGCTCTCCCTGCTGGCTCCTCCCCCGCCTCAGCGCTGCTAAAACCTCCCTCTAGGCTCCGCGACGCGGGAGCGCGCGGGTGCGCGCCGGGAGAAGCCCGGGACAAGGGCGGGACCGTCTGAGGCCGAAGTAGGCTGGGCTGGGCCCCCTCCCTTTGATCTCTGGTATTACTTAGTTTGACATTTCACTACAGGGTTGTATCGTGTCTTAGGGCTTTGGAAATTTCTATTTATTTCATCTTGTGTAAATGTTCTCATGACGGCTAAAAAACTGCATTCTGGACGCGTTCTAGTAGGGCGATCTGGGTCTAAAACGAAATCTAACCCTTTACGCAATAAAATTACGTCCTCAATGCAATTGAAAGGCCAGTGTCAGCTTTTCAATTTATGGGATAAAGGGAAAGATAAATCAGTTGAGATGCAGCCCCCAAGCGAAGTTCTAGAGTATAATATTTCTGAGCCAGCTAATATGGTTATTAACGTTTCCTCTAGTCTGAGCTTGGTTCCCAGTCAATCTCTGTTTATACCTGCTAGCCCCGAAATAGTAAGGGGTTCGCCTTTGATATCAAACGACTCGCAACTGAAATTGAATCCACTACTTGAGTTCTCGGGATGTAAGGTTCAGAAACCCGACATTACTGTCCCCCCCTCAAGCGTCTCTTATGGAAGCTCCCAAAGTTATAGTGAATACTAGCCCTTTGTCAGTTTTGCCGGCTAATCCGGCCATCCCAGAGAGTGATTTTACTTTACCAGATATTGATTTAACAGCTCACAAAGATCTGATGAGATCCTTACAGGGGAAATCTAGGGGTATCCCAAATACAAATGAAGTTATAACCATTTCAAGTGCGGGTCCTCTGAGTAGTACACCTTCTAATAAATTGGATTTTTCCCTCGCTCAACTAAATTTTACCTCCTGTTCTGGCCCTAATTTGAACAATCTAGCTGAGGGTTCTCCAAGTATTAATGGGAGGTTAATTTCCAATTCATTATCCTCTTTGGAATCTATACTATCTTCTATTCTGAGCCTACTTGAAAAATTTGTTGGAGGCTCTGAGTGTATTTTTGACACGGTAACTCAAATTTTAAGAGTACTTTTGCAAAATAAGAGTGGACCAGTGTCTGATTGCCTCCCAATGCCCGCTACCCCGTTGGAGATCCCTAATAAGAGTTCTCCGAGTGTTCAAGTAGTATTGGACTCAGCTCAAACGCCTCTCCAAACGGAAGGCCTAAAAGCAAAGAATCCAGTAGCTCTACCAGCTGACCTTAAGATTTTCAAGGCGGCTTCAGCTGGTGCTAATTGTATAGTTTCTCTTAATGATGAGATAGATGTAGTACCTACGTCCCCGGCCAATCAAAATTTTGAAACCCCTTCTCTCTTCCCTATATTTTCATTACAGTCAAAAAAAGAGGAGGAGATCACAACAGCAAATTCTGGAATGGTAGAAAAATCGATCCCCCTAAAACACAAAAAGATCAGAATAAAGAAGAGAAAACCCATTTGAAGATTTTCTAAAAAAAGACAGAGAAAACTTCTATTTGATAAAAGTTTGGAACCAATTCTAGAAGATCCCCCCCAGGCTGAGCAATCCTCTGCCTCTCAGGAAGATATGATTGCTTCCCCTAAGGTGGAACCAACATCTACAGGATTAGGTCCTATAAGTTCCACTAACCCCTTCCTCCCTAAGGTTTCGTTACCCCCTGTTAATCCTTTCCTTTCCTCTCTCAATCCTTCGGCAAGGCCTTTCCAAGATGCACCCTCAATTGCAGTTATTCCTCCTAAAGAAAAAATAAATGTAGATACTTTGTTTCTTGATTTTTCTCCCTTATTCGAAACTGATTTAATTCTAAATAGATCTGCCTTACTTATCTGTTTTAAAGAGATTGAAAGCTTAAAATTAATTCAAATGTCTGATTTGGACGTAGTATTTCTTCTTAACTCTTTGGTAGGGAGGTCTACAAGGGTGAAATTTCAATCTAAAGTGGTGCTAAATCTTATTCTACAGTGGGCTGAGGAATTACAAATCAGAGGGATAGATGTTACTCCATACTTCGGGGAAAAACTAATTCAAAGCGCTCTTTCCAATTTGTCATCTCCCTCTAATACTGGTTTGATGTTGTCTGATTGGTCTAGTTCTAGATAAATATGTGTGTCTAGAAATGAAAGGCAAGTTTCGTATAAAAATCCTCCTCCTCTTAAACAAACCTTGAAGGATGATCAGTCTAAATGGAGTTGGTTACCAGGAGTTTTATCGAGTAAATCTGCTTCCTGCCCCAAACCGCACTCAAATTTTTAACAGAGAGCTGAAGCTCATTTCCTGGAACACTGCAGGTTTTAAAGATCACAAGGAGAAATTATGTTTCTTGCGTTCCCTAGAGGCGGATATAATCTGTTTACAAGAAAAGTGGGTGGAAGGTAGATTATCTCTAGAAAAAGATTACTTTGTTTTGGAAAATAGCGCAACCTCCTCCAGAAGAGGCCATGCAAAGGGAGGAATAGCATGTTTGTTAACAAATAGAATAAAATGGAATTATTCACATTATCTTGATCCAGGGAAATTGTTCCAGGCAATAACCTTAAAAGATGTATTTAAGGATTGCCCTAATAGATCGCTTGTTGTGATAAACATCTATATTCCCCCAAACTGTTGTTTTAATGATGGTTTAAAAACACTTTTCTCCTTTCTAACTAAAACTATGGATACTACCCCGTCTCCTCATGTATTAATGTTTGGGGATTTGAATTGCAATATATCCAATTGTGGGCTGGATTTGTTTAGAAACAATCTTAGGGAAGAGACTCTGAATATACCATCGGCCCAGTTCCCTCCTAAAGTTAAAACTAACAAAAGAGGTAAACTGGTCCTAGAAGGCCTACATAAAGTTGACTGTTTAATAGTAAATGGGAGGCTCCCCTCTGACACCCCGGCAGCTTATACGCATAAATCAAATAAGGGAAAATCTATTATTGACTATATTATTGTAGATTATGCTTTCTTTTCCCTGTTGAAAGATATGAAAGTCATTGAGTCTAACCTTAGTGACCATAATGTGTTGATGCTTACAGTTTCCCTCAGTCCTCCAATAGTGGATTCTTGGAGTATGGATACGGATCTGGTGAATTTTGACTCCAACTCTGGGAAATGTTTCTGGAATTTTCGTTCCTTTGAAAGTTTGGTGTCCCTCTTGAATTCAACTGTCGAGAGTTTACCTCTCTGGGAGGGAAGAGAACTGTTGGGATTTGCTGACTTTTTAGAATTGGTAACTTCCATAGCTAAAAAGAAACCCTGCGTGAAAAAACCTTTAGCAGTCCCCTATCCCCTGCGGGCTATAAATATAGAAATAAATAAAGTAATAAGGGGGCAATATCTATCATTCACCCAAGAAGCCAACCATAAGTTGACAATTTTAAAAAGAAGGAGATCTAGGCTTAAGGCTCGTTTAAAACGCAATAAGGAAGACTCACTTTGGATACAACTGAGGGAAGCTTCTTATAACGGCCAAGCCAAGACTTTCTGGTCTTTAATTGGCAAGGGTTGTGGTACTAGAGCCAGTCCTACACCTATTGCCATTGAGGAACAGATTTGGGTCCAATATATTGAGAATTTGTACAGTAACAATAATTCACAATTATACAATGTGGAATCTTATTTTGTCTCACGTGTATTTGATTGTCCATCTGAAAAGGAAATTGAATTTGCTATTAAGAACATGCGTTCCTCTGGCGCGATGGGACCAGACGAAGTTCCCATCTCTGTATTAAAACAACAGAGTGAACTTTGGAGCAAAATCCTTTTTCCAGTGTTTAAATTTTGCTTTTCTAGCGGAATAGTCCCCCCCTCCTGGAAAGGAAGTATCATTGTTCCTTTATATAAAAAAGGGGCAAGAGATCTTCCCCAAAATTACCGTCAAATTGCTTTGCTTGATGCTATTGGTAAGGTTTTCGCAAAATGTATTCTTACCTTAATGAACCAATGGGTAACTGAGTTTAAAATCCTGCCTCTTGAACAAAGGGGTTTCAGGCAAAATCACGGAACTTTAGATAACTTGACGGCACTGCAAGTTATCACGGAAAAATATGTGAGAGTCCGTGGCGGGCAGGTATATGGCGCTTTTATTGACTTCTCCACCGCATTTGATAAAGTGGATAGAATATTGCTGTGGAGAAAGTTATTTGATTTAGGGATGCCCCCTTTTCTCATTAAGTTAATCCGCGCCCTCTACTCAGATACCTGGTGCAGAGTCCTGCTGGGAGGTGAACGTGGTTTATCTAAAATAATTCCTACATCTAATGGGTTAAAGCAAGGTTGCCTTTTGGCCCCTTTGCTTTTTTCCCTTTATACAGTTGATTTACCTCTTGCACTCTCAGCTTGCGCTGGTATTGCCCCGTCCTTGGGGGGAGTTCCGATTGCATGCCTTATGTATGCAGATGACATTTTGATTCTGGATCTTACCCCGAAGGGCTTGAATAATCGCTTGCAAGCGCTTTCTGAATACGCTGAAAACCATTACCTGTTGATAAACACTGCAAAAAGTAAAGTGATGTGTTTTTCTGGTAGGAAGAAACCTAAATTTCCTAACTTTCCTTGTGTAGTGGGGGGTCAAAAATTGGAACTTGTAAAGTCCTATACCTTCCTTGGTAAAATTGTCACAAGTAATCTAAGTGACAAAGCGCATATAGACAATAACTCCCGGAAGGCTATTTCACAGGGAAAGAGTCTAGTATCCTTGTATAAAGCCACAGGTAGAAGGCATTTCTTTATTCTACTAGATGTATTCAGAGCGAAAATTCCGGCCTCCCTGTTATACGGAATAGAGTTAATTGACCAAAAAAAGTGGAGTTTTTTAAACTCCTCGGAAGGAAAAAATTTGCGTATTTTATTATCTGTCGGCACAGCAAATTCTACTGCTTCCTTGAGACAGGAACTTGGCTTACGCAGTAGCTGGGTTCAAGGTTTGGCCAGTATCATAGGTTGGGTAGTAGGTATAGCAAAAAGTGAGTCTAATACCTTAAGACATCTCATAAAAAATGAATTGCTGGGAAACTTCAATGACCATTCCTTGATTGTAAAAAATTTCAGATTTGCCGTGGCCCTATTGAAACTGGATAAAGAGACTTTATTTTCTTTATCCTCCTATCAATTAAAAACCATCTTGAAGTCCTCCACATGGGAACTGGGGTTTAGACAGGATAGAGATTCCCGGCTGTTGAAAAAAGGTTGTACACCTGTTATTGAGTCCTGTATTTTGCGGAAAGCTCAACCTTATATGTACTGGAACATCTCTCATTGCGTTAGACGCTTAGTGAACTTAATAAGACAAGACCTGCTTCCGTTGAAATCGCTTTATGCCAGATGGTATGGCCACTCGGCACTCTGTGATCTTTGTCAGATGTATGACCAGGACTTAGATCATGTCATTTTTGTTTGTCCTGCCCTGATGTCTTTTAGGCGAAGATGGTTAAGACCAATTTGCCTACAACTCAACATTTTATCTGCTTCTTCATTTCAGGCGGCCCTGATTAACCCACCAAATGAAATGTTTTGTTTTAAACTGTACAGTTTCTTTAAATGTTTTTTGGACCTGTATTAGGATGGTAATTTTTTATTTGTTCCAAGTGCATAATTGACATTTTACGTGTTATTTGCTTTTGTATGTACATTTTGTCTTTTATGTGGACCTCATAAAGAGTTCCTTTATCATAATAAATAAAACTTGAACTTGAAACTTGAGTTACAGCCTTACGTGAAATGAGGAAATACATACACTGTCATATCCATTATATGCATATGTGCATGTCTTTAAACATATGTTTTCACGTTGTTTTAAATAGATAGGTGCTGTCAGGTAGGGAGTATCGGTACTTCAATTTTTTTTTAAAGGCGGAGGGTAGGGGTGACTGTATGCCTCAGCAGGATGCTTCCAATGGGAGCGGACCTTTTCCGGAGCAAACAGCCCGGTACTCGGATATTATGAGTGCCAGAACTTCATTATTTCTATTTCAAACACGGGCTTTGAAAGGCAGCAATCTTAGCATGGCCTTCACTCTCTAGAGCAATTTGATGATGCTAGGGTCTCCACGGGCCACTCTGCAGATGCCCAGGGTACACTGAGTCAGCTGCGTTTTAGAGCCAACTTGCTTAAAATGAAAAAGGTCAAACTTGAAGCCTTTTTATGCAAAGTGAATTAGTAATATATATATTACGTCTGGATCAAAAAAACGAAAGCACATGGCATCAGCTGCTAAGTGACATGCAGATTTCCCCTCTTCGAAATCGCCTATGGGGAGGCAACTCCCGTTCTACCCTCTCTGTAACTCACCCCCAAACCCCGTACCTCACACAATTACAGGTCTTCCCGGGGTGGTGGTTGATACCCTCTAGCTCCCTTTTATGAAAATCACACAACAATGCTACTCTCGACGCCTTACCACCCCATCCCAATGTCCAGAAGCCGCAGATCCCTCTGTCTTATGTGCAGAGACACCACCAAATCAAAGCAACTAGACAGTATCAGCTAATCGGTCTGCGACTCATCCGAGACATATTTTTCAGCCCCCTAATGAGAGCACCATAATGTGATTCTAGTCTTTATTGCCCTTTGCCCATACAAGTTCCCAGTTGCTCACATTCTGAGGCAGACTCCTTCTGTGCGCGGCCATCCTTCGCCAAAGGTAACTTCAGCCTCTCCCTGGGGGTGATCTGCTCTCTCAAAATATAATTAAAGTTCATTGAACTTGACCAGGTAGACGCTTCCGCACCCACCACTGTCAACAAAATGCGTCTGTCTTCTATTTCTGCAAATCGCAATGCCGAGAGCATTTCCCAGCCGGCCGACTTACTGCTTCCTTCCTTTCCATTTCTTTTCACGGTTTCTTTCATTCGCCCATCTCTCACTTTTTAATTAGTGCTCTGTTTTCTTCATTATTTTTCTTTATTTTAATATTTCCCTTTAAATTACCTTTCTTCTCTCCGATCCTCATTGTAACCTCTATTCGCTCTGTGTCGTCCCTTTCGCAGGCATCCCACCCCCTTCCTCTCCAGCGCCTGCCTTCTCTCTGCCCACGCATCACTCTCTCACGTTCCATTATTCTCCAGCTGCCTCAGTCTGCCTCGTCTTCCTCATCCTCCCTATGACAGTCCTTCTCTCACTTCAGGGCTTACTTCTTCTTTCCCTGTACTCCACAGTTTCCTTCTCTCAATGCGTAATTCTTTTTCTTCCTTCTTTTTTCCCTTTAAATTACCTTTCTTCTCTCCGATCCTCATTATAACCTCTATTCGCTGTCGTCCCTTTCTCCTATCTTTTTCTCTCACTTTTTCTCATCTACCCACAGTTTTCTTTCTTTCCATCTTATGTCCTTCCCTCCCTTGTCATACACCCCGTCCTTCCTCAGCATCTTTCTTTCACTATTTAATTCATTCACTTTTTCCTCTCTTTTTAAAGTCTTCAGACCCATCTTCCTATTCGATGTTCCTTTCTTTGCAATTTCATTCTATCGCTGTAAATCACAGAACTCACTACCCAGGGGTAGAACCGACTCTGAAACAACGCACAAGGAACAGTCGCACGGGCAATTGTTTAACTCACAATCACCACAAGAAGCCTTCCATCCGTTTCTAAAAAACACAAAAGACCCAAAACTGTAGCAAATGCAGACATACCGAATTTGTGTACTAAACTCACCAACAAACATTGACATGCGTATAAAACAATACAAGACAACACTGAAGGATTAAAGAAGAAAGTTAATCCACCCGAAAACTAACTGACAATCAGAAACATTATAACTAAACGTGCGACACTGGTTATAGCAGTGTATATTGAACTAAATGCAGAAAAACAGCCTACACTTTAAGTGTAATAATACTAAGAAAATAGAGACTTAATTTATTTTATATGTGCACATAAACCCAGCTGCTCATTTTATCGACCGCAGAAACATGAGAGGCTGCGTCGGCCCTAAGGGTCTCCAGCGTGTTAACTGCATATCACAGGTAGATCGGTCGTCAGCGCTTTAACCCTCTGAGCTAGCTTTATTAATCCAGCTATCAGCAAACAACAAATTGCACATTCATGAACTGTACATATATTGTGGGAGTAACCCAACATCATTTCTTGGCCTTTCATCATGTATAATTTACGTGTAATCTGGGGTCATTTGAGCACGAACACTAGTACAGATGAGAGGAAATAAATAACAAAAGCCCTCTGCTTGCATGCTACTTTCGCGGCTCCTTTGATGTGCGTCCATTTGCCACCAGCCACTTAGCCACTTAGCCAATTTGTGTGCAGGCGCCGCCTCTGCTGGCAGGCTTCAGCACACCAGGCTGCACACCACTCACCCCCCAGTCACTTCATCCGCGCCCACTTCACACGCGCTCTGCAGGTCATAAACAGGACCATCTGCTCCACTCCCAGCACTGCATGACCATCTTCAAAGCTACTTGTAACACGAGCTGCCCTCAGACGTTCCAAGACACACACTTTTAATGCTTCTGAGGTCGATAACATGAGCCCCGTTGCATTGACACACACTGCCCTCACACACACAAGTTACTGTCACACACACAATGCTCTCAGACACACAGGCACACACAGGCACTGTTCACACACAATGCTCTCAGACACACAGGCACTGTTCACACACAGGCACTGTTCACACACACAGATGCAGCTCACACACACAGGCACTTCACACACACACCGGCACTTCACACACACACCGGCACTTCACACACACACCGGCACTGCGTGCAGACACACAGCCAAGGGTGCCAGGTAAAATGTATAAATAGGGATGGTTTTAAAAGAAATTTGCACTTGTTGTGCCTTTCTGCCCTCTACATCATCACTCAGCGCTACCCCAGCATCACTCAGCACCACCACATTATCACTCAGCATCACCACATTATCACTCAGCACCACCACATTATCACTCCGCACCACCACATTATCACTCAGCACCACCACATTATCACTCAGCGCCACCACATTATCACTCAGCACCACCACATTATCACTCAGCACCACCACATTATCACTCTGCACCACCACATTATCACTCTGCACCACCACATTATCACTCTGCACCACCACATTATCACTCAGCACCACCTCAGCACCATCACATTATCATTCAGCACCACCACAGCATCATTCAGCACCACCACAGCATCATTCAGCACCACCACAGCATCACTCAGCACCACCACAGCATCACTCAGCACCACCACAGCATCACTCAGCGCCACCTCAGCATCACTCAGCGCCACCTCAGCATCACTCAGCACCACCACAGCACCACTCAGCACCACCACGCGCCACCCCAGCATCAATCAGCATCACCACAGCACCACCACATCATCACCACATCATCACTCAGCGCTACCCCAGCATCACTCAGCACCACCACATTATCACTCAGCCCCACCACAGCACCACTCAGCACCACCACAGCACCACTCAGCACCACCACAGCACCACTCAGCACCACCACAGCACCACTCAGCACCACCACACCACCACATTATCACCCAGCACCACCACATTATCACTTAGCACCACCACATTATCACTCAGCACCACCACAGCACCACTCAGCACCACCACAACACCACTCAGCACCACCACAGCACCACTCAACACCACCACTCAGCACCACCACTCAGCACCACCACAGCACCACTCAGCACCACCACAGCACCACTCAGCACGACCACAGCATCACTCAGCGCCACCTCAGCATCACTCAGCGCCACCTCAGCATCACTCAGCACCACCACAGCACCACTCAGCACCACCACGCGCCACCCCAGCAACACTCAGCACCACCACATCATCACCACATCATCACTCAGCGCTACCCCAGCATCACTCAGCACCACCACATTATCACTCAGCACCACCACAGCACCACTCAGCACCACCACAGCACCACTCAACACCACCACTCAGCACCACCACTCAGCACCACCACAGCACCACTCAGCACCACCACAGCACCACTCAGCACCACCACAGCATCACTCAGCGCCACCTCAGCATCACTCAGCGCCACCTCAGCATCACTCAGCGCCACCTCAGCATCACTCAGCACCACCACAGCACCACTCAGCACCACCACGCGCCACCCCAGCAACACTCAGCACCACCACAGCACCACCACATCATCACCACATCATCACTCAGCGCTACCCCAGCATCACTCAGCACCACCACATTATCACTCAGCACCACCACAGCACCACTCAGCACCACCACAGCACCACTCAGCACCACCACAGCACCACTCAGCACCACAACAGCACCACTCAGCACCACCACATTATCACTCAGCACCACCTCAGCACCACCACAGCACCACTCAGCACCACACACCACTCAGCACCACACACCACTCAGCACCACCACAGCACCACTCAGCACCACCACTCAGCACCACCACTCAGCACCACCACTCAGCACCACCACTCAGCACCACCACTCAGCACCACCACAGCACCACCGCAGCACCACCGCAGCACCACCACAGCACCACTCAGCAGCACCACTCAGCACCACCACAGCACCAACCAGCACCACCACATTATCACTTAGCACCACCACATTATCACTCAGCACCACCACAACACCACTCAGTACCACCACAGCACCACTCAGCACCACCACTCAGCACCACCACAGCACCACTCAGCACCACCACAGCACCACCGCAGCATCACTCAGCACCACCACAGCATCACTCAGCACCACCACAGCATCACTCAGCATCACTCAGCACCACCACAGCACCACTCAGCACCACCACAGCATCACTCAGCACCACCACAGCATCACTCAGCGCAACCCCAGGTTATAGGTGTGCCATTTGCGAAAGTTATAACTATTGGCATTGTAAAGGACAAAGCTATTAATTTACCTATTTTCAAAACCAACACATAAATAAAAAAATTGTCATTTACAAGACCAATAGCTCAAACTTTCCTAATGCGAGACCTATTGCATTGCAAATGCTTATTTTAATATACTGATCCGAGTGGGTAATTAAAAAAAATTAAGTAGTGCAAATTTCATTTTAAAAAAAAAGGTGAGGGGTAAGCAACACAGAGGGAGTGGCTAGGGAAAAGTAGAGGAGGGTAGTACAGAAACAGCAAAGAGGACAGATAAAAAGTACATGACTTGGGCAACATCGAGCGTGTGCGGAAGGAAAGCTCAGGGGCAAGAGAGCAAAGTGGAGCTGGGTATGAGAAGCAAATGGGCAAGAAAGTAAATGGAGGCCGAAGGATATGATGGTAAGAGCAACTCTGCAGGAACGGGGTGACGGGCATAGGCAAGAAAGCAGCAAAGTGCAGGGAAGAAAAGAGGTACATGAGGGAGACAGCTGGAAAATGCACGCACTCTCACGAAGTGCTTAATCAAAAAGAAAAAAAAGTAGTGCCTGAATATTAAGAAGTGGATGGATACAAGTAATGAGGGTGCTCCAGGAACAAACACAGACGGAGCAAGAAAAGCCCAGGCAACTTAACAAATGAAAAACAAGCAAATGGTAAGCAATGAGCAGGCTCTAAGCCCACTGTAAGCTGACATTAGGTATTTTTTGCAAACCTACGACTCAAGCGGTCTAGTTCGCAAGATGTAAAAAGAGTACTCCTGACCCTGAAAACTTTACAGAGTATGATTCAGGAAGTTCAAATAATGAAAGATCAACTTAACAGCCATGTTTATCTAAGCAATCGGGAAGATATTCAGGATTTGCACATAATTTTTTGCATTCCTTTATTAGGAAAAACAGTATCCAATACGAAAGGAAACTGTGCATACAGACGCTCTACTCAGACAAACAGTGGAAGTTAAAGCAAAAATAACACAAATATTCGTTCCGTGGAGTACACATACATACATTTGCGTCAAAAGAAATGCTTAAAAAAACACCTGTGTCCCACACCCCAAAAATACAAGTGAATGTCAGATGGGTCCTGCGGCCTCAGCCCACACTAGAAACCCGTATAGCTTTGGTGAAATTGTGTCCATCAAAAGAAAGGTGTATATATAGAAAAACATATGGTGTCAAGGGACAGATCCCCCACCCCCATAACGAGGGCAATGCTCGGAAGCAACCCACCGGAGCTTGTTGAATAGTGCTTTCCAGCTGACTAGTGTTATCGTCATTGCCACTTTCCTATTCAGGCTTGAAGAACCCATATAGTAAAAGCATACCTATCTATACAAGATGAGTGTAATGGACTTATCCAATCTAAAGTCCTATATTTCTCTTCTGCGCATAAAAATGTAATAAGGTCCTCAGACTGCTACAGTTAATTCCTTACTCTCAGTAAAGAAATTTAACAAGCATTTACAATGCAATGGTCTCGTCTTTGTTAAAGTTAGAGCTATTGGCATTCCAAATGTCATTTTTTTCATTTATTAGGCCGAGCCTAGACAAAAGCAGTGCGAAGCACTGCTCTCTAGCTCGACAACTATAGTCGCCCTGTTTTGGGAATGTGGACGCAAGTCGGACGCGCGCTTTTTCCGACTCGGATTTGTCCTCGGGAGCGCGCTGGCTGGTTGCTGTGTGGGCGTGCTTTCGCTCAACGCGCTGAATTAGAAATTAAATGCTTACCCTTGTCTTTTTGTACTAATCGGCAAGTAAATGGACACACACACAGCCACACTCATGCATGTACACACACACACACACACACACACACGCACGGGCGCAACAGGCACACTCACGCAGGCACACACACTCACGCGTGCAGGCACACACACACGCTCCTCACCGCTGCTGTTGGGGGACAATGATTCATGGAGCTCCGGGTCCTCTGCTCCCGATGGATGGGCGGGCGGGGGCGACGCTACCAGGGGCTCCAGACCAGGGACAGGCTGACAACTTGCAGCCTGGTAACTTTCTGCGGGAACGGCAGCTGCGATGCACGGGCAGGGCAGGACGGCAGCTGCGCAGAATTCGTAGCCCCTGCTCTTCGGCTGCCTCCAAGGCTCCGCCCTGCTAGCGCGCCATTGGCTGAGCGCCCTTCAGCGCTGGATCGTTTAAAGAAGGACAGAGTCGGCACGGACCATCTGTAACTCAATTGCAAGATAGCTTCATAATTGATATCAATGATTAAAATCCCTGAAGTCAGTCCTTTGTAAAGCAAATTTTTTTTTCCAGCTCTCCGGCGTGCCTCCGAGTGTGGTGACCCCGCTACACCCACACCGGTCGGGCCCAGTGTAAAGTCCAGCACTCGCGGTCTTCCCCGCTCACCTCATGTCTCCTGAGCCAGGTGCACCACCTTCTATCGCCGGAGGGCAGCTGCTGAGTCTTTCCACAATGCAGCAGAGGCAGGCCTGCAGCGTTGCAGAGCCGGCGTCCGCAGCTCTCTGTCGTGCACCCGCCAGTGGGGTGGGGGGTTCTATCAGAGGCACAACCCCCGCCAATGGAGATCCGCCGCACAGTCTCTGGTCAGCGCCACCTCAGTCATCTGTCGTCTTGCCTTGGGTCAGGAGGAAACGCCATGTCTCACCTTCAGGATTCTCGGGCGGGGGCCACATACCTCTGCGTCAGCAACTCCAGGAGGCGAGCACAGCAACTCCGCCGAAATACGCCAACAGGACCCAAGCATGTCCGCCAGCAGTCGCTGTTGTCGCTTCCCTGGCCAGGTCGCCTCAGGAAAGGCAGCCGTTCGAGCACAGGAACACAGGTAGGCCCACATTTCATAGTCTCAGTCTTTTGCCACTTTTCGTACTCCTAGCCACCCTCGGACCCCAGGGAGCCGCCACAGCTTTGCCTCAAACACAGTATGGGGAGGCAGTCATTTTAGGCTTGAGTTCACAGCAGGATATTTATGGCTTTATGAGGCTCAGTCGGAGCTCGTTCAAATGGCGTCTGCCATTTTAGCCATCCTGGCCATGCCCCCGCCCTCCCTCTCCCCCCCCCCTTCCCGACTTGTACTGAGATTGTAGTTTTAATTTCATGCAGAACAAGAAGATGAAGACATGGCTAGTTCTTTTTTGCTGCAACCCGTTTTACTGCTGCCTCTGTTCTCTCACCCCTCTTCCCATGCTTCTACTGTCACATTCCAGCCTCTTCACTTGCACATTTTTCTGTAGTAAAAACAATCCCATCCTTGTTTTGTTAGATAGTGCTTTGTTAGACACTTTGGTCGTTTCGATGCGCTGTTTAAGACAGGTGCTACTTTTACTCACTACAATGGTATTCAATTTACCGACCCTGGAAGGATGGAGGCCTGCGGCCCCCTTGGCGGGATCTGAACTTGGGAACTGCAGAACACTGCAAGTATCGCGCCTTTTCTTTTCACAAATAACTTTATGCTGTCTCAGCTGCAGTTATTTCTTAGCTGGAAGAATGCCAATGCACTTTTTGTAGGCCCTTTTGTGTCCCCCCTCTAGCCTCAGAAACCGTTTTTCACCCTGTTGCTCTCCACAGATTTCATCTCAACACTCTTTTTTAATTATTGTTCGCCATTGCCTTTGCACTTCCTTTCCCAATTTAAATGTACATGGATAACATAAAGGTGCTTAAACAACAAAAACCACTTGCTTGTTTATCCCTAAAACTACCTGTCCAAAGGATCCGTCTAGGTTGGCTCGCAGTCAGACGCTGCCTAAATTAGAAATCCCCAGACCTAGGCTTCTAGCAGTGTAACCGGTAACAACTATTTGTCAAACATTTTCGAAGCGATATTTTTAGGGCTTTTGTATTGCATTTTGCTTCTAATCTTTTGATTATAATTTTATTGCACTTTAATTTGTGGTCAAATGTAACGCTTTTCGTACAACTGCTGGAGTTTTAGTGCACAGAACCCCTGCTACCGTTCGAGGCGACAGGGTGTTTTTTGATAGTCATGAATAAAATACAAGAATGAATATGTTGAAAGTGAGTATGTAACCGTCATTTGTACACATGTGCTGGGTGTTTAGCCCTGATCTGCAGCATGCATGGTACAGAGAACTCACCCCTAGTGGTCAGGTTTCTTCTGGAAATGAGTACATCTGTGACATGTGTTGCAGTCTTCATATGATGCTAAACTGGGGCTCAAAATGCTGAAGGGATCTGTAAAATATGGAACGCTGTTGGACATTTTTTTTAATCCGGCTGGTTTCCTTCTCCTTTCAGGCTGTCTCATCCATTTTTGCCTCTTCACCATCCCTCCTCTATCCTGCTGGTCATTCCTATTTTTCCATTCCCCTTTGCTATTTTCCTTCATATTACTGCCCCCTCTCCCTTCTGTGTTTTACAGTTTCTACATTGTCCTCTAGCCTCTATTAAACTTATGCACCTCATCCCTCCATCCCCCCCCCTGACGTGTCCCCCTTTTCCTCACAACCCCTTCACACTTCATCCTCTGACTGGCCGTGTCCCCACTATCTATCTATCGCCCTCACTCGCCCTCACTCACTCTATCGGCCTCACCACAGTATCACTCGTCACCACCACAGCATCAATCTGTGCAAACATTCAACAACAACTGGTTCAAATATGTTCTCTCAATGTTTCAAGCTTTATTACAAATGTCACAAAAAGATGTTAATATTTTACTTCTGTTCTTGGATTTTCGTCACAATAAAATACACTGAACATAATCTTCACAAAAGTTACTTACAAACGTTTAAGCTATTGCCATTATAAATTACAATAACTTTTATTTAAGTATTAATTATTTTTAAAAAGCCATTGCTTTGTAATATCAATACATCCAAGTCACATAAATACAACATATTTCATTACAAATGCTATAGGTGTCACATTTGCGAAAGTTAAAACTATTGGCATTGTAAATTACAAAGCTATTAATTTCGCTATTTTCAAAACGAACACATAAATAAAAAATGTGTCATTTACAATACCAATAGCTCAAACTTTCCTAATGCGAGACCTATTGCATTGCAAATGCTTGTTTTTTTTAAAACCGATAAATATATGGTATTGTCAATTACAATTGCAATAGGTAAGCATTAGAGAGTAGTAGAGAGTAATAGCTTAAATTCTCACAAATGCGAGACCTATTGCATTTGCACCCACACACACACAGAGCCCCACACACACACTGCCCCAACACACACACACTGCCCCCCCACACACAGCCCCCCACACACACAGCCCCCCCCCCACACACACACAGCCCCCACACACCCACAGCCCCCCACACACACACCCACACACACCCCCCCACACACACAGCCGCACACACACAAAGAGCCACCCACATACACACAGAGCCACCCACACACACACAGAGCCACCCACACACACACAGAGCCACCCACACACACACAGAGCCACCCACACACACACAGAGCCACCCACACACACACAGAGCCACCCACACACACACAGAGCCACCCACCCACACACACACAGAGCCACCCACACACACACACACAGAGCCACCCACACACACACACACAGAGCCACCCACACACACACACAGAGCCACCCACACACACACAGAGCCACCCACACACACACAGAGCCACCCACACACACACAGAGCCACCCACACACACACAGAGCCACACACACAGAGCCACCCACACACACACAGAGCCACCCACACACACACAGAGCCACCCACACACACACAGAGCCACACACACAGAGCCACCCACACACACACAGAGCCACCCACACACACACAGAGCCACCCACACACACACAGAGCCACCCACACACACACAGAGCCACCCACACACACACAGAGCCACCCACACACACACAGAGCCACACACACACACAGAGCCACACACTCACACACAGAGCCACACACACACACACACACACACACACACACAAAGCCACACATACACAGAGCCACACATACACAGAGCCACACACACACAGAGCCACACACACACAGAGCCACACACACACAGCCACACACACACAGCCACACACACAGAGCTACACACACACACAGCCACTTACACGCTAGCTCTAAAGTAATTGAAGTGAAGTGCTGATCTTCTATACCTAGTTTTGTTATGTGTTTTATATCTCGCATTGACGTACATGCACTTTGTATTGTCAGAACTGTCTCCAGCTAAGACCAATCAACTGTTTTACATAATTATATTCTTTCACATGCACAATCAGGGGGGCAGAGGCAAGAAAAGCGAGCAAAACCAGGGGGCAGAGGGCAAGAAAAACGAGCACAACCAGGGAACAGGGGCAAGAAAAACAAATACAAGCAGGGGCAGAGGCAAGAAAAACGAGCACAACCAGGGAACAGATGCAAGAAAAGCGTGCACAACCAGGGGGCAGAGGCAAGAAAAGCGAGCACATCCAGGGAACAGAGGCAAGAAAAGCGAGCACAACCAGGGAACGGACGCAAGAAAAGCGAGCACAACCAGGGGGCAGAGGCAAGAAAAGCGAGCACAACCAGGGAACAGAGGCAAGAAAAGCTAGCACAACCAGGGGGCAGTGGCAAGAAAAGCGAGCACAACCAGGGAACAGAGGCAAGAAAAGCGAGCACAACCAAGGGCAGAGGCCAGAAAAGCAAGCACAACCAGGGAACAGAGGCAAGACAAGATGGATGCCCAAAAGCAAATATAAAGAAAAAACAAAATGGGCGTTATCCCTCAATGAACATATCAGAGATTTACCAGAGATTTACCTCCCGACTCTGACACATCACACTTGCAAGAGACGAGTTGAGACGAATCTCACGTTAACTTTTGATAAGCCTCCAACCAGATAAAAGCTACGAGCAATTGACTTCCTGGCAGCGCTCGCACTTTACTCGCCTCTGGCTCTCGTGCTCTGCTGTAGGAGTCTCCCTGCGCCGGCCGGCGGGGTGTTTTTGTCCGTACCCCGCTCTCACGTGCTGGGTGTGGTGGGAAGGCCTTGACAGCCCCTGTGTGGCATTTTACCGCTTCAAGCTACTCGCGCTGTAGCCACTCCGCTCCCGACTTTCCCAGGTGACCTCCGGGGGGCTAGCGGGATCTCTGCTGCTGAGGCCCCGTGTCTGCAGCCATCGCCGCCCCGAGCGTGGGATACCTCGAGGACCAAGCTCGGGTTCTTGGGCATCTGTAGCACGATCCTCCTCTCATTAGTTTGTGCCTCCAATAAGCTAGCCCTGGTCCCCAACCGTCTTCCAGCCCGTCGATGCTGTACGCGTGCCGGTCACTGTTTCTCGTGCCCACAGTTCCAGCACACCGAGCATCTTCACCAAGGCAAGGGAGCCCCGGGAGCAGAGAGCATCTTCACAGCTGAGGCGGGGATAAGCTAATGCACCAAGGTAGTTGGAGTGGAGTCTGAAGATGCACCTTTTCTTGTCACTCCCGATGGGCAGGTCCATTCCTCGGTGCCCTGCAGATAGGAATTACTCCAGCCCACGCCTCGTGTGACGGAGCAGCCCCATGTCTCAGGCTTTACAGCGCTGCTTCCCCTGACAGCCGCGTCTCGGAGCTGGCAGCTCGTGCGCACATGCAACAGCAGGCAGCAGATGTCCGGGATTAACTGCTCATTCAAAACCAATTAATAAAGCTGCTCCCCGATCCACCCGGTGACGTTCCCACAGGAGCAGGGCCGCAGAACCGTCCAGAGCCGCAAAGCAGCCGCCAGATGTCTGAAAAATGTAAACATATCACATACTCCGGCTGGGACGCGGGAACCAGAGGCGTCTCAACGCACACCTCGAGAGCAACCCGTGCTGTCCCCGCCCCCACGCTCTGCTTACGGCAACACTCTGAAAGAAGGGTCTCAATAAATAGCTTAGCTATTTCGTTTGTGCCGTGACCCCTGACTATTTGAACTGAAAGTCTCAAGAAATTAACTAAATGTAGGGAAATGGAACGGAATGAGTTAAAGCCCCGTCCTTTTCAGATTGGGGGGCGTGTTTTTGTTGATTGACTGAAGACGTCACAGAGAGAAAGGACCGAAAAAACACACCCCTCAATCTGAAAAAGACGGGGCTTAAATGGAAAGACAAACCTCTTCTCCAATGGCTGGCCAGCATTTAGGAGGCCAGCCAATGGAGAAGAGGGGCAGGTTTAAGCCCCACTACTAGAAAACATAAAATCTCGCCAGCGAGACTGCGCAAGCGCAGCCTACGCTAGCCGAGACCTAAAAATGAGTCCGCGTGGTGTTTCCCAACTTCTTTAATATATGTCTCCCGAGCTCATGATTAAAACAGAATACCATGTTTAGACCACGGTGTTAGGAGTCGCCGACACGTATTATTGCCATCGTGAACTGCCAGGCAGTGTCATTAGGCTGAGCGGACCCATGTGCTACCCAACTGTACACCGTACCTACAGGAAGAGAAAAGGGGCTAGGGGAGGAGTAACAAGAAATAACAAAATGAGAAAACAGGTAAAAATGTACTCACATAGTAAACAAAAAATGCATAAATACTTAGACATATTTACTACGAAGCAACCAGGTGTAAACCTACTAGTGGGCAATGATAAGTTTTTGAGGAAATTGAAAAACTGAGCTGCCTAAAATTAAAACAGAGTGATAATGAATACTATTTATGCAGGTGCTGTTTGTGATAGATAATTTCCATACCATACCTGGAAATCCAAAATGCTCCATTTACACCAACATACATTAATGGTATGGATGCAGAGAAGTACAGCTCGGGTATGTACCTGTGCGCATGTACCGAATTTACAAAAAGATCGTAATAAGGCTGCACCCTCCCCGGGTTTACATTCACACATATTCTACTGAACTATTATCACGAGACACACAAGTCTCTAATAGTCTCATACATTAAAATTCACCATCCTGCGGTTCGCTCAAATAAGCAATACTTTAAAGGGATAAATGCCACACTACAAAAAAAAAAAACGGATAGTAGAGCTCACGGCTCAACTTTGGTGCCAGTGGTCATTGTTCAAAAGACACTGCTGATGGTCCATTGGGAATTCAAATCAGCTCCCCAGAACCATGCGGCAAACGGTCATACACTAAACCATTACCATTGCGGGGCGCAGTCTTGGACTTATGCTAAAACCAAGTTGGCCGTCCGCTATACAAAGAACAGGAAAAAATAATCTGCATTGTATATCACAGAGACGCGTCTTTGAGTTAACCCATCTGTCCTGCCCCATTATTAGGGCAGTCGTACTCATTTCTTTTGTGAGCTTACATTTTAGACAGAATGAATGCCAGGACAAAAATAAACTTTACTGGGTGCTGTGTGCAAGTTGCATGACTTGCACAGTATTAAGGAGGAGTTTACTATTCCCAGTAAAATCTACTCACCTAGGTGTTCTGCGATCTCCTTATGTCCAAGGGAGTATTGATCTTTACAGAACCAGGCCTCTTATTAGAGCCATACATTCTTCTCGCCCTCCCAAGGGAAAACTAAAGAGGCTAACTATGCAAGGTTCGAAGGAGTGGATACATTTGTAATTACTAGTACGAGTCTGAGCCCTTGAAGCGACAGTAGGTTGTGGTAGACTTTCCCAGTTTGTTGACAAGTTCTAGGTCCCTGTCTGTCCTTTTTCCAGCTTCAGCTTGGTTAATGCATAATGATCAGAACCTCCACTTTCATTTCCACTACCAAATTACCTTTCCAATTAAAAGAAATGCTCTGGCCCATTGGTTAGCAAACCAGACGTTTTGTGTAGCAGATAGGATGTGATGTTGCATTTTCGCTAGACCTTTGGTGAATCGGATTGGTGACGGTACAACGCGTACCGTCACAACGCGTGCTGTTACAACGCGTCCCTTACAACGCAAGTCCTTACCACGACTTGCGTTGGGGGCGCGGATATCGAATGGTATAATTTACTATTCTAACACCAGTCCCCGTGGACACTAGGGAAGGTGTTGGAATAGTAAATTTACTATTTTTAATCTTCTAGCGCCCTCCAGCGCAAGTCGTGGTAACGACTTGCGTTGTTACGGACGCGTCGTAACAGCACCGCGTTGTAACATCCGCGTTGTAACGGATGTTTCCCGGTGAATCATCCTGAGCCTCATTTCTCCTGTTAAATCTTATATACACTTGGGGGCAACAAAGTAGACAATACAATCCATGCACTGACTTATTTGCTGTAGTGGCTTACCCTCTCTCATTTACCAACACGAGAGAATGCGGAAGGTGAAGTTCTCCCAAGATGAATGGGACCACTCCAGTTGGCACCCAAATGCTCCCTCCCTCTAAGGTGCAAGTGACCAACGATGGACTAGCCTTTTATAATCAACGGTAGGGGACGCTGTTAGCCTGGCTACTATGGTCTGAGGGACCTAACTGAAAGGGAGTGTTGACCCTCATACCTTGGAGGCCTTGTTGCAGTTTTGCAAACCTTAAGCAAGTGGCCTTCCTGGTCCTTTTGTAAACTCACAATTTTGCTAAGCTCTTTGGAGTGTGTTACATAGTGCATAGGACGATGCTTTCATTCTTATCTACCACCAATAGCCAGGAATCTAGGCCGGTCTCTTACAAAACAATGTAGTGCCTCCAGGCTGCACTAATCAGTGGGAGTGCCTTCTAATTGATCAGGAAGAGTAAGTTACACCTTTGGAGGCTTTTCATATTTCCCATAGAGGCAGCTCATGCCTTTGGTTCCACGCCGGGAGCTCCCTGTATAGCAACTCCCCATGAGATGGCCACAACTCGAGTTGTGGTCTTAGTCATTTTTACTGTTGACAGACTTCATTGTGGGTCCGATACTTACTAAATAACATATACGAACACTGTTAAATCTCCCAAAAGGATTACTATTTGTTAAATTTTGGGGTATTATACCTGTCTACACAAGATTACGAAACTCATTTCTGTTGCTTGTCAAAAAAGCATTTAAGCCTTGAGAACCCTGGCTAGCTGGAAAAAACGTGTTGGTTTTCAAAAGATGACTGATTTATGTTATTCGAAGTTCACTCTTGACTGATAATTGATTCATGTTTTTGTTTAAGATGAGTAAAGCAAAGGATTTGATTGAAGCATGTCCATCTGGAGAAAATATATCATTTAAATGAACTGTTTTGTGGAAAATAAGACATCAATTACTACTTTACAAGAATGAATTGTTTCTTCAATTCATTGGACTGTTGTTTTGATTAATAATAATATTGTTTTAGTGCCTTCAATTTTGTGTAAAGTCTGTGCGTTATGTTATTGGAGACTGAGCACATGTGCAAATCTAGAACTTCGCCACAAAGTGTCCCAGTGAAAATCGTTTCTCACCTTTTTTAATTATGAATGTGTGAATCAACCGCTTCCTTGCCATCCCACAGCTGTGAACATGGTGCAGGAAGCCCCCAAGGACTCTCAGAACCTACTCATCATCGTTGGTGTGGTGGTGCCAGTGTGCCTTGTGATGATCATAGTCGTCATATTGTACTGGAAGCTTTGTCGATCCAATAAGCTAGAGTTCCAGCCAGACACTATGAGCAACATTCAGCAGAGGCAAAAGGTAAGATTATCATGGCAAATAAGGGGGCCTGTGTGTACTGAAGGGGAGGGCTCTCCCAAAGAACAGCAACCAGACGTATTGCAAAAGTTGTAAATCGGCAGTAAACAAATCAGTAATTACTTATGTTCGGCCCACTCTACTTAGTAGTCGTTATTTTGCGATTAGTGCACCCATGCATTCCACCATTCACTTTAAGGAGTCAAACAAAACTAAAGAATTTAGAGGGCTATCTCTAATACTTCTTACCAGCAGCTCTAGTGTTGTCTTTCGCTGTCTCCGAGGCAGGATTGTTGGTTGTATCCTTAATGGCGTGCTTAATCTGTGCTGTTCACCTAATCTGATGGAGACTTCTAGCCGCAGATTATTTACCTTATAACTTTCCCCAGGCGTCAAACTGGATCCAAAATTAGATAGGTGGCATTGAAAGGCTGTGCGTGATGTCGTCCACACCGGAAGCAACGTGTGGGGTGCCTATATAGGCACCACTCCAGCACGCTTAAGTCAGTTCTTTTTTTCTTTCCGCCCCAGTCAGCGAAGATCCAGAGATTATGCAGTGGTTACTTACTTTGTCTACTGTGATAACTGATTTGTAATCACTGCTACGTGCTTGTTTCTCAAATGAACTTCTAAGTCTTTCAGCGTAACAATTTTCTTTTAGAATTCTTCTGTAGATGTATTCTGTTTACTCATTTTTTTTGATAATCAATTTTATTGATTTTTAGAAAACAAATGTTGGTACTGACCGCACAGTATAGAGATTTTGCATATTGGATAAAATGGAGGCATCTGTTGTGTAATCATACAGTAGGCACACTGATTAAGCACTTTATATAGCGAAAAGAAAGCATTTTGTCGAAGGCAAAAGTCCATCGCTGCGGACCCCTCTAACCCTTTTGATCAACCCACTTAACCTAAACACTCTTTGGTATTTGGCTAGGCAACCCCTAGCCTTACATAAAGGTTTCTCTTGAGCTGCACCCCAATCCACCCCTCTGCGCCACCTAGCTATTGTAGGGGGGGTCAGTCAGCTTGCATCCAGGCCGTGGCAATATCGTGTTTGGCCACCATGATGGCTGTCCCCAAGAATCATTTGTCTGCACTGGACCTGTCTAGACCGCCCATAACGCCCAGGAGGAGGCGCATAGGATCGTGAGGTACATGCCAGCCCAAGATGTGTGTGATTCTATTTTGTCCCAGTATTTTATGAGGCAGGGGCACGACCAGACCTGACCACGTGTTAGAAGTCTGCTGGTTGGTGCCTGCAGCGAGCACATTTGGGCGAGGTGCGTAGCCCTGCTCTGTGCAGTTGCTCTGTGGTAAGGTATGCAGTGTGCAGGTAGTAGATCTGGACAAGTCAGAGTCTGGCAGAGGTAGTGCCTGTTTTGGGAGCCATAATGGAATCCCGACAGTCTTCATCTTCAAGGGGGCCCAATCCATCCTCCCAGCAAACTCTAAGCGAGTCCAGAGACGGGGGGCTGCTGCTTGTGAGGGTGTGGTGCAGATGTGATTGCCTCTTTTCCGGAGATTTCCCATCATGACCTGTGCTTCCGGTGGACTGAATTCAGGGAGTGTGGTACCAGTTAAGATGTGTGTGCTGAGGGTGTGTAATCGGTTTACTCATTAAAACAATAATCAATGTTATTTTTAATTTAACCACAACTTGTGATGTTTGTCTTGGTTTGTTTTCCTTGAGAATATTTAAGCACCTCTGTTTTAAATTGATGAAAGTTATATCATTAAGAATCTGAAATTGGGTGCACATTGTAAAACTTAAATTAAGTGGTGTAGAAAATGTTACAGTCCTGCTTTGCCTGTGCACTACTCTGTCACCTTTGGATTTGGTTTGTGCTTTCTAAAACAATGTATATAAATAAATAGGAAAATCCTTATTATATACAAAGAGAAAATAGTAAGTCTTGTATAGCTCCTGGCCGTGAGAGAGTTAAGAATGCACCCCATATAGAGGTGAAGTGAAATGCGGAGTAATATTCGCCAAATAGACTCCCATCATGGTTCACACTAATGAAAGACCAATCACAAAGTGTTATTGGTTGTCTTCAGGAATGTTGACCCCCTCCCCCCATCTAATGCATATTTCATATTTCCACATATTGTTCCACATATTGTTCTTTGTTTCGACTTCCTTCAAATACCCATTAGAGAGACATTGCTTCTCAGAACTACCTTATGACTTGAATCAGGGAGAAACTTTGCTCCGCCTCCTCACCCACGCACACAAAGCCCTACACGACCAAGGCCCGAGCTACCTCAACAGCCGAGTCAACTTCTACGCTCCCAAACGCCACCTCCGATCAGCCAACCACGCCCTCGCCGACGTCCCCCGCATCCGAAGAGCGACTACAGGAGGAAGGTCCTTCTCCTACCTGGCCGCCAAGACCTGGAACTCCCTCCCTCCCGACCTGCGCCTGACCCAAGACCACCTCTCCTTCAGGAAGAAGCTGAAGACCTGGCTGTTCGAGCAGTAGCGGCACCCCCCCCCCCCCAGCGCCTTGAGACCCTACGGGTATGTAGCGCGCTCTATAAATGTCTTTGATTGATTGATTGATTGGGAGCTAGCCCTTTCGATTGTACACTACAGCAGTAGACTACAGCATTATTTCGCCTGAGGCTTGAGCCGGGCAGTTCTCTTTTAACCTGAAACCTTTTCTGCATTTATAGTACTTGCCCTGTGTGTCCGCTCCCCTCCCCAGCACCAGCGCGCCGATTTAATTACGACGCCGAAATCGCACCGAATTAAGGGTGTAGATTACATTTTTAAAAGCACATTTGCACTTTAGTTTTAATTACCTAGCAAGCGCTGCCTCCCCCCAGAATTTACAGCCGATTTTAGGGCTGGGATTCCAGGGACTCGGGTGGAAGTGACTACGGCGGCCATCTTGGGTGAGTCACCGGTATAAAAGTCAGGCAGGAGCTCATTTCTCGAGACTACAGCATTATTTCGCCTGAGGCTTGAGCCGGGCAGTTCTCTTTTAACCTGAAACCTTTTCTGCATTTATAGTACTTGCCCTGTGTGTCCGCTCCCCTCCCCAGCACCAGCGCGCCGATTTAATTACGACGCCGAAATCGCACCGAATTAAGGGTGTAGATTACATTTTTAAAAGCACATTTGCACTTTAGTTTTAATTACCTAGCAAGCGCTGCCTCCCCCCAGAATTTACAGCCGATTTTAGGGCTGGGATTCCAGGGACTCGGGTGGAAGTGACTACGGCGGCCATCTTGGGTGAGTCACCGGTATAAAAGTCAGGCAGGAGCTCATTTCTCGAGACTACAGCATTATTTCGCCTGAGGCTTGAGCCGGGCGGTTCTCTTTTAACTTGTAACCTTTTATTATATCACTAGCACTTGCCCTGTGTGTCCGCTCCCCCCCCCCAGCACCAGCGCGCCGATTTGAATAGCGACGCTGCAATCTCACCGATGTAAGGGTGTAGATTATATTTTTAAAATTACATTGGCACCTTAGTTTGACCTACCTAGCTAACGCTGCCTCCCCCCAGAGTTTTCCGGCCGATTTTAGGGCTGGGATTCCAGGGACTCGGGTGGAAGTGATTACGGCGGCCATCTTGGGTGAGTCACCGGTATAAAAGCAAGGCAGGAGCTCATTTCTCGAGATTACTGCACAATTTCGCCTGAGGCTTGAGCCGGGCGGTTCTCTTTTAACTTGTAACCTTTTATTATATCACTAGCACTTGCCCTGTGTGTCCGCTCCCCCCCCCAGCACCAGCGCGCCGATTTGAATTGCGACACTGCAATCTCACCGATGTAAGGGTGTAGATTATATTTTTAAAATTACATTGGCACCTTAGTTTGACCTACCTAACTAACGCTGCCTCCCCCCAGAGTTTTCCGGCCGATTTTAGGGCTGGGATTCCAGGGACTCGGGTGGAAGTGATTACGGCGGCCATCTTGGGTGAGTCACCGGTATAAAAACAAATGGCCATGGCTCCGCGCAGCAGACACGTTCAGCGGGCGCGCCGCAGTCGCGCCGGAGGTGCGCCAGAGGTAAGCCCGTCTGTGCCCGTCCGTGTCACGGCCGGGCACAGGGACCCTCCCCCTGGTCAATATGTTCCTATAATTCCATACACTAGACAGGAGCTACTCTCATTAAACATTCCTAATGAGAAATGTCTAAATACCATAAATGTTGCTAACTGTCAGAGTCCGATTAAGTGTAGTTACTGCGGCCCGCTTACATTCCCTGAAAACTGTAAAACCACACCTCGACCTTCCAAAACTATGAAGGGAGGCTTAATCAATGTTAGATCCATGTGCAAACATGCCGCACATATCCACGATATGATCGAAGAGAATGACCTTGATTGGCTCTTCATCACAGAAACGTGGCTGAAGGACTGGTGCACCCCCGATGTGGTCAACGCCTTACCACAGGGTTATCATATCCAACGCTCTGACAGGCAAATTAAACAAGGAGGAGGAATTGCTATTGTGCACCGAGATTCCATAAAGTGTACCACCTTCGACCTCCCTGACGTAAAAGGAGCAGAGTGTCTAGGTTTTTGCCTTCACACACATGAATCTAATATCTTCTCCGGAGCTCTGTTATATCGCCCTCCCGGTTCTCATAAGGAGTTTCTGGAGAGTTTTACCGAAACATTCAGTAATATCATCCCTAAATATGCAAATTTTACTATCCTGGGTGATATAAACTTCCACTTGGACACAATTACTGACCCTAACACTAGGGAGTTTCTAGAACTTCTCAATATGTGGGGGCTATCATTACTAAATAGAGACCCTACTCATGAAGCTGGTCATATGTTAGACTGTATCTGTACAAATCTAATGACCCTTAAGGCAAATAAACCATGCCCCCAGACATGGACTGACCATTCGCCGATTCCCTTGGAACTAACTATAACAAAGGAACCAGCGAACAAAAGGCAGCTAATTGTACCCTCCCAAAATAAATATGACTGGAGCAAAATTAGTCGGGATCCAGACTTTCAGGATCTTATAATACAGGGCAAACCCACCCTGACGGGGGACACTGAGGTAGATAATGAGATCTTTAATCACTGGATTACGACTAGCCTAGAACAAATTAGCACTAAAGGATCGAAGAACATGTCTAAGAAAAAGAAAAAAATAGCACCCTGGTTCTCACAATCTCTTAGAGACAAGCGTGTTGAGGTCAGACTATTGGAGAGGAAATGGAGACACTCATACACAATGGAAGAACGACAAATTTACAAGGAAGCAAGAAATCAGTATCATGTGCTGATTAAGAACGCCAAAAAAGCATTCTTCTCTGAGGCAATCTTGTCGGCAGAAAATAAGCAGAAGGAGATCTTTAAAATAGTGGATGACTTTCTAAATCCTAAGATTACCAGACAAGACATTCCCCCCTCTCAGACCCTCTGTGACTCCATTGCGAACTATTTTGAGGCAAAGGTCCAGGATCTCACAAAAGCCTTCCCCACACCATTGTTGAGATATAAAATAGGAACTTCAGACCCAGATACCAGAAAGGCGGAGCTGAATGAATTTCTGCCAATTAGTCTGGAAGACAGCCGCCAGGCAATCTTGACTGGAAGATCCGGTTCACCTTTTGATCCATGCCCCCCCAAGATACTACACTCTTTGATTGACCTAGTGAACCCGATTATTAATAACATAATAAATTCCTCTCTTACATCAGCTAAAATCCCTCAGGAATGGAAGTTAGCGGCGGTCAAACCCCTACAGAAGAAAGCGATGGCCGATCCCACCACTCTATCAAACTTACGGCCAATCTCATTACTACCGTTTCTCTTCAAACTCACCGAGGCAGTTGTAAACAAACAACTGACCAAATTTCTGGAGGATGAGGATCTTTTACACCACAACCAATCGGGTTTCAGAGCCGCCCACTCAACGGAATCAGCTCTCCTTTATACAACAGAGACACTGAGGGCCGCCATGGATCAGGGGGACAGGGCAGTCCTTGTTCTCCTGGATCTGTCGGCGGCCTTCGACACGATCTCACATGAGATACTGATTAACCGTTTAACTACGGTGGGCATAGGGGGCACGGCTTTGGCATGGATGGAAAATCTCCTTGCGGATAGGAAACAGACTACTGTCCTTGGACAGTATTTATCAGCAAAAAAATCTAATCCAACAGGTGTACCCCAGGGATCAAGGCTAAGCCCGGTGCTGTTTAATCTATATATGACACCTCTAGTTGAGCTAATAACATCATTTAACATCAATACAGTATCATACGCAGATGATACTCAGCTCATCTTAGTCTTAGACAGCAAATCTACAAGAGCGGAGGAGAATCTTGGAAAGTGCCTCACCGCTACCTTTAACTGGATGAAGACTAACCATCTGAAATGTAACACGGGCAAGACTGAAATTCTCCCTGTGGGTCCCCAAAATCTGTTCTCCCCCCAGCTATGGTGGCCCCCAAAGGAGGAAATCCCGCCAAAAACAGTACTATCCGCACGTAACCTGGGAGTCAGATTTGATGAAAAACTCTGTTTTAAACAACAAGTGAATGCAGTGGCAGGATCGTGTTTCAACATCATACGTGGTCTTCGAAAGTTTTTCAACTTCATCCCTTTGGAAGCAAAGAAGACAGTTGCAGTGGCACTAATTTCATCACGTTTAGACTACTGCAACAGCATATATGCAGGAGTAAACAGATCTACCCTGCACAGGTTGCAGGTTGTCCAAAATGCTGCTGCACGCCTGGTGCTTAATCTTCCAAGGAGATCTTCTGCTTCTGCTGCCTTAAAGCAGTTGCACTGGCTCCCCATACACAAGCGAGTGCTCTTTAAGATACTGGTAATTACTTTTAGAGCATACCACAAAAAAGGGCCTAAATATCTGCTCCCACGGTTCAAGCCGTACATACCAAGTCGGAACTTGAGGTCATCAGACATGTGTCTCCTAACAGTCCCCAGATTTAGATTAGCCACCAAAGGAGGAAGATCTCTTGCCGTCCTTGGTACTAAAGCCTGGAATAAACTCCCACAAAGCCTACGGCAAATCCCCACTGAAATCGAATTCAGGAAAGCCCTGAAAACCTGGATTTTTAATCTACCAGACACGGCTAGTAAACAGTTAGTCTAGGCTCAAATAAACCTTCAGGTACTTTGAAAGTGATGTGAGTAGTATTTCCGGCCCACCATTCTAGGCTACGGTTTTTACAGCGCCAAGATGCTCCGTGGAGCGATAGCATGCGCTCTATAAAAACTATTTTACAATTACAATTACAATTACAAAAACATCTCATGTATTCCCAGCGACATTGGAGTCCACAGACTGCTAACAGCAAAAAGGTACAACTGAGGTCTTTCAATCTTCAAGAAGGTTGTTGAGCTTTTGGATTTGATTTACCCTAATGCCCTGCCTTTTTATAGGGCTATTTTCCTGTCTGCTGGAAACCAGCTGCCTGGATATTGTCTGGAGGTCTGTGAAACTGCTTATCCAGTGGGCAGTGCTCTAGAAAAATTGATCTTGAAACTTATTGGAACTTTTATGCAAGTCTATCCCGTCCTCCGAAGTTCGGACTTGACATAGGCCAAACAAAATCAAATTGCTGACTCGATACTTTGATCTTTGCTCAAGTTATCCCAGTTGAATGCAACTTAGCGTTCCAGCTAGAAAGGTTGAGTTCCAATCATCCTCCATGCATGGAATGGTTGAGCAGTCTAATTTTCTGCAACCTACTTCAACGTTAAATCACCTTTTCATCGCTTGCCTTAACATTTTAGACACTTCTACTTTGATTCATTTTAATGCAACGTAGTTGCTCTCATAAGTAATTGAACCCAAAATGAACATTTGTAGGCCTAGAATTGTGATCAGGATGACCCTGTTGACTATATCACAATTGTACTGGCAATAGTACAACTGTCTGCTTAAGAGTGCCACCATCCCAGATGTGAAAAATGATTGTAGTGTGTGCTACGTCATAGACCCCTCCCAGTCTCCACTTCTTCCCCTTCCCAAGAAAATAAGCCAATAATGTTTACTGCGAACTTGTGTGTTTGTATACTTGGCATCAAAATTAATGTTCCCGCTACTGTACATTGTTGCTGGTTAGTAATTTTCTGTTTGTTTTAGCTATGTTCTTAAAGGATAGCTTCAGTTATTAATGAAACCATTGCGAAAAATAAGTCCAGGTGCTCTTCATGCAAGGCATTCCAAAATGAGACGAGTTGCAAGGTAAAGGGTGCACTAAGCAGAAGATATTGAATATCATGAGCTTGTGAAAACAAATGATGAAATGTATTCTGTGCAAAACGTCTGTTACACATTGTTTAGCTCTACTGTTTTACTACATTAAGGTCTTAATAGATTAAGCCTCTTTGCAGTACACATTTGAGAACATGTGACAAAATACTTTTTGGTACCTCTTATACCCCAAAGGTAGGAGTAGATGCTCTGAGGGGGAGTGAAGACTTCCCTCGTTTTATGGTAAGCCACCTCCGTCTTATACCGCTCATCAAATGCTTTTGTCTGCTTTGCCTCACTAATATGTACCAATGGCACCAGCCTTGGTGCGATTCGCTCTAACATGTGTAACCCTAGTGCCGTTTTTGCTACCAGTTGCTTGCATTATGTTTTTCTTTCAAAAGCCAACTCTCCATCTACGCACAACCACCAGTCACATTTTTGCATCCCTGGAATTGAGTTTAGTTTTGATGTGTAACTTATTTTTGTGCCCTTCTACTTGCATTAGCTTGAAATTTACTGTCTGCCCTTTGAACAAGCTAAGACAATTTTCTGGCCAGGAGTACAGTGGATGTGTCAATGAAGGCAGGTAAACCTTCTTCTTTGCAGGATGACTTTAGTGTATAAGAAACTTCTGCCACAAAAATTAGACCGAGGCATTGACTGCAAACGTTAATATAATTCTTCATCAAGGCTAACCTCTGGACTTCCAAAAGAACTTAACAAAAAGTAATAAAAATAACACAAACTTGGAGATAGTTGCCTAAGGCCACAAATTTGGCTTATAGTCCATGCCATGACGAAATAAAATTAAGAAGTGATTTTTTTTGGGAGGGGAGGGAAACCAGTAGCAAGTCAGGTTAAAAGAACGCATTCTTAAGTGCAGTGAACACAGAATAATAGAATATACGGCTAGTTATAAAACTACGTTTTAGTCCAGCTACTATTGTCAGTCTTAAATCGGCCATAGCCATAGGGGCAGGCATGGGATTAAAAACTTAATTTCTGTGTCTATAGTCATTTCAGGGTTTTCTTGACTGTTGATGTCCATTAGAAGTGTGCTTTCGTTCTCCTATTTTTTTAAAAAAAAGTTACATTGCTTTTAATTTTAAATTGTTTCAAATAAAGTAAAATAGTTGTAAGGTTGACATTTGGAATGAACGTGTTTTTTACTCCTCGGCATTTAGTGTTAACACATCTGAAAGAGCAAACTGTTGGAACGCCTATATTTCACAGTTCTCAACTCCTCTAATCACCCTGTCCCGCAAGACTGACTGTCATTGTCGCCTCGACTGACTCAAATACAAAGATGTTTCTAACTTGTCGTTATTTACCAGAGTTCCTATTTATTATAACTCGTTTCTTGTTCAGAACTCTTACACCCATCGGGTCTTTTTAGCACTATATAAAACTCCAAATAAATAAATACAAGTATTTTACTTTTTTATGTTTAATAAAAAATATAAAATTAAGCATTCCTTCGTCTTAAACTTTCCTGTCTTTTTATAGTTCTCAATCCAAGCCAGTGGTATGAACCAAATAATTGGGACTCACTTCCACCCAAAATATTTTATTCATATTTTACCAGTTTTGTTCACAATCCAATTTCCCTTTTTTCCAGTCGACTGTAAAAGATAGTTTTATTGCATTATTATGTCAACCTCATATAATTTTAAAAAGTCATACTAAATTATGCTTTTTGCCTTGAAAAAAAGCCGTTTACATTACCCAGTATTAGTTTCAATGCCTTTGTCTTTCACTGAACGCCACTTGTCTAAACTTCTGCACTTCCCAAACATGGTTGTGCAGCTTTCTTGCTACCTGCTGTTTTTGTCCTTTTTTCATCTCTTCACCTCTTTATGCCATTCCACTGCTCCCACCCTCTCGACCCCCACCTAGGATCCAACGCATACTCCTTTGCCCTTAATTACTCTTGGGTCAATGATCCTAGCAATCCACCACCCTTTCTAAAAACACGTTTTTGGTTGTTTCGAAGTATGATGTAAGGCTGTCAATTCATTGATTGTGGTTATTGCCAGTTATTTCTCCAAGCCTTAACCCCGTTTATTATTATCACTTGTTGAGCTACAGCTCGATTTCTTATTTGTGTTAAGACATAACCTTCTATGATGGATTGATTGTATTGGTTTGGAAAACTGTCCATTTAGGAGTTTCTGCATGAAATTCTGTAACAATTTTGGTTACTTTCTCTCTAACAAAACTTTCAATTATTGCAACCTATGACCTCAATAAATATGCAGACAAAAATACATTTTATGCATGTTCACCGATATTTAAACATGCATTAAAAAAATGGTAAATTCAATTACCTGGTACAGTTTGTGCTGTCTGGTGGGTTAATTGACAGTAGTGATTTTGTTTTTGTATGCAGCCATTGGGATTGGTGATTAGGTGTTATTTCCACCTAAGAACACGAATTCCTCCATTGATATTGCAAATCTATTGAGCTTTAAAACCCAGGCCCTCATTCAACTCTGGTTTAGATTTCTGATATTACTCAATGCCCAATATTGTGGCTTTGTACGGTCCCTTTTAGGTTTGCCTGCAGAGAGCACAAAACAAGCTGCAGTTAGAGCTACTAAGGCCCTTAGGAAAAAAGATCCTGTTGTCTGCTGCATATAGGAACCTTCGTTATTTGCTGGTCGTGGACCATGACTTTAAAAAATCTTTCCTATAGATGCCGCAACCAACAGGTTGCTCAGTATCTCATCTCAAAACTCTTAACTGTACTTCCCAAACCCCTATCTTTGGAGCAAAAGTAAAGCCCCTCTGATGGAACCCAAGTTACCTTTCTCGTCTCACGTGGCTGCAGCTTCAAGTACAGATCAGTCTGTTTGGGAACACCTTGCCTATTGACTTGCCGTTATTACTTTCCGCGTCTGTTTTCATGGAAAAGCTGAAGACTAGTTTGTATGCCTAGACATACGTTTATTTGTAATTTGTAAGAGATATTGTCTGGTATCGTGCTTTGTGCAAATACAACATAGGCACGAATAGGGCTGCCAATCTTTTACTTGAGAATCTTTTGTTAAATCCCCAATTAAGAGTACATTAGAGGGCCATGAAACCTGCACCCCCTGGTTTATATGCAATGCTTTTATTTTCTGCATTGGTTTGTTTTTGTGGTCTGTTAAAGTGGACGACAGTTGATAAAAGCTGTTGTACTGGAGGCGTTCGTAATTTCACGATTTTCTCCTTAAGGGGCTAGTCATACACCTTTTCACGATTGTTTAGGAATAGCTACCATGGCATGACTGAGACCTCTCCTTTGGCCTCTAATGTTACTGTAGTAAAGTTACATACCTATAAAACTAGAGAGAAGGTGCCCAGGCTTCTGTATAGAGCAGATAAATATAAAGGCACAAGAATGACAGCTGATAGTGATGTGTTCTCTTTAAAGCAGTGTTGAGCTTTGAGATAGGAGGTGTGTTGAGATTCACTGCGTGTTGATTTAAAACGTTTTCTGGGCATGTCATTGCAGAAAATTTGTTTTTGATTTTAGATGATGATTGATTAACAGTTGTGTAGTCATGCTGAATCTTGGGAGGGTTTTGTGGAGTTAGGGGGAACATAGTTTATGTAGACCAGGGAGATCAAGTACTGTATTTTAATTTGGTCCTTTTTTATTGGAAAAAAACTGGCATGGCTGTCTGCTGTTTGACGTCAGGGGGTCAGGAAAGCCACTTTCTAGTTTTCAAAGTTTAGGTGTTGTGTATTTTAGTGCCTGAATGTCATTTTTGTGTTGTATTTGGGTAGCCTTTGCCTTTAGCTCATATTAGATTATTTGCACTGGAAAATTCCTTCTTTGCCTCATGTCAGGTCTTTGAATGCTGTTCATGTTTAAGTTAAGCCCTAGTGAAAATCATCTATATTTGGGAGGACGAGGAGAATTTCGGTGCAGTATACAATCTCCTCTAATCTAGAACAGTGAAAATAGCGGTATACTATTCCGTACTTACTAAAGCAGACTGTCGATGGGGTCTGTATAAAGTTACTGGGAGCATGCGCTCATAAAAGCAAGTATCTTCACCCCCTGAAAGTGGCATGCTTTGTAATTAGGCTTGCTCCTTGCCTGGCTGGCACTGCAATGCCCAACAGGCCCGGGAGAGGGCTCTTTACCTGCAATTTCTTTATTTGCCAATGGTTACTGGGGGAGTGAGTGTGTTTCAAGTCAATGGGAGAGAAGATTGGAAAAAAGATGTGAATTGATTGTATATCGGCCTGGTAGGGCTATCTATTTAATAGGGTTCTAAGTCTATTTCGATTAAAAAACAGAGTAAGAGATCATTGGGTTATAATGGTCCTAATTTCTAACGTGTGTACTTTGTAGTGTAAGATCAAGTTAGTGTACCTAGATTTTAGTCAATGGTCAACATGTTTCATGCCTCAAATAGTTTGTAAAATGATCAAGTAGCATTTCATCAGGACCTTCTTGGTGGGATACCTAATCTTCTGAAGTGAGGGAACCTAACTGTGTCTGGATTTTCTTGCCCCGGTGAATGGTTTGAAAGTCCATCCTAATCAAACTAAATCACAAACACTCCCATCATTACATGTTTACATCACATTAAAACAGTGGCCTACATAAAATAGGAAAAAAATAACTTGGCTGCTGATAAAATCTATTTTAAAATCACGACAAAGTACAAAACAGAAAAAAATTTGACCGGGGCTTAATCCACCCATATACAACCCAGGTGTGACTATTGGAAATCACTGCAAATGAAAGCAAAACATGCGTGCGTTGTGAAGAACATATGTGGGTGTATTATGGATGAATGTTCATATGGGTATAAACGCATTGGCTCTCGCCCTCCAAATTGTTGGTAAGGCTCCCTTTAAAAGAGAGTAGGTGATTCAAGTTATTCAACCATCTAAGATATAGATAAGTATCTTAAAATAGCTGTAAAGAGACCTACTAATCAAGTAGTACATGATACACACACAAAAAATGATATGAAAATCCTTAATATCAAACCTCCTGAGGGCAGGGCTCCTAGTTAAACTTACTTGCACACTATGGAGATGAAATAGAGAACAATCGGAGTCCGTTATAAAGGACCCATGAAGCGGAAAAAACAAATTATCAGGTGTTGGCCTGGAGCTGAACCTAGGGTGCAGCGTCCTCGTGGAGAACCACAAATACGTAATGATGGTAATCGGGACTCTGCAATCCACAGTGCGTAGCCGAGACGTGCCCGTCTCATGACCTGCTCAACGCGGTCAAAACAATGAGCATCGTTGCTCGACAACCATCAAAGTAGAGCAGAGATGCATCCGAATGTAAGCGTGCACGCATCTGTCAAAGCAGGTGGCGTATTGATCACACATGAGTGGCGCACTGATAGTAAAAGTGTACAAAGAGTAATCTTCATAAAAAGATGAAGGTAAAGTAGCTATTATATGCTTCAAATGGGACGGTGCTGAATGTTTATGCCATGTGTTCATAATAGCGGTATGCACCTAAAACACCCTGATTCCCCAGAGCGGAGCCAGCGCTCACAGGGAGTGCCCTCCTCGGCCGCCATCGGCCACGAGGAAGCGAGGACACGCCCCCTACACCCTCCCAACAAATATGTGCATGCACAGGAAGCGCAGCGGACGAGCGCAGCGGGCGCGACGAATGCGCGCCGAAGGCGCGCATAAGGCAAGCTCGTCTGCGCTCGTCCGCGCCGAGTCCGGGCCAGGGGCCAGTTCCCCTACCCCCCCAATAACCCATCACATCTCCTATAGTGCTGACTTCCTCCATAGTCTGAGGGCCCCCATGGACAACCACTGCTGCCCCAGATTCTTCGCCGACAACTTACCTCAACTATGTCCAGAGTGCCGCAAACCCCTCAAACCCACTATAACCGTCAAACCACTCGACAATTTTCGGATGTTTCTGCTGAACTGCCGCTCCCTTCCCAAACATTCAGCCGAAATAATGTTGTTAATAGATGAACACTCACCTGATATTCTGTTCCTTACAGAAACCTGGCTTTCCCTGGAAGCCGACCCAGCCGTAATAGCCGCGCTTCCTGCAGGGTTTCAAATCCTGCGCCAGGACCGGCCAAAAGGGAGGGGAGGTGGCCTAGCTATAATACACAAAGAACAGTTCAACTGCAGAGTGGCTGCCGAAACCATTCTAGACTGTGAAAGTCTTACCTTTCATATAGAACTGTCCCCCAACAAGTGCCTTTCAGGCACCCTGATTTATCGACCCCCAGGCCCCCCTAGACAGTTCCACGTCAGCTTACCCACTAATGTATCCGAACGTATCATTTCTTCACCCAACTTTATCCTGTTGGGTGATTTCAACTTTCATTTCGATTCACCCTCCGACCTCACTGCTTCGACTCTAACAAGCGACCTAGCAGCTCTGTTACTCTCACAACGGGTCACCTTGTCCACACACGTAAAAGGCCATTTGCTCGACCCTGTCTTCACCAACTGCATTGATCTCCTTACCAGCCGCCCCATACCCCTTCCATGGACGGATCATTTCCTGATCCCCATCAATTGGACTATACCTAAGCCCCTTGAACACATCCTCATTACTAGACTCAGGAGAACTTGGTCCCATCTAACAATTGACAGCTGGACCAACGCACTTATAGAGACCCGTCCCATGATCACGAGAACCCCGATTCAGCCAATTTGGCTTATGTTAACTGGATTTCCCAATCCCTTGACATCGCTCTCCCGAAAAAGGAAATCACGCTTAAACGCCCCCGCAAAACTGCCCCGTGGTACACGGAGAATCTGAGAGAGAAAAAACGGTGCTGTAGGCAACTCGAAAGACGCTGGCGAATTGACTACTCAGTGGCAAATAAAACCCGTTACCGAGAAGCTATTAGTAACTACAAAAACCTGATAAAGGAAGCCCAGGCCGCCTACTTCTCGGAGAAAATTGTCCTTGCCAAATCAAAGCCGAAGGAAATTTTCAAAATCATAAATATACTCACTAAACCCCCCCCCAGTCCATCAGTGGACAAGCCCGTCTCACACTGCAAAAAAGTCGCAGAATTTTTCCATCAGAAAATTAGTTCCATCTACTCGGCATTCCCCCGGATCAACTCCCCTCCGACAATTATGCCTCCACATCCTGTTGAGCCAGCGTGTAATTCTCAATCTCCCACGCTGTGTCACTTTCCTCCACTGGAACTTGCCCTTCTGGAGTCCTTGGCACGCAAGGTCAAATCCGGCTCCCCCAACGATCCTGCCCCCCCAGAGATAATAATGACAGCCGCCCAAACAACCCTACCCATACTAAGGGAAGTGTTAAATACTTCCATCTCTAAGGGCACAGTTCCCACAGTCTGGAAGCAGGCCATGGTGAAGGCCCTTCTGAAAAAGCCCAGCCTGGACCCTACGGATATGAGCAATTATCGCCCAATATCCCTGCTCCCCTGGGCGAGCAAGGTCCTGGAAAAATACATAAATCTCCAACTCACCAACTTTCTAGAAACACACCTTCTTCTGGACCCCACCCAAACCGGCTTTAGACCCAAACATGGGACCGAGACCGCCCTCCTCATGGTCACCGAGGAGGCAAGGAAAATCCTAGATCAGGGAGGATCAGTGGCAGTGATCCTCCTTGATCTCAGCGCGGCCTTCGATACGGTCAGCCATGCCACCTTGCTGGACCGTATGGCCCAGGTTGGGATCAGGGGCAGAGCTTGGTCTTGGTTTCGGTCTTTCCTGGAGGATAGATCTTTCCAGGTGTTCGAGGGTGATTCAGTTTCCACCAGCATTCCCCTGAACTGTGGCGTCCCCCAGGGATCCTCTCTGAGCCCGGCTCTCTTCAATCTGTACATGAGGCCACTGGCTGACGTCGTCCGTCCGTTCGGGATTAAGATAATTTCCTACGCGGACGACACGCAGCTAGTGGTCTCCCTTACACAGGAGACCAATTTACCTGCACAGAGCGGACTCAGAGAGTGTCTAGAAGAGGTAAAATCCTGGATGTCCTTATCATCCTTGAAACTGAACGGAGACAAGACCGAGCTTATGGTCCTCGGCAACTCGATCTCCAGCCTCCCGACCACCCTTTGGCCACCCAGTATGGGTCCTCCACCTACCCCCAAAAACAGTATTAAAAGTTTGGGAATATGGATGGATAGATCACTCTCCTTCGATGTACAATCCACCAAACTCTCGGCCACCTGCTTTGGCATCATGAAGATGCTTAAGAAAATCTTCCCCCTTCTTCCTATGGAAGCCAAGCAAGCAGCGATACAAGGCCTGATTCAATCCCGCCTTGATTTTAATAACGTCCTCTATCTCGGAGCCCCAGAATCCACTCTGAGGAGGTTGCAGATAGCGCAAAATTGTGCTGCACGTCTGCTACTTGACATCCCTCGCAGACAGTCAGTCAGATCCGGGTTGGTCTCTCTCCACTGGCTACCTGTGCGCCAAAGGGTGCTGTTCAAGGCCTTATGCATAGCCCACCAGTCTTTTTGGAACTCTGGCCCCAAGATCACACAGGACCTAATCCATCACTACAGGCCCAACAGGAACCTAAGATCAGATCAGTCTTTCTTAGCAGTTACCCAGAGAGTAAGGAGATCCAGAGCTGGAGGTAGGTCTTTTTCCTACAATGCGGCGAGGGCCTGGAACACCCTTCCACCGCATTTAAGATCCAACTCTAACCTTACGACGTTCCGCAAACAACTGAAAACCTTCCTGTTTCATTCAGTCTAACCTCCCCCTTCTCCCGTGCCTTCCCCCCTCTGTCGGATCTGGTATTCTCAGCGCTTGGACGCCTCCGGGCAGCAACTTCGCGCTATATAAATCCACATCAAATCAAATCAAATCAAAATCAGGGGAGGCGGATTAATGGGCATGTAATTGATCTGTCTAAATATACACAATCAAAAATGGAGTATGAAATTACCCCTTGTGGGCCTTGTGTAGGGAGGTAGATCTAATTCAATTATAGGGGGTGTAATATGGATTAGAATGTAGAATGTTTCATGATTTGTTTGATACTTATGCATCGCACGTGCTGAGAACGACTCCACCCACATACCCACGCCTTAAACTAGCTGCTGGCCGGTTTGGGTGTACACCGACTCCTTCAACGATTCTTCGGCTAGTATTCAGCGGATTTCGCACCTTGAAGTCACTGCAAACCATAAAGTGTAAGAACACACCGAAAGGTCATGTGCTTTTCATCGTTACTTTACGGAGACCCCTGCATGCTCGCGCTCTTCTTCTCGTAAAGATCTACTGGTAACGTGACCCTTGAGCGCACCGAACAATTCACGAGCAAGCGCTGTCGTCATTACGCTACGCGGCGCTTTCTTTAAATCAGGTTCTTTTGCAAGCAACTCAAATAACTTATCGTTTATCCCACGTACCAGCGTGTTGCCTGTTCCACATTCCGATGACACGCACGTCATTTTGAAAGCTTTATCAACTGTTTGTCAGCGTGTCTGCTTCTTATATTTCGGTGACGCACATCAGATGCCTGATTGATTTACTTGTCTTCAATTCCGGATTCAGTCTGCGTGTTCATTATTTAGTTCTTCAGCGACACTCACGCTTATTATTCTACATAAACGATATCAACAACAAGAGAGTCAGGGTTGTTACAGTCACTCCTGTACCCCTATTTAAAGTATATCAAAAACACCAAAGAGTGACTATAGTGATTAATAACAACATTTTTAACAAAACTTTTTTACCAAAAAAAAAAAAACTTTTTGGGGGATTTTTTTTAGACAGTATGAACGGCTCACCCCGCAGGCGAGTTATTCCTACTGGCAAAATAATAATAAAACTAGACTAAGGAAAAAAAAAACAAGAGGCATACCATGCCCATGTGAAAAAGAAAAAGCATTTCTTTTTAGAAGAACCCTCTCACCACTAATTGGTGACATGCTTCATCATTGGGTTATCGCTGGGGTGACCGAATGTCCCCCCCCCAGCGTGCTACTACGCCTGGTTACAGCGGAGCTGGTTCGTGTTGTGCGCAAACAGTGAAACACTGATAAGTGATTCCAAACTGTGTGTGGTGTTAAAAAATGCGTGGTTGTCACCTGTATAAATTTTAATAAAGTTCAACCAGCACTAGATTAAAAACAGTGAAAAACGGACTTTATAAGCCAAATCCAGGCAGAGGCCTATCTCAAAGAGGTTGAAGAGAGAGTGAAACAAAGCAACGGCAAATAAATGGAAGAGGGAATCTACTGCTGACAAACTATTATTATTTGTTATATGGTTGACATTTTCTAGGATGGAATAGTACCAGGTCAGGGGCAAGCTTAGGCGTACGGACCGCACGGCCACCAACAACTGGGTGAGTCTAAACCCAGGTTGCCTCAAAGGGTGGCAGGAGGGGGGGGAAGGGGTTGGGGCAGGGAGGTGGGGTGGGTGGTGGGTGAGGAGGAAGAAATCAAAAAATTGAAGAGAGTTCGTACTGGTAATGCGATCATAAATGCAAGAGTAAATTTGAAATTAAGGATATGTTTCCATCATTTAAGTACTAGCTACCTGAATAGGTTTATGAACTGGGAATATTTGAAAAACAGGTATGCCTAAGTTAAGGATTGGATCTCTTAATATAGGAGGGTTAAATGATTGGAAAAAGAGGGGGAAGTTTGAACAATATCTAAATATGCTGAGCCTAGACATAATATGTCTACAAGAGACCCACTTACCCTGGAAGAAAAAACATTGGAACTTTAAAGGTTATGAACTGCTGTCATGCTCATCCCAGACCTCTATGATAAGAGGGGCGGCCATAATTGGTAAAGTTGGGCTTGGGGGGGGGCCTAGGCAGATTCACTAGGCAGATGGGCCATATGTGAAATGAATTTAGGTATTACTATCTGCTCGGTGTATGGGTCTAACACAGATGAGCCTGAGGTCTTAGTCGCATCGAAAATGAACTAACTAACTGGCATACCCCCATAGTATTATGTGGGGATTTCAACATCTCAGCTAATTTCTCGGATGGTAGCCCATACATAAGTAGGAAGCCGAGGGTGTTTAGAGCGATAACATCAATGATGCAATCACATGGTTTAGTGGATGTGTGGGGAAATCTAGTGATGGGCGACCCAGGGTTTACTTACTTTTTGCATCCCTTCAACAAATACTCGAAACTGGATTATTTCATGATCTCTACCACCCAGTTGAAGAGTGTCCAAATAAACAAGCTTCCTAAAGTCTTGTCAGATCACAATCCTCTAGTCTTAATCATGGATTTCAATAAACCATATAAGGTCCCTAGGCCTTGGACATTTGATAAAAAATTATTAGCAGATATGGATTAAATTAAATATATGAAAATATGGTCCCAGGCCTTTTTTGACGCCAATAGGTACAGTGCATCAAGGGGAGTGGTTTGGGACAGCTTCAAGGCAGGACTAAGAGGAGAGACCATAAGTTATAATACTCGGGTTTGGAAAAAGATTAACAGGGAAAAGGAAGTATTGATGGGAAAGTTGAGTGAGGCAGAGACCCAACACAGACAAGATATAATTTTAGGGGTTCAATCTGTCGAGAGTCTACATAGAGTAAACTCTGTAAAAGCAGAGATCCAGAAACAACTAGCTATAAAGGCAGCAGCAAATTATCAGTCACATAGATCAAGCCTCTACGAAACAGGGGAGCAAGCAGGCAGAGCACTTGCACTACGAATTAGGCAGGTGGCCACTAAGAACACAGTGACACAAATTGAATATGAGGGCCAAACATATGACAAATCAGGTGAAATTTTGGAGGCTTTCAGGACATTTTTTCAAGAACTGTATCAGGATGAGGCGGGTGTAGAGGCTCCTAATACAAGTTGGCTAGACATGGGTAGCAAGCTAAAACAGGCCCACACCGATTTTTTGGAACAAGATATCACTATGTCGGAGTTATTGGAAGCCCTGCAGGATCTGGCAAGCGGAAAGGCTGCGGGCCCGGATGCTATACCGCTAGAGTTGTATAAAAGCTTAAGGGAGGAAACAACACCGATGCTTTTAGATTTGTTCAAAGGCATCATGAATACAGGCATAATACCCGAGTCCTGGCAAGAAACCAATATAGCGATCTTTCACAAAAAAGGAAAACCAAAGACTAACCCTGGTTCCTACAGACCAATATCTTTGATCAACAGCGATAACAAGCTATATGCAAAAATTATGGCCGTACGCATAGGGAGGATCATTGAGTCCTTGGTTTCCCCCTGTCAGCATGGGTTTATCCCAGATAGGGGTACCACCGATCATATTAGGAGAGCCATCACCCTGTTTGACATTGGCGCTGCTAGGGGTGAGGAGGTCGCAATGATCCTCCTCGATGCGGAGAAGGCATTTGATCGTGTCAGATGGAGCTTTCTCTGGAAGGTCTTGGAGGCAAGGGGGTTTGGCCCAAGATTCTGCCAAGCCATTCAGGCTATGTATTAATCACCTATGGCAAGAATCCAATTAATGGGTGAAGGATCGGGTAAGATCGACATAACAAGGGGTACGAGACAGGGCTGTCCATGTTCACCTATCCTTTTTACGCTTTATATAGACCCCTTAATTACACAAATAATGAACAGTGTGGCCATTAAACCAGTAGTCACAAATGGATATCAGACCAAACTTCTTGCATACGCGGATGACCTAGCAGTTATCACCAAAGACCCGGAGTCAGCTATGAGGGAAGTAGCTAATCTAACCGGTCGGTTTGGAGATGTGTCGGGCTACCGATTAAATGTGAACAAAACACAAGTACTATGCTCCAAAAAAATAGCTAAGTTGGATGTTAGATATGTTGACTCTGTAGTTTACTTGGGTATAATAATAAATGCAGACCCGGGTAAAATAATCAATGATAATTACACACCGCTCATGCATTCGATGGAAACAGAATTAAAAAGAATGGACTCACTACAGCTTTTGTTAATTGGGAGGGCTAACGTTATAAAAATGACAATGTTTCCCAAGGTTCTTTACAAATTAAGGTCAATCCCATTCAAAATTGATGAGAAGATTATTAAGCAGATCGAGGCTATATTCATGAAATTCCTGTGGCAGTATAGCAAAATAAGGCAATCAAACAGATATATGTCACTACCACAAGAAAGAGGAGGGCTGGGATTACCAGATCTAAAGAGCTATCATTTCGCATGTCTCCTTACAGAAATGGCAATCCTATTCCATCCAGGGGGCCCAACCCTCAGGCAGGCTGAGATACCGTCAACTTTTCAACTATTATTGGGAAGTGAAGCAGTAGGGGTCTTATTGAGGAGAACCCGGAGGAGTTATAAGAAATTTGGGTATAGGACGCTTGAAGATGTATGGTATATGTGGATAGCTGTTAAAAAAATTCTAGATATACCGACTTTTCATCATAGCACACCACTCTGGAATTCAACACTTTTTCCAAACCTTAGCAGGGATGGATCGTGGCGTCACTGGGAGAGTCAGGGTATTGTCAAGTTGGGGCAAATAATGAATAGAGATCAATGTAGAACACTGGAAGAACTTACGCAGCATTATTCACTACAAGGCTATCAAGAGTTTAAATACCTACAGCTTGTCAATAGAATTAAATCAATTAGGCCGCGTATAATTCTGATAAGGGGATGTGAATTACTCGAGTATCTGAATTCGGGAGGTCATAGAATTAAGGATATATAAAATATTTAGCGAAGCATCAATGGATGATATGGATAAAATGGAAGCTGACTGGTCCAAAAAATTAGGGTATCCGGAAGTTGATCTAGATAAGGCTCTAGCTATGGATAAAAGATTTCTGCGTTCCTCGAATCTCAGGGCACAACACTATAAAACTTTATTCAATCTATACTATACGCCGGCAAAACTATTCTCTTGGGGGAAAGCGGCAGATAGTAATTGTCCGAGATGTGGAAATGGGCCAGCGGATATCATACATATGTTCTATGGCTGCGAAAAACTAAAAAGCATTAAAACTGAAATAGAGCGGTTTTTAGAGGGGCTGCTAGAAGTCAAAATTACTCTATCCCCTACCCTGATAATAACTGTATGTGATGTGAAACTAAATATGTGCACTGAGGCTGAAGCCTTAGTTTTTATCTCTGTAGCAATCTTTAGGATATTAGTCAGTGCAGCTTGGAAGGATATAGAAGCACCTACGTTTCAAATATGGATGTGCAGAATGTTGGGTATTCATAACATTGAGGAAGCACTATATGAATTAAAGGGAGCCAAGACAAGGGAAATGGGTATGCGACTTTGGGCCCCAGTGGCTGCCTGGAGGACAGCAAGAGTATAAAATGACTCATTGGTATTGTAGCTATTTAACCTGCCTAGTATCCTTTTTAATGGTGGTATATTTGTATGTATGTATTTATGAATTTGTAATTTACTGGTATGAACTCTCAATAAAAATAAATAAAAAAAAAAAAGAAAAACGGACTTTTCAGGGTTCTATTAGTTGAAACTGGTGTCCTCCTACGTGATTGGTCAACATGTTTCTGCTTTATTTTTGCATATTTGATCAGCATTCGTCAGGACCTAAAAAACGATCCTCCGGTGGTATGCACGCGCTAAGGTGCCCCCTACCGTGGGGATCTTAGTGTGAAAAGATTTACTCACGGATATTACCCGTGGTGGCTCACCAGACTTCTCTGGGGCCCGTTACTGTTTCTGAAGTGTGTTCACGCTACCTGGGCTCAAGCGGCTAGGGCAACCTTCACGCCGTGCGTATTTTTTACACAAGCGACTCCCCACAGACTACCTGAGTGCAGCATTGCCGATGGCCCAAACAAGTAAATCTTTTCACACTAAGATCCCCACGGTAGGGTGCACTTTAGCGCGTGCATACCATATACCGCGCCTACTAGCGAATGGGCACTTCGTATCTAAAGTGTACAAGCAACTCCTCCCCCTACCTAGGAAATCACATAGACAGGTTGAACTCAAATGGGAAAGTGAACCCAACTCCACGGGCATTGCACTTGATATGGACATAATTCATAGAAATGCCCTCTCTAATAAGGTATCCCCAATTCTATCCCAAACAAAATACATGCTTCTGAATAGGACATTCTGGACCCCGGATAGACTCTTTAAATGCCAACTGCGAGATAGCTCCACTTGCTGGAACTGCCAGGCTGGAACTGGTGATCTAGCCCACATGCTCTTTCAGTGCCCCTCCTTACAAACCTACTGGGGTAAAATCTTTGACTGTATACATCATGTTTTCAAGCTGCAACCTGTTAGGGAATTTATCTATGTCTTATTGGGGACTCTTGAACCAACCTTGCCAAATGCTCATGATCGCCAGCTACTAGACTTGATGCTCACACTGGCTTGCAAGGTGGTCTTATGTAAATGGAAAAACGCGTCAGGGGTCTGCTTTAGAATCTGGCAAGACTGGCTATCCTTTCTGAGAGGATCTGATAATCCGGCGTTACACTCCTCCCCCTGGCGATCATCCAACAAGAGACTATGGAAAGCTCTGGACGCGTCTTCCTTTCATTTTGATCCCCCGTGACATGTAACCCAGTGTGCGAACCATTTACTAGTATATCTCGTTTACTGTTAGGACTCGTTTACAGTTTACAGACCCCTGGGACTGTTCTACCTGATGACAGTTTATAATTGCGTGTTCATGTACCTTTTATTATTATTATTATTATTATTATTATTATTGTATTGTTTATTTGTTTCCGTGTAGCCGTACTTTCAGGCACCGATAGCCACTTATGCCTTGGAGTTATTTCATGACTGTATCATTGTCAAACAACGCAATTGATTAATCTATGTATCCAATGTCTTATTGTATTTCTTTTTCTTCAATAAAAACGATTTGAATAAAAAAAAAGAAATAACTTTTTTAAGTGCTCGCATGAGGTCAAAACAGGGTTCAAAACAGGGTTCAGAGACTGTTTTCTGACATGCTCACTCATAGTGAGCTTGTCATCCATCAATACTCCTAGGTTCTTTACATATTTGTTGGGAATAGCTGGAGGGTCCAGCTCCGATGGCCAGCAGTCGGATGACCAGAGAGTGCATGTGCTTTCCGTAACGAAGTATCTCGGTTTTGGTCATGTTTAGTTGAAGACAGGTATTGGACGTCCATGTGGCTACTGTCAATAGGCATTTTTTAAATCTCTCAAGATATGCCCCCTTAAAGCGAATAACTGGTTTTGCATCAGTCAACTAACTGGATATCCCTGTCTCTCATACAAACGCTCTAATATAACATGCACATGCACACTTCTGTCCAGTAGATAACATTTGTTGCTTGAGTACATTTGCAAAAGGACCACTTTGGCTTGCCAGTCAGGCACCTAGGATGGGCTACCAACTTCAGCAGAACCCTGAATCGTCAACAGCAGTGCTTCCCAAAATGTTTAGATTTACAACCCAATTTTTAGAACGACAAAGGTCCGCAACCCACCTAGCTTCAATGAACATGAGGCAGGCAATTTTTTTAATGTAATAACAGCAGTTGTTTGTAAACGTAATGACCTTGACTACGCCCAGGGAAATCAGACTGTGACTAAGACATTGATGTGCCCATAAAAGTGGAAGATGGGGAAATGCACTGGAGTCTTGAGCTGGAACACTTTTCAGAGTTGTGTGTAGACCTGTGGCATCCACTCACTAAAATCAAAAGGGTTCTAAAAAATCTTGGTGGTTTTAATAGCAGTGATTTTAGTAAATTTGAGAACCCCCTTCTGCAGCACAGTATGGGGTAAGGCCTCATATTACTTATTGTGTTAAAACGAGGTTCAATGGTGCATTTTGAACTCCAGATATATCTTTTGCAGCTTTATATATCGTAAAGGAAGCCCAAGGATATTGGAGCGCTTTAGGTGAGCACCAGGGTACATTATACAAGGTCACTTTCATTATTTTCTAGCACCAGAGATTAAGTGATTTGTCCAGAATCAAAGAATGGTGTGCCATTACCAGGGCTAAAACCTGGCTCTCAGATCCAAAGCCGGCAGCTCTGGCCGTGAGGCCACATCCATATCTATCAATTTATATGTGAACGTCATGCACAAGTGATATGGTTGTGTATGATCACGTACAATAAGCACATTCTCTGTTTTACAGGGCGGACTGTAATTCTGCACAGTCTTCTCTGTTCCGGAGAAATTAATGCTCCCATTTGCCGCCTGCTGTAAGCATGGGGTGTATGCGAGCTGGGGAAACTTCTGGGCAGGGTGGAAGCGTAATGAGGTGGTAGGGGAGAGGACTGGAAAAAGATGCCCTTGCATGGGTACGAATTAGAAGATGCTATCTCCCCACCCATCTCTCCTGGCCCCTTGCAAAACGAAATGCTTAGGCAGGGACGGGATTTGCAGCAACAACCTCATGCGACGTTTCCAGCCAGTAAAATCAGATATTGTACCAGCACTCGGGAAAACCGGGTGTGGGATCACCAGGCAATTGGTTACCAGGCGGAGTATTATCGTACTCTTGAAGACCGTACTGCTGGACTCGCTTGCAGTGCTGCTCAACTCCTGAGCAATCTTATAAAGTTGTAAACCATTTTCTTTTACTTCCTACAAAAGACCTTGCATTTTGGGAAATCCGAATATTTTCAAAAGGCTGCTTCATTAGAATGAGGGAAAGGCCATGGAAGCGGCAATCACCTCAGAGATTGGAGGCGCATGAACTGCTGGAGTGAAAGAACTGAGGCCTGCAAATGAAGGGCAGTGTAAACCTCGAACTAAATTGCCATATCTTTGTTCCAACCCAGTAGCATGCTGTGGGAATGTTTAATTGATTAAACTAACAATGTTTGAAACTAACGTGGCCTATACACCATTCTTTGTGTGGACTATGTATTTGTATCTTTATTTCCTGACTCAATGGGAACATTTCTATTGCCTTCAGAAGGATGAAAGACTGCATTGTCGTTGGTGAACACAAAAGGTACAGCAGCGTTGACACCTTGACGTGTTGTGCTATCATAGGATACTGTAGCAGTATGGTTATTGCAAGGCCAGGTACAGCTTTCAATGAGGGCACATCACAGCTACCCCATAGGATACACGGTTTGAGAATTATTCATGAGACTGGTCATAATAAATGTTTTAGATGTAAAGCCAGCTTTCAAACAAGAGTCATTGGATCTTTCCAAAAAGTAAACTGTAGGTGGTGAAATTAGTCCAATCCGAACTGTGGACTAACACATGAGAAATGTTACGGTTAAGCCATATATTCCCTGTACGCAGACTCATACCTGCACATGTGTACACACCTGCAGACACACTCAACTCTTCCTCCAAAACCCATTTCCTCTAACTCTGGTATTGTAGGCTTAATTTAGATAGCATTTCCAAATTCTACATTCCATGTTGAGTTAGATTAGATTTTTTTCTCCGTGGTTTTATATAGCGCGAACTAGACGCGAACATAACTGGTAAGAGAGTGCTTTATATGAGCACCAGTTGCTTTACAGACGGGCACATTAATTTTGTTAGGCACAGGGTGAATAAGTGATTTGCCCGGAATCGCAGGATGTTGAGCGTTGTTGCTGAGACTCCAACCCCGGTTCCTCAGATTCTAGGTCAACCGCTCTGTGGTAACATTTTAACTTTTCTGAGTATATGTATGAGATTAGTAGTGTGTACCTGAAATTCTGTAGGAACTAGTATTCTGAAATTTCAGAATTCAACCCAATATTGCTGAAATATTGGTTACATTGCAAAACTCTTTCTTAAAATATGTGGAGATAAACGTTTGAATTATTTTGGCTGTCGGTTTCTTTCATTGTCTTCCTTGAAGGCAAAATTAACCTTCTTACATATTTTTCATGGTGGCCATGCCTAGTGACATCCACAAGTCCTAACCAGTGTATATTTTGAGAATAACAAATGTTGACATTGCGCGTCGTAATCATGAATAGGTAGTTTGCAGTGCACTCTGTGATAAGATTCCTTTTTAGGGATCCAAACAAAAAAAATACAATTCTTGGCTTGTCAAGATGCAGTCATTGTGTTGTATCAATGGGGCATTTCTTTTCCGTTTAAAGTCACTGCGTTGATTAGTTTTGCATAATCACTTATCTTCTAGCAACATTTAGAAGGTACCTTCAGAAGTAAAGATTAATATAGTAAAATCTGACGAGTGCTCAAAGACCATGTCTTGGCAAGTTTGTACACACATTGCAATGTTCAAACAAATCTTGTCACATTGGAAGACCTATGAACACACAATTACATTTCACCAAGGGTGCATGCGGGAGGTAACTGGGACGCAAAAGAACAGATTGTATATCCAGTTTTGCACATTTTACTAGAACACATTGAGTTGTTGCTACTCCACAATAGATGCAACCCGCAGGCCTACGCTGTCATACTGTGTAGGCTTGTGGTGTGTATTAGCTAATTTATAAGGAACATAAGATCAGGCTAAGCTGTGACACTGCTGGAGTGAGGCTACCTCGCCTTAATGGTTTCATCTTATTAGACTGATCAGATTATGCTTCTGCTCAAAGCACCAACTGATGAATCTGTGAGACCTTAAGATTTACAGGTCTTAATCCTACCTGAATGCACTCATGCTTTATCTGACCGAGGGCGGTGAGGTGTCTCCTGCCAATTGTGATTGTGATTTTATAGCTACAATATAGGATTTCCGTGATAGGTGTGATATCAATGACAAACTGTCTTATTGTGGCGATTCAGTCAGTGATGTCACATAAGATCTCAAAAACCCATTCAGACATCGTCAATCAAAGTAACATTCTAGAATGATGTTGATGATTGTTAGAGTTGTGTCCTTCTCGCCGAAAAAGCACTTCGGTGCCTCGACAGGGGGTTGTAAGCGCTATGTAAATGCAATTACAATACAATACAATTCAATTACTGGGGAATGAGACTCGATTATTCATTACTGTGTAGTTAATCCATTTGTTTGAACCATAGTAAGCCACGGTATTTTCCTCCAATCCCTTTAGAGTATGCCTGGAGGCTAGATTATAGTGGATACTGAACCCCCGCTTCTCTCTATGTAGGGCCGGATTGGGGACCAAATGCTTCTTGCCATGTTTTGTAAGGCCAGTCCCTTTCTTTTGCTGAGGGCTCTTCAGAGTACCTTTTCTATTTGTATTTATAAAGCACACCAGCACCCAAAGGGTCTCTTAGTTCTAGTTTGCATCAAATAAATCGGTATAGTAACTAAAACGAAAGAAATTCATAGCAAACAATGGAAAAAGTCATTTTTCAAGGGCCTTTTTAGGTCTTGCCTGAGACAGTGCATGTGCAATCTATACGAGACATTCAGTAAGTGGCTTTTAAAAGTGCCACCAGAGGCTTTTGCTGGCCTACAGCTTGTAATCACGACCTCGTGCACGTGCACAGCTGCCATCTGTGTTTTTATTTGCTGTAATCAGGCTCCTCTGCTTGCACTACCCCCCTCCCTTTCCCCCTCCCTCCTGGTCAGCTTCATTTGTGTCTTCTAGCTGTGAATCATGCTACTCTGCTCGCACTCCCCCCTCCCTTCTCCCCTCCCTCTACGTCAGTTTCATTTATGTCTTCTATCACTGTGAACGCTCCTGCTTCCACCAGGCACACACACCATCAGTCGTCAGTGCACACTTTCACCAGGCGCACACACCACCAGCCGTCAGTGCACGCTTCCACCGGGCACACACACCACCAGCCGTCAGTGCATGCTTCCACCAGGCACACACACCACCAGCCGTCAGTGCACGCTTCCACCAGGCACACACCACCAGGCACACACCACCAGCCATCAGTTCACGCTTCCACCAGGCACACACACCACCAGCTGTCCGTGCACGCTTCCACCAGGCATACACACCACCAGCCGTCCGTGCACACTTCCACCAGTCACACACACACCACCAACCGTCAGTGCACGCTTCCACCAGGCGCACACACACCACCCGCTGCCAGTGCACGCTTCCACCAGGCACACACACCACCAGCCATCAGTGCACACTTTCACCGGGCACACACACCACCAGTCGTCAGTGTACGCTTTCACCAGGCACACACGCCACCAGCCATCCGTGCACGCTTTCACCAGGCACACACACCACTAGCCGTCAGTGCAGCAGGCAGGCTCTTCTCAGAATTTCTTGGTAAATATGCGTTCGATGCTTGGGAGAGAGTGGGTCGAGTTTCCTTAAACCATGCTGAGTATGCAGGTGCAGTGCATGAACTCCTGTATGAGTGAGTCATGCTGCCTGGGGCTCACTCACTCCACACTTGTAAATTGCGCCTGCACCAGGCTTTTTCTCATTTGCAAAGTTCGGCGCATGCGCACCTCTAGGCAGACCCCACACCCCTGGTTCCTACAACCATACTGGAAACAACATTCGGAGCAATTAAAACAAGTTCATTTGATGCAAAGAACTGTTAACAAAAATCATGTCCAGCTATTGTAGATATGGCCACTTAAACAAAACAGCAACAAAAAACAAACAAGCATTGGAATAGCCAATAGGTCTCGCTTTTTGGACCCTATAAGTATTTAGTTATGCAGCAGAATATCCTTGGTGCAACAACACCAACTGTTGCATGGATAAACACTTATAAGGTCCCAAATGGGAGACCTATTGTCTATGCCAATGCCTGTTTAACTGTTAGTAGCTGGTAATAGTAATCTTGTGGGTTAGGTGTTCTAAATGTGATGGGCATGCACAGAAAAAACTCTGCCACCATAGTGACCACTACTAAAGCAAGGAATGACTAAAAAAATAGATTTAAAAAAGCAGAGCGAAGGCATTTGGGAGAGGAGCATTTGAGAAGTCTGCCTTTTTAAAAAAAAATCTTTTTATTTGCATTTTTCGTAAAGTGTACTACATTAACCTAAAGTACAGTGCAATAGTCATCATCAAGTCTACTATTCAATTCGAGATCCCATTACATTTCCAACATTCAAAGCCTGCCATAACATTACCTTGAGCAGAAGGAAGTACCTGTTTTCAACTGTATCACAGAGCATTGTATCTCAAAGCACATTTACAGGGCAGTATTACGCATCATGATCCTGAGAACGACATCACCTTGTACATATATTACAATCGTTATTATGTCACAAGTCCTCTGCATCCGCAGAATTTAGCCAATTCACAAAGAGTTCCTATACATCTCTAGGCCGAGATATTTTTGGCAGCAGTTCCAAATAAGTTGTCAGCTGTGCCCTACAGTATGTCACATTTGCAACCCATCCCTTAGTCGTGGGAGGCAGGGTCGCTCCCCAGTGTATAGCCACCAGTTGTTTAGCCATTTAAAGGAGCATTTCTGGTAGTTTGCGTAATTTAGGTGGCACTGTCTCCAGAAATCCTAATAAGGACACCAATGGCGTGCTGGGCAGGTCTAACCCAGGAATGGAGGTCTTGAGATGTGAGCCCAAAATCTAACCGTGACCAAGCTTGGTGCTGCAGTGTAATGCATGTGCCCTCCCGAGTTCTAGGATGAAACACCCACCAGGTATCAGCTAAGTTATAGTCTGCATGCAGTCCCTTCAAAACAGCGGCAGCCTTTGGGTGATGTGTGCGCGTGATGGTGACTCTGTCCTCCTCAAGCGACATTACAGTGTTAAAATCGCTGCCCCAGATTAACGCGGTGCATCCCATTGATTGTATGAGGTGCCATACCTGCTGGAAGAACGTGGGATCATCCACATTGGGGCCATATATGTTGGCAATGAGAACCAGTTTGTGGAGTAATGTCCCCAGCACCAGTAAATACGGCCCTTCTGGGTCACTAACTACCTTATCTGTTTGCCAGGGAATGCCCCGTCTAATGTGGCCACTCCCCTGGAATAGTTTGAGTAACAAGATGTATGTACCTCGCTCCATCTAGTTGATCTCAATCTATCACAAGCTACACCTCTCAGATGGGTCTCCTGTAGGAGGCACACATCCGCAGCATGTCTCACTAGGTATGACTGCACCGGTAGCGACTTTCTGTGGTCAGTTAGGCCACGCACATTCAAGTGATACAAGTCAATGTAGACATGGAGTTCAACAGGAAAATATGTCTCTATGGTGACCAGTGTCTCGGTGGGAGGGGTGCAGTTTCATTGTCTCCCTGTAGTATCCCTTCTGCTGTATGGGGGCGAACTCTGAATAGTGACTAGTGTTCCACATACACTAAGTTTCCAGTGAAAAGTAAGCTGTGCACTGCAATAAACAGGAACTAACAATAACCCACCTGGCCCATCCCCCTCCCACTCCAACCCCACAGTGATCTGGGGCATAACTCCAGCTGTTTGATAATCCAGCAGGGTGTGTTGTAGGTATATAATGGGCATGTGGGATGCTGACCATCCATGGCAGGTGCAATATGATACTTTGTGTACTGCATCAAAAACCAAAAACAGAAGTAACAACAACATCCACCCACCCACCTCCCACACCAACCGCCCAAATCAGGTTGTGCATAACCCGAACATCCCATTACAAACAGATGCCCTGAAAGCCCAGGGCTAAAGGGAATCATCCTGAGGGGGCGAAGATTTGCTGGCAAACTGCCCTGTAGCTAGAGCAACAGGGTGGCTGAGTAGAATTACTTAATGTCTGTGCCTTGGAACTGTAAATTAGTAGTACTGGAGGGACATTTGGCTGAGGGCTGTGTACCGCACATCCGGCATTTAAACCATCGTACAAAACACATTAGTCATTGTCACTTAGCTGGCTGTTCGGAGACCCTGCAGCTGCCGAATCTCTCATCTGCTGCTTTCTCGCCGTCTGTTCTGCAAACTTCGAAGCAGCGCTGGCCTCAGTGAAAATCATAGGTTTGCCCCCAGTCTGTAACCTGAGCTTCGCAGGGTACAACATAGCATATTTTGTACTAGACTTTTAGAAGAGCTTCTTGGCTGGGATGAATTCTCGCTGTGCTGCCTGGACAGCCTGTGTAAAGTCTGGGTAAAAAGCAGTGTTATTTCCCTGGTGTTGCATGTCCCCCTTCTCCCGTGCCATCCGTAGAACAGTGTCCATGTCTCTATAGTTCAGAAGATGAGCCAGTATCGGCCTCGCCCAGGCACAAGGGGAGGCCGAGATCCCAGGGTGCAGTGCGCTCTTTTCACCAGGAACATTTGTCAGTCCAGGATAAAACAGTTCTCGTAGCAACCTTTCGATGTAGTTCTCCATGTTTACTATGTTCGTAGAATCTGAAATGCACGTAATACAGACATTGTTTCTTCTTGACCTCGCTTCAAGGTCCCTGTTACGCGCTTGTAGGAAGGTGGAATTGGACTATATGGTTACCCCAACTTTTTTTTCCTGGTGTTTTGCTGGTTTTCGACTTAGTCTGGGGCCCTGAATAGCAGGGTCCCAGGCCAACTATCTGCTTTCTCTAATAAATTGAACTCCATGTACTTTAGGTACATACAAGATTGGTTACTGGGTCACCCTTGTGAGCCCCTGTATAGTGTACCCTAGGTACCCAGGGCATAGGTGTACCCTAGGCCTACCAGGGGCTGCAGCATGTATTATGCCACCCCTGGTTTGCCTTCCAAACTAACACCACAGGTCTGTTCACACAGCCTGGGTAAGGTGGTGTAATCACCCCTTACTTAGATATAGTATACCTATATCTACCTTAACATATAGACACATATACACCTATAAGCCACTCCTATGGTAGACCTCAACAATCCTGGAGACTGAGTGCTTGGTTTTACGTGAGAGGGTGCTCTGGCATGAGCTGAGCCCCTCTGCAGCTTTCGGAACCATCTCCTTATAGCTGTTCTATGATATAGCCATACCATATACTCTTAAGTGCATTATAATCCTCGCAGTTAATGCTAACTTTGGTTTTGCTTTATCAAAACATGTCGTGTAAGGTGTCAAACACTTTGGAATACTATCCCCCGCCAATTCTGGCGGCAGGGGGAGCATTCCACCCTTATAGAGGTAAAAGACATGTAAGTTACTGCTTTATCCGGTTAAAGTTAAACAGATCCTCAGCATCACAAAATGGATGCTGCTGCCACAGACACGAGTCTGACCTCTTGTTGCTGGGGGAAACTCCAGCAAGGGCGGCCTGGACAATAGAATTCCTGCCCAGGGAGGTGCCAGCACCTCCCCAGACAGGGGTTTTGTGTAGCACTTCTTTGCAGCTCTCCATAGGTGGGTGAGGTAACACGAGTACTCCGGTGCTCCCGTGGGTCTTGACTCTCGAAGTGTCCTAGTTTAAAGGGGTTCCATCCGGAAGTGTCCTTAATTTGTAACTTTATATCTTTTACGATCTCTATAGTAAGTCAACGGGAACCCGCGCCTGTGTTTAGACAATGCACGCCGCTCCCGTGGGTCACCTACTTCCTAACCTTTGGTTATTTAGTGTAGCCCCAGCGATTCTACAGGCCCTAGGCCTGCTTTGTAACTCTCACGTGGTACTTATACCTCTTTCTTAGTATATGATTTGTGAGGCCCCTAGGGATTAACGTAAACTCTGCAACTTATCGTATATTAACTGTGTGACTTGTATTGTATTTTTACCTCTGACCTCATAAAGAGTGCAGAGGAGTTGTGTTTAGATTAAGTACATATATTTGATATATACATGTTGTGGTGTCCTTTCATTTGGTATTCAAGGGATTATATATGGTAAAACAACTTGCTTAACTCACCTACTGAAGTCTTACCCTGAAGACTGCTGGTTCATGCTACTACTAGGATAGCTTTCTATAAGGTTGACTTTACAACCACCATCAGTAAGGGTCGATTAGACTGGTGCAAGGTGCCCACTAGAACTAGTGGACATCATATGCCAGGCTAACTTCTCACATTGGCCGAGGTCCCAGGGTGCAGTGCGCTCTTTCCACCAGGAACATCTGACAGTCCAGGATCAAACAGTTCTCGTAGCAACCCTTCGATGTAGTGCTCCATGTTTACTATGTTTGTAGATTCTGGAATGCCTGTAATACGGACATTGTTTCTTCTTTACCTCACTGCAAGGTCCCCGTTACGCACTTTAATTACTTCAAGCACCTTGTCCATGCAAAGTAGACGTTCGTGCGTTTCAACTTGGCGGTCCTTTGAATCAGAAACTCTTGTTTCCAATGTATCAATGCGGGATTCGTGCTTATCTACACTTTGTGAGACATGATCCATTTGCAGCACCAGAAAGTCCAGTTTAGAATCTATGTCCCACAAGCTAACCTTTACCTCTCTCTGCATAGTTTTGATATCCTCCTCCTGTTCAGGTTCGAGCTGCGTTTCGGGCACCATGGTGACCGGCCTCGACCCCATATCTTGTAGTCTTGTGGTGCGTTTTTCAAAGGTGATTTTGGGCTGTTTATTGTCATGTTTACCCATGATGGCACCTCAGCCGCGACGCACACTGCAAGCTATGAAATCTCTGCTTAAGGCTCCCGCGAGCAGCCCGGGCACCCTGCGGGCAGGGAGAAGGGACCCTAGCCGAAGGCAGGTGCCGGTCCCAGCGTCGCTCAAACGCAGTGGTGCACCCACCGTGAGAGCCAGTGCACCGTGCCCGCGACGACCATCGGATTCAGTTCTGCCACTCACAATAGGCAGCGGTCAGCACACAGCCAGCGACAGGTGATTCACACCAACAGCATGCAGGCAATGCAGGAATGGCACTATACGGCACTCTGATTGATGCGAGCTACTTCTGAAAGATATGAACTCTGTTCACCGTGCCAGTCAGATCAGGAGTAGTCGTCAGACAAGATGGAGCACTTCAAGTATGGCCGTGACTTGGGACTATACTGAGTGGTTACATCCCGCCCTTGCAAGGGGCCAGCAATGCCTTTTTACTTTGTGCCAACAATGTCCACGTGCGCTTGATATGGTCTCCACCCCATCCGCCAGCCATCCCTGGCAAACCAGCTGCAGTTGGTTTCCTTCTGGCGTGGCCATAAGTTTATTACCCACTTTTGTGTCTGGGTGCTGTTTTCAGGGTTCTACTTTGTCTATCATAAGGACCAGGGGTGCATCCGTAATCAGCTTCTTTGCATGTTTTCTGTGGTTGGTGATACTGTGGTGTGTATTTCCCACCTTGCTAAAAAACTTTTCAAAAATTCTTGTGGTTTTGCCTCCGTGTGCTGCCACGGACTGGCCAGAAGTATAAACGTGCACTATGTGAGCCCACCGCGCCGCCCGCCTACAGTGGCGTATCACACTCTAATCAGGGGGAAGAGGAGGGGAAGCTGGTGCGCCGGGGAATGTCTCTCTGCTGTTGACAATGGGAGTCGCAGGGCCCAACTGCGCAGCCCAACCGGCGTGCCCAGCAGCAACGGAGGCTCCGTCTCCCTCCGTACGGGTCCCCCCGCCTGTATTTGCACAGTGCCCTGAACTAGGCAGTCACCCCGGGTCAACCCCCAGAACACATTCCGCCGCCGTTGGCCCTTCGAATGTCTTTGGTCCTGTAGCGTGCTTTGCCTCCGGGCCACGCCAACCCACGCAGACCTTCACAACAGGGGGGACACTCGGATCCACCAAGCGACTCACCGCTCCCTCCGTCTCCAGAACTCTGCACAGCGTCACCCGGCCAACGCGACCAGGGTCGCCTACAGCAGCGGCCGCTCTCTTTTCTCTCTGAAGCACGGTGAGCCCTCCGGCAGCACCCACCTTCGGCTCCGGCCTGGGGCAGCACTTGTCCTCTCCTGTGCCCGGGGACCGCACTCGTTATCCTCTCCTGTGCCCGGGGCCTCTCAGCGCACCTCGGCACTCCAGGCAGTCGGCCCCAGCTTCAGGGTCCTTCGACTCAGCAGCGTGGTGAGCCCACCCTCACACTCCGGCCTCTCCGGCAGCCGCTACCCAGCACAGGCCTCGAGTCCACAGGGTCTGCCATCTACAGTAAGCGACAGTCCTCCGCTGGGCTGAACACATCAATCTGTGTTGCGTCACCAAAGCAATCTGTTCCATCAAGCTAGAAGGTTGGATTGGCATTATTTAGTCCGATAATTGCCGGAAAGTGTACTCACCCGGCAGAGCCACTTCACCAAGCAGCCATCTTGCCACTCGGCTTGGCCATGCCCCCGAGAAGTCTGTCTAAGATGCAGTTAGGGACTTTCACATAAAGGGGATGGTGTGCTGTGCGGAGAGATGTTAAAATCATATAGTCCTAGAGAATAGAAGAAACATGTCAGTAACCAGGGATACCTGCCACCATCCTTACCTCCTGATTGTGAATAGCCTCGCCTGGAAATAGACTTCTTCATTCTCAGGTATAAACTACAACGATAGTCAAGCTGTGCCCCCATGATGGCAGACCAGCATAATTGTTTGGCATAGGGGAGGAGAGCTTGGAGACTGCATAAGCGGTATGTCCAGGATGATATCACTGCAGAAACTTGACAGTCCATCTGCATCAGACCATCAATTTTAACTCCCAGACTTTGTAGACTTGATATAGGAATCTGTTAATTAACATAATTTTGATCATATCCTTGTTCTGCTTTAACAAGTGGGTGCTCATAAGTTATTAACTGCCACAGGACAATTTTGCAATTGTGCTATATTGTTAGGCGGGGTACTGAGTCTTACTAAAAGTTGTATATCATCTGCCTAAGTATACATTCTGATGACAAAGAAGCGTAATAACGAAGCCAGAGGTCCTGTGTAGATGTTCTAGAGATATGGGGACAGAGCGCACCAAATGAGTAGTTTGCAAAAGAATAGTAATACTGACCAAGAGAAATTTGTTCAGACATGCTTGAAAGAAATAGTGCAAACCAAGAACCCTGTCCGCAATTCTGATGACCAACACTTGTTTTATAAGTAGTTGTTAGTCAATGATGCCAAATGCTAAAGGCAGATATAAAAATATCAAAGTACTGTTATGGCCATGTTGGACTTGACCCTTGCTGCAAGGCCATCCCCAGACATTTTGCCTTCATTCTACAAAAGGCACTGTGCACTTTAACACTGCTAACCAGAGCTAAAGTGCCTGTGCTCTCTCCTTTAAACATGATAGAACTGGCTTAAACTCAATTGGCATAGTTAATTTACTTGTATGTACCTAGTAAGGTTTTACTACAGGTGCCCAGGTCTTGTTTATTAAATGGTAGTAGTTGGTTTGCATCACTGATTCCATGTCCGTACCGGAGGTGAGGATTATGTTCAGCGTTATTCCTTTTTCCAGCACCTTCAACATTAAATCAACAAAAAACTAACATTCCCATAGTGCATGCAGTAAGGGTCCTCTACGATTCATCAATAGGCAGTCTACATGGTCAATGAAGGGCGTGTGCAACTTCCTCTTTCTTTTCCTGCTTCCAGCAGATAAGTATTCCTTCCCTCTCGCTTGTTCAGTGCTGCGGAATTAAGTGTATATTTTAAAGCGTAAATGTATTTTACTACTAGCGATACGCTATTGGCTAATTGCGTGTTAGGTTCTTGTTGTTTCAAAACCATATCAGGGCCACAGGAGCGGTTTCATATGCTCCGCTCGCGGCCCCCTCACTGAGTCCCAGGCAAGCGGTGCAGTGCGCACGCCGGGAGAGCAGGGTGCACGTGTCTCGTTGATCCGTGTTGTGCTGGTCGAAGGGATCGACTAGTATCAGACACAGCACCCGCAACCCGACACACTGCCTGAGCAGTCTGGAAGCCCTTGTGCCCACAAAATTGTGGGTCTGTATTTCTCATTGCCTCAGCCTGACGCCCACACCGCGGGTCCGTATTGAAATGTAGCAAGACATGCGTCTTTTCGCGAGGAGGCTGATAGGGGTGGGCCCAGACGTCTAGGACAACCAGGATAACCAAGGGTGAGTCGCCCCTTTAATAAAATCCGACTAGCACGCTTTGAAGTCACTAATGTTGTGCACGCTGTCACGCCGCTACCAGCCTTGACATACAGTAGAACCCCTACTAGCACATAGAGCGCTTAGATACAATTGGCCTAATATTTGCCCTACCTGCAATAGTACTTGCATTCATCATCATGGAGGACAAATATACAGAGGAAAAGTCTCTACAGGTTCTCCCCCTTGATGAGTTCCCCGATGCAGTGGATTCTTCCATCCACCAGGCAGTGGCAGCAGCCATGGGCACTTTTGAGCGCCGCATAAGGAAAATAGCATATGGTTACCAGGCAGAACAGACCGCCTCAGGCATGGATATGGGGGCTTTTGAGCGCTTGAAGAGGGCTTTCTTAGCCAGACCAGAAGCAGGATTGCAGGATGCCCTCCTTAGACACACCCAAGGAATCAGAGGAGCTCTCTGACATGTTGGTCCCCAAAGATCTAATGCACCCCCGTCCTCGGAGTGGGCATCCTCTCCTAAGGTCTCGATGTTTTGTACGCAAACCTCTCATGAATGAGGTAAGAGCTTGCCTCAGACCAAAAGGCCCCTCCCCACCCTACTGAGCAAGGTGGCGACAAAGCCAGAGGTTGACCCGAAACTTACCACATTCCTGCAGGACCCAAAAAAGGGAATAGACCGATCGTGGAAACCCTGCCAGGAAAGCTGTTTGATATATCAGGCCCCATTATGTAGATCTTGGAATTAGCGGAGGAGGCCAACCTGGCAGGTGTGAGAAGGTGGCCTGATATGCAGTGCTCACTATTCTAGTGAACACTATGTATCAGTCCAGCAACCCTTATTGATGATTGGTTGTAAGTCAACCTTATAGACCAGCTATCCTAGTAGCGTGGATACGAGCAGTCTAAGGCTAAAGACTCGAGAGGGCGTGTTAAGCCAGCTGTTATACCACATATACCCCTTGAACACCAAGTGAAAGGACACCACACAAGTGTTATGAAAATAAACAGTTATTTATTAAGAATCACAACAGCCCTGTACTCTTTATGAGGACAGGGTACTAAGCACAAACCAAAACTCTTACAAAAATACTTAAGTTAGCACAGTATAAACAAATGCCCGAGGGGCACGGAAAACCATATACTCTGAAAGTGGAATGCGAAATTACTAGCAGGTAAGTACAGTACTAATAGGCTTTGGAATCACTAGGACTTGACTATAGAATCGTTAGATTACTTCTAGAAGACCCAGGGGACTCGGGTGCAGTGTGTGCACTCTCACGCGAGATGCGGGACAAAGTCTATGGTAGCTAGGAATTGCAAAGTTAGTGTTCTCGGGCGAACCTGACCTGGTAGGAAGAAAATGAAAGTGGATTCTGACCCTTGGATACTGAGGCTATGCTGGGGCACCGAAATGCCGAAGTTACCTAGCCCAGGGGCTGCAGCTGCATAGGACTCAAAGGACGTCGGGAATCCTCGTTGACGGACCAGGAGCCTGGAAGGAAGAAGTTGCTGGCAGGCGACCAGTGAAGAAAGTTCGATGGATCCAAGCCTGGATCGAAGGAAGAGGACACCTGAAAGCAGAGGGGACCAAGTTCGTGACTACTAGCCAGTAGTCAGTGGGCACCAGGAAGGCACCGGATGGTAGCCACCTCGACTAGGCGAGTGGGTGACGCTGTGCTCGGAGATCTCACGGACCAGGAGGCGTTGTCGGCGACCAGGATGGAGGAGCGAGCTGTCCCACGAAGATAGAAGCTGTTGGCGTCGCTGGACCCAGGATTGGGCAACAAGGCCTTGGCAAATTCAAGCCCACGCGGTGGACCTAAAATGGCGTCTGGAGTGGACCAGGAGGGTCCGGGGTGCCTCTCTTAAAGAAGGAAGCAAGGGCCAGTCTGGAGCAACCAGACCAGCAGCAGTGATGTAGTCGGGCGTCGTTCAGAAGGCCACAAGCCAGCCGGCTAGTAGCCAAACAACGCGGTGCACAGCAAACAGCAGAAGGGCCCCACGCAGATCGTGGAGATGCAGGGAGGCTGATCTTGGGTGCTGGAGCTGCGCAGAGTTGGGGCTTCTCGGACCCCAAAGCACTCACCAGTGGAAGACTCGGTGGGCTTGTTAAAGAGAAGTCGTGCAGTCTTGGCGATAGTCGGTCCCTCGAGGTCTCGTCGCACTCGCGGTTCTCAGCTTTGCTGTAGAGGTGAGTAGAGGTCAGAGGTGCCAGGGAAGCCGGGTCTCGTCGAGCTGGGTCGTCGGATTCGTGAAGAAGGACTTGCAGCAGACCGCAGTGTTCTTAGGATGGTGCCCGCTTGATGCAGGGTGACTACTCCTTAGCCACAAGGGAGAATCTTGAGGAAGAAATCTTGAAGTCCTTTCGAAGAAAGTCGTGTCTTGATTCCAAAGATGATCTAATTTTAACAGGGGGCCCGCTCCCATCTTTATACTAAAAAAGGGGGCTGACCCGGTGACTAGGTCCTGCCTATGGGTGGGACTAGGAGGGGGGTGGTTACACCCCTCTGCCATGCCGGACTTTCCCCAGGCCAGGGGCTGGTGTGCCCCTGGAACTGGTTCTGACCGGCCTATGCGTAGTGAGCACCGGGGTGCCACTCAGCAGTCACCTTCCTGAAAAGCCCTGCCTACCCAGGATACACAAAACCATGTCTGGGACGGTGCTAGCACCGCCCCGGACAGGAAACCCTTTGTCCAGGCCTCCCTCGCTGGAAGGACTCCCAGCAGCAGGAGGTCAGACTCGTGTCTGTGGTGGCAGCATCCATTTTGTGGAGCTGAGGCTTCAGTTAACTTTAACCGGGGTTCACAGTTACATACATGTCGTGTCCCTCTAGAAGGGTGGAATGCTAACCCCGTCGCCAGAATTGGCGAGGGGTTAGTATTCCAATTCGTATGACACCTTACTCGACAGGTTTTGATAAAGCAATACCAAAGTTAGCATTTAACCGCGAGGATTATAAATGCACTTAAGAGTATATGGTATGCGATATCATGGAACAGCTATTAGGACTTGGTTCCACAAGCTGCAGACAGGCTCAGCTCATGCCAGAGCACCATCTCACATGATTCCAAGCACTCTGCCTTCAGGATTGTCAAGGCCTGCCATAGGAGTGACTGATGGGAATCTGTGTGTCCATTTTAGGGTTAGGTATAGGTATACTACACCTACAGCAAAGGGTGATTACACGACTTTGCCCCAGCTGTCATGCAGCCAGTTGTGTCAAATTTAGGAGGCCAGCCAGGGGTGGCATAATACATGCTGCAGCCCCTGGCAGCCCTGGGTACACCTATGCCCTGAGTTACAGGGTCTGATAAGGTGGCCCAGTACCAATTGGTAAATGCACCTAGGGTACATGTCGTAATTTAGAAAGAGAACAGCCAGGCTGTGGGTCTGATTGGCAGGCCCACAGCCAGAGAAAGTCGTAAACCAGTGAAACAAAAGCAAAAAATCTGGGTGATCATAGGATTGCAGACCCTACTCTCCTACAGCAGGCACCCCCCTTTTCCCATAAAGATATTCGAACTGGGCGAAATGCGCAGTAGTCTTCCTGGGCAATGCCAGATGTGCCCTCTCTACCCAGAGGAGATGCTCCTTTGTCCTAAAAGTGGATCCCAAACTGGGAGACTTGGCTTCTTCTGAAACGGGCACAGTGGCTCAAGGTAGGCTCTTCATGGACCTGTTCATTAACCCCTTCGCTGCTCATGAGGCACGGTTGAGCTGTGCTTATGACGAGCTGAGCTCGTCATGAACAATGGGAATTCAAAGCCTCCCAGCACAGGAGTGGAAAAGCCATAGCAGCCAAGGTGTTAAAGAACTGACAAAGTTTGTCACCACTTTTACATCCTTAGATAAGGCGCAGTCATCCTTTAAAAAGATTTTGCACCCTAGAATTTTTGTTGGGCCCGCCTTGGCACAGGGCACTCGGACATCCGCTTTTACTCCCAAGGCCATCAGAGGTGGCAAGAAAACCCAAGACTAAGGCAGACAGTAGTTCTTCCAATCAAGACGAGGCTACAGAGGCCTCGGTAGCAGAGGAGCAGCCAGAGGCCAACCACTGTCCACATTTAAAGGTGAGCTTCAGGTTGGCAATTTTTGACCACACAACTGGAGGTCTATCACCCCCGACACATGGGTGTTACAGACCATACAAGGTTTCCCAATAGAATTCTACGGCTCTCCCGTACAGGCTGTTTGCCCCCGTCCGCTGCTCCTTGCAAACGATCAGGTGAACCTCCTAGATCATGAGGTGGTGGATCTGCTGCTAAAAGGAGCGATTTTTCCAACACATCCACACCCAAGAGGTTTCCTTAGCAATATTTTTCTTGTAGACAAAACAGATGGGGGTCAGAGGCTGGTGATAAACCTGAGAGTTCAGCCAATGGTTAGTCTACCGCCACTTCAAAATGTAGGGCATTCATCTTCTGCAGGACCTCCTCCAGCCTGACACTTGGATGGCCTGGTTGGATTTGGAAGATGTGTACTTGGTGGACCTTATCTTTACCCCGCATTGGCGGTTCCTACAGCTTCAGTGGAAGGATCAGGTTATGAAATTGCATAACTCCCTTTCGGTTTTTCTTCGGCCCTGTGGTACTTCACCTAAGTTCTCAAACCAGTGGTGGAGACACTAGGAGCCAAGGACTCTAGCCTCATCATTTACTTAGACAACATTCTGCTCCTAGAGCAATGTCCACTCCGCCGCTCACAACAGTTGCAGGCAATGGTAGACCTTCTCCAGACCCTGCGGTTCGTGATCAATGCTGAGAAGTTGCTCCTGAAACCATCCAAACAGGTGACCTTCCTGGGGTTTGCCATAAACTCGGTGACCCTCACCCTAAATCTCCCAGGGAGAAAAATGGCCAAGAATCTCAGGGAACTGAGGCGATTGCTAGCATGTTCAACAACCTCGTTGAGGCAGATAGCTAAGTTGGTAGGCCTTCTCGCCTCATCAATTCAGGCAATTTTCCTAGGGCCAGTCTACTACAGAGCTTTGCAACATCTGAAAGTTTCTCATCTTCGCAGAGGACAGCAATATTCTCACCAAGTGCCTATTACAGAAGAAGTGAGCATGGAGAAGGGGGTGGCTGGATCATACGGAAGCCTGGAATGGCAGAGCCATTATTAGCTGCGATCCAGAGTTAGTAATAGAAGCCGACGCCAGCAAATCAGTTTGAGGAGCTCTTGCGGAGACTCATTTACAGGAGGAAAGTGGTCCACGAGGAAAGCCAACTCCACATGAGTTACCTAGAACCGATGACAGGGTCCTTCGCAATACAGTGTTGGACGAAAGACAAGGTATCTTGCAATGTGCTCCTGAAGATGGACAATGTCTCGGCGGTCCGTTACATCAACAATCTCAGAAAAACAAAGTCCAAGGTGCTAGCGGACCTGGCCAAGGACTTTTGGACCTTTTGTCTTTCCCACAACATCTCAGTGACAGCTTTATTGCCTCCCAGGAGCTTCCAATGTGATAGCATCCACCGTTCTTTCAGGGACTTCACAACACATGGGGCCCATTCTAGATAGACTTCTTTGCGTACTGTCTGGATCACCAGCTATCATGATTCTTCAGTTAGAAACCAAACCCTCTAGCTACCGCAACGGACGCCTTTCTCCAAGATTGGTCCAGGGAGACTGGGTACGCTTTTCCTCTGTTCGTGATGATAATTAGACTCGCTATGCAAATCCGCAGACAACAGGCAAAGGTGGTGTTGATTGCCCCGTATTGGAGCTCTGAAGTGTGGTTTCCAGTTATTCTGGAACTTTCCTGGGATTCTCCAATCCTTCTACCCTGAGATCCATTTATTCTGAGGAATCCCCAAGGCAATCCCTCATCCTCTAGTCCAGCAAGGGTTAATGTTAATGTTAATGGGTGACTTATATAGCACACGGCTACTCCAAGGAGTGTCCCGGCGCTTTCTGACCCATAGCTGAAAAGAAGATGAGAGAACAGAAACATAACACATTACTGACTATAGAGCCAAGTTTTCAGGGCCTTTCTAAAGGCAAGCAGATTGGTGGTATGGCGAAGGTCCACGGGAAGGGAGTTCCGTAATTTAGGGGCGAGATGTTTAAAAGAGCGTCCGCCTATCCTGATTTTCCTGATAGGTGGAACCGTTGCCAGGCCAAGACATTCAGATCGGAGAGATCGGGTAGGTTTATAAAAAGAGAGCCGTTTCTGAATGTAGGGGGCCCCTACCGAGTAGAGTGCCTTATGAGCCAATGTGAGAGCTTTGAATGTAATCCGCTTCTGGACAGGAAGCCAATGAAGGGAAGAAAGCAACTCTGATGACCTGGCTTGACGAGGTAGGCCAAAAATAGCCCTCGCCGCGGAGTTTTGGATAACCTGAAGTTTATGCAGGAGGTAATCCAGCAAGCCCAGGTAGAGGACATTAGAATAATCAAGCCTGGAGCAAATTAGAGCCTGTACTGTCAGCTTCCTGTGGACTAAAGGGAGCATTGGAAGGAATTTACGCAGCATTTTTAACAGACCGAAACAGGTGCCAGTTAGACCTGTTATCTGTGTTTTCAACGAAAGGGTATTATCGATTTTGATCCCAAGGTTTTTAGCAACCACAGCGGAGGAGGAAGGGTGTGTTAGGAACGACCAGGATCCCATGGGGTGCAACGTTTTAGCCATTATGAATTTCTTGGCGTCATTAACGACCCAAAGCCTGACTTACCGCACCATCAACTCTTATAGGTTGGCGATTTCAGCAGTCCACGTGCCTGTCCAAGGGAACCCAGTTTGGGAACATCAGATGATCTGTAAATTGTTGGGAGGAATTCGACCTCACACTCCCTCTGAAACCCAGGTATTCGTCTATTCGTCATTATGGGACGTCAATAAGGTTCTATACCTATTCCAATCTTGGCAGCCTAATAAATATTTGTCCCGTAAGGAACTGTCAGCTAAACTGTCCATGCTCTTGTGCCTAGTATCATGTCGGTGAGTGTTTGATGTTCGAGCTCTGGACATTTACGGTATGGTTTTCACCCCTCAAGGACTCACCTTCCATATTGTTCGTAGAACCAAATCCGATTCCAGAATGGTGTCCAATCCAGCATTTATTTATTACCCTAAATTGTGCATCGTCTGATACCTCAAGGAATATTAGAGTATGACGGAAGAAACTCATCCTCCAGGGTGAACGCCAGTTATTGATTTCCCTAAGGAAGCCTTTCAAAGCGGTTACGCCACCTGTTGGATCAGATGGGTGATACAAGAAGCGGGTATAAATGTCTCGCAATTTGGTGCCCATTCAGTGAGGGATTTAGAAAAGGGGGTGGTGATGAACAGAGTGTCTGAGTTAAACAGACCACTCTTACCCAGTCCAAAGATCAGGGCTTGATCCATCACCGTTATTTATCTCACTGCCCCATCCCAGCTCAGAACCTGGCTATATGCAAATCAGTCTGTCCCTGGCCCAGTGCATCATGGGAACAGGGCAGACTAAACTACCAAGCCAATTCTTCACCAGAAAGGAGACAAGCTACCGGGGACCGGTTTCTGGCATTTCAGCCTTCTTCGGCCCGGCTTGCTTGAATCCTGATGGAGCAGTGAGAAAGGGACTCATGTCTGAGTATACCCTGCCACACCTATAGTGGCCAAAAACGATTTAGAAAAGGGGGTGGTGATGAACAGAGTGTCTGAGTTAAACAGACCACTCTTACCCAGTCCAAAGATCAGGGCTTGATCCATCACCGTTATTTATCTCACTGCCCCATCCCAGCTCAGAACCTGGCTATATGCAAATCAGTCTGTCCCTGGCCCAGTGCATCATGGGAACAGGGCAGACTAAACTACCAAGCCAATTCTTCACCAGAAAGGAGACAAGCTACCGGGGACCGGTTTCTGGCATTTCAGCCTTCTTCGGCCCGGCTTGCTTGAATCCTGATGGAGCAGTGAGAAAGGGACTCATGTCTGAGTATACCCTGCCACACCTATAGTGGCCAAAAACGATTTAGAAAAGGGGGTGGTGATGAACAGAGTGTCTGAGTTAAACAGACCACTCTTACCCAGTCCAAAGATCAGGGCTTGATCCATCACCGTTATTTATCTCACTGCCCCATCCCAGCTCAGAACCTGGCTATATGCAAATCAGTCTGTCCCTGGCCCAGTGCATCATGGGAACAGGGCAGACTAAACTACCAAGCCAATTCTTCACCAGAAAGGAGACAAGCTACCGGGGACCGGTTTCTGGCATTTCAGCCTTCTTCGGCCCGGCTTGCTTGAATCCTGATGGAGCAGTGAGAAAGGGACTCATGTCTGAGTATACCCTGCCACACCTATAGTGGCCAAAAACGATTTAGAAAAGGGGGTGGTGATGAACAGAGTGTCTGAGTTAAACAGACCACTCTTACCCAGTCCAAAGATCAGGGCTTGATCCATCACCGTTATTTATCTCACTGCCCCATCCCAGCTCAGAACCTGGCTATATGCAAATCAGTCTGTCCCTGGCCCAGTGCATCATGGGAACAGGGCAGACTAAACTACCAAGCCAATTCTTCACCAGAAAGGAGACAAGCTACCGGGGACCGGTTTCTGGCATTTCAGCCTTCTTCGGCCCGGCTTGCTTGAATCCTGAGTTGAGTCCTGAGTTGAATTCAGTGAGGGAAGCAATGGCTTCAAAAACTTTATCCTTGGGGGCCAGGCTAGAAAATATTAATAACCCTGCAGATTGGTCTTCAGACTCTATGTTCAAGAGAGTCTACTTTAAACCAGTCATGGACATGACGTCGTTAGTGGTGGATAAGCTTTGAATTAGCATAATCCTCGCCTTCGGTCCCGAATTAGAATGAAAAATTTGCTAGTAATCATGACGGAAAGTTTCAATTCTATTAAGGACGCGGAGACAAGGAGTATTCCCGCCCGAGGGTCTGGGAGACCGGATCCAAATCTGGAACCGTTAAGACCTATAACTATCAAGGTGGGGCCTGTCTTATGTTATAAGTATGTGCTTTTGATACTGTTAAATCTTTGGTTGGTGACCCCTTTGGGGATGGATGATCTATATGTACATTATTGTTCATATTGTGATGTAATTGCACCATGGTCTAGTGATGCTTAACTGGATTTACCTTGAGATCGGAGTCCTTGGTTTGTCTTTCGGCTTCTTACAGCTCCTGAAAGTTCAAAAGCAGACTGACAAAACTCAAGGATAATGTAGAAGCAGTCAAGAAAGAGGAAGTTGCACGGGAAGCACACACCCTTATAGACCATGTGGACTGTCTATTGGTAGATTGTAGATGATCCTTACTGCATGCACTATGGGATGGCCAGTTCTTTATTGATTTAAAGTTGAAGCTGCTGGAAAAAAGAATATAGAAATTTGAGGATAATCCTCGCCTCTGCGTCCTTAACCACATTAATTCTACAGCAATTCCCCCCCTGTGCTGAGGAATCTTAAACTTCATGGATCATGATGAGCTCACCTCGTCATGAGCACACAAGCAGTGTACTGCATAACGAGCTGAGCTCGTCATGAGCATGTAAGGGGTTAATAGAATTGAAACTTTCCGTCATGATTACTAGGAACTTTTTCATTACGCCACCCACGTAAGTGGACCTTTAAACCGGTCTCAGACTTGCCATTGCAGCCTATGTGTGCAGTTTTAAGTCTGCCATTTCGGCCTGGCAGATCAAACCTTTTGCCACAGCCGATAAGCATTAAGAATTGTCTGGTAAGGAAGGGAAAGGAATTCCTTGAAGGAGGAAAGAGGTCTGACAGGAATTAGGGTCAGTCAATGACCCTGACCACAAATGGTTTAATAAGTATGAGGATGAATCTAAATCTAACAGAGAAAGGCTCCAAGAGGAGGTGATAGCACCTGTGGTGAAGTTAAGTCAGACTGGGATTATCATAGGTGCGGACTGGATCCAAAAAACTTAAATAGCTTTCATGTGCCAGCAGGTGTTACCATTTCTTCAGCTCAACTCTAGTTTCTCCCCTGGGTGTAATGTCACAGAACCATATTTCGATGTGAAGCCAAAGTGCTTTCCTTGGGCTTTCCTTTACTTGCTGTGACAGTGTTTGACGTTAGGAGCCCAAGTTCGGTCCTAATCTGGTTAAGGACTACTTTTTAACATTGTCTTGTCTTAATCTTCCTTCATTGAGCACTAAAATGTTTTCCAGGGAAAATGTCTTCTAGGGACATGGCATCTCAGTGGTACTGTTGCCTCTCCAGGTCTGAATCTGAGATGACGTGACAGCTGGAGTTTACCTCTGATGCATTCCATCTCCAGTCGCTTGAGAGATGCTCCCCCTTTCTGGCATCACTGAGGAGTCAGATTTTCCTTGTTAGCTACCCCATTCCTGGACTTGGGCTTATTGGAGCCCTTATACTATGCTGCTGCTCAGAAGTCTGGTGCAGGTTCCATACCTGGTACTGCTGCATGCTCTGCCGGCTTTTTCGACACCGGTCATCAACCCTTCTACAGAGACAGCATTTACTCAGGTTTTTATTAGCAGTGTTCTGCCTTTAATCAGTCCCTGTTGGCGTGCCTCCAAGTCCCAAGATTCCTTCAGATCTTTTAGCTACTCTTCTACTGACAGATCATATTCTGGTGTGGGTCAGCCTAATTGATCTTGTTGGTCAACATCCACTGGTCATGGTTCTGCTTCCGGAGGCATGGTGGTTTCTTCGGCGTTGACATGAGTGTTGCCCTCTCATTTGCATCCTGTTCTCCTGTCCCTCCACCTGGGAGGCCATTTTGGATGACTCCAGCTATTCAGTCAAGTTTCGTGTGAACGGTGAGTCTCCGGTAGATACTATACCTGAGTTACAATGTGCTAAAATCTCGAGTGCGTGCAATATCCATCATAATGCTGAATCCTGGCACCACTATTGTGGAATGGCTTGGCCTTTCCTGGTTACTCTGGCTGTGAAAGGGGTTTGATCTCTCACTGTGAGTTTGAACTTGATTGGACTCCAGATCTCCCTTCTGAAGGTGTTGTATTTTTCAGTTTAATCTGCCAGGGGCATAATCTGTTTCCCTGTGGCTCTTTGCTTGTTTTTGCCACTCAGAGGTCCCTGGAGAGGCTCATGCTACACCCTTTTATGGTTCTCACCTTTTTTGAACAGGGATTTCTTCATCTCTCAAGACGTTTGGTTCAAGGAGACCTGCAAGCCATGCTGGGGAGTTCTCCCTCTTATGTGTCATCTGCAGGGGCATCCTTGATTTTCTAAAGGTTACTGAAGGCCATAACCTACTTGGGACACCAGTGTGTGGGGCAGCTTCTGTCTAGTTCAGATCTTCCCCTCCCACCTTAGTGTTTCCAACATCTTTGGTCTTCTGACTTTACATGCCATGTTGCACTGGTTGTGAGATGTGGGGTGTTTTTGGTTTACCTTTTCACCCCTCCACTTAGCCAGATTATTTTCCCTGTTGCCACTGTTCCTGCTTTTCATTAGAGACCATCCATGGCCATTCTGGATACTTGTTGTGGACTTGTGTTTTTGGTACCGTATAGGGTTTTGGTTTACATCAGTGTGTTGTCCTCCATGCTGCTATAGTTTTCCAGGCATTCAAGGTCCTGTTTGGTTGTTAACCAGAGGTTTATTAGCGTGGCAACAGCAGTTCTAGTTCACTCTTGGTGTTCATGAGGTGGTCAACTGCTCTTTTCTTTGCAGTTCTTTGTTTTGCTCTTGTGAACTTTGTTAATCTTCTCTTCTGTGTGCATCATTGGTTTGCCTATTGATTCTACTGGCAAGGGAGCTCTGGGCGATGAGGCCTTCTTTTTGAACTTGCTGATCCTCTGCAGCTTTGCACTGCCTATTGCAGTGAGGCATTGATTTTGGTCCAATTGACACAGGACAAGTCTTTGCTCCTCCTTCCTGCCTCATCCTGGACAGTGGTGTCTGCGGTCTTGGTCCTACTTTTGAGGTTGGGAGGTGGTGGATGGGGGAAGGGGTAAGGGTTCTTGATTTATCCTGGGGCTTGTGCTATGTGGGATCGGTTGTGCCAACATTTTGTTGGTGTTGTGTATCCTTTTTCATCTCTTGTCCCTTTTTCCATTTCTATACCTCTTTGGTTGCTGGCTCTTCCTGCTTCCTATATACTTCAAGACAGCAGTATGTCAGAACGGTTCTCTGCATGGTGGTCATTGTGGTTGGCCCTCAGGCTCCTGCTGACATGCCAGGGGTTTGCTTTCTTAGTAAATTCTGTATCCAAATGCTGTGACTTTTGCTTTGGGTGGTTTAGTCCTTTCGTGTTGCTGCCTGGCAATAGTTTGTTTCCTGGTCCGTAGTAGACTGTGGGCAGTATCATTCTCTTCTGCAAATGTTTCTTGCATAGTGGGATGTGTCCTTATGTCTGTGTAATGTTTTCATGGTTTGCTGTGTACCATCTCCTCGTTTCCCAGGTGCAGAGACTAGGCTGTTACTATTAAATTTTTAATTTGCCCCGATGCTTTGGCATCTAGTACAGCAGCCCATACCTATTCGGGTGTGTAAGTCCTTCAATTATGGTTTGGATGGTTTTCAGCTTGCCGTTGGTACTTCTTAGCCCATGGTCCCCGTTTTGCTTGCATCTCTTGCGGGTTGCTTACTTTAAGGCAGTTGAGGTGTCATCCTGTTTTAAATGGTGTTGATTTTGGCCTTGCCCTGGTGCCCTATTGTTGCTGTTTACTATGTTGTTTTCTGGTGATGCCAATATTGTCTGTTCTATTTTCACCAAGCAACTATTAGGTGGCATTCTATGCCTTATGCATTCCAGCCTTGCCTACCTTCTACTGAGGTGATATCAGATCCCTGTCAGTTCTGTTGTGCCTTTGTCTAGCGGTGATCAAGGTGGCTCCCTCACTGAAGGACCTCTTTGTGCATTTGAGTCTGGCATGCCTTTGTTACTAATGTACATCTGGAATCATGTTGATGTGCCCTATCAAGAGTGCCCTGGGGGTGAGGTTGTTTCTCCTTTGAACGCTAGTTCTTAACCTTTGAGAGTGTTGTCCCGATGTATCTGGATGTTGTATAGTGCTTGGGTGCTTTTATCTACCGGGCAATCTCTTTGCTCCCATTCCCAGCAAAGGCACTGGAAAAGATAATCAACTCATGACACATCTGGAGCAGAACCAGCTACTTAGTACCTCCTAATGCGGCTTCTGCAGCAATAAAAGCACTGAAACTGCCCTGGTCACAGCCACCGACAACATCCAAGCCCTCCTTCACTAAGGAGAAACGGCAGCATTGATCCTCCTCGACCCCTCGCCAGCCTTCGACTCTGTATCCCAACACACACACTAATCGAAAGACACCACCACATGGGCATCTAAGGGGACGCGCTCAGATGGATTACCAGAGGATCCACCTCCCATCTTTCACCTCTGAACCCAAAGAGATCACCTGAATTGTCACCCAGGGCTCATCCCTCAACACCACGGTCTTCAACATATATATGACCCTGCTGGCCAACATCATCTGTTCCCACGGTCTCAACATAATTTCCTATGCAGACGACATCAAACTCATTCTCGACGACCCTACCACCACCAGATACAACTCCAACTGATGCATGACATGACTGGATGAAGAACTGCCTGCAGCTGAACACAGACAAGACGGAAGTACTGATCTTTGGCAACAGCAGCAACACATGGAACTACTCCCTGGTGGCCATCAGACCTAGGCCTGGCACCCACTCCTTCCATCCACACCAGAAACCTCGGAATAATCATTGAAAACAAGCTCACTATGATATCACAGATCAACGCTGTTTCCTCCACCCACTTCCTCACTCTCCACATGCTACTTAAGATCTTCTAGTGACTACCCATACACATGAGATGCACCGTAACACAAACCCTCATCACCAGCCGACTGCACCATGCCAATGCCCTCAATGTAGAAATCGCCGCACACCTTCTACAGAGACTCAAGCGCTGCAGCCAGACATCCTCGGCCTTTCTTGACGAACCCAGATCACATCCCACCTCGGGAAACCCCTCTAGCTCTCCGTACTCAAGAGACGCCAAGAACCCGACTACATTAACCACCGACGCCCAGGACCCGACTACATTAACCACCGCCTGAACGTCTACCAGCCATCAATACTACACACCGCCACCCTTTCACTTACTCATACGCCTTGCATCTACCAAAGCTGAAATGGAGGAAGCTCCTTCTACCTCATCACAGCAAAGACCTGGAACAGCCTACCGACATACCTCTGGACCCTCACCTCACTTCAATAATTCCGAAGGGCCTCAAGACCTGGCTGTTCGAAAAAGCCTGCAAGTGTCCGGATACCTTATTGAGTGATTAGCCGTGCTTTATAAATCCTGATTGATTGATTGATGTCTGCACTATCAGACACAACTATGTCTAGTGCAGGAGTGCAATGTTCGCATTTGCTCTGGTGCAAAAAGTTTTTGACCGTTCATTTATACCATTTACCACATTGTAAGAGTATAAGTTTCAACATTCATTAGTTTATATAAAACAATCATTACTCTGATGAACATCAAAAATTAATAATTAACCACAATGATTAGAGTTCATTGACTGTTTACTGTACTGATTTTCACAAAATGCATAAATCGTTTTTCAACCCTACTTCGCAAGCATATTAACAATTACTTTTCATTGAAAATATTAATCACTCATTCCCGAAAAATACCAAACTAATACAAATACAAATAAGGAATTCCATCAAAACTTGCGACGACTCCCAATGCATTTCGATGCCTAAGCATCTTCGTCAGGGGGAATGCTGTGTAGGAAAAAAGTAACAATGTATGTATGTCTCAAAACAATATATACTGTCATTAAACCTCGATTGGTGCTCATGCAATACACAATTGGTGAATACACGACCTTTAAATTCATACAGATACATTGTATCACTGTATCCAAGCAAACCAGCTGTCCTAGCAATTAAATAATGCTCCCAATTAAATAGTGCTCCCAACGTCTGTGTACACAGACGTTGGGAGCACTAAACTAAACTTGGTGGCATGTATAGGGCACACCACTATTATTTAATTGCTTGGACAGCTGGTTTGCTTGGATACAGTGATACAATGCATCTGTATGAATTTAAAGGTCGTGTATTCACCAATTGTATATTGCATGAGCACCAATCGAGGTTTAATGACAGTATATATTTTTTTGAGACATACATACATTGTTACTTTTTTTCCTACACAGCATTTCCCCTGACGAAGATGCTTAGGCATCGAAATGCATTGGGAGTCGTCGCAAGTTTTGATGGAATTCCTTATTTTTATTTGTATTAGTTTGGTATTTTTCGGGGATGAGTGATTAATATTTTCAATGAAAAGTAATTGTTAATATGCTTGCGAAGTAGGGTTGAAAAACGATTTATGCATTTTGTGAAACTCAGTACAGTAAACAGTCAATGAACTCTAATCATTGTGGTTAATTATTAATTTTTGATGTTCATCAGAGTAATGATTGTTTTATATAAACTAATGAATGTTGAAACTTATACTCTTACAATGTGGTAAATGGTATAAATGAACGGTTAAAAACTTTTTTGCACCAGAGCAAATTTGAACAGTGCACTCCTGCACTAGACATAGTTGTGTCTGATAGTGCAGTTATTTTAGAGACCTGACAGGGGTTAGTCAGGTAGCAGGTCTGCATCGATTTTTCTAATTCAAGTAAGGTTTGAAACTAGCGGTGTGCAGGTTACACATACATTACATATGATTGATTGATGTCGCCATATTCTGATGCTCAAGAGCTAGTTCAAGTTTCTGGAATCAATCTGGCACCTGGGAGGAGTCTGCAGGTTGACAGATTATCCACCAGAAATAACTTTATGCGAGGTAACATTATTTGGAGGAGTGCTTCCAAGAAATGGTCTGAAAACATGGGATAAACTGGTGCATTTAAAAACGTTTTCTTTTAAAGATAACTTCTCCCACAGCGGTGATGCTAATTCCGACAGTTTTCCCCAGTTATTTGGAAAGGAAGGCAAACGTGAGAAAACACTTATCGTCAAAGTATGCTTTGGTATAGACACTGTTTTTTAAGACACTTCCTAGAGCTCCCTTTAAGCGCAGGCCTTACCCTTCCCGGTCCCAGGACCATTCCCGGTACCAAGGCCCTGCCCCTTCACGGTACCAAGGCCCTGCCCCTTCACGGCACCAAGGCCCTTCGCCTTCACGGCACCAGGGCCCTTCCCCATCACGGCACCAGAGCTCATCACCATCACGGCGCCAAGAGGCCCTTGGCCTTCACGGCGCCAAGAGGCCCTTGGCCTCCACGGCGCCAAGAGGCCCTTCCCCTTCACGGTGCCAAAATGCCCTTCCCCTTCACGGTGACAAGAGGCAGTGCCGAGGCCCTTCTCCTTCACGGTGCCAGGCCCTTCCTCTGCTGCTTCCATTGGAGCTCCTGACGCTGGAGCTCCCCTGTTGTCCAGGATCGGTGTCTGGCTCATGAGGACATGGCGCCTGCTGCCTAGCTACCCTGCAGCAGGGGAGTCACATTATGTTAATGCTTTATGTTAGGGTTTGGGTGAGCATAATCTGTCATTGATGCAGTAACAAGCCTTACACCGTTCATATTACTCCTGTCATTCTTGTGATGGTCATGTTATGAAATACGTTTTGACCTGGGTGCATGGCTCGCATCCACATACCTCAGGCCGCCAGAGGTACATCGCTGTACCTCTCAGCTGAGGTGTGTTTGTCAGAAAAGAACACCTAAATGAGGTTTACTTTATCTTCACAGTTATAAACATTTCACTTACATATAACCAATTATTCTTCCCCACAATGTAGAACTAATTATACTGTCTCCGTCCGCACTCGGGCGACGCCTCGTTGTCATTTTAAGGAACACTTAACAGTTTTTTTTTACCCTCGTCCTTGTCCCACTTGAAAATCAGTTCGTCATTGTGCTTTTCAATGGGCTTCCGAAGCCTGGCCCCCTCGCCGATCCTAGATGCTGCTGTAGAGGAATCTGTAATGTGGGAGTTATAAAAGGGTACCTTTTTATGAACCGTACAGGCACACGGAATGAGCATAATACTATGTTGTGCTCGCAATGCCACAGTTCTACAGTCCCCTGAAATGCAGGGTGTGAACTTTGAGTCCCAGGCACATATTTGTCCTCTTTGTGCATATCCGAAACAAAGCGAGCACCCTTTTTCCATATGATACGTCACTGTTTTGCATAAGTTACTTTGGGATGCATTTACTCCTGAATAATAAAACTTACACAAACCACCAACACAGTAACCAACTTCTCTTCTATTAACTGTTCATTTCAGATGTTAAAAGCGCCATAGGTTCAGAGGTAGCGAGGTTCGACCGACCTTCCCCTTTAAGTAGCACACCTGAGGACATATTGTAACCCAAATTGTTGGTACTAGGCCCCACCTGACTACCCAGTTGAAGAAAAAGCAGTGACGGCTTTTTGTTCGCCTACAGCTGACCTTCTTATCGAAGAATTGCTGTAGGTTCCTGGGGATTAGCAATGGACAGACGGCTGCTTTATCACGGCAGCAGGCACATCACGGCGTTTAAGCAAGAGAGACTCTTCTGCCCCCTCACCTGTCACTGGATATTAAACAAAACTGATTGACTGCATTAAAATGCCATCTGCTGCCTTCTTGCTTTTGACAGTCACAGAAACAAGTTTTTCCAACCTAGCAAACCCCTTGCTATAGTTCTGGTTCCGCCCATGGCGGTGTGGCCTTCCCCATCACTCTTCCTTCCTTGCTTGTTCTTGTATCCAGGCCTCTGCTGCACCAGTACTCACCAGATATTCTGGCTCTTTTTCACAGCTTATGTCTATCTGCTTCTCGTTTGTTCTAAGCTCTGGTAACTTGTAAACAAGTCTCAATTGTATTTATTATCACACTTCCCATTCTCGTTGGCTCGAGTCTACTAGATAGCGCAAGCTGTCTAATTGCAAAGACCCATTGTAGGCTTACCAAGAACACACATGAGCTGTCCTTTGCTTGGCTTATATGCTTCCATTGCTTCCTTTTAAAGAACTGCTTTTTTCTATTTTTTTTAAGCACATGAGATTGCATGCATTATCAAGCCATCTGCATGCGTGCTTTTCTCCCCCTCCATATTGCTCTTTCTCACTCATGTGCTTTTCTCCCCTGCCCAACACTTGTTTTGCTGTCTTGTTTGTGTCCTCTACCCGCACTCCATGGTGCTGACTTTCGCAGGTGTTCCTTCTCCACCACCAGCCATTTTGCAATCCGTCTCCCGCCATTTTGCTTTCCTCTCACCTGCCATTTTGCTTTCCTCTCAACTGCCATTTTGCTTTCCCCCACCCGCCATTTTCCTCCCCCGTTTGTCCCCCCTGCCTGATGTGTTGCTTCTCCCACACCACCTCCTGCAACCCAATCATTCATTTCAATTTAATGTTTTTATCACTTTCACTCTACGTTTTAAAACTGCTCTTTTGTTCTTTTTTTTAAAATAAAAAATATTTCTTTGCTGATCTATATGGGACCGGTAAATAAAACTAAAGAAGCCTACATTATTTTATAGCTCTACACATGCATGTTGAACGCATGCACATCCCTGCAAAATAGAGCGTCTGTCGCATCTTATTGCTTTTTTTATAGCCTTGCAGCAGCCGCTATGCTGTACAGCATTGCTAAAAAAGATTGACAAAACCAATGTCTACAATAGGTGCGACCTATTCACTTTGCAAATGCTTGTTTTTCCTTTCACCTTGCCAATGCTTGTTTTTCTGTTGGACCTTTACGGTGTGTATTACTAATTTCTGTACAGCTTTTGTTCGTTAATAATTATTCATTTATTTCTTATCTATTATCCTTTCCTTTAAATATCTAATCCGATCTTTATTATATGCTTATCTTCACCAGACCAGACTTAAGATTGTTTTGCAAATTTCTGGATACTGGTGATTTAAAAGTTGGTTTGCTGCACCGTTGAGTTTGGAACGTAACCATTCTGGTGTATGACAGGACCGTGCCTCAGAATCAGGCCCTTGACCACTGGGAATTCGCTAAAGTGCCCATCCTCCTCTGCCGTTCGTGAAGCATCAGAATAATCTCTGCGCGCATTTCAGTTTCCAAGGGATGACCACTGTGGTACGAGACGAGCTTGGGGCAGTGCTGGCTCATCAGTAAATGGTTGACCTGCGCTCTGATTTGTGTCCTGGTCGTCAGCTGCTCTTTTAATTCCATTGTCGTAGCCTCCGGGTTAATCTCTCACTAACTCACTGCTGAGCGCCATGTTGGCCTGTGTATCCTCTGATATTTTATTTACCTGGGCCGTATCATTGTTCTATCCATACCCGAGGAATAGAAGAAGCCTGTTTTGGCGGTAGTGACGTTCCCCTGTTGTATTCACCAACAGTGATGCAGCACCCTCTATTGCACTCTTTAGCAGGGTGGCAACAAGACCTCAACTACAGGGGGAGACAGGTGGAGCTAATATGTCAACTAAGGGGGGCGGGGCTAAAACTAATGCAGTAAAACTAAGCTGTCTTTGGACCCAGTTCAAGAAAACGGAGATTGTGCGTTCTAGATATATTGTTCAAACCTGACATAATTATAGCAAACTGTGTGGATTGAAAGTGTTTATAGGTTACTGACGAGATCTTTATAAATGGGAATGAGTGAGACAACCAAAAAGAAGCTTCAGTAAATTTCAATCCAAAACACTTTAGAACCAGTTTTTGCAAGGTTATTTCAAGACGACACCCCTTTTTACAAATTCTCAGGAAAATTCCTTTGTTCAATATGAGCTAATGACATCTTTGCAGTTTCATCGTCAGGAATATGCTTGTGTCTTATTGTTGATAAAAGGTAAATTTTCAATCTGCTCATCAGGACATTTCAACGTATGCTTGTTTGAAATTACACACATCTACAGGTCTCAGAATATTGAGTTTAGTGGGTTAATGATGTGTGACTGGCAAGTGACAATTAGCTTGCAGTATTACCACCTGTTTATTAGTCTGCCAGAAGTCTATGGTAGTCTAAACCAAAACAAAATGGTTGTTGTAGCGCCACACATTGAGCAGTTCTCATATGAGATGACTATAACTGTATCATTTGTCTATGATTGTTGTGACTACAACCGTTCTTCTGTAAAGCGCTCTGATATCCCTCGGGATCTCGTCCGCGCTATATACAACTTTATAAATAAATAAAAAAGCTACATCCATGGGGAAAGTCAACAGGCCTAGAGAACAAACAAAAAATGTTACATAGAATTAACTCGGCAACAAATGGAGATCTAGCATACAAAGGACACTTGTATGTCTTCAATCTCATGAACACGTAGAAAGTGTGGCAGAAGATCAATGTCCTGCAAAGATGTTAGTCCAACAGTAATAGTGCCACCAAATAGCATATATTATAACAACCATGCTTTTAATTTTATTCTGAAGCTGTGGTCCATAAAGTCTGAAAACTCACTGAAATATGTGCATTATAAAATGTAACATGTTACAAATCTCAAAAATTCCTATGAAGAAAATCGCAACATTCTTTATAATGGTTGTCCATAAATGTCTGTACTAATTATAGCAGCCAGCCAGACTTGGGTAGAGAAAACGGATAACTTAGATAAGCCCCAAGGGAGAAACAAGGTAGACAAAATGGTTACCAGTTCTTCACAGGATCAAGTAACGCACAAAATAGTTGTTAGACCCGGGATTCTTGGCGCGGTTCCCTTGATGTTTGCTTTCAAACCTCCTATTTACTGTTTTTGCTGACTTCATTTTTGCTAGCATTAGGAATCTGGACACTTTACCACTGCTAATCATTGCTAAATTACATGTGCTCTAAACATGGTAAAATAGGCTTATCCACAATTGGCATATTTAATTTACTTATAGTCCCTAGTAAAGGGCACTACGGGCGCCCAAGGCCTGTAAATTAAATGCTATTAGAGGGCCTCAGCACTGATTGTGCCACCCACTTAAGTAGCCCTTTGAACACGTCTCAGGCCTGCCATCGCAGGGCCTGTGTGTGCATTTTTAAACAGCCATGTCGACCTGGCAAGTTAACCCACTTGCCAGGGCTGCCCTTCCTTTGACACACAAGTCACCCATAAGGTATGCCCTTGACCGCCCATGGACCTAGTGCAGTATATTTAAAAAGTAGGACATGTACTTTTTTAGTTTTACATGTCCTGGTAGTGAAATACTCCTAAATTCGTTTTTCACTACTGCAAGGCCGATCTCTCCCATAGGATAACATTTGGTATTGCTGTATTACATTTTATAAGTGTAGTTTCCAGTTGAGAAGAGATGGGAACCCCAAAGTTGGTGTTTCTGGAATCACAATTTAAAAAACTTATGGTTAAGTTGGATTTAATATTGCTATTCTGAAAGTGCCACTTCCTAGAAAGTTGGCATTTTCTTAATGTACCCATTTGGTGCCTTCTGCCTGTCTCTGAATACATGTCTGGAGTGGGTGAAAGCTGTCTTCGTCCATTACCTCTAGACAGCCACACACAAAGGGAGCGTAGGTGTGACTGATGGGCCATCCACATCCTCATGGGCCACCCTGGGCAGGATGGAAGGGAAGAGCTGACACTTAAACCTGAAAGGGCGGAGTCCTATCCCCAACACAAAGGGCTGCATACCTCCATGTAGTGAGTGTGGAGCCAGGGAAGGAAATGCTGGGAATTGTGCACGTCTCCCCCGCTTCAAAGGCCCAACTGGGTATAAGTACTGGAACTCTGACACCACCAACTCAGAACACTTCTTGAAGTGAGGACATTCTATCAGGAAGGAATACTGCTGTGCTGCTGGAGGGACTGCCCCTCTGCTGAACTGCTTTGTTATGCCTGTCTGTGGCCTGCTGCCCTCTTGCCTGTGAGGGAAATTGACTAGACCAAATCTCTACGTCCCAGAACCTAAGTATCTCCAAAGACGTGTTGGCTTGCTTCCTGTTCTGAAGCCTCAGGGATATCAAAGACTTCTCTTTAACCTGCAAAGAGCACCTGGACTTTGCTTGCTGCAAGTCTTACTCTGCCTAGTGGTGCCAACCCAGTAAGGGAGTATGAAGTGTTGCTATTGCCGGAAACCATGCATCAACACCCAATGCATCGCCACCATTGCAGGAACCAGATTGGCTATTTTTGCTCAGAAGCCCCGTGTGGGTGCTATATTCGACCCGCGCTCCATCGCGGTCGGCCTTAACTCTTGACTTTGTCCTGGTCCAGCACAACCAAATAATTCTTTAAGCATCTACTGCTTCCAAGTGTTATTTTTGCATTTAATCTTTAAAAATTCATATCTCTAATTCTACTGATTGGATTTTTGTCGTTTTGGTCTTGAGACTTTGTTTAGCTGTCTCACAGCCTACCTATTGATCAGACGCCAAACACTTCAGATGAGAATGCTCCCTCTCTGAAGGACAAGAGCTGCAACCCATCATTCAGTTTGATGTTGTCTCAAATGTGGCACCAGTTCTGTGCTTAGGGCTGGAAACACCCACTAAATATATTGAAAACCTATACATTCAATATATGATTGCATTGTCTGTCTATTTATTGGAGATGTGTGATGACTTCCCTTCTTGTGTATTTGTAGATGTGGTGGTTTGTGATAACTTGGGCCTTTTAACCCTGTTGGTCTATCCCCAGGTAGTTCAAGTAGCCCTGATTACAAGTTGCAATGCACTGGGCAGTGCAAGCTCCTCATCAGTAATTACCAGTACTGGGCAGTAATAACCAACCCATACCATAAAATATGAGCTAAACCCTACGGATTGGGTAATTACTATGAAGATCCAGATAAACCTGGAGGTATTCTGCATGATATCTCCTTTCCCGTTGGGTTTAGTGCACACTTACCACCTGCTTTCCGCAGCTGATAAGTGTGCTGAGGCTCTTTAAGAGCAGGGGTGGATAGGAGAGGGCGAGAAGGGTGAAGGAAAGAGTGGAGAATATTGGCTGTTAGAGGAGCATGAAATACTCCCGCATTGCCTGTCTGAGGTTTGGGAAGGGGTCAAGGTGGGAAAAATGTTAAACTATTAATAAGCATAATATTTTGTATTGGAAGAGTGCCCTTCCTATGCAAAACCCATGGTTGCCGGAACACACACACCCTTCCACAAGTGCAAGAATGTGTGTTGGCGCATGTCAGCCCACCGTACAGAAGCAAAGAAAAATTATGCCATACTTTAGTAAATGTGGTGCTGTTTTGCTCTCTCCATGTTATGCAATTCAGCCCAACTTTGGTTCATGTGCTGCATGAAAAGTTAGTAAATCTGCCCCTTTATCTCTTTGTACAGCCTTTATTATATTGAGAGTAATATGATTTTAAAATAAGGGCTTAAATATTCACAGTGCTTTCACTCACAGGCTGGGACTGCATAGCAGTATAAATACACCAAGGACCCAATTCACAAAGGGGCTTACGAGTGCAGTGTCTGTTAATTCCTGGCGGGGTCTGCTCATTCCTGGCGGGGTCTGCTCATTCCTGGCGGGGTCTGCTCATTCCTGGCGGGGTCTGCTCATTCTGCTTATTCCTGATGGGGTCTGCTCATTCTGCTCATTCCTGGCAGGGTCTGCTTATTCGTGGCAGGGTCTGCTCATTCTGCTCATTCGTGGCAGGGTCTGCTCATTCGTGGCAGGGTCTGCTCATTCTGCTCATTCGTGGCAGGGTCTGCTCATTCTGCTCATTCGTGGCAGGGTCTGCTTATTGGTGGCAGGGTCTGCTCATTGGTGGCGGGGTCTGCTCATTGGTGGCAGCTCATTCCTGGCGGTGTCTTCTCATTCCTGGCGGTGTCTTCTCATTCCTGGCGGTGTCTTCTCATTCCTGGCGGGGGTCTTCTCATTCCTGGCGGGGGTCTGCTCATTCCTGGCGGGGTCCGCCCTGCTCATTCTGCTCATTCCTGGCGGGGTCTGCTCGTTGGTGGCGGGGTCTGCTCGTTGGTGGCGGGGTCTGCTCGTTGGTGGCGGGGTCTGCTCGTTGGTGGCGGGGTCTGCTCGTTGGTGGCGGGATCTGCTCGTTGGTGGCGGGGTCTGCTCGTTGGTGGCGGGGTCTGCTCGTTGGTGGCGGGGTCTGCTCGTTGGTGGCGGGGTCTGCTCGTTGGTGGCGGGGTCTGCTCGTTGGTGGCGGGGTCTGCTAGTTGGTGGCGGGGTCTGCTAGTTGGTGGCGGGGTCTGCTCGTTGGTGGCGGGGTCTGCTCGTTGGTGGCGGGGACTGCTCATTGGTGGCGGGTCTGCTCATTCCTGGCGAGGTCTGCTCATTCCTAGTGGGGTCCACACTGCTCATTCTGCTCATTCCTGGCGGGGTCTACTCATTCCTGGCGGGATCTTCTCATTACTGGCGGGGTCCGCCCTGCTCATTCCTGGTGGGGTCTGCTCGTTGGTGGCGGGGTCTGCTCGTTGGTGGCGGGGTCTGCTCGTTGGTGGCGGGGACTGCTCGTTGGTGGCGGGGACTGCTCGTTGGTGGCGGGGACTGCTCATTGGTGGCGGGTCTGCTCATTCCTGGCGAGGTCTGCTCATTCCTAGCGGGGTCCACACTGCTCATTCTGCTCATTCCTGGCGGGGTCTACTCATTCCTGGCGGGATCTTCTCATTCCTGGCGGGGTCCGCCCTGCTCATTCCTGGCGGGGTCTGCTCGTTGGTGGCGGGGTCTGCTCGTTGGTGGCGGGGACTGCTCGTTGGTGGCGGGTCTGCTCATTCCTGGCGGGGTCTGTTTATTCCTGGCGGGGTCCGCCCTGCTCATTCTGCTCATTGGTGGCAGGGTCTGCTCATTGGTGGCGGGGTCTGCTCATTGGTGGCGGGGTCTGCTCATTGGTGGCGGGGTCTGCTCATTCGTGGTGGTTCTCCACATTTGTGCCTGGGATCTTCGGTTGGATTCGTTATCAAATGTCTTTGAAATAGCCACGGGCCAGGCTGCGAGTAGTAATGTGTACTTGCTTCTACTGTAGTGTTGTCTTTTTGCAATAATACAGCTGGCTCTGCCATTTCTTGTTATTCAAATGGGTGTAATTTATGATATATCGATATGATTCCCTCTTCATTGCTTAGTTTTGTTCAGGATGGAGTGCCATTGAGTTTTTCAAATGTCACTCATAATTACACTGAAATAATGAAAATGTAACACATAGCAATCTGAAACTTTGGCAGCTATGGATTGACTCCCTCACGTCGTCCTTGAACACATTTAAAGTGCAACATATTTAAAGTGCACACCGTACTGCTTTGCATACAGCACTATGCAGTTTATTGGTTCAGTGATTAATGTAGGCTGACTAAATGCCAGTGCTAAACATAGCAGATTGAATTTGATTTTCTTGCCACAGTACAAGGTCGCACGTAATGTCCTTCATAGTAGAAAGTGAATGAATGAATGAATGAATAGCATTTTTATACAGCGCAAAACTTAGCCCCAAGGGGCATCAAGGCGCCAACGAACAAACAAAAAAGTCCACGTTATCAGATAGATGAACCAGGAAGCCACTAAGAGCGCAGCCCCTAATATGCCTGGGAGAAAAGCCAGGTCTTCAGGTGTTTCCTGAAGACCTCCAAGCAAGATTGGCTAGTGAGCACCAGAGGGAGAGAGTCCCAAAGTTTGGGAGCCAAGACAGAGAAAGCTCTGCCTCCCCACTTTACCTTTGTAAACTTGGGAACCACAAGCATATTCTTGGAAGATGACCGGAGGGTTCTGCTGGGAGAATACACACACAGAAGGGCCCTAATACCTTCTGAACCTGAGCTGTGAAAAGTACCGTGAGCTAAGCAGAGAAGTTTAAAAGCAATTCTAGAGGGGATCGGTAGCCAATGGAGGTCTTTTCTGGCCATTGCTACAGACGATCGTCTAGGGAGAGTTAAGACCATTCTGGCTGCGGCATTCTGTATCATTTGGAGACAATAAATGGAGGCTTTGCTAAAGCCACCATAGAGGGCATTGCAATAGTCTAGCCTCGAAAATACCAAGGCAACTATTGCTGGTTTCCGAGCTGCCAGGGACAGGTAGGGGGCAATCTTCCTAAGAATTCTAATGATGCTGCAACAGGTTGACACCGTCCTGTTTACCTGAGAGTCAAAAGATAAGGCCGGGTCAATTAGGACACCCAGGTTCCTAGCAGCAAGAGTAGGTCGAGGACATTCTCCCAGGGACAGAGGCCACAATTCCTTAGACCAAAGATCCTGGCTCCCACCAAAGACCTTAATTTCAGTCTTGTCGCCGTTTAGTTAAAAAAAAATTACGCACCATCAAATTAGAGACTGCTTCCATACAGGCTCTAAACTTAAGGTCAATCTCACTGGCCGGATGAGTGATAGATACCAGGATCTGAGTGTCATCGGCGTACTATAGCACATCCAGACCAAAATATCTTATCACCTTGGCAAGTGGGGTAACGTAGATGTTGAATAATAAGGGACTCCGTGAAGAGCCCTGAGGGACCCCACATTGCACTTCTTGAGAATCGGAGAGGAGGTTGCTCATTTTAACTCTCTGCTCCCTATGATGGAGAAAGGAAGAGAGTAAACTAAGGGCAGAGCCCCCTACTCCGATATCCTTGAGCCTAGAGATCAGTATTGACGGGGACAAGGTGTCAAACGCTGCTGTGAGATCTAATAACACTAGCAGCGATGGGTGTCCCCTGTCAACCTCAGATCGATTGTATTAATCACGACCGTGAGAGCAGACACAGTGCTGTGAGATGATCGAAACCCATGCTGAGAGATGTCTAATAAGTTGGAACTCTCAATGAAATCAGATAGGTTGCGATTTATGTGGAACTCCAGGATCTTGGCTGGAGCAGGAAGTAAAGAGATGGGGGCGATAATTTTTAATATTCCTGGGTCCAAGGAGGGCTTTTTCAGCAAAGGTCTAACAACGGCAGTCTTCCAGGGGGAGGGAAAAATCCCTTCACGAATCGCCAAGTTCATAGCCTCTAATAAAGGAGGAAGAACAGAACCTATGCAGGTCTTCAGAGTTTTTAAAGGACATGGATCAAGAGGCGAACAGGCCTTAGTAGCATCGAGAAGGAGATTGAGAAGGGGAAAACCTAAAAGCTGCGGTTTAGGTGGGACATCGACCTTCTCAACCATACAAGGGATTGAAGAGGAGGAACCTACCACATTAGCATCAAGTTCTTGATTGTTGATTTCAAAGTCTGTAAACTCCTTTTATTTGGCTTCTTAGGAAAGAACCTTTGACATTCCCTTATGAAAGACGGGCCCTCCGGTGCCAGTGGGGTTCCTGTGACAGACACCACCTGATCTTGGCCTTCGCTTGCGCTTCTGCTCAGTGGCCTCGCGCCATACTTTGCTAATGCCCGACTAACGCTTTCCTAAATAGACTGCCCAAACAGGCTGCCTACAGCCCCTCCATCTATCTCGCAGCGCCCCTTCCCGTTAGTCCTAAGGAGAAAGCTCTGCCAGTGCGCCTCTGCTCATTCAGTTCTCTATCTGCATTCCAGGCCTTCCCTCCAACACCTGAGGTTCCAACAACACACCTTTGCACTCTTCTACGATTGTCTCTTTTTTACCTACAGGATCTCCTACAAGTGTAGTTCTGTAACACATACGCAGTTGTCAATGTGCCATAATTGTAACCTGCAGCAGGCACGGTTGTCTGTACCTAGAATGCAGAATGTTCAGCCATAGCTGCCACCTCCAGACCCCAAAGAGGCTTCTGCTTTCCCAGTACAGGCACACACACAGCCATCGCCTCTGTCTCATCCTGAAGTCAGTTTCTTTGCAGTCCAGCAGCACCCCCCTCCCCCTCCCCCTTTCTTGTTATGCATGTGCAATTTCGACCTGACCTCCAGCTTTCAGTGCTGCCCTTGTCTGACATCACCCAGAGCTCTGCTTCAGCAGTGGAATGATTTTCATGCCTAACGTCCACTTTCATACATTTGTTAACAGTCAGTTCCTAATGCATGCTGTCATGTGCAAAGCGCCCCGGGCATACCCAGCATGTAGCTGTTCACTGATGAATGAATCAATCTGTGCATCTTTTTGTATAAAATAACACAAGTTTCTCATTTACCCTTGCCGAGTTTCAAAACATTAATATATTTGATCTCCGTCTCATTCCAGCTTCAAGCTCCGACTGTTAAAGGGTTTGATTTTGCTAAGCAGCACCTGGGCCAGCACAACAAAGATGATGTCTTGATTATTCACGAGCCGGCTCCTTTGCCAGTACCCACCAAGGATGCCACCCCTTCTGAGAATGGAGACGTTCCCACTCCAAAATCCAAGACTTCCTCCAAATCCTGCAAAGCCCTCCGTCGCCGGGGGAGGTAAGCTTTGTAGATGGAGAACAATGTCCATTTTTCATGAACTTATATATGATGTGGTTGTATAAACCTGGTTTTTTGATGCATCTTTTTTTCCTACCATAAAAAAAGCATTTTTGCCCACAAACACAGACTTTATGATTGCAGGCCAGCTGTTTGTGCAACTTTGTCGTCTAATTAGTACTGTTGAAGCATTAGCTTTTTTTCCTGCCATTGACTGTAGATACAGAAGAGATATTTATAGAACCTTTGTGCTCCATGCTGAGCAACTTACCGTGCGTCGTTTTCTGTATGGATTTCCATTTGTTCTGCTATTTTTTCTTCTGTCTGCTTTGTACATTTTTCTTTCTAGTAGGTACCCGCAGATTCCTCACCTTAGTTATATCCCCCAATTGCCAGCCTTGAACCAAAAACTTAACCCAGCAATAGCCCTCCAGCGTAGCATGAAATGCAATGCGGTGTCAGCTTGGACTTTGCCCCTGCAAGATGAGGGGATTCTAGGACATATAAGTCTCCAACTGGCACGCTGGTGTTGGTCCTGTTCTTTTGTATCTCATGGACGGCGGTCCAAAGTTTCTCTCAGTACTTCACTGGTAAAGTTACTCAACTTTTGACAACCCAAGGTTTCATTGTTTGAACCCTGTTACAGATGTCATAAGAAGACCCATTGGACCTATGTGACATCTTGTATGCGGTGTACAGGATCCTGACATAACTCTTTCACCTATTAATCATGTTCATCTCTCAGGGATATTAGTTTGGGACTTACATAGACCACGAGGTATCTGCAGGAAGCTGCATCTCTCACAATAAAATGTACATGCATTTGCTAATTTTTTGGGTGGATACTATATCTTCATGCAGATTACTCTCCGCCCTCTCTCCTTACCTGATGGTTTAGTACTGTAATTAATAACATCCCAAGGTGTGCAAAAGTATCATATAAGGTATGTGTCGCTGTTATTGATGTTCTCTATTACTATCTTCATGCCTTGATAAGGTGTGGAAAAATGTACCAGGACCTGCTGCAAGCGTGCTGGTATGTTCTGGTGCCGTCACATCCTGGACAGGCGGAGTCGTGACTGAAGCCACATAGCACCACCTGGGGAGGCTGGAGTGCTGTTGCCAGAATACAAGTTTTTGGATCCGGTCTGTTGCTTGGATGAGTTTTTTATTATAAGTTGAGGAATGCAATGAAACTAATAGGGCTACATGTATCAAAATTGTATATTGCAAATACCTAATTGCGAATGTTTGAGAATCGCAATTAGGTCATCGCAATTTACAATGTCTAAAACTCAGAGTTTCATATAGCGATTCCTAGGGGGTCGCAAATTGCTTTCCCTAATTAATATTAATTAGGTAGATCGCAATTTGCGACCTCCCCCCCCCCCCCCTCCCCAGGAATTGCTAAAATCACAGGGATGGTGGCCTGCTGGGGTCAGCAGACCACCATGCCTGTGATTGCTTTTAAATAAAGCAATCTTTTTTTGAAATGCAGCTCGTTTACCTTAAAGGAAAACGGAATGTTTCCAAAATAAAAATGAAAAGGTTTTTTTTTTTTTAAGAGTAGACAGTGGTCTGTGGGACCACTGCCTCTCTTTAACAAGCATTTACAATGCAATGGTCTCGGCATTGTTAAAGTTAGAGCTATTGGCATTGCTCATGACATTATTTTTATTTATGTTTCTGTTTTTAAAACATATAAATAAATGGCTTTGTCATTTACAATGTCAATAGCTTAATCTCTCGCAAATGCGAGACCTATTGCATTTGCACCCACACACAGAGCCACACCTACACAGAGAACCCACCACACACACACAGAGCCACACACACAAACACAGCCACACACACACACACACACACAGCCACACACACAGAGCCACACACACAGAGCCACACACACACAGAGCCACACACACACACACACACACACAGAGCCCCCCACACACACACAGCCCCACACACACACAGAGAGCCCCACACACACACAGAGCCCCACACACACACAGAGAGCCCCACACACACACAGAGAGCCCCCCCCCCCCACACACACACAGCCCCACACACACACACAGCCCCACACACAGCCCCCCACACAAACACACAGAGCCCCCCACACACACACACAGCGCCACACACACAGAGCCACACACACACAGAGAGCCACACAGAGAGCCCCCCCACACACAGAGAGCCCCCCCCACACACACACACACAGAGACACACACACAGACACACACACACAGAGCCCCACACACAGAGCCCCACACGCAGACACAGAGAGCCCCACACGCAGACACAGAGAGCCCCACACACACAGAGCCCCCCACACACACCGAGCCCTACACACACGCACACACAGAGCCCCACACACACACACAGAGCCCTACACACACATAGAGCCCCACACACACACAGAGCCCCCCCACACACAAACACACAGAGCCCCCCCCCACACACACAGAGCCCCCACACACACACAGAGCCCCCCCCCCCACAGACACAGAGCCCCACACACAGACACAGAGAACCCCAGACACAGAGAACCCCAGACAGAGATCCCCAGACACAGAGAACCCCAGACACAGACAGAGATCCCCCCCCACACACACACACAGAGCCCCCCCCCACACACACACACACACAGAGCCCCCCCCCCACACACACAGAGCCCCCCCACACACACACACACACAGACACAGAGAACCCCAGACACAGAGAACCCCAGACACACAGACACAGAGAGCCCCAGACACACACAGAGAGCCCCACACACACACACACACACAGCCCCCCACCCACACACACACAGCCCCCCCCCACACACACACCGAGACACACACAGACAGAGCCACACACAGGGAACAGAGGCCAGAAAAAACGATCACAACGAGGGAACAGAGGCCAGAAAAAACGATCACAACGAGGGAACAGAGGCCAGAAAAGCAAGCACAACGAGGGAACAGGGGGCAGGAAAGCAAGCACACCGAGGGAACAGGGGGCAGGAAAGCAAGCACAACGAGGAAACAGGGCAGGAAAGCAAGCACAACGAGGGAACAGGGCAGGAAAGCAAGCACAACGAGGGAACAGGGGCATTTGTGTGTGCGGGTCATGGTATGTGCAGGTAACGGCTGTGGTCCGGATGAGCCCTCGTGTGTGCAGGTCATGGTATGTGCAGGTGATGTTCTGTGGGACGGATGTGCCTTCGTGTGTGCGGGTCATATGTGCAGGTAATGGCTGTGGTCCGGATGCGCCCTCGTGTGTGCAGGTCATGGTATGTGCAGGTGATGGCTGTGCGACGGATGCGCCCTCGTGTGTGCGGGTCATATGTGCAGGTAATGGTTGTTGGACTGATGCGCCCTCGTATGTGCGGGTCATATATGCAGGTAATGGCTGTGGTCCGGATGCGCCCTCGTATGTGCGGGTCATGGTATGTGCAGGTTATAGCTGTGGTCCGGATGTGCCCTCGTGTGTGCGGGTCATGATATGTGCAGGTGATGGCTGTGGGACGGATGCGGCCTCGTGTGTGTGGGTCATATGTGCAGGTAATGGTTGTGGGACGGATGCGCCGTCGTATGTGCGGGTCATATGTGCAGGTAATGGTTGTGGGACGGATGCCCCCTCGTGTGTGTGGGTCATATGTGCAGGTAATGGTTGTGGGACGATGCGCCCTTGTGTGTGCGGGTCATATGTGCAGGTGATGACTGTGGGACGGATGCGCCCTTGTGTGTGCGGGTCATATGTGCAGGTAATGGTTGTGTGACGGATGCGCCCTCGTATGTGCGGGTCATATGTGCAGGTAATGGTTGTGGGATGGTGCGCCCTTGTGTGTGCGGGTCATTATATGTGATCGCTGTGGGCAGAGTGCCCTCTGGTTTGGGGTCCTTGTGAGAGCAGTGCTTGCACCTGGTGGTGGACAGTGGTGGCTGGTGACATTTGAAAGTGGTGGGCTGTAAAAGTTCAGGATGAGCGGCATGCAGCGAGCGAGCGGAGCATCCCTTCAAATTACACTTCCACCACACACAAACAATGATGCTCTATTCTTTTTTCCGTCATTGGTACCACACACAGAAGAGTGGCACAGCATCCCTTCTACTTGCACTCGACCTCAAACATTTGAGACATACTGCATCCTATTTCCATTTCTATCTTATACAGAAGTAAAGTACTGCACTCTCAATTGCACTTCGACCTCACACTTCTGAATCTTTTCGATTTCTAGTTCTAGCTCACACAGAATGGTGGCACTGCATCCATTTTGATTGCGCTTTACCCTCACACAGCCGTGCAGTACTGCACCCTATTTCCAGTTCTACCACATGAAGCAGAGAGTACAGCATATGTTGTCACTCATGTCTACCTAGCACAGTAGGGAAGCACTGCATGATTAGGATTTGTCACCCTCACACAGCCAGCTGTTCACACTTCTTCGTCTCCCTCATAGACACCCCTCCATGCTGACAATGCGATACCTTCCAGATTGTCCCCTTATCCGAATCACTTGTATTATGCTATAATTGTAACAAAATAAATACTCATTGTTTTAAAATAAAATAACCAGAAAAAATATTCCTTAGGTTTTCAACCAAAACATTCCAAAATGATTTTTCCTAACCTTGGAATTCCACCATTTAGCGTCCCACTGCTTTTCAAGAATGCCTAACAGACTGTAGTCTTCACCCAACAAGCCGTGGTGATATGACATCGTTCATAAAGGTCTTTAAAAATACCTCAAACACGAGGGAGGAGCCAAGATCGCGACCGTGATGGCCGCACTGTAGCTCGGCTCGACCAGCATTCCTGCCCAACACACACATCCTGCCCCGCGACGACACACTCGGGCGGAAATGGAAAGGTGAAGCGACGCTCGTACTCACCGTTTGACCCGGGGGCTCCTGCGAGCTGCGGATCCAAAGCTGAGCTCCTGCTTGATCCGGGGCCTTCCTGGCGCGGAGACCGGGGACTTGCCTGCGTGGGTCGGCCGGCGTTGGCGGCGGCCCCTGGTGGAGGAGAGGGGTCGGCCGGGAGAGGCCATTGTGCGCTTATGCCGGTGGAGACTGACCGGGCCCGGTCCAGCGGCCGGGGAGCCCCGAGGTAGGGCGTGGCACGCCGTGGATGGGGTAAGACCGCGCAGGAGGATACCCCCTTTGTTGCCTGGTCCGGCCATCTTGAAGCCCTGCGCCCGGAGGTGGCGTGTGTCGCCCACGGGGCGGTGGCACCGGCGGACCCCCTTTTTTGGTGGCTCTCCTTTCTGCACCCAGGTTGCCATTTCTGGGGCTCGGGTGAACTCCAGAGGTGGCCTTGTTTGAGAGCCCGCTCCAAAGGTTGAGGAGTGTGAAGACGCGGCTGGACCGGCAAGATGGCGGCCGAAGCCCTGGGCCACGGATTTACTCAGGACGGTGGACTTGTGTCGCTGGAGGGCACGGGGACCTGGTCCTGTGAGCGTGAGCCCACGCTTGGCGATGTCCTGGACGCTCTGCGGTCTTTACATGCGGCCATGGCCCCCGTCGCCCCTGTGCAGGATAGACGATCTGCCGCCATTTTTGTTGGGCCGTCCCTCATGAACGCTGCTCGAGTTCAAGTGAGCGCTGCTTCGTCCCCTTCAGCTGCTGCGGGGAGTGCTGCCGCCGTACATCGGCAGGACTGTATGCCTGGGGCCCCGAATTTCCAGGTAGCTTTGACTGCGGTGAGCGCGGGTGCGGGCCCCATTCCGGAGCCCGTTCCTGCTCGAATGTTCGAGGTGAGATGTGGACTGCCGCTTCAATCTAACTTGGTGAGGTCCTGTTGTTGCCTTGCGGGGGATACCTTACTTTCCTGTGCGGCGAGACTGCGTCCATACTGGTTGCTGCTCCAGTTGTCTCTAATGCATAGTGTGGACTGCCGCGAAAAGTTCTAGCCTTGCTGTTGGTTACCGCGATCCTCTGGCTTACACCCTTGTTCCGTTTTGCTTCGATCGAGTGGCTTCTCCACCTTGAAATGCTTGCTGCCCACTACCCTGTCTCGTATGGTGGCAACGACTAGGAAAGGACAGGGGTGAGCCGGACTGAACACGGAGGACAACTGGTTAACGGATGGAGATGAGGAATGCCCCCAATTATTATAATATTGGCGATCCCTTTGAGGGTTTACGATACCTGAAACTGTGTTGATCTCATTTAAATGTTGCATAAATGTGTGGGAAGGCGGGAGGCAGGGGCTGAACGACTCGATTGATGGTCTCCTCCCCCCCCTGGTCCCTTTCCCCCTTTTTGCCTCTTTTGTTCCTCTTTTGTTCCATTCCTTCTCTCTGACTTTTTCTATATTTCGGGTTCCTAATTAGGGCGACAGGCACGCTGCTGGGGGGATAGGCCGTAGCCTTCTTCAGGGTGGGGTGGGTGGGTCGGAGTCTCTTATCTGTTCTTTTCCACTTAGTTCTATGGCTCTTTTGTATCCCTTTTAGCGGGCGCTGTGTCTGTGCGTATCTCCCATGGTATGCTTGCAGGTGGGACGGGGGGCGAGTTGTTCTTCCTACGGTATTGATTGCATACACATCATGACTTGCACGCCCTAATCCCGATAGCGGGATCCCCAGTCACATTGCTTGCCTTTCTCGCTGTGGGGCGTGTACAGCGGCGCGGCGTTCTTTCTTATCTTCTTTATAATATTCCCCCACCCCCTCTTTCTCCCCCCCCCTTTTTTTCCTTATTATTTAGGTTAGTATAGAGGATGATTGTAACCACTGTTGCTGTTCTGGTTCCTCCGTTATGCATCAGTATGATAATTAGGTGGTTGGTGGGCAAGCGACAGGCCACGGGGGGCACTGATCTGTATTATGGCGTCTATATCCTAATTGATGTTAACTGTTGCTGTACACCGTCTTTATTGATGCCTTTATATCCTGATGCCTAGTTCGTAGCCTGCTTGGGGAACTCAGATGATTAACAACTGCAATTGCTCTGCTATACTCCCTACTATATAAAATTAACCTTCTTTGATCCTGTTTTCGGCGGTCGTGCTCAGCTTTCCTCAGACTGAACTACTTGCTTGCATAATGCTGGGCGCTACCGGGATACCTCCTTCTTCTTTTATGTGACTTCCATAATGTGTCGTGGCCGGCCTGCTTGGTTGTAGGCCCGTATTTGTATGCCTTTTTCTTCACAATAAAGGTTTTAAAAAAAAAACAAAAAAAACCTCAAAGACGTTAAACTTTACACAAAGAGATTCTTCGGGGAGCTCCTTTCAGGCATGTTTTGAATAAGGCTGGAATAATACAGCTTTGAAACTAGCCAGAATCTCTTGCGGTTCCTTGCCATAGCCACTGAGATGGCCCGCTTTTCATGAGGCTCCACGCAGTTTCCTGGGCTATTTTAATTTTGTAGCTATTCCCTTGGGCACAGGGTGTTACAGCAGGAGGTCACATCTTTCATGAGGCTGAACCTACTTCAGCAGACTGACTCCGCTCTTATGATAGACGTCAGACATTTCTAGTTCAACCAGCAATGAGAAAGTCCCGTCCTGCCCCCGCTGTGCAGTCTCTGTGGCTCAGACACTCATAACAATGTTTTCTCCCTTTTCCCTCAACAAACACCCAAAAATAGCCCAGCAGTGACATCTCAACGGCCTTCTTCCTCCTAGCGCCTTGTGATCCATAGCCAGGGCACAAGTGTGATAAACAGCAGACCGCATATAACTGGGCGTGGGAGGACCAGATGCACAGGCCTCCTGCAAAGCACACACCTAAGATGCTCTGTCCCAGGCGCCCACCACACTTTGGAATGAACAGTATGAGGCATCCGCACACAATTAGGGGGCACACAGTAACCACCTGCACATGCCTGGAAGGTACACAATAAGTCACCTGCACATACACTGCTTTTCTACTCGCTACAGAAGCAAAGAAGCCCAAGACCCGCCTCCGCGCTTCGCTACAATTTACACTGGTTTCTTAAGCCACTTTATGGTCGCTTCAAAGCGCTTTCCCCCCTGTGAGCCCCCGTACCTTCAGCCTCTCGCCTGCAGTAGCGGCTCTACCTCAATCTTCCCCACTAATACTCTTTTGGCCGCTTGCAGGCTTGACTTTGGACTCAGGAGTACCTGGGTACAGGGTCTATGTGCCTTAATACGATGGGTGGCCAGTTTGGCTAGAGCGGGAGTAGGGACCATGCGAGCCCTCCTTAGAAGTGAACTATTGGGAAATTTCAAAGAGTTCTCTAAACTTGTAACTTTAGAAGGGCTGTAACGCTACTAAAACTAGATGAAAGTGTTCTGTTCTCCTATTCTCCCTTATAGTTAAAACTTGTCCTAAAGGAGGCATCGTGGGAGTTTTGTTTTCTCTCTGATAAAAAGTCAATTGGCGATAAAAGGAACGTGGAACCTCTCATTACTTCCTATATGTTGAAGCGGCCACAACCCTATGCTTTATGGAATCTACCGCATGGTATTCGTAGATTTTGGTTTTTGTTACGTTATGATTTAATTCCACTAAATCTACTGTTATCCAAATGTTATGGCTCCTCTGCTTTGTGCAATTTATGTAAATTAAGCACCCAGGACTGTATGCATGTTCTATTAATTTGTCCCATGCTCCGTAATTTGCGCAATCGATGGCTAAAAGTAATTTGTCTCCGCCTTGGCATTGTCACTTTAAAGGACTTTCTTCATGCACTTTATTGCCCTCCGAACGAAATGTTCTGTTTTCATATTTTTAACTTTTTTAAAGGATTTTTAGCCATTTATTAATATGTACCTGGAGATGTTTTGCCTGTCCGACCTTTGGTAGATGATCTTTTTGTGTGTATCTATTGTGTGTATCTATTGTGGATTGAAGCTTGTTCCTCAAACATTTTTGATTTCTTGTGTACTTGTTGTTGTTTATTGTATATTTTATGTGGCCCTCTTTGAGAGCCAAAACATAATAAATAAATTTGAGTTGGGACTGGGTTCCCCTCCTTTAATACTCTTTCAAAGTTTTAGTGGCTGCTGGAAGGACTGTTTTCTGGATGGTTTAGGATTTAGTAGTCAGCCACAATCGCTTTTATATTTTGTTTGGCACGGGTGTCGTGGGGGGGAAGGTGGGGGGGGGGGGAATTGCGTGGAGTTAGGTGCGAGGGGATTAATTATGAAAAGGAAAAAAACTTACCTTACAGCCGGTCCGCTCCACCTCTGCTGCTCCCCTGGCTTGGCGCCTTCACTAACTGTCCTCGAGTGGAATGGCAGTATCTCTCAGCCAATCCTGGTGCTGCCAGCAGCACCAAGATTGGCTTGGGGCACAGGTTTCTCTTCGCCCGCAGCACGTCCATTAGGAGACCGAGGGGCTCCTAATGGGCATGCGTAATTAAGTGGAAACAAAAGTGCGCATGAGTGGGCTTGGGTAAAAAATTCACCATCCGTCTCCACTCATGCGCACTTGTGTTGCTGCCTGCTGGTCCTGGTGACAATCATGTCAGTCAACATGACGCCAGACCGCCCACCCCTTCAGACTCTGAAGGGGTGGGCGGTCCAACGTCATGCTGACTGACATGATTGTCACTTCTCCCACGGCGTCTTTGAACTTGAGTAACCTGCTCAGTTTACTCAAGTTTAAAGACGCAGAGGAAGCTACGCCCCAATGGACGCACCACGCCTGGTGGTGGAGGGAGTCTCCAGACGTTGGGTGCTGACTCTGAGTGATTTGTGGTGAGAGTGTGTGTGCTGTAGCGCTGGACTGTGCGCATAGGTATGGACGGCGTCGGCAGGATGTGCGCGCGGTACTCACAAGCAGCAGGTGCAGCTTGACTCTCCTCCTCGCCCGTCGGTCGGTCGGTCGTTGTTGCAGCCACCATGCTGTAGGCGGGCATCGACGGAGGTGCAGCAGTAGCGCAGGGCTCAGGAGCCGCAGCAGACAGTGGCGTTGAAGACCTTGGGCACTGGAAGCCCTCGTGGTAGCGGGCGCCGCTGTCCATCCAGCTGTGGCCCACCAGCGCAGAAGCAGCACCGGTGGCGCCTGCATGGCCTCAGCAGGTCCCTCTAGCGCCCCGGGCTGCGGTCAAGTGGGGGATGGGGCGGAGGGCTGCACTGGAGCCCCCGCAGAGGCGATCCTCCCAGCCGCTGCAGTTCTGAGTTTTCCAGTCACTGCCTTCAGTCGGTCTGAGATTAGTCAGTCAGGAGAACCATCCTCCGTGAAGCGAAACACAGCCTGTTTTGGCCAAAATCCTTAAATTCAGCTCTGCTGCCGTGGCAGCCCTAGCCCAGCAGTGTATTGAAACGGAGGATGCCCAAAGTGCGGTTGAGTTCCGTCCTCTTCAGCCGCCATCTTAACTCGCTCGCTGTACAATAAGACGTAATCCCGGATTGTATTTACGGAGCAAGCACTCGTCAATTGTACTTTGTAATGCTTTTCTGTTAGGTGTTTGCAATACCAGACCCTCTCCCTACTCAAGACCGTGCTAGGCAAGAAGGAAGCATCACTATAAACCTCAATCGCTGCAACAAACAGGGGCCAGGGGGCACTCAATCCAGCTCTGAAAGTAGCCCCGTAGTCTGCTGCGCAACCTGCCACTGAACTTTGTGTCCTGAAATATAGCATTTTGCATATAGTGAACAGAAAAGGTTTATCATAACGTTGCTGGCACCTACATTTTTTTTTTTACTTATGATATTTTCTGTTTACGACTAAAAATGCAACCCACCCCCCTCTCAACACAAACAACGCTTTCCTTTTACCTCACTTTGGTTGGCAGTGGCTCGCGCACTCATTCGGGAGAATGAGAGACGGTTAATGACGCAGTCACAAGTAAAATCACATTTTAGTTTGTTAGGAGTTGGACAACACTGGCTGGGCCCGGGTGCACGTCTGACTGACTGCAGCGTGAGAAGATGGATGAATATTATTGCATTGGGAAACCGTGCGAGTCTCTTTGTTTTTAGATGTCTGCATGACTCGGAGCATTGGACCCTCGACTCGGTGTCTCTTTGTCTAGGGCGTTTTCACATTAGAAAATAAAACAGACGGGCAGCAGGAGTCTGTAAGCCCCGTCCTTTTCGGATTGGGGGGGCGGGGTTTTCTTTAGAGAAAGAAATGAAAAAAATATTCCACTCAATCCGAAAAGGATGGGGCTTACAGCGAAAAGAGATGGTCACAGAGACCTCATCTCCAATGGTTGGCCGCCATTTAGGAGGCAAGCCAATGGAGAATAGGGGCAGGTTTAAGCCTCGCTAATCTGAGACATAGGATCTCGCCAGCGAGACCTAAAAATGCTGTTACAAACATTCACAAAGTGGAAGGGGTCCCTTCCCATTTGCAAATGGGTCACCACCTACTTGAATTAGGTAGTAAAATGCAAATGTTTTGCAACCGCATTTCGGTCATAAAACATTTCTACATACTTCTGCAATTCAGTATTACGAAGGGACGCCCTAAACAAGTTCCTTTCCTAATAGCGAATCGCAAACCCATTTTGCGATTCGGTATCAGGTTACCGAATTGAAAAATGGGTTTTGATACATGTAAAAAGCCTTTTTTTTGTTCGCAAAAGGACAGATTCTGCGAATCGTCCTGTTTGCGAACGCAAAATGTCTTGATACATGTAGCGCATAGTATCCACTAGGAATATTATTACTAAACGCAAATATTTTTTTTCCAGCTCACAGAAAAGATAAGTTTATGCTCCAAGCCTAGTGTGTTTAACTACTTATGCCTCAATTTCTCCACAGTGTGATCTTGTAAGCCATCTAGATTGCCACAAACCTAAAGTGGATCTAGTAATGTCCCACACATTAATAGATGCTACTATTGTGGTAATTGGAATCAATGAAAGTATCCATAGTACAGAACTAGGATTGAAAGTCCTGTTAACTTTCCTCCTCCTGTCTCCCGATTTTTCTGGCACAAGTGTCGTAAAGCATCTCTCTAAATGTGCATAGACCAATCTAAAATCTATCCTTCTCTGTTCTAAAGGAGAGTTTGGTAGGTGAGTCTCTGAGGAAAGGTGACTGGTAGTCTTTACAAAATGTTTCTGTAGCCATTCTACCTTTTGACAGAAAAACACTTTTATTTATTTATTTATTTGCGGGTTTATAGAGCGCTAGAATAAACTCCCAAGGGAGTATCTCCGCGCTATCTGACTGCTGAGCCTGCAGGAGAACGAATTCCATGGCTCCACTCTGGTTCTTAAACTGTGTGGTTAGATCTGGAACAAGAACGTCTTCAGCTTTTTTCTGAAGGCCAGATGATTTTCTAGCTGCCTAAGCTGGAGAGGGAGACCACTCCATATCCTCGGTCCCCTCACAGACAGAGCCTTACCCCCTTGCCTTACCCGCTTGATCCTAGGAATAGTGAGAAGCATTTGGTCACTGGACCGTAAAGCACGAGAAGGAACATACGGCACAAACTTGTCTGCCAGATAGGAGGGACCCAGACCATGAAGTCCTTTGTGGACCGTACAACAGATCTTAAAAATAACTCTCTGGCGGATGGAAAGCCAATGAAGCCTGGCAAGAAGAGGTTTTGAAGATGTTCTCGGAGGGGCATTTAAAACCAGCCTGGCTGCGGTGTTCTGCACAACCTGTAACCTATCCAGATCCTCCTCATTAGCTGACAGCAAGAGACCATTACAATAGTCGAGACGACTGATAAATAACGCCTGGACCAGGGTCTTTCTGATGGTGTCTGGAAGCAATGGAAAAACTCTGCGCAGCAATCCAATGGTCCGAAAACAAGATCCAACAATGTTGGTAACATGCTGCTTCAAGCTGAGTTCTTGTTCCAGACGGACCCCTAGGTTCTTGACTATCTGCCTAGGCTCGGGGACTGGGCCTAGATCTAAAGGCCACCAGTCAGGAGCCCAGCAGATCTTAGCCTCCCCGAAAAGCATAACCTCTGTCTTTGAAACATTGCACTGCAACATATTCAAAGACATCCACTGGGAAACTGCTCTCATCCCCTCAGAGAAAGAATGTAATACCTCTGGAGTAAGATGGTCAAAGGGAAAGAGCAGCTGGGTATCGTCAGCATAAGATACTGGGCAAAAACCAAAGGCTCTCAGGATATTAGCCAGGGGGGCCACATAGATGTTGAATAATGTAGGGCTCAAACAGGAGCCCTGTGGCACCCCCTTAGTAATCCTGGTCTCCTCGGATCGGAAATCGCCCATGGTGACACATTGGGTCCGATCCGAAAGAAAGCTCTTTAGCCAAGCCAGTGCCATACCCCCTAGTCCACTCCCAGTCAGACGCTCGACCAAAATTTCATGTGAGATGGTATCAAAAGCTGCCGATAAATCTAGCAGCACCAGGACAGCTGATTTTCCCCTGTTCCTGGAGCATGCGTAGATCATCGGTGATCGACAGCAAAGCTGTTTCCGTGCTGTATTTTGGTCTAAAGCCCGACTGAGATGGATCTAGGGCACCAGTGTGTTCCAGGTGATTGGACAAATGCTTATTGACGTGCTTTTCTATGACCTTTCCCATGAATGGTAAAAGGGAGATGGGTCTCAAATTGGTCATGTCAGCCCATGCAGTGGCGGTGTTCTTGCGGATAGGTCGCACTTGGGCTCTCTTCCACTCCAATGGGACACAACCTGTGTCCAAGGAGAGGTTGACCAAACTTTGTATTTCTGGTGCTAATATGCTCCTCACTGCAACCATCACTCTTGGTGGAAGCTGGTCCATAGGACTCCCACTCTTTATAGTTGTAATGAGTCCCTCCACTTCAGTCAAGGTGATATTAGAAAAGTTCGACAGAGTGGAAGCGATGATCTTTTTATTCGCTGGGACAACAGTGGGAAGAGTAACATGTCCAATGGAAGCAATGGAGGCATGAATCTTCTCATAGATGGTTTCAATCTTGTTCGTAAAGAAGCAAGAAATATCATTACAAAGTTGTTGAGATGAAGTGTCAACACTCTCACATGCTGCCGGCTTCAAGAAGGAGTTCAGTATTTAAGAAACGTTGTCAGTTAGTTACACATATATGAGAGCGACATCTCCTCTAAATGCTCAATTTTGGATACATTGTATTTTCCCTCACTGGTGAGTCCATTTATGGCTGCTTCAGACTATGCCTAGCAGATTTACTTGGTTCTACCTTTCATGATATGCTCTTCCATAATAGCTTTACTTGGCGAAGAAAAACTTCCCAACAATCCTTAATTATTGTGACCTCATTCGTTCCGCATATCATAGGTCAGTAGGCTGGGGCCTCATTCTTTTGGAGGAACCAAGGCATTTGGTGAGTTTCTGCTATCTCACTGTATAGTGAATATGTTGAGCATCACAACCTATTTATTGCTTAGTTCTTAAATCCCACTTATCCACTTTCTTTCGGAACTATTTAGGAGGCATTTTATACCAACTGAGAAATTAATATCTATGCTTTATGCAAGCCACGTCCTTAAACTAGATTCCTCTTGAATAGTTGCCATATACCTTAGTGTTATATTGAACATAATAATATTGCGTATATAATTGCCATGCCATTCTTACAGCCTTAAGATATGTGCATGATCAGAAGGTTCCAGGTAGTTAAGAGGTAGCCTGGTCCTAATTAATTGTCCCCTCTCAGTGCACACTCCCACTAGCAATGACATATTTTATAGTAATTCTGTAAATTGTTTCTATCAAACCATATTCAATCCATGTTCCCAGTTACAGTTTGGATAAATGAGGTTGTAGTCATTCTAGATATTGGACACAGTAATTTATGGCCTTATTCAGGCTTCCCTAATGCATGTTACACTGTGTTCTGCCAATGTGTGTGTATTCTCTAGATGAACCTCTGATTAATATAAAGACCCCCTTCTTAGTTTGTAATGATAATTTGCAGGATCCGAGATACACGGCTGAGAATATTTCCTCAAAATGCCACTTTTTCCTTAATTGAAAAGTAATTATTGTGTCCACTTAATGTTTTTTACCATTATCTGTCGATTGGATCATTTTTCATCATTTTGTGACGGGATTTTTAGTTTGAATGTCATCACTTTTCATTTAGTGGTCTTCGTGTGGGAGAAACAAAGCCGTAACAGATGCCCACAAAGTCTGTGTGGTATATTTGCCTCCATCCCACTCGATCACGGAGTGCGACATCTGCAAGAAAAGCTCCAAAAGGACATTAAAAGACATGCTGGAATTCATGAGGACAGAAGGGCAAAAGAAGAAAATGAAGAGGCTAGAAAGATCTTTCTCTGGACCAGCTTCCATTTTCCATCATCTCTCTGAAAAGCATCACAGAGGACGATCAAGGGAGAAAAAAACATCACTCTCATTGTGACCGTAGGGCAACAGCGATATCGCAGTCCCCTTTGAAAACCACGGCCCGTCCAGTTCACTATCATGAAAAGCATCTACAAGATATTAAGGTCAATCAAGGTCAAAACATTGACCGCAAAATTCATCATCATCGAGAAGACACTGATTGCCATTACAAGTCTTACCAACGTAGAGTATGTATAGTATGCCGTCTGTCATATTGACGTTGAGATTTAATACGCCGTCTGTTACTTCATCATCATCGTTGAAAAAACAGAAATGGTCTACATCGCAAGTCTCTAAAGCTTGATCCATTTCACAATCAGCAGTCCAAACTATATATTCTTCAGCTTCTTAAGCAGTACAATTTCTTCTCTGAACGAGCAAATTAAATCCAGAAAAAGACATAGCAAGAAATCAATAACTACCCCTCCAAACATATATCTGGCATCATCTCCGAATTCAACACACTCACCATATCGGCCTATCACTCTGATTATACCTCTCAAGGATCCAAAAGGGACTCCTCTGAAACCACCTAATCTTTCGCCGCCCAGTAAAGCATGCAAGACAACTTTGCTGTCCCCTTTTTGAAAATGAAAACCTGAATTTCTATGCAAATCGCAGGAGCAAAAGAGTAGTAGACAGTCTTCTCCTGGTGTTTCTTCAGAATTAAAGAGAACAAGATCACAATCACACTCTCCATATACAGATAATGATATGACATCATACTCCTTCTTCACCAGCTCATTCAACCAGTTGATGACATCATCACTTTCCAGGATGCATTAGCCAGAGGAGCAACAAGGTTAAATATTCCTCTGGAGACACCTCAGACAATTGTGTCTGTTATCCTGAAAACGTTGCAACCTAGGATAATACCCTGATAATTGTTGCCTCTAATACCAGGTCTTCAAGAGGTAGCAGAAGAACTGTTTTTGACCCCTGCTACAGTAAAGGCGGTAACACCGCATTTACTGAAAAAATACATGCCTCCTGACCAGGACCCAAACTTTCTCAGAATGGATCCTAATCCAGAGTCGGGTATAGTAACAACAGTCAGGAGAAGACATGGTTCTGCGCCTTAGCTGGCTGCTCCCCCTGAAAGAGAGAGCAAATGTGTTATTTCTACTGGCAGAAATATGTGTGGAACTGCATCTACACAACTTAAACATGCAAATGCTACTGCACTTCGCAGAAGCTACTACAGGTAAGTTTGGGATGGTATGAAGTCCTTTAAGAAGGATTTACAAAAACATTGCCAGCAGGATTATATGGAAACGGTTGAGGATGATTCCCTAGTGGCAAATCAAACAATTAGTTCTGTGGTGGACGCCGTAGAACATTGTGCCACAGGCTACTGACATGGCATTTCTGATCAAAGCTTCTGTTGTCTTAGATAGTAATTTCCAAAGCTAGTATCTCAATTAAAAATAGTAAATCTTTCCTTTTCGGGTCAATCCTTATTTGGCCAACATACTGAAGATAAAATACCTCAAATGAAAAATGAGGCTGAGGCACACAAAGCAGTTGGTATTAGGAAGATTAAAAAAAAATAATAATATAGGCCAAATGATCTAAATTGTTTCCAACAGAAGGTTCAACACCCAAAATGGCTTTACCAACCGCAACAGAAACAAAATCAGAAGTCTCCATACTGAAAGAGATATCAAAAGAGAGAAAGCAACACCCCCAAAATCTTCACATTCAAGAGGAATAACATTTCTTAGGAAATAATGTTCCCTCAATTCCCCATTCCCGGACAGTTTCCCACTCCTGTAGTTCGAGCGGATTGAAGCACCTTTAAGAGTGGGAATTAATAAGGTCCAACAAGCGGGTTCTAATAATCATACATAAGAGGCTCCTACAACTACTTCAGGACATTACCATTTTGTGTACCTGTAAAGTCAGCATCGAATTCTCAGAACGACATCCTACAGAAGGAAACCAAACTCTTAATAGGGCTATCTCATCAACAAAATATGGGGTATACTCAAAATATTTTCTGGTAAACAAAAATAAGTCCTCCCTTACAACACTGTCCAATTTTTTACCTACATCCTCTCAATAAAATGATGCTAAAAGAAAAGCTCACAATGCTACGTCTCCATCAAAGTTTCCCACATATAAAAAAAACTATTGGCTCTCTTTAATGGATATACAAGAAACACATTTCCACATTCCAATTGGAACCCAACACAGAAAATATCTGAGATTTATGGTGGGAAATGCCCACTATCAATACACTGTTCTGCTGTTCTGACTAAAATCCTCTCCAAGAACATTATCAGAATGCAGGGCAGTTTTTCAGCTTATCTGAAAAACATTTTTGTTTAACCATATTTAAACAATAGGCTTATAAAAGCGAATACTCATTTGAATAAAAAAGAGACTTACTGTTCACTCTTAATCTTCTTTAGAGTTAGGTCTCATTATTAAGATGCAGAAATCAATTGAGAAGTCAGTGCAATTTCTCACGTAGTTGGGAGGATTCGCAAACCCAATGACAGAATGAGTGTATCCTTCAGAGCAGAGAGTCTTACCTATCCATCAGAAATGCCTTGATCTGAAACAAACCAGCAATCCCACAAGTCGTTAAATCGCATCTCTCCTGGGATTTATGGCATCTATATAGTCCCAATAACAAGAGTATTCATGCGACCTCTGCAACAATGACCAGAGGGCTAATGATCACAGAAAAGAGGCAAATGGGAAGATCATCTCTGACTAACCACTCATGCGGAACAGTCTCTAAAATGGTAACACATCATTTAAATTTCATGAAAGGAGTCCCAATCCTGAAAACACTTCCCGAAACTCTATAGTGACAGATGCATCATTGGCAGATTGGGAACCAAACCTCTATCAACTCAAAGGACAAGGCATTTGGTCTTCCAAATAGTAAGCATACCACACCAGTCTGCCAGATCTAGCGTTCCCTAAATTAATTTAACATAATGATACAAGCATACAACTACACTACCATGCATTACGTAACAAATAAGGAGGAACAAGATCAAGATAACCGTCTCTTAAGGCATAGACAATGTGGCACTGGCCGTTAGCTGAAGGAATCAGTTTACATGAACCAAGATGCCGATTTTATCCGTAGATACTACTAGGAAAATCCAAAATGGGTCTTAAACAATATTCTGTTAGCCACCGGTTCAGTTTTCTAGGGCAAACATTTTCCACTGCACCATGAGTGGCTGGATAGGAATTATTTCTCTATGCTCTCCTATATAAGAAAGTATAAGACTAATGCGTGCTAAGAAAGCAAATGATGAAGACCATAAGGTTTGTATATGTACAGCGCTTTGTGGTGGTGTTTCTTATTAAGGCTATGGTTTACTGTAAAGAAAAAGATTTATGATGCAATCAATTGATGGCGTGTGTGTTATGTTATTTGTGCTTGTTAAGCACACTATCACCCGCAAGGGTATCTTAGTGCTCAGCAGGCATGTGTGCCTAGCCCTACATATGGTAGGTTGGTTCAGCTTCCTGCGAAATTTCAAAAGAGAGAAAGATGCTCTGATGTGGAGTGGGAGGTTGTTCCATGCTGTAGAAGTGATGTAAAAGAATGCCTGTTGTTATCTGGTTCTGTTTGTAGGTGGGATGTGTGCAAGTAGGAATCCTGCCGTGCAGACGTTTTGGAGTAGTTGGTGGAAGGAGATTCCATGGCCCCCCAGCCTGGGTACACCACCTACACCTAAAGACAATATAAAAAGTTTAGGGGTATGGTTGGACAAATCCCTGACTTTTAACACCAAGGCAACCAAGCTATCAGCAATTAGTGTTGGTCTTCTCAGGATGTTGAAAAAAGTTCTTCCACTTTTACCTGGGAAAGCCAAACAGATAGTCATCCAAGGTCTGATCTAGTCTCGATTAGACTTTAGTAATGCCCTGTACCTAGGTGCGCCTGACTACACACTGCGGAAACTGCAGATTATTCAGAATTGCGCTGCCCGCATGCTGCTTCAGCTGCCCCGCAGAGTGTCAGCAAAGCCTGGGCTTAGGAGCCTACATTGGCTGCCGGTGCGGGAAAGAATTTGCTTCAAAGCAATGTGCATCTCCCACCAGGCCTATTGGAAGTAAACAACTCCGTTCAAGTCAGGCCTTTTTGGCCACAGTCCCCCGAGTTAAGAGAACTAGAGCAGGTGGTAGGCTGTTTTCTTACAATGCCGCCAAACTGTGGAATCGACTCCCGCTTCAGCTCAGGGCTAACCTTAATTTGCTTTCCTTTCGTAAGCAACTAAAAACTTTTCTTTTTAACATATACAACTAGTTCTCTGCGACGACTGGTTCAGCGGTTAGCACCACTTTCTTTAGCGCTTGGACGCCCCAGGGCAGCAATTGCGCTTTATAAATCCTCTTTTCATTTAAGTTCATTTCAACTGTTCAAGGACGTGAGGCCTGAGTTGTGTAGTGTCTTGTACGTATGTGGGAGGAGTTTGAATTGAGCGCATTTGTGTATGGGAAGCCAGTGTAGTTCCCTAAGGTGTAGTATGATGATAGGTCTATGTGGGAAGTTGACTATAAGTCTTTCAGCCAATTCCTGAATGGTTTGTAGGCTTATAGTGAGTTGCTTGGTGATCCAGGTTAGAGAGTGATCCTGTAGTCCAACTTGCTAGTGACAAGGGAGTAAGTGACCATTTTTCTAGTGTTGCTTGGGAGCCATCTGAAACAGTATCTTCAGGATGTGGAAGCAGAATACAGTGATGGCGTTGACTTGTGTGGTCATGTCCAATTTGCTGTTGATGATTATTTTTAGGTTCCTGGCATGGGTCCGAGTTCGACTGGCTTCCAGTTGTAGTTCCATGGTGAGGTGTTCTTGCCAAAGATCACTACTTCTCTCGTCTCATTATTGAGCTTGAGACAATTGGCTTTCATCCAGTGAGCGACTTTTGGTCATGCAGCCAGTTTAAGAGATGTCTGCCTGGATAACAGACGGCACCCACAGAAGGTCTACCTACTGCTCTCCTTTATTGTGATTAAGACAAATGTCCTAAAGGACATTTTATAGCCAGGAAATCTGGGCTATCGTTCCATTTAAATGGGACCCTTGCTGACACCTAAACGTGCACTGGTCAAAGCCCTGTTCTTGCCCACCAGTGAATAAGCAGGTGGCCAGACTTAAGAGTGGTACCTGGTGACACTCTGTTGCTCAGTAAACCTCCTACTGTAGAGATTCTGGATGTTCAGATTTCAACCAGGAAGGTGAACCCCATTGCATTCCCTACAACTCCCTTAAATATGAATTCTAAGACGATTGAGTCGTTCGAAAAACAAATCTTCTTTTCAGCTAGCCCAGCATTGAAATTGGTCAACACAATCTGCTTGTTGGGCTTTTATATGAATGCTGTGTTTAGGACTTGGCCAGTGAGATCTTGCTGGCGGTCCTGGAAGTCCATAGGGCTGCCCGGCTCAAAAAATTCAGGAAAATCAAAATTAAGTCAAATACTTAATCTGTGCTGATACTCTCGCTCTATGGGATGTTTTGGATACGAACAAGGTCTTTCTCATCGATATATCTTCCGTTCACTGTTCAACTGAAAAGCTGATTCTGACTTGGAATATTTCAAAGAAAGTATGGCCAAGGCACACTCCCTATTTTTTTTCCTCACAAGTTTAGAATATTCTAAAGCTACTCGAGGGGGCTTGAGATAGAGCAATCATCTGTATCCCCATTTGCTGCTGCAATCCCCCTGGCCCTTTCAAGGGTGGGGATGTGAATTTGGTAGGCAACAACAGGCCTGCAAGTGCATCGGTCTTCCCAATCCCCTTCCCCTGCGGCAGCAGCCACCAAGCTGCTTAGTAGCTTCCTGTGGGAGGCAGGATCTAGCATTTTCATCCAAGGTAGAAATCCATCCCATCTGACTGTTGGGTCCATTTCATGTCGCCCTGTCAACCCTTCCCCATTACCAACCTCCCCCACATGAGTCAATCAATTAATCAATCAGTACATTTGTAGAGCACGCTACTCACCTGTGAGGGTCTCAAGGTGCTGGGGGGGGAAAGGAGGGGTGGGGGGCGGGGGCGCTATTGCTCGAATAGCCAGGTCTTGAGGTGTTTCCTGAAGGTGAGATGGTCCTGGGTCAGTCGTAGGTGCGCGGGGAGGGAGTTCCATGTCTTGGCTGCCAGGTAGGAGAACTATCTTCCTCCGGTGGTGGTTCTGCGAATCCGTGGGATGGTGAATCTCAAGGGAACACCTATGCATTCTTTTGCAAGAAGTGCAACGTGTAGTTTCCAAAGGAGCTATCAAGATGGTTCAAGACTTGGAAATAAGGTAGAGTTGCTGCGCTAGTTATTGCCTTGTGCCAAATAAGGATGGGATTCTTTGGCACATCTTAGACCTTCCTCCTCTAAATGCCTTCCTGTGGAAGGACACACCAAAATATTCACGTTGGCCCAGATCCTATCTGCCTTAGACCATAGGAATTGGGTCTTTAAACATGCAGGACACAAATTGCATTTTTAGTTTGTCGTGCTGGCCTTTGGCCTCACTAGTGTTTGTAAAGATGAAGTGGTGGTTTCTGCCCATCTTCAGAGATCTGGTATACTTGTTTTCCCTTTCCCTGTCTGTTGAAGAAAGGCTTGCCATAGTCGGTCCTAGACCACCTCCAGATGACGGCCAACCTCTGATGTCGCACCGGACTCCTTTGCAGAAGTTTACTTTCATTTAAGCTGTCCTGGATACTGTACAGTTCCAGTTCAAGGACTTCCCTTCATTGCAACAAGTGAGCCTGGGTCTCATTAAGAGTAGCTCTGAGGCTTCTTGGCCATTTAGCTTCCTGCATCCTCATTGTAGACTTTCTGGTGGCATATGCAGCCTCTGCTGTAGTATGTGAACTTCCAGTGGGCCCATCACCAAGGAAACCTGTTGGAGGCTATTTAGATCTCAATGGAGACTGCACACAGTCTGAACTGTGGCCACTAGGGTCAGCAGCGAGCCTCTCTGCCTTTCCTAACTAGACCTGACAAACACATCAATCCTGGGTTGGGAAAGGTCATTTGGGAGAGGTAGAGATCAGGGAACTCTAATGAAACCCTGACTTCATATCAACTTGTTGGAGTTATGAGCCATTTGGTTGGCCTTAAAGGCCTTCCTTTGTACTTCAAAGGGAGTGTGGAGCAGATTCTTACGCTATGCAGTATTGCAACAAGCAGGACGGGATGGGGTTCTAGGCCGTGTGTCAGAAATCTCTGCATCTCTGGAGTTGGTTGGAGTGTCGAGGCATCTTCTTGATTGTGAACCACCTGACAGTCTTTGAATGCCAGAATGGACGAGCTTGGCAGACTATATCTGACAGACCCCGAGTGGCCATTATATCCTGATGAGGAGCAGGTCATCCAGCAGTAGGGAGAGCCCTCGCTAGATCTTTTCACTACTGTTGAGAAAGTGCAGTGTCAAAATATTTGCGTGTCTGAATTTCCGCAGGAGATGAGTTCCAGCTGGAATGGAACATTGGACACTATTAAAGGTTATTTGTCTGGCTTTTCAGTCTTCTTTCATTTGCCAATTTGCCAGACCAATATTTCTTGCTTACATCACTTGTTATGATGAGGTTTATAGAAGGCTTTACACTTGTTTACTCCCAAACCGTTTGTGAGGCCACAGTTTGCCCTTAATTTGGTCCTTAATTTGGTCTCAATGTTCTCAGGTTCATGCTCTTTGAGCCGATGCATAGTTGCTTGCCGCGTCTCTTGACTTTAAGGGCTATTGTGTGAGTGAGCTTCAGGCACTGTTGGTTCATCTGTCCTACGCCACCTACAAAACAGGTGTCAAGAACTTGGACAGCCTTCTTTCCAAACGTGGTAACTCCTTTCTTCTTTGAGGAGTCAATCACCCTACATTATTTGCCCCTAATCACCACTCGAAAAAGGAAGAGAGTCTTTATCGGCTGGACTCTCAGAGGACCTAGGTTTTTTATTGATCATACCAGATATCACAGTGTGAACAATCAGCTTTGTGGGGTCCTCTCGGGAGAAAAAAGGGAAGGCTGTTCCAAAGACTGCCCTGTCGAGGTGGGTAGTCCTTTGCAAGAAGCTGTGTTGTGCACCTGCCAAGAAGGTCTGAGAGCCCATTCTACCAGTTTATAACCCTACTACCACTGTTGGCTCATAAACTGCCTGTTCTTGAAATTTGCCAGGCTGCCACGTGGGCATCAGTATAGAACTTAATGGAATCACTATTACCTTGACAACCAGATTCGGCAGGAAGGAAATTACACCAGCTCAGTCCTGCACAAATGTTTGGTCTGAATCCCCTCTACGGACTCTCTACCTGGGAGGTACTGCTACAGTATCTTTCCTAAGGTGAGGAATCTATAGTTAGAAGTATCCATAAAAAGAACACTTACCTTTGGTAGCACTTTTTCTGGTTGTTGCTCTAACTCCAAATTTCTCATTGCCCTCCACCTCCACGTTCTGTGGGGTGGCCTCCTTTCAACATGTTGAAAAATCCCAAGTTAGAAATCTGCACACTGGTTCTTCCAGTTGTTCATGCTCCATGTCTGAGAGCACAGAAAGAGACAAGCAAGAAACCGGCATCAGCATGCATGGTTGGCGCTTATATGCATCTTTGCTGTATCATTTCTGCACCAGTATGAAGTCCATATGGAGCTACACTGCACCGCACTACCTAGCGGCACGCATGAGCATTGTTGGTCAAATCTTTCTGGATCCAGTATGGCACCTGTTGAGTATTCTAAAGTGAGGATTAGGGATCTGAGGATAGCTCAAGTATCTAGTAGAAAGAGCGCTACCGAAGGTAAGCAACTTGTTCAGTGTGAATGACATGTGGTTGACTCTGTGCATGAGAAATCCTCTTTAGCATTTGTGCGTTGCTTTGTGTATTTAACTTTGTTTAATGCCAGTATGTTTGTTTATTGTAAATTGTCCATGTATACTCACATTTACCCCATAATCCCATATTACATTTTCGGCTGCTCTGGTGGGTCTGGTTTGTGCAATAGAAAACTGCTCATAAGTAAATGAAGAACTTGCACTCTTCTTGAGAATGACCTTTAATCACTTGGAACAGCAGCTAGACAGAACAACCAACACCCCCTAGTTTACCTGGATAGAAATCGAATGCATCAGCCTAGTTGAACAGTTGTAAGGCTCGAACAATGCTAACCTTAGGGAAACATACAAAGACATTTCTGTGGAAGTTAGCCTTCTTTTAAGTCCTTCATAACATTTGTGATGTATGTTTAAAAGGAGAAAAGAATAGATCTATTTTCAGCTGTCATATTCTCATGTTGGAAGAGAAGGATTCTAGTGTTTGTAGCCTATGGTGACTCCCAATGATATTCAATCTCAAAGCTTCCCAAAATGTAAGTTAGATTCAGCTTCTTTCTCTGTCGATTGTCGACTTCGAACTTAATGACACTGTTAAAAATGATATCTTATCTGTTTGACCACTCCAATTGACTATTAATGTGTGGCCATTTGCTTGATTTTTTTGTTCCCCTCATATCTGTGTAGAGTGACTCCGTCAGATGCTGGCTCTTCAGGAAGTGATCAGTCCAGCGGGAAGGAGTCCGCAGAAGAAACTGTGAAGGCACCGGTGCCTCCCCAGGAAAGTAAAACACGCAAGGCTGTCAAAAGTGGTTAGTATGATTTCTCAAATTTGCAGTTAGCCATGTCCTGTCAAGTCTGCACACCAGTACCTTCTATCACTTGTATAATTTTTCTATAACATTTTGTTTCCTACATCACCGTGGGTTTTTAGGAGCCCTGCAGACAAGCAGTGGAAATGAGCAGCACTCTTCAGCAGCTATTTTTGAGCATGTGGACAGGGTATCCCATTCATCTGATCTCAGCAGGCGTTTTCCCAGCAAAATCCAGCTCATCGCCATGCAGCCGATACCAGCCCGTCCCATGCATAGTTTTGTGATTACTGACCGTGTCGCAGAGACAAACAAGATAAACAAAGAGGTAGGAAAAATACAAAAATGAAGGTATGTGCATCAAAATCAGCCCTGTTTGTATCAGAAATGTTTGTATATTCCTGAGAGGAATAAAGGTTACGTCTCCAGGTTTGCTTGGCACTGTCAGAAAGAAATGAATTTCGCCAGGCGCTCTTCATTAATAGTCATAAGCACCAATAGATACCAGCCATTCTTAGGATCCTAACAATGTGTAAAACTTGTCTGTAGAAAAGGCAAATTGTAAAAATAATAAATAATTTTGGATAACACACCGATTATGTATGAACTAAACAAACAGGAAGGGATGACATGCGAGACTGCCATTCGGCAACTATAGCCATCTTTTGAAGTGGCTCCTCATCAGAAATATTTCCATCACAGCTGTCCATATGCGACAACAACAAAGCAAACCCGATGCTCATCGATGCATCACATAAAGTCAGAGGTGAGTCCTCTGCAGTAAAGTTAATTTTTTTTTAAACCTTTATTTTTCAAATTACACACCAGAAACTATGAACTCCTGAGCAGCACTGTGATCGAAGGTTGCATTACAACAGTTGAGTGTACAAAACACAATATGCATCATATTACCATGTACAGTAAATTGTAAATTGTTGTGTCTTGTAAAGCGCACTGCTACCCGGAGGCCTCGTAGCGCTATAGACCGCTGGGGAACCCGTCCTGGCTTTCCCTGTGAGATAGTCCCTCCTGGGGGTCTCCAAGGTGAAACCAGGCATCCCCGGCGTTTGTGTGGGGCCGTTGTGGAGATGAGGCAAGCTAATGCCCAGAGTTGCCGAGTGTGCTCCCTGGTCGGAGTAGGCACCGATGCGAGAATTATCAGTCCGCTGATCCTGGTCCAAGACCCTGCCGCGTCGGGAATCGAACCCTGGTCCCGGGCCGTTCTCTGCACTCGGGTCTGCCGCCTCTAACCAGTGAGCCACACCTCTCCACTATAGTAATCGATAATACCAGTTGAGGTAGCAGATATGTAGTAAAGGTCCGTAGCAAATATTCCATCACTGTGGATGGAGGTAGAAAAATCTCGAAAGGCGTTTGAAACTGCTGTCTTCAGTGTCTTAATGTCCGGTTACTGTGAACCAGGATTAATGCATCTTGTATGAACTTGATAAAGATTTGTTTCCCACCACTATGGTTAATTCAAAAGGTGATCATGAACCCGAAACAGGCCAAGACGAGCATCATCATACTTGCACTGTCCTCGCTAATCACAGGTCTGATTTTCTTGTCCCTTCAATTGCAAAGGAGATTGCTGTGCAGTCTGGACCTTGTATACAGAACACAAGATATAATGCTGCAAGACTACTTAGAAACTAAGATTGTGTTGGTCTTGCTTCTTAGTGTCTCCAATCTGGGCATATAAATGTGCCTAGAGGCGGTTTGCCCATTGTTAAAGAAATCAAGAGGTCGAATATACTAGATCATCCAACATTGAGAAGTGAAAGAAATGTCGCAACTCATTTCTTGTGAAGTCTTTAACACACTATTTTTCCAGAAAGACGTGGTATTGTACAGCCTTCGGTATTAGAGAAAATGGGTCTGCAAGTTAATTTCATAAACGCCCATTTTGCAGCTGTCTCTACACAAGGTCAGTAATTAAAGATATTTAGAGGGCCTACAATGTCAGAAACCTATTCTCTCTTAGAAGGTAAATATAATGTTTTCCATATTTGATGGGTTCTCTCTTTGATCCCATGAACTGAGACAGTGTTTTCCAGAAAGATGTCTTCCTAGAAGCTGTCTCTTATGCATGCAGGGTAAGCAGAACTCCATAAACCCAGATTCCTCACTAAAGTTGCTCTGATTTCCCTTTAAATCAAAATATATAGCTACCTAATATTCCCCAAACCCTTCTTCGCCAGCAGAAAATCCCCTCCCGTTCCGATGTATGAGGAGTTCCCTATTCTACTTAAGTTAGATAAAGGTAACTAGAAAAGATCATCCATTGTTTTAGTTATGTTTCCTCTTGACAGAGGCGAAGATGTCAAAACATTGTGTTTGGTTTCATAACATGCTTTTGAAGACCCCCAAACTCTAAATCATTAAAGGAATGCCTAGGGCTAATTAAACAAAGGGAAACGCAGCTACTATAGCACCTTTTCAAAGGGATCAGTCCACCATTTTGTGAGGCACTGTTTTTTAGACTCCAAATTCAGAACAGCTACGTAGGTTGGCTTAGTGTCTCTGTGAAACCTCTTTGGTCAGTTGACACTTGTATTGTGGTTATCCACTTCCCCTCAGCTCTAACTTCTTTGATATTTCTTGGTGTATGAGAGGGAATGTGTAAGAACATCCGTTAAAATCTAATAACGGAGCATGAAAAGATACTTGAAATCCTAGTTCACCAAAGAAGAATGTGTATTGAATACATAATACTACCTACCACTGCAATGGAAAAGCAGGACAGATGCTACTTTACTTTAAGATCGTATTGCCTTACTGCAAAATTAACTAATAGTCAGCTGACAAATCAGTACATCTGTGAATTCTAGTTTTCTGCAAAAACTCTATTGCTGGTCTTCCCTCTTTAATTTTTTTGTTTTTCTTTAGATACACATACATGTTTAAAAAAGGTGGTGCACAATTATCTTTGTAAATGGTTTCATCAACATACTTAATGTTCGTGAGTTCAGAGAAGGTTAACATGATGAACTGTGATTGCAAATTTGTTGTTTCTTTTCTTATTTGTGATGGTGTGTGTTTTCTTTTCAAAGTTGAGCCAGCTTGTCATTCTTCTGCATGCGGCACTAAGACATGAAATCAATCAGAATGCCTTAAAGTTGAAAAGCATTTGACGTTCCTACAGAGGCAAATCTTAATAGTTTTTACTAATGTCATAGAGGCGGAGAAATTTGGGAGAACCTCTTGGTTCCTGTGGCAAAGGTTAGGGAAAGTGTGCATATTTTCTACATATGTTAAAATGTGGAGCATTGTAGCAACATTTATAATGTTGGTTTTGAACAGGCATACTATTTGGATGACAAACGTAAACCAAACGTGTAAGAAAATGTTCATAACTAAATTTGTTGTGGATACTTCCAACCACAAATTCCTCTCCTAGTGAATATTCCCCGGGTGTCAGACTGAATCTGAAAACCTTTAGAGCAGTATTCCGGTACACTGGTAGATTGCTTCGTGGTTTCGCTTTGGAGAGGACTTGAATGCCACCATTGTGTGCTGACATCAGTCCCTTTTTTCCACACCTTCAGGCACGGATCTAGAGCTACTCTGTGGTCTTTTCAAGAAGATTTTTTGGGCAATAAATCAATGGCACCTCCTTAGACAACACAGTGCAAGCCATGTAGGGTCTACTGCAAACAGATGTCTGTGACATACCTGTAATAATGAAGAGACGTCTGGGTCTGAAGGTACGTTTTATTTCATAGTAAAAGAAAGATCCCACAGACAAAACACACCGTGTGTGCAAGCACAGTGCAGGCTTCGCTCCAACTGTACGCTCCAAGTGTCAACTAATACCACCAACTGTCAACATAGAGGTTGGCTTGGGTGCCAACGGGCAGCGCGAGGCAGAAATCTAAAGAATGCCCACATGCAGGAGGCTTGTGTGGCTAGCATACTAAGTATATGAGGAGCACGTGCACAGCACACTACAATACCCTCATGATGTATATGGTGCTGAGGGTTCGGAGTGCGATTCCCGGGCCTGTGACAACTGAGTCTAGATGAATTTGAAGGCCATTCAATCAAGCCCACAAGTCAAAGCTGTATGTTGCCAAGCATAGAAAGACTCCAAGACATGACTGGCCGAAGTCAAACGTAAGGTCCCAACCCCACTCCCAAAGTCATTCCAGCAGCTGACCGTCGTTGTAATTTAAATTTTCAAGTCAGTCTAAAGAAAAGCATAAGAAATAAAAGTGGGAATCCGCCCCTTCCTGCCACTCTCGAAATCCAGAGAGGGCACAAGGGTGGCATTGTGCCTTTCAGTTCGCACTCATGTTCTCCATCTAGCAGTAAGCGTCATTTTAAGGTTTATGAGTGGGTAGTGGTAAAGGAAGTGATTTGAGGTTTAGAGGTGTTAGCCGTAAGGTAAGGTAAGGGTAGTTTTAGGATTATGGGTTGGGTTGTGGTAAAGGGAGGTAAGGGTAATGTTATGGTTATGGGGTGGGCAGTAGTAAAGGGGACGCGAGTAATTTTAGAGTCTAGGGTTGGTTAGTGGTTAAGGGAGGTAAAGAGTAAATTGAAAATGTGGGGGATTTCCCAGGTGGTGCGGGGTGCTTAAAAAGGTGTGTGTGTGTATATATATATATATATATATATATATATATATATATATATATATATATATATGCGAATTAGCTCCCTGCCATTTCGCCATGCGCAGCCACAACAGCACACCACGCTAGCACAGAGGGAGACGGACCAACCAGGTACAGCAAGATGGATTCTTTATTCACAGGATAACAGCTACGCGTTTCGGGCTGACTTGCCCTTGATCACACTGTCAATATATATATATATATATATATCAAAACAATACCCTTTTCAGGCTTATTGTGCTGCATACATTATGCAAAAAAGAAGCCGAGAACTCTGGGTAGTTTCCAAGTTTAGAGGTAGAGCAGCTCCTGAATAGAGCACCCTACAGCACCAGCAACACTCTGAATTTGCTCACCTCAAATGTCTGTTTTTCTAGCAAAGTTTTAAGCATTGGATTAGCACAGTGCCATCCACTCCCAGCTAGAAAGGGGGAACTTTTTTTGCCATTTCTACAGCAAAGTCTTTGATCAGCACAGTGCCATCCATGCAGAGCAGTAAAATGACAACAAACCTTTTACCACTCCAGGCACAGTATTACAGCTTTGGAATGTTAACATCCAAGCCAACCTGGAATGAATAAAAGCAACCCTTGACATACATTTTGCTATCATTCTAGCTCTTCAGAGAGATTTAGCTTTGTACAGATACAAGAGAGCACCCAGCATAAGTCCAAACAATACCCTTTAAGGCTGAGAGTGCTGCATAAATTATGAAAAAAAGAAGCAGAGCACTCTGGGTAGTAGCCTAATTTAGATGGAGAGCAGCTCCAGTATAGAGTCACCCTTCAACACCAGTGACACTCTGAATTTGCTCACCTCAAATGTCTGTTTTTCTAGCAAAGTTTTTTGACCCACCCATACAGTTCCAATAGCAATTTCGCCCCTTTCGAGGCTTTAGGTAAGGATTTTTTCTGGTGCCAATGTCAGACTTCGCAGTCAGCCCAACAGGGCTACCAGTCCTTTTATGGCTTGCAACAACATTGCCCTGGGCATCAGGGACAGCAGGCAGCATAATCCTTCCCATGCCACCACCCCCACCCCCCTCCCCCCCACACACACACAGACATCTGCCATTACGTCAGACAAGTAGGTCCTACAGATTATCAATCAGGGCTATTCCCTCCAATCCTTTCCAGCTGCATCTTCCACCATTACCAGGATGGCGACGGAGGTCCACATGTCAGTCTTGCAGCAGGAAATATAAGCCTTTCATCACAAGGTTTCTGGCTTTTGGAAGTAGGAACTAAGTTTTACTCCCACTCCATTCTTGATTCAAAGAAGAATGGAGTCCTTTGTCCTATTTTTAGATCTTTGTTCTCTGTGTCTTCCTGCAGAAGGAAAAATTCAAAATGCTCTTGCTACTCCATGTCCTGTCTGCCCTAGACCCCGGAGACTGGATGGTGGTCATGCAGTACATTTATTTCAATATCCCCGGCCTGTGGGACCACGGGCACTACCTGCGGTTCTATGTGGACCAGGAGAATTTTTAGTTTGCGGTGCTCTTTTGGCCTCACCGGTGCCCATCGGGTGTTCATGAAAGCGATGGCGGTGATTGTAGCACATATTCTGAGTTCAAGGGTTCCAGCCCCTCTTTCCTCTAATACAGGCTGTTGAAGCCGCGCTTGCCCCATGCAGTATTCAACCACTTCCAGGTGACGGCAAACCTCCTGGCATCATTTGAGTTCACTATCAACCTTCCGAAGTCCTCCACAGACAGTCTTGTTTCAGAGCCGTCTGAATACAGTACAGTTTTGTGCTTTTCCCCTGAAGCAAAAGTTCAGAACATTCGAGCTATGATGCCGATGTTTCATATGGGCACTGCAGTGGGACCAGAAGTCCCAGTGGGCACAGCACCAGGAGAATCTGATGGATTGTTTCTAGATTTTAGAGGAGATTGTATCCAGATTTCAGAGGCAACTTCAATAGACCTGCAGTGGTTGCTGTTGTCCTCTATTGGGTCAGTGTCAGACCCCATTCCTTATCTCACTCTGACTTGAGAATGGTAACACATGCATTGCTTCTGGGTTGTGGCTGCCGCCTGGGAGAGGTGGAGACCAGAGGCTTCTGGTCTACGGCGGAAGTTCAACTTGTTGGAGTTGAGGGTGATTTGCTTGGTGATGAAAGCCTTTCTGCCCACCATCAGAGAAAGCAGGTGCCTCATTGACAACACTCCCGCCAAGTGGTACTGCAGCAAGCATGTTATGGTGGGTCTAGCATCCTTTTGCCAACAGGATTTACACCTTGGGAAGGGGCTTGGATGATCAGGGAATTTCTCTGGTGGTGAACCACCTTGTTTAATCTCTAAACACCAGGGCAGACCAACGCAGCAGATTCTTACTAGACCACGAATGGCAGCTACACTCAGAGGTGGCCCAGGGTGTCTTCCTTCCAGGCTTAGTCTTTTTGCCGTCGAGAAGATCAGGCAGTGTCAGCACATTTGAGCGTTGAGGTCCCAAGAAGGGGCACTCCGAGACTCATTACTCCTAGAGCACAGCTCAACACTCCTGCATGACTTCCTGCCACTTTCTCTCATACCCTGAGTTCTGAAGAAAATCGTGAACAACTGGGCCAAAGTTACCTTAATGACAGCAGTTTGGGCCAGGAGGATGTGGTCCCTGAAACTCCTGGGCATGAGCGTCTATCCTTCTGTCAAGCTTTAGGGGGACCTTTTGTTGTACCAGCATGGCAGGGTGTTGCACCAAGGCCTATGGAATCTACATTTCCATAGGGATTGAGCAACTACCATTGCCCTCATTTGACTTTCCACCTGAAGTTGTTTTGTTTGTTTTCTCCCTGACCCAGCAAGGACTTGCTTTGAAGACTTAAAGGCAACTTGTTCTCTGTCCGGTTTTGGACATTAATAGCTCAGCCTTCATTGCTCAAATCACCTGTTGTGATATATTTTTTAAAAGTTTGCAACATTGTTTGAAACTTTTTTTTCAACTGAAACCCTTTGTGATGCCACAGTGGGATTTAAATTTAGTTCTACTTTTAACTTGTACTCCCTTTGAGCTGATGCACAGTGTTCATTACGTCGCCTAAACCTCAAAACGGTCTTCCTCGTTGTCATAATGTCAGCTCTATCTGTGGGCAAGCTTCAGGGTCTTTTTATTCACATGCCTTATACCACTTTTATTTCCCCAATAAGTTTGAGTTGAAGTCCCAAGCTTCTTTTTACCAAAAGTGGTAATCCCGTTTCACATCTGGCAGGCTATCACTTTTCTCATGTTCTTTTGTTCCAACTCCGAGAAAGAGAGAGACTCCATCAAACGAACACTCAGTTTATACACTGATGGCACAAAAGAACATAGAGTGGACAATCAGCTGATTGTGGGGTTTGCTGGTGCAAGAAAGGCAGTACAGAAGCTGACCATCTCTCGATGGATTATGCTTTACATCAGGATCTACAAAGAAGAAGCTTCTGGGAGGCCCCTAGGCTTGTTACACCAGAGACAAAGCTGCCTCCACAGCATTGGCACCCGGAGTACCTATCTGGAGATTTGTCAGGCAGTTTGTGGGCTTTGGTACTGAGGAAAGTACCTTTTTTGGACATGGTTAGCCCCCAATTTTTGCCTGGCAAATGATGTAGCTTCGACTGAAAGTGCACAGGGTCCCCATCAACCAGGTTCCCTGTGCCGGATTGCCTTCCCTAAACTGTACCTGTCGTTTCCACGATTGGCACCCCTTTAGCTCACGTGTAAGACCCTAGTGAAAGGTACCCCTAGTACCAAGGGCCTTGTGGGTAAGGAGGGTCCCTAAGGGCTGCAGCACGAATTATGCCACTCTAATGGACCCCCTTGCCAAGCTCATGCACACTGTCACTGCAGCCTGCATGTCTGGGTGCAGACAAAACTCCACATGGCACACATCCCTGTGTGCCATGCCCCTAGACACTGCATGAGATATAGGTAAGACACGCCTCTAGCAGGCCTTCGCCCTAAGGCAGGGTACACTATATCTCCTGTGAGGGCACATTTGCCTGAGCAGATATGGCCCTGCAATATACTTGTCGATTTCTGGCTATTGTAAGTGACCAGGGAAGTCATACATGGGCTGAACACTTGTTATTTCAAGTTCCCCAGTTCCACGATGGCCTCAGTGAAATATGGCATGTTTGGTACCAAATATCACAGCATAATAAACCTGCACTGATTCCAGTATCAGATTTATTGAAAAGTGCGCACAGAGGACACCTTAGAGGAGTCCCTTGAACGTTACCAATCCTTAGTGTGGTCACAGACTGGCCTGAGCCAGCCTCCTACCACCAGATGGTGTTCTCACCTCATGGGGAGCGTGCCTGCGCGATCTGAAGTCGAGAAGAATGCCTTTCCTGGGTGGAGTGGTTCACATCTCCACTTGGTCTGGAAGAGCCATCCACGGCGGGGAGGTTCAAAGGCCTTGCTGCCTTTGTAATGCAACCCCGGTCTCCGGTTAGAGGGAGCAGGCCCCCTTCCTGTCCTCACCCCCTTTTTGTTGGGCGGACAGGCGGGAATACTTGGAGAGAATAGGAGGTGTGACCCCCATCAGCCAACTCCACCCCCCAGGTGCTGGAGGCGAGGTGAAGTACACTTTTCAGTGTCCGCCATCTTGAAGATGGGACTTATCCAATCAGGGTCTATGTCCTCCTCCCACAAGAGGTGGGCATAATAGAGGGTATAGACACCCCAGGTAAGGGGCCCATTGGCTACTACCCGCCATTCGCCTGTAACACCCCTAAACTATTATTTAGGTGGCATCCCCAGAACCTGAACTTCAGATCCTGACAACCTAGGAAAAGGTGGATACTCAGAGCTGCACCAGCAGAAAAGACTGCAAAGAACTACTGACTTGGCCCTAGCCCTACCAATCTGTCCGCAACCCTTTTCTTTCCTGCTCTAAAAGACGACTTGTCCTGCAGACCAGCCACTCCAGAACCTTGGAAGGACTACCTGTCTTCCATAAAGACTAAGATCTTTATGGAAGCTGAGAACAGCGGGCCTTTTCACTAAGCAACCATCTTCAAAGCAAAGACTCTGCGACCTTAAGAACTGTGAAGCCTGCCCCCGGTTCCACCTCTGGCTTGAGTCTAAGTGGCCCACTGATTCCAGCAAGGTTCCCCAGAGCTCGAGTCCACAGTGAGCTGACCTCTCCAAGAGACTTCTTTACATCACCTGCAGTCTCTGCACACAGCCCCCTGCCCCCATCCCGCGACCTGCTCCGGTAAGCTGTTTCCAACACCAAAAGCCACCCCAGCACCCCTCTGTTCTGGGCCATGTTGAAGAGGACCAAAAATGTCCCTACGTCCTGAGCACCACAACTTACCTCTCAAGCTGTTGGTTTCCTGGGACCAGCCTTCTTGCCTGAGCCTGCAGACCTTTTCCCATTTGGCCTGTCTCCATTGCTTTTCATTGAGCACCAAATGCTGTGTTGGCTCCCTTCACCCGAACACCCCTGGGCTGCTGCTGGTGGTGTACTGTTGGTACTGAACCTTGCGCAATACTGACCTTAACTTCCGAAGACTGTGTTGGAAAGTGGGTTTCTGTTGCAGTAACCCCCCCCCCTTTTTTTTGCCTGATAACTGATGCACTTTTACTTCGGGTGCCCTGGGTCCCTGCCGATCAGGTTTCCAGGGCCTGTGTTCCTTCCCTAAAAACTGTACTAAAGCCTAAACCCAATTGGCCTCTCTGGCCACATGTCAGCCCTTGGTAAATGACACCCTAGGTACCCAGTTCTGAGCTGGGATGGGGCAGTGAGATAAATAACGGTGATGGATCAAGCCCTGATCTTTGGACTGGGTAAGAGTGGTCTGCTCAATTCAGACACTCTGTTCATCACCACCCCCTTTTGTAAATCGACCCTAGGTACCCAGGGCATTGTGACTAGAGAAGGCCCCTAAGGGCTGAGCACTTATTGTGCCACCCTTAGGGGCCCTGTACCCTGACACACACACTGCCTTTGCAGGCTGAGTGTCTTCGTGCAGAACTAAACAGAGTCGACATGGCACACATCCCCGTGTGCCATGCCAACAAACACACTGCCCTGGCATACCTCAGTCACCCCTCCAGCTGGGTGCACTATGCTAGTGATGTGGGAACAGGTGCATGAGCCCTGTGCCCCTACAGTGCCCAGGGCCATTCCTGGGCACTGTAAGTGCAGTGATGCCATTAAGAGTATATAGTGCTGGGATGTTGTCATTACGAACTCCACAGCCCCACAATGGCTACACTGAAGTCTGAGGTTTGGTATCAAACTTCTCAGCACATTAAACCCACACTGATGCCAGTGTTGGATTTAATGTAAAATACACGGCAGAGTGCAACTTAGAGTTGCCCCCTGAACCTAACCCACAACCAGTGTCCTGACTGAGAGGCTGCCTAGGCTGCCACACAACCAACATGTTGCTGGACCCCTGGGTAGAGAGCCATCCGCTCTCCTGGGCCTGCAACAATGCACATCCTGGGACGAGGTGCTAGGTCTCCTCTCCCAGGATGGTTAGGGGAGCTTCAAAGGCATGCCACCTTTGTGAGCTTCTCCAAGCCACTTGCTGTACTCAGCAACTGACCTCCACCGGTTCTGACCACCACTCTGGCGGGAAGACAGGCGGGAAAAACAAAGGAAGGGAAGCAGGTGTGCCAGCCTATGCCAACCCTACCCCTCAGGTTGGGGAGGTAAGGTAAAGCACAACTCCGGGCTCTCACCATTTTGCCCTCTGGGTGCATGTATTATTAAATCCATCACTGGAACCAGTGTGGGGTTATTAATACGAGATGTTTGATACCAAACATCTCTAGATTTCAATGACGTCATCATGAAGCTGGGGAACTAGTTTTTGACCAGTGTCGAGCAAATGTACTTGAAATGTCTTCCCTGGTCACTTGTACTGTCAGCAATTGAAGTGGCCAGCTCAGGGGTATATTTGCTTATACAGATATCTCCACACATGTAATATATTGCTGCCTGCTGGAGGGCTGACTTGCAAATATTACATCCAGTCAGTGCTTGACTTGTAAAAAATAAATAAGGGCCAGGACCCTCTTTAGGAGGTCACTGCGGCGTGCACCACCCATTGCCACTGCCAGCTCTGCCAATAACAGTACCTACACAACTACTAACCATCTTGCTCCTACAAGTTTAACAATTCAGACTGTATGAGGCCCCAGAGCTATACAAGTGGCTTGGGCGACAGATATTTGGTGTTTGCCATTTATATTGGATTAATAAACAACTGTTGTTCTGCTCACCTCTGAATTACACAAACAGAGCCACCATATGGAAGCTGTCATAAGTGCCTTTCTTTACAATTAAGTGCTGGTGCCAAGCACTGGAAACCACTGCCTCAATTAAGCACTGCACGCAGTGTTAGGGAACATGGCACACAGTTGTGTGGCACTTTGTATTTTCACTTTTTAGAGCACCTTAATCCCGCAGCCTGCAGTGGCAGTCAGTATGACTTTGAATCTGGGTCACCTAGAGTGGCACAGGATATGCTGCAGTTCTTAGAGACCCTTTTTAGTACCTGTGCACTAGGTACCAGAGGTACACACTACTAATGCCTTACAGAGGTACTAAAGGCCTTGTCACTTGGGGATCAAATAACCGGTTGTCTTGTTGTGGGGAAGGGGCACTGGGGATCTGTTTAGCAGAAACCCTGTGCAATTCAGTCAAAGTTGCATCAACTGCATTGCAAAAAGTGGGGTAGATTACTGCAAACGAAATTCAGTTTCCTATACTTTTGCCACTGATCTGCAGGCCAGTATTACCCCATAGGGGTGGCTGTTCATGCAGACAAGCATCCACGGAAAGGAGGAGATGGGCTCACAACCAGGATTTATCCCTTGCCTGGAGCATCAAGATCCTCCATCCAGGGGTGGAGGGGTCATACTGATATGGGGGGTAAAGCCCCTGTGGGCACCACAGAATGGTATGTTCGATTGTGACCCACTGCACCGGGTCCAGGGTCTACAAGAGCATGTAGGACAGTTGTGCCAATGTAGTACAATCAGCATACCAAGGCTAGAGGTTCAAAGCCATGCCTTCTTTGATATGCGACCCCAGCATACCCCAGGCCTGGGAGATGCCTACCCCTGCCCTGAGGCCCATTTGGCATCAGGACAGGCTAGACATTTGTATGTGAAATAGGTGTGGAGCACACTCCAGTCAGTCACGCCCCTAACGTCAGCTGTCTCCAATCTAGAAAGATTCCGCCACCTTCGTGATGGCAGAATTTAGGAAACTGGGGCAGGGTTATGCCAACGTCAAACAGAAACTGCCAGATAGTTTGTGTTCCAAAACATTGCTGTTCTCAGCAACCACAGACAATGTTTCCAGAGGCACCAAATGCATCAGGTCCATAGAGAAAACATGTTTGAGTCCATATCCCTCAGCCTCCGCCAAGGGAGGATCAGCCAGTGTTGAGTCCGCAAAGACGAGCCAGGATCCAGATCACCAGGAGCCGAGGCATCCCAGGAGGGCTCAAAGGACTGTATCATTTGTTCACGACACAAGCACGTGTGGTAGTGCTATCCCCATTTGGCCTCCTGATGGGACATCCATTGCAGAGCAGAACAAATTCAAAGCACAGTCCCGACAACTAGGAACATGACAAGCGGTAAGCCTCCAAAAATGCTATGAATGATGGTATAACTCCGAAGACCGTCTGGAAAGTGCTAACCAAGCCGTAGCCTATTGATTAAAAAAAAGTGTGCTACCCCCGCAGTACTAGCAGCCGTGGCCACTGCAGGTAAGAGCTGTGGGGCCTGCTGGGTGGTATTTTGAGAGATGACCATGAGGGAAAATTAATTCCCCAGCCGGCCCCACTGCTCTTACCTGCCCCGGCTGAATACTAGACATGTTAAAAGTGTGGTGCACAAGTTCCCAGAAATAGTGTGGGGAGTAGTGACTGTATCTCAGAAGACCTTGCAACTTGAAGATGTTAAGACCACATGCTCTGGAGCAATACGGCTTTCAATCTGCTTAAAGCATCAAGGTGCACATTTAAAAGCTCTATCGATGGCCAAAGTGTTGCATCCATAACTGTGCAGGCAGATGGAAAGGTGCAGCCTCAGAAACCATTACCAGATAGCTAATTCCCGGTTTCATCCGACAGCAGCCTTTATCATTCAGCATCAAATAATTCCCATTAGAGAGTAATCTGAAAGCCGAGTAGATCACATCAGCCGGAGAACCCTTGAGATAACACGACAAGTTCATCGTGGAGGGAAACCTCCCTGCAAACTAAGCTATACCCCATGGTACTCTCGCAGTGAGCCACGCTAAGACAAACCTCAGTCTCACCATTCCTGCATCGGTATTTGAAAGGTAAGATCCATGACCCGTATACATACCCCTATCCTAGCGCCTCATATCTGCCCACTTGATGGTGTTTTAAGAAGTATTGGATGTGCAAGGGTCGAAATTGGCAGAGAAATAAAGCAGTTGATTACCCAATCGACAGAAGGTATTCCAGCAACAGTGAATGGTTGTGGTAAGTAAGTTTATTGTACAGTTAATTAAAACATTACAATTAAAAACCAGAACATTGAATTAAAACCACTGAAAATCTATTCAACTATATGCTTTGTCCCATTTTATGCACCAAGATATTCATTTTTAAACGAAGAGTTCTCCAACAGTAGGTGCTTAGTTTGATCATATTTCAGTGTGTACAGGAGGCTTATGGCAGGGTCTTGATCCTAATTTGCATTTATTGGAAGCAAAGGAGTACGCCAAGTTATTTTGCAGGTGCCACAAGATGTAAGCGTGGTCATTATAAATTTGTCATAAATTTTCCCTTTTTAAAACTTGCTTACTTGAGTGCTTCATGCATGAGAATGCCTGATGCAAATGAGCTAATTTAATAAACACTTTGAGACCTTGCTGTGTTAGTGCCTAATGCGTGAACAGATAGGAAAGTGCTGGAGAACTTTATACCCTCATCAGTTGTGTCCTCGGAGGATGGCAAGTCGGTTTGAACATTCACATCATAGTGGCATAGAGTAAATGTTCAACTACTGCAGTTTTGTACTTAGTCGTTTTTCAGAGTTGTTTCTTGAGATGTCTATTGTTCACTTGTTTTCCAGTCACAAAATAGCAGTGGCGCCAGTCTCTTTGATACTATGTTGAGGACTCCCACAAAGCGACAGTTTCGTTGCCGAGCCGTTTGATTAAAACAGGCCAATACCGCCTGCCTGCAGGTTCGAATACCTCTTTGATTGAAGAGGGGGCGGAGCATTGTTCATCGCTCCTTCAATAGCTTTGTGCAATTGCATATTAAGTGCAAAAGCTCTTCTCGCCTGGTTCTGCATAGGTGGCAGGAGGTCGTTGTTGTATTCGGCTTCCATGGTGGAAGGCGAAGGAACGAGGATAGCATGCCCAATTGGTATTTCAAAAATGTCTCAGTACAAACCTTCCAAGTGCCCTGTCTGCCAGCAATAACTTGTCCTCTATTAGCGAGGTCATTTTGGTAGCTTTGGTAACTAGATTTTTTTTAAGCTGGCGTGGGTTGTCAATGTTTCCCAAAGGGCCTGTAAGCCTAGCTGTGTTAAGGAGTCTTGAAGATCAACTCTGGCTGGGGATCTATCTCAAAATGTCAGTTCTGCCCAGAGATGCGAGTTCAAGGTATTCTGTTTGGTGCCCCTGATCTTGTGCTAGTATTTAATACAAGCCTTCCTTCTGGTTGTGGTTTGTCTCTAAAGGCCACATTCTAATCTTATTTGTGCAGGGGAGGTGTATTTTGGTAGACCAAAGATCATTTTGTATGCCCTGATAATAATGTTGTGCAAGGTGGTTGCGTCTCTCCCTCAAATTGACTCTCTCCCATATGATATTATCGGTAGGAGTTTCGCTTGGAGTACCTGAAGTAGAGGAGTTAAGGTGGGACCAGCCACTTTCTTCTTCAAGGACCTCAGCGCTAATGCTACAGTGGTACCTTTTCGTCTCAGGCCTTGTCTGAGGTTTGAAAAATCCATTATTGTCTATGATGACTCCTAAGTTTTCACAGGCTTCAATCGGTGTTTGTCCACATGCCAGTGTAGTTTTCTCCCTTTTGTGTCGTTTGTCATGATTTTTGTCTTTTCCAAGTTGATTTGCAGGGCGAGTACTCTTGGGTGGCAGCAAGTAAGTGCGGCAATCCAACTGGTGTGCAGCTTATTAATACAAGATCATCTGCACAAAGAAGGCTTGAAAGAATCATGTTTGCCATTTTCTGGAGCATGCGACTTAGTTGTCCAGTCTTGTGGTCAGGTAGGCCATAAGGGGGTTGAACCGAGTGGGGACTAGAATGCACCCCTTTTTTAACCCTTTGGTGGTTGGGATTCTCCTAGAGAGGTGTGTCCCCAGTTTGACCTTTACCCAGGAGTCTGTGTGCAGCAGGACTAGCCGCCTTTGAAGGGCTTGTGGAATATTCCAGTTGGTCAACTTCTGCCATAATTTAGCTCAGTCAACATGGTCAAAGGCAGAACGGTAATCAATAAATCATAATTACAGTGATTACTTGTTCTCTTTAGTAGCGTTAGTCAGCAAGGATAAGGCCATGGTGGTGGTGCCCATGTGCCCTCAGAAGCCAGGTTGGTTTAGAAGTATCATGGAATTGTTTGCAGCCCAGGTTTTTAGTTCTTCCAGGGTAGTTCCTGCATTGCTCTTAGATCCCTGCTTGTAGATAGGAGGTATTATGGATCCTTTCCAGGAGGCCGGAATTGATTCTTCCACCCGAAACTGTTGGAATACTGGTTCCAGGTTTCTGGACCAGTATGGATGCTCTTGCTCGCTGGGATCCTGTTGGAACCTGGTGAGTTTTCCCACCTCCTTTTGAGTAGCCGTCTCTTGATTTGCTGCGCTGTTATACTGAGGTGTTCTGCCCGAGTGATTTGTACAGACTTGCGCTTTTGGGAAGCTTTACCGGTGTTGATGGCGGTGTTATTTATGGGAACTGGGAATGTTTCTTCTGTTGAATTTGCATGGAGTGTTGCAATTGTCAAATAAATAACAAAGGGGGGAGGGAGAGAAACAGGGGATTATTGCAATTGTCTCCCACTGCTTTGGACAGTTGAAACGCCTGAAAAAAAACTTGTCCCAGGATTCTTCAGGTAGATGAGTTTATTCCTAAATGTGTCGGGCGTTAGAGTGAGTTAATTGTTCACCAGAACCCACATGGTGATTGGTCTTTATATTGTGAAGTAGCATTGTCCACTGTGTCTAATTTTCCTGTCTTTTTATGGCCCAATTTAGCTTTTTTAAAGCAGCTTTATTACGTCTCAATTCACACTCCAGAGTCAAATCTTGAGGATTCATGTGTAGTAATCTTAGAGTTTTGTTAATAGATTGCTGGAGCCTCTTGGTTTGAGCAAAGCAGTGGAGTTTGCCAGGCACCTCCCAGCCTTGGGCGCACTTCTGATTGTTATATCGGTGGCAAATGTATTGACAAATTCCTTGGTGACGGTCTCCCAGGCAGCTAAGGGGTTCCCGGTGTGAGCAAGGGACACACGTCTGAGCATTCCCATCCCACTTAGGGTGAAAAGTGCTGCGGCAACAAATGATGGACGGGATGCTGAATTAATAAAACATTCACTCCCAGTCAAGAGATCTGGGTTAAATCCATTGTTGTTTTGCTCACTACACCACCCCAGTTTGGACCAAACAAAATGCAAATCAGTCTTGACCCTACTCCTCATGGGAACAGTCCATCCCGAACTGCCAAGTCAGATCCTCCCTGGACCAGAAACAAGTATCCTGGGGCTGGTTTCGGGGTAACACCCCTCATCAGCCAGGCTGGCTTTAATCCAGTGGCGCAGCGTGCAAGGGTCGATCTTGAGGAGAAAACTAGAAAAACCTTGGATCGAGGAGGATCAGTGGCAGTCATCCTTCTCGATCTAAGCGCTGCTTTTGACACTGTAAATCATAAAACCCAACTGCAGCGTCTCTGTGATACTGGAATATCAGGTAGGGCGCTGGAATGGTTCAAGTCCTTTCTTAGCGATAGAACCTTCCAGGTATATGAAGGAAATAATATCTCCTCCAGCAAACCCCTGGGCTGCTGAGTCTCACAGGGCTCCTCCCTGAGCCCGACGTTATTTAACGTCTATATGAGACCGCTGGCTGAGATAGTCTGTCCGTATGGTGTTAAGATCGTCACCTATGCGGACGATACTCAGCTGGTGGTCTCCCTGGAACAGGAATATGACTCTTCAGCCAAAGTGGACCTGGTGGGCTGCCTGGAGAAAGTAAAAAGCTGGATGACTCTGTCTTGTCTCAAGCTTAATGGAGGCAAGACAGAGCTCATGCTGCTGGGTAATGCAGCTCCAGCATCAATCAGTTCCATCTGGTCCTCCAACCTAGGCCCGCCACCCATACCTAAGAACGCCATCAAGAGTCTGGGTATCTGGCTTGACAAGCCCCTGACATTTGACTATCAAGCAACTATGCTAGCCGCCACCTGCTTTGGCCTACTCAGAATCCTTAGGAAAATTCTTCCCCTACTACCTTTCGAAGCCAGACAAACGGTGATACAGGGCTTTATCCAATCACGTTTGGATTTTGGTAATGCCTTTTATCTAGGAGCCCCTGACTTTACTCTGTGGAAATTGCAGGTAATCCAAAACTGCGCTGCTCGCACGCTACTGCAAATCCCTCACAGGACGTCTGCTAAACCCGGCCTGAAAAAACTGCACTGGCTTCCCGTTAAGGACAAAATTAGTTTCAAGTCCTTATGCATTGCCCATCAGGCTTTCTGGGAAACCGGTCCAGCAATTACCATCCCTCTAATCAGCCCCTATCAACCCAGAAGACAACTACGATCAGCCAATGCCTTTTTGGCTGCGGTGCCCAAGATCAGAAGAACCAGAGCGGGAGGTCGCTCCTTCTCTTTCAATGTTGCTAAGTTATGGAATGCTCTCCCCTTTCACCTAAGGTCCAATCCGGAATTGACATCTTTTCGAAAACAACTAAAAACATTCCTAATTAATAAGTAAAGACCTCCCCAGCTCTACGCCTCGTCAGATAACACCCTTAGTCTTAGTGCTTGGACGCCTTAGGGCAACTATGTGCGCTCTATAAACATCATTTTAATTTCATTTCATCTTTCTGGAGTGTGAGAAGTTGGCCTGATATGTGATGTTTCCAGTTCTGGAACCACCTTGTATCAGTCCAAACACTCCCTTATTGTGTCTGGTTGTAAGTCAACCTTGTAGACAAGCTATCTTAATGGTAGCATAGACTAACCAGCCTTAAAGGCTTAACTCAAGAGGTCGTGTTAAGCAAGCTGTTTTACCAATCACAGTCCTTGAATATCAAATGAAAGGACACCACACAAGTATATATTATAAAAATATATGTATTTATTTCTAAATTAATCCCCAGTACTCTTTATGAGCAATGGGGCACAAGCGTTAAATCAAAAGCACAGTATAACATACAAAGTTGCACAATTATGGATGAGGGCGGGTGGCCACTCAAACCATATATTAAAAAAGTGGTATAAGAGATACCAATCGAACAGTGATTAGGCCTAGGGAATCGCTGGGAGCAGTCTGGACTAGCAATGCTGAAGTCGGGAAAAGCCCGCGGGATTCGGGTGCAGCACGTAAAGTGCGGCTTGCACTAATGCAATGTCAATGGTGCGTAAAAGTTACACAAAGAGAGTTTAAAGATACTTCCGCTGAACCTAGAGGAACAAAACTTAAGACACAGACGCTAGAGGTGTGTACCAGTGTGGGAACACCGGCGTTGCAATGTTACCTCCCCCACAGGAAGCGGGTACATAGGGTCGAAGTGGCATCGGGTTTTGGCACCGCAGGCTCTTGGTGCTTGGAGCTGAAGATGCTGCAGGCGATGGGAAGCAGAAGTGTCCGGTGTGATCCAAGGGTGGATCGGAGTCGAGAAGTATCTGAAAGCAGAGGGGACAGAGTCTGGGTCACTCAGCAGTGACCAGGGTGGAACCAGGACGGAACGTCGGGCGCAATCAGATGGTTGTCGAGGAGCTTCTCTCCGCTGTCACGTGGGCTCTGGGGCATCTGCGATGTCCAGGAGCAGGTCACGATCTGTCCCACGCAGGCTCTCGGCGTCAGCGCCACGATTGGTGCAAACAACACTTGGCATAAGCAATCCACGCGGAACTGGGAGATTGCTTCTCACTCGGACCAGGAGGGTCAGAGCGGGGGCTCCTTTTCACAGGATCTGGTGCAAATCTGGAGCAACCAGAAAAGCAAGTCGGTTTAATGTTTTTGTCGGCACAGGGGCCACAAGCCAGCTGGCAAGTGACCGGGCCAACGCGTCGAGCCAACACAAGCAGAAGGGCCCCACGCAGCACTCGTCGAGTGTGGAGGGGTGAGCTTAGGTGCAAGAGTAGCTCAGGGTTGGGGCTTCTCAAACCCCGGTGTACAGCTTCGAGGGTCCCTCGTGGGCTGCACGGTCAGCGTCTCGTGGCCTTTTCAAGATGGCGTGCCCCACGCTTCTGGTTGCCTCCACGGGTCTCAGCTCTGCAGGGACTGTGGATCGGGCTGGAAAAGGCAGGCAAGCTTGATCTCGTCGATCTCTGTCGCTTGAGTTGCGGCGGGAACTGCAACAAAGCAAGGGTCGAGGTGCTGGATGGTGCCTGTTTGCACAGGTTGGTCACTCCTTGACCACAAGGGAGATTCTTCAGTCTTCTACATTGAGTAGGATGTCGAAGGGTCCAGAGTTTCATTTCTTATGTTTCTTCAGGATAATCTGAGTGCTTTGGCACTGCTCCCATTCTTATACAAATCTTGGGGGCTGGACATCCTGCTAGGTCCCCTCCTATGGGTGGGACCCAGGAAGGGGGTGGTTACACCCCTTTCCCTTTGTCCAGGTCGCACTGGAGCTGGGGCTGGCGTGCCCCAGAACCGGTTTGACCGGATTATGCAAGGGGAAGCCTTGTGCTCCCCAGGCACTGTCTGGTTTCTTTCATACCTCCCTGCTACAATCCACTACCTCCTGTCTGGGGTGGTGTGACATCTCCCTGTGACAGGAAAGCCTTTGTCCAGGCCTCCTCTGCTGAGTTTCGGTCAGCAGCAGGAGGTCAGACATGTGTCTGTGGCAGAAGCATCCATTTTGTGGATCTGAGGCTCTTTTAAAAATCAACCGCGTTTTAGCAAAGTAACATGTCGTCTCCCTCTAGAGGGGTGGAATGGTACCCCCGGGGGGGGTAGTATTCCAATTCATATGACACCTTACACGACATGTTTTGATAAAGCCAAACCAAAGTTAACATATAACCGCGAGGATTATAATGCACTTAAGAGTATATGGTATGGCATTATCCTGGAACAGCTTAGGGAGTTGTTCCCGACAGCTGCAGACAGGCTCAGCTCATGCCAGAGCTCCATCTCACATTAAACCACGCACTCTGCCTCCAGGATTGATGAGGCCTTCCATAGGAGTAGCTCACCGGTTTATATGTGTCCAGATAGGTTTAGATATAGGCATACTGTATCTAAGCAAGGGGTAATTACACCACCTTGCCCCAGCTGAGTGATCAGCCAGTTGTGTCAATTTTGGATAGCCAGCCAGGGGAGGCAAAAGATAAGCTGCAGCCCCTGGTAGGCCTTGGATGCACCTATGCCCTGGGCACCTATAGTGCTCTGTACAGGGGCTGATAAGGTGACCCAAGCCAATTTAGTTATGCACCTAGGGTACATGGAATCCATTTTACAGAGAGAGCAGATAGCCTGGGGCCCTGATTAGCAGGGAACCAGGCCAACTAAGTCGAAAACCAGCTAAACACAAGGCAAAAAATCAGGGGTAACCATAGTCAGGTAGCCACCTTCCTACATGGAGCATATGAAAATTGGCCTGGGCCGGGTCAGAGTGGGCCTGATGCGTTGGATTTTTTTGTCAATGGGTGTTAATGACACAGTTTATTGTGCTGTTTATCCAGTTCTGTCCAGCTGCTTCTTCCCTTTGTATATTTATTTTTGTTTGGAGTTTAGCTGTTTTAGAGGGGGATTCGCTTCTAGCACCCTTGAGCCCTGAATAGGTAGTGTTGTGGGCCTGCGGGGTCACCCTAGATTGATATACAATGAGCAAAGGAGTGGGATAGCCGGGATTGTGATGGGGAAACAGCCTTATTCCCCAGCGCTGGAATGTAGGCTTTTTGTCCAAGACCATCCTTGCTATCCCAGTTGATGACCATGTAGCTTTGGTTGCCTAATTTTTCTGCTGGTTGACCATATGGACAAATTCGATGGACACAAGGTCAGATGAACGCAGGTTCTCCAGACCTTTAATTGTTCCCTGGAGGCACGTTATGTTTCCCCTATTTAGAATGTCTTCTGTCTACTTTGATTTATGTTATGGCAAAATAATGATAGTGTTGGTATCCATTTGTTTACTAGCTGTATCACATTTGTGCACCATAATGACGTGTTGGGTCTCGTGTAGTTAGGTTCTTGGCTAGAGTTGATGTCTAACTGGCCACTGACAAGGGCAAGTCTGAGCTCCAAATTTGCGTGCGTCATTATAGGGTTCAGTTTGTTGGTAATCCTAGTAACGGAAAGGAACAAACAGACTCCATCTAGACATATCTTCTTAACACCATGCATGGAGTCTGTTTGTTGTTCCTTTCCGTTACTAGGATTGTTTTTGAAGGCTGAATGACTGCCTCTTGGGGTAGAAATTTTTGTATAGGAAGCCACTAGATCCTCCCACTCCTGGGTTGCAAGGTATGAGACAACGCAGTCTAAGCCTGGAGGCTTCTCCTTGGTTTGGAGAGTAGGAGTTTTGCGCATGATACTAGCCTCTAGGGATTCAGCAAATGCAGTGATATGGGTGGGGGCACCATGTGACTGGTTGTGGGTTTTTGCTCTTGTTCGGGTCATGACAGGCTCTAACTGACCTATCCCCAGCACTGGCATTGGGCAGCAGTTTTCAGCTGACCGACAAGGGCTTTGTGCCTCTTGGATTGATGCTGGGGCTTTTTAATCTGAGGAAATTCAGTGCTCCTCCCCGGTGTAATTCAAGACACAAGGAAATATCTGCTACGATAATATCGCCCGCTGCTTATTTTCTCTGCTTCTGTGCTGTGAACAGTGGTGTCCTCCGACTCACCTTTGTCATCTGGGGTTGTATAGGTCACTCCCGTTGGTTTAGTTTCCTTAGTTAGGGCATTAACAGTAGGCAGAGGTACTGTGTTCATGGCACCCCCTGATCAGTGTGAACGATGGCCTCTGATTGTAGGGGAGTGAAGAGACCCTCAAACTGCTCATTACTGGAGAAAAGGACAATACCAGGGTCCTTTAGGAATACAAACGTAACATAGATTTTTGGTTGAAAAGTACAGGACACAGTCCTCGAAGTTGCCTATTCATTGCCTAGCAGTCCTTCGCCGCTCTGGGCCTTGAGCCCCCTGCCCGGACTTTCTGGGACTCAGCGATGTGAAGGCTTGCGGGGCTGATGTGGGGATGGTTCTTCTTTTTGTATGTGAGTGTTGACCCTCTCCCTGTGCCAGACCTCGTTGTGGAAGATTTAATTATGGTAACGTTGGTGGTGCTGATACGGGTCTTGGGGTGCTGGCAGGGATGTGGTTCATAGGCGGGGTAGTGGTAAAAGGCAGGGGATGCTACAGAGTGCAAGCCGCACCGGGGTAGGCCGCTTCCTGCTGCAGCTTGTTATCCTCTGGCACAGCGCCTTACGTGCCACTCCCTCGCCCCTGTCCCCCTCTTTGGGCCCAAGGCAAGCACTTCTAGGTTGGTAACCTGCCTTACCTCTTCCTTCCTCTCCGGAGGTTGGGTAGGGTTGGTGCGCAGGCTCTAGGTGCAGGGCTCCAGTCTTGGGTCGCCTGCTGAAACTCTGAGGTGCAGCCTGTCAGGTGACGCTTATCTGTACTTCTGTTCTCCTTTGTCTTATGGGTTAGTCTTTGCAGGGTTGTACAGTTCTCGAGGGGGACGATAGAGGAGGCAGTCTAGGAATGGGTGAGACCGCAAGCTGCACAGAGTCCTGGTTCGGTCGCGTCTGCTGCACTCATGCTCACCCCTCCCCTCCTTGGGGAGTTGCGCCATGCAGACCGGTCTCTCTCCTTACGTCCTTCGGTGAGCCTTGGTTCTTTCACTTCCATGGCATATCAGACCTGCGTTGGCAAATGCCACATTGGTGTTTAGCAGTAGGCTAATGGGGAAACGGGCGAGCAGGCTGATGAGTGAGCAGTTGTGTGGGTGAGTCGGGTGGGCTGGCTGGCTAGCGATGCCACCCCAGTTGTCTGCCTTCAGGCTACCTGCTGCAATTAGGGGGGTGTGTGGGTGCCGGTTAACGGTGTAGGTGGCGATCACTATCTAAACCATCAGGGCTCTGCCCAACACCACACCCACTATGCTTCCTGCGCTGAGTTTCAGCTTCCGTCACAGCTTTCCTCCTCGGTCGTTGAATAAGTTTCGTTGATCTCCAGAATATTTTGCCTTTTGAATTTCTTCATGATCAATAGTGAATGGTAGTTTGTGTAGTTTCTCTGTATAACATTGTGTATGTTTCGTCCTTTTTAGCCATGATGGTCTGCTGTTTAGTGAGATTATATGGTAGAGCAAGCTAGAGGCATTAAGGTGTCTCCATGGAACGGGACCAGCACAAAGAGTCCAACTTAATAACATGATGGCTCTAAGCTGCGACTATCCATTTTGTAAAGAAGAATTGTCACTCTGTATGATGTTGATTGCAGAGGACACAATGTTACCCAGAGAGTTAATCCTGGTGGATAAGTCACACCATTATCAACTACTTCCAGAGCCCTTTCTAGATTTGCCCTCTCTATTTTGCAGTCTCTCAGGAGTTTCCTGCTGTGAAGCTTTTCATACTTCATTATATAGCATACAGAACACGCTTTTGATGTGGTTTTCGAGGACCCAACAAGCAGTCCTTTAATCCCATGTCATTAGAAAGAAAAGACAAGTGTTCTTTCTCCAGAGACAGCGTGGATTGTTTAAGCCATTCTAGGTACACATTCCCAACGCTGAATGTTGATACCACTCCCAAGAGTTGTGTCTGCACGTAATGTGGACCTGGCTATTGATTCTAAACCCTTTGGTGCGAACAACAAATTATGCTTGACATCCGTTAGTATCTAACAGCCACACTAACCATCCCTCTTGATTGGTACGTGGAGAATTGTATGTTCCGTTGCGAGGCATGCGTTTTAATGATTCCTCCAAGTAATTTGTATATTATTGCCAGTTTTCAAATCGTGTAAATATGGGAATGTTTGGTGCATTTAAATCTTTTATCGTGACCAGGCCAAGGCAGAATGTTTGCTTCACAGTTTAAGTCAGGGAAATCATTTGTTGTGGTATAAGACATGCTTTAAATAAATCACAAAAAGATGATGGACAGAATGTTGAACATTGTCAAACATTTACCCCAGTCACAGATCTGGGTTTAATCCATCGTTATTTTGCACACCACGCAATTCCAGTTTGGACCCCGCCATATGCAAATCAGCCTTGACCTTGTTCCCCATGGGAGCAGTCCAGATCGAACTTCCAGACGTGGGCCTCTTGCTCACTTTGGCACTGGATTCAAGCTAGCATGACTGATGAGGGTTGTTAACCCAAAACTGGTCCCGGGATGCTTGTTTCCGGTCCAGGGAAGACTTGGCTTGGCAGTTTGGGCTGGACTGTTCCCATGAGGAACCGGGTCAAGACTGATTTGCAGAAGGTTGGGTCTTAACTGTGGTGGTGAAGACAGCTAATGAACGATGATGGATTTAACCCGAATCTGTGACTGAGGACGAGTGTCTGAAAAGTTTCAGCGCTCTGTCCATCATCTCCTTGTGTATGCTTTAAATACAGTCTTGTTCCCCTGAACCTGCCAATCTCGTATTCCACATACAAATTTTAAATCAACATTGTCTTTCAAAAATCAAACCCTTGAATAGACAGCTAGGAGAGAAAAGATGCAGAATAAATCTGCTTGATGTCAGTGAGCATAGTTTTCTTTGCCATGTGAAGGTGTGAGTTTATAGTAATAAAACTGAGTCAGCTGGATTGTGACCAGAAAAATATGCAAACGTCTGTTAATGCTTTTGAGCTACCCTGTTGTGGTGTAAGGCAGTGATCCCATTGTGTAAAATTAAATACTGAACATTAAGTACTTGCTTTATGCAGAACATTGTGACAATAATCGTGAAAACAGCACATTTAATAATATTTAGAACTCTCATCACACTTCAGTTAAAAACAGTAGAATGCTGTAGGTTGTCTAGCATTTCAGCACTGTATCAATATCCCAATCATCAGAGATAGTACTAGGAGTGATAACTTCATGCAAAGAAATTTTAAATACATATGGAATTTGAATAGTTTCAGCTGATCCAAATAAATCATAGGCTACCTTATCCCAAACAATTCCATCAGGAACCGGAACTGCAGAAATGTTCACCAGGTAAAGGTCTCTTCACGCTTTGTGTGATAAAGAAAGAGATGTTAAAACCAAGTTAATCTGCTTAACAGCAGAGCGTTCGGGGAGATAGTGTCTGTTCAGCAGCAAGGAAAAAAAAGTTGCAATACCAATCGAAAGGAAGAGGAAAAGTAACGAAATTGTAATCTGAATGGATTTCCTTGGAGAGATAAAGTGTGTCTTTCAGCAAAATGTAAAATTCATGCAGCCTACCTCTGGGTGATAGAGATGGGGCAGAGGAATCCGAAAAAAGTCATCAAAGTATAGGAAGTAGCCGGGTGCAGTTCGATCTATTTTAGGCTGCTATGGAGGCAATGTATAACTGGGAATAGACTCGTGGTTGTATGTAACGTAGATACCTTCTTTGTCTGTTTGCAGAAGTGTAATCTGAGTTTCTGTTGATGTAGCATTTGGAATTGACACTTCAGTGTTTGCTGTCTCCAGCCGGGGAGAAGAAGCTTCATCTCTGATCAAATTTTCCAACGGGGCCTCCTATGAGGTAGTGAGAAAAAGCAAGTAACTACACAGGAGCCCTCTTTGCCCACTATGTAGAACCAACCACATGATGTGGTTTGATGAGGTCTATTGTTTTTGTAGCCAGCAAGGAGCTGTTTAAAGTACAGTTCTTGTACCTTCAATGGGCAGGACAGGTACATGCGCTCTGTAGGAATGTCTGAATTCCTTCTTGTCCGCAATCTTCTCCTGGACGAGATTCCCGATCTTTGAAATCCAACCAAGAGTCGCTGGTGCATCCTTCACGTCATTAGTGACAGAACGTTCCTGCTGGACGTTCTCGGAGCTTCTCAAAAGTTGTTCAGATCCTGTAAATCATCCAAATATTCATTGATGTAAAATTGTGTTTTTGACGCCACTCTACTGTGGACTGTTGAGGTCTGGAACCCACATTTTAATCCCAAACAGGATTTCATAGGGAGTCAGGCCACCCAGAGGATTTTCTAGGCAGATTATTAAGGGCACTCTGGATCCCATACAGGTGGTAAACCCAACGACCTGAACCTAATACCCTGGCTGTTAAAGACTGCTTTAAGTCACAGTTCTTCCTCTACACTACTGCTTTCCTTTGGGATGATAGGGGGAGGAGTCCTGCACAGTCGACAATCGCTGGGGCCAAACCCATAGGAAAGGAGAGCAGGAATTGACTGCTACAAGGATGTATTTGCAAGGCCCATCATAATGCAATGGGCCACAGTTGTCCAAATAAACACAAGCCAAAGGCTTGTTCTAATCCATAGAGGTGTATGTGCTGGACAAGCTATGGTGGAAACCTTCATCTGCTGGCAGATGTCGCATTTAAGGTCAAAGTCTTTGGTCTCTTTGTGTAAACCTGGCAACCAGCAGTATTGCTGCAATAGTGAAATTGTAGCTGCCACCCCTGCATGACATGAGCAGATGCTAGGCCCTCATGTGCTGCTAGGATTAAATCTAACCTGTAGTCTAAGTTTGATATTACTCTACCTCCCTATTCCGAGAATCTGAGTAAAGGGAATGTTTTGCGCACTTAACTGTTAGGAGTATTTTGTTGGAAAGCCTGTCAGCAACTAGATGCCATTACGCACAGCGTTGACAGCCGTCATAATGTCTCCATCTATCCTCGCCCTTGATCGAGTAATTATAGTGACTGCAGCAGTTTGCTCTGTTGCTTTTGTAGCTTTGTCAGCCATAGAATTCCCTACAGCGTGTGTTCCTACACTGATGTGTATGACATGAGCCTGGGGCAAAGACGCTCTGAGTTTGGCCACTTTTCTCCAAAGCTGCTTGTGCTTTATAGTATACTCTTTGGAATCTCTGAATCCGTTTTGGCTTGATTAGTCCGGTCCGGTCCTAGGATGCTTGTTTCCAGTCCAGGGAGGACCTGGCTTGGCAGTTTGGGCTGGACTGTTCCCACAAGGAACAAGGTCAAGACCGATTTGCATATGGCTGGGTTCAAACTGGGGTGGTGTGGTAAGCAAAAGAATGATGGATTTAACCTAGATCCTTGTGACTGGGGGTGAATGTTTGCATTGTCCAGCATTCCGTCCTTCAATTGTATCTTTTGCATCCAATCAATACTAGGCTTTCTGAACTTTGGAAACAACATACATTCCTGACTTTTCAGAATGGGTTAAATAGTTCTACAACTTGATTCATCCAGACAGGGAGGACCTGGCCTGGCAGTTTGGGCTGTACTGTTCCCATTGGGCGCAGGGTCAAGACTGATTTACATATGGCTGGGTCCAAACTGGAATGGCGAGCAAAAAAACGATGGATTTAGGCTCAGATCTCTGTACTGGGGTGAATATATGACATTGTTCTGTATTCTGTCCATCAATTGTTCTTTTTGCATTTGTCACCCCGAGTGGGAGGGGTATGCCCAGACGTGGGTCTTGTGCTCTCTATGCCACTGGAGTCATGCCATCCTGGCTGACGAGGGCTGAAAGCCCTAAACCGGTCCTAGGATGCTTGTTTCCAGTCCAGGGAGGACCTGGCCTGGTGGTTCAGGCTGGACTGTTCCCATTGGGTGCAGGGTCAAGACTGATTTGCAAATGGCTGGGTTCAAACTGGAATGGCATGGTGAGCAAAAAAACCTATGGATTTGGGCCCAGATTTCTGTACTGGGGTGAATGTATGACATTTTCTGAATTCTGTCCATCAATTGTTCTTTTTGCATTAGTATTGATTGGAGTATCTTCAATGTGTTTGGTGATTATAGAAGTGCACACTTCTAGAGGAAATATGTGGCAAGGCTTGGCTTCTGCTTTCACTTGACAACTCGTATCCTGGAAACAGGACACTGAAGTAGGCTATTTTTGAATTCTTGAAATTAAATTTGTAGCCCATGTGAGCAAATCCCAAAACTATGTGATCTACTTTAGCCAAGTGAGTTGATGGGTCATCATCCATTAGGTATTTGTCATCGACATATGCCTGGTCATCACAATCTTGCAAAAGTTCTGTAACCCAGGCTGAAGACAACCCTGGGCTATTCTTATACCCTTGGAGCAATCAACAGAACTGCTTTTGAGAACCTAGAGCACTGAATGCAGGCAAATACCTGCATTCAAGCACTGAATTTTGCAAGAAAATACATTTGAAATGTCTAATGTGGTTTTGTATCTTGTACGCACTCTGTTGGTCAATAGTGGCGCGTTGTGCGTGTTTTGTACTGAGAATGTACATGTATTGGTGTTCTAGTGTCTGTAATCTAACACTAAATGTTATGAATTGTCTGGTTTCATTACTGGAAACAAAGGATTGTTCATAGGGGAGGTGCAAATTTCAATTGCACCTTGGTATTCAAGTTCTGTGAGTATTTCTCTAACTTGTTTTTTAGCCTCATGTTTAGTAGGGTTTTGTATATGAGGTTGTGGGGTTGACCTCACTTGTATGATGTGAGATGGGGAACAGTCATCCCACCCCACATGGTGGCAGTCTAACGCTGGAGCTTGCGCTAGGGGCCACTCCTTGGCATATGAATGTTTAACTGCATCTGAGACGAGGTCGAAAAACCAGGCGCAGTTACTGTTTCTCCCTCGGGGAAGTCCATAACTAACATTGGTGGCCAATCCTTTTTAGCCAAGAGAATGTTATGTTACAAAATTTTAAAAGCGCACGAATACCCATAGGTGTCTTGGCGCTGAAATGGTATAGCAGTTTGGTTAGGGAGAACTAAGGATTAGATGTTAAAGAGCCAAGTTTTGAGCGGTTTCCTGAAAGTCAGTAGGGTGGAAGCTGCTCTGATGTTTATAGGCAGATTGTTCCAAGGTGCGGGGGCCTCCTACCCCTCCCCCCATTTGGGTCTCTCGAATCTGGGAAGGGAAAGCAACATGGAGCTTTTAGATCTCAAATGTCTGCTGGGAACATACCAGGTACGTGACTGTTTGAGATGGAGGGGGCCTATGTCATGCAGAGCTTTATAGGTAAGGCATAACACTTTAAATTTGATTCAGCTACTCACTGGAAGCCAATGGAGTCCTCTAATAGGGGCGGACACTGGTTGGAATTTAGGAAGATCAAGAATAAGTCTTGCTGCCTCATTCTGCACACTCCATAGCTTTTTAAAATATTGTTTTTAAGGCTTAATAAAGAGTCCATTGCAATAATCCAATTTAGTGAGAAAAAGTAATGTAATAATGACTGTTTTCCTTGAGTTAAGTGGAATAAAAGGAAGGATCTTCCTTATGATTCTCAAGGTGTTGAAACTGGAAGAAGTAACAGAGCTGATGTGTTGATTAAAATTCAACTTATCTATAAGTATTTCAAGATTGTTCACTTTTTGTTCCGGGATGGGAAGTATTATTAACTCAGATGGCATGACTGGCTCCAGAAATGAGGTCTATTACCGAAGAGAATGACCTCAGTTTTGTCTGAGTTTAACTTAGGGCAATGTTTACCCATCCAGTTGCTAACAGTTCTCATAGTTATAAAACTGGGAGATAGTGACATTCGCGTTATCGGATGCGGAAATAAGGATCTGCGTATCGTCAATGTAAGAAGTGGGGGAAAGCCCAAAAGATCTAATCCGGGAAACCAGTTCGGTGACATAAATGTTAAAGAGTAATGGGCTAAGAGAGGATCCCTGTGGGATTCCGCAATTTAAAAAAAACAGACCTAGGTGACATTTTTTCCAGCATGATTGAGTGTTCCCATCCCCCGACAGGTCCAGAAGAACAAGTGCTGCAGAGCCTCCTCTGTCTAGAATAGTTCTTAACTCATCTGTTGTTTTTATTAATATGCACTGTGCTCGGCTCTGAACACGAATTGAGTAGGGTCCAATGAATGATTTAAATGAATAAACTGTGTCAATTGAGAGTTCATTCAATTGTCCACTATATTTGCAGGAAATGGTAACCCAGCAAACTATTGTCCTATTTCTAGGTTATCAGGATCTAGATTATGCTTCTTAAGGAGTGGCAGAATAAAATCATTTTCCACATGTTAGGAAAGATTCCAGTACTGAACATCCCATTAAAAATATTAGTTGAATATGAGGCAATAGGGACAGGGATCTGTTTCAGGATGGATGTGGGACAGGGGTCATAGCGTGACCCTGAATTGGTTGAATTGATCAAATTAAGGACTTCTGAAACCTTGGAAAAGGAAAATTATCTCAAATTTGGTTGGAAGCTGTCAACAGGAAGGTCATGATTAGGCAATTGGTCTGTGGAAGGGCTAAGGCTAGGGTCAACATTGCTGAAGGAAGTGAATTGATTATAAATTTGACCCACTTTGTCGCAGAAGTGGGAGGCTACTTTTTCACAAAAAGATTGGCTCTTATTAACTCCTTTAGTCCCTGGAGCTTTGATAAGTTTATTTGACCTGGAAGAGTTCTCTAGAACAGTTCTTAGAGGTTTCAATTTGTTGTGTGAAGAAGGTAGATTTTTCATTGATAATAACTGCCTTATACTTTGCAAGGGGATGTTAATAGATTTCTTTGTCGTGGGAGTTCTAATTAGATCTCCATTTCCTTTCCAGCCTTCTACATTTTTGTTTTTCAAGGCAAATTGTTTCTGTGAACCAAGGTGCAGATTGTTTCGGTCTATTTTGACCCAAATATTTATTAGGGACTGCTTTCGAAATGGTTAGAGTTTAGCCAATCTGTATAGTTGGCTGTAGCCTGATTAGGGTCCAGTAATGGGGCAGAATCAACCTGAGGTCCTGCCTCATTATCAGTTCGTGTTAGTCCAGAGTCGGAGAAAAATGGCGTCTAATGTGTGACCCTCTTTGTGGGTGGGCTGATGTAGTAATTGTGGCAGATTAAAAGTATTCATGATATCAAGGATAGCCCCAGTGTCTTTATCCTCCGTATAATCCAAATGGAAGTTGAGGTCACTTAGCCCTGTGAAATCGTTGTTACAGGCCCCTAATTCAACCCGAGTATTCCTTCCCCACCTTAGGCTGGGGGATGATAAATGAATAGACCTCTAAATTAATAATATTTAGTTAGCTCCAAGCTAAAGGAGAGAGTCTTGCACTCCGGATTGGGTGTGAAGCCAGTTTTACACTTGAAGTGACTTTTGTAGATAATCTCTAAACCTCCTCGTCTTTTAATCGGTCTGTCTACTCTGGCCATAGAATATCCTAGGGAGGTTGAAATAAAGGGATCAGGGCTGGAGTTATTTGCCCAGGTTTGTGTGACAAAAATAACGTCTAGCTAATGACTCTCAATGAGTTTAGGAAGTTTGTGTGCGTGTTTCACCAAAGATTATGCGTTGAGCAGAGCAAGACGGAATTTGGGGGAGGTCTTATAGTGAACATTCCTAAATGAAGTAGATTTAAGCAATGTTTTATAGCCAGAAATTTGATAACTGCAATTTTTGCACATAGATCTCCAAAACTTCCTGACTAGGGTTGAGTATTATACAGCTGTGGTCAGGTTTAAGGGAATGGAGGTATTTACCAGACCAGGTAATGCTGGTCTCCTTTCCTGGGTGAACAAAGGCAGAATGTCATAGCTGAATGACATGTTCTCCCAAAAGAGAACTTTTATGGGATATTGTAGATCTACCTCCTTTGGAGTTGCATCTCATATAGTTGATGCGGGACACTCACTCTCCTATCCAGTGTTTCCGCCTGGATGTAGTCAATCATTGCTACTGCTGACAGGCACTCCATAAGGTTCCGGCAAACTATCATGACTTCTGCCATGCTGTTCAGCATGGTCAAAGCCCACTCCCCGCTCAGAAGCAGTGTCCTCAATATCCAGGGCATGCTTGACTTTGATACAAGGTGTCTTCCTTTTTTATTTGAGGCTTAGGCTATGGATAGGTTTGTATTCCTGTTGTAAGTCATATGAACTTTGGGAGTGCTTCCTTGGTTTCAAATACTCCCCTGGTCTGTGCTCTGATTGTCTCCGTCTCGCCGAGTGTTTTTCGGATTAATCCTGCAAGGAACAAGAGGACTTTGTATCAGTATCCTGCTGTTTTAATATTTTTACGGTTGTGCAGATTATAGCGTTTTTCAGTGGACTCCTGTTGAAGAGAACCACCCAGTGCTTTAGTCCTTTCTTTATTTTTCTCATTATCCACTTCTTAGTAGAAGAGTCTGATGCCTGTTTCAAGTTATTCTTTTCAGAATTACCCTTAATTTGTAGTTTACTAGGTCTGGCTCCCAAATTACCTCTACTTATTGATGCATAGGTTTCGTCTATAATTTTGGGTGATTTGCACTCCTGTTGTCCCGGATAAACTCCTGAGTCGCTTGCATATAGACAATGCTGCTGCTTTCCCTTTAACACATTCAATGCTACAGCAATTCTCCCTGGACGCTGACACCTCTTGAATCCCCTTGTTCATGACGAGCTCAGCTCGTCATAAGCACACGAGCAGCGAAATGCGTCTCTGTCTAAACAAGGGAGTGATGTTGTTTATATAATCAACATCATTCATGTTGCCATGCAGAAGCCCTAGTTAGGCCGCTATTTATTCCATTGTGATAACTGACGCCAAACGGACAATAACAATTAAAATTTTGCGTAGTGAACTTCGCCCTTGTACAGAATGTTCAAGGTATTTGATAATTTGCCTCCAAAGTAGAAATGTAAGCAAAGCTGGTTTCAGAGAATATTATCCTGCGCAGGACCACAAACAAATGTGTGTCAAATTGAATTGTGTTTAAGAAAGAAGGCAACTTAAAAAGTTGAGATTGTAAAATGTTGGTGTTTCTACCCAGGCCTACAATGTGATCACATAACACTGAAGAGCCGACCCCCGCAAGAACTGAAGACTACTGCGGACGTTTGGTCAAACCCTGCCTACCGTACAGAAACTTGACTATTGCAAAGACCTAACTCATCCTGCAGCTCTACATCCGCCAGAAGCCCCAGAGGGTTGCTTGTACATCGCCTAGCAGTCAGCATCTCCCTTGGAGTAGAGGAGCTACTCGTCTGCAGGCACCGACCGCGATGGCCAGTTTAAAGAAGCATCTGTCCACCGGGTCCACCGAGCAGTAGCCACCCAGGAGAAGGTCGGAGTACTCAAGGAGGTCAGATCCGTCTTCCTGCTAAGCCTGAAGACGCCAGGACCTCAATGAGCCCTCTTGCACCAATACCTGGGGGCCCAAACACTTGCCCCGGTCAAACCTTTTTGAAAGTTCAGTCTGGACTCCCAACATCCTCACTGAAGAGCAGCCAGCAAGGGGCGGCGTTGACGCAACAGAGACCAGCACTGAAAATGTCCATGTTGTCCTGACTGACACCAGTGAGCACCTTGACATACAAGAGCCAGCCGACCACAAATACTCCGCACCCTAGCTTCCCGCCCCATGTCTAAGGAAACCGACGGTTCCCAAGTACTCCCAGGACCCTCACAGCCCGAGCCCCCTGTGCAGAGCCCCCAGACTTGCCCCCCCCCTTTTGAAGTCTATTTCTTGGTGCCCCCCTTCCCTTCTTCCGCATAGAGTGCAAGGCTACTAACCTGTCCAGCACCGCTGCACCCAGACTCACCAGGTCAGATACGCCTCACGACTGAAAGGGGTCCCATGGAAAAGTATTGCAAGTATATGTATGCAGTAAATGTTCCTTCTCAAATAGGAAACAATTATGCGTAAAAACGCAGTTGGTTAACATTGCTAAAATTATAAAAAGTCTATTACGAAAAAGTATTTACCTCTTTACGAAGTTCTTGGTTTCAAAATACATATAAAAATTCTTGTAATTTTTCTTTGGTGTGGATCTCCTTTTTGAGTGTTTGGATCATTTATTGACTCTGTGTGTCCAACAAATGTCTAACACTCTTCTCTGATAAGCCTAACGCTGCTCAACCTCACTGCCCTAGATAGAGCACCTTGGGTTGCTTGATCAACGCCCTTTCCACTCATAAGCTATACCTGGACTCTTTACACAGCATACCTCTTTTTGGTATACTATATAAAGAGCCAGCTTCCTACGTGAAGTTATAAACCCAAGGGTATTATGCATACAACAATTTCCTTTGATCATAAGGTACAGACATTAAAAACTGTAATTTTTAATGTATAAACTTGTTTCTCATAGTAACTCTTGTTACACTTGATCCAACATGTTAAGTATTTGAGGATTGCTATAAGTATTATTCAATTTGGCACATTTGTAGAACATTGCACTTGGTTGCATTTTACTCTGTGCTCATAACTGAACATCTAATTTTGTCATATCTCTGCTTTTCAGAGCTACAAATATTGACAATTATATTGCAACACTTTTCATATGTTGAGGTTCACCACGTGTCTGCAGTCCTATATTACAAAATATGGCACTAGGTATAACTCATCAGCTTAAAATAAAAACATGCTTTTTTCTTAATTTTTTCTTAAGATTCAAACAGCCCTCAGGCACAAGTCTGAAATTGAACACCATCGCAATAAGATACGTCTCCGGGCCAAGCGAAAAGGACATTATGAGTTTCCAGCGGTTGATTTGATAGGGCTCACTGACACTAGAGAACGACACAAGATGTACCGCAAGGCACAAATGCAGATTGACAAGATACTTGATCCAGGAGGGAATGGTTCACCAGTCTTCATTGAGACCAGAAAAAGGTATGATTTCTGATGAATGAATGTTTTTACATTGAAAATGTATTTAACTGATGAGTTCATTGGTGAGTTCCTTCAATCATGTCGGCTAATTAAAATCACCACACTTGATACTGAACTTACCTTTGAAGACTGGTAATGTATCACTGTAGTTTTGTTAAAAAAATAGTCTCACATCTTTGTAAGAGGATAAGATGCTAGGATTTCTCAAATTAAACGATTAACCTACATTGCCTTCTAGTGATGCCCTTGCTTGGGTTTCTCTGTGAGTAGTAGCTCGAAAACTTTGTGACTTGTTCTAGCTCCCTGACCAGCGAGGAACTAAAATGTGCACAATATGGTGCTTGAATTCCATTCATAAGTATGATGCATCAATTTTCATTGAGTGAAGTTATCAAGTTCACAGAGTGACTGACTTCCCAAATTTCGTTTGTGAGTTACTGCCCAAAGTACATATATGTGAGAGAGGGGCTTTAGTTCCCCATGTTAGACAAGATCATGTTTAAAATATGTGACGAAGGAGTCTACCCCCTTCTTTAGATAGGGTTCACCATTTTGTTCTTTTGTTCTGCTGGCTGGTTGTGCTCCTCATCTGAGGAATATTTTATTTTTCATCACCATAAGATGGTAGACCTCTGGCACTTGTTTCTGTTAGGGTTTATTGTGCAAGATACCACAATTCAGTTTTGCATATCTGATGTTACTGCACACAGTTCTCCTACAATTTTAGTCTAGGTTGCCATGTTCTCAAGTCATATTTTTGTTTATCTTGAACTGTATAATGATGCTGTCAGTGTGTTGCCATAAAAGAAAACATGCTCTGAATGTAATCTCTTAAAATTGTTGCTTTCTCCTCACTTCTGCAGTGCTTAGTGTTGGGATGAGATATTACATATCTTGCTCTCTTTTCTCCTAGGATAGTGACGTAGATTCACATGTGCATTATTAATGTAGTTGTGCATGTCAAAGACTCATTTAAATATCTGTATGCCTCTGCCGTCAACTGTCAAGTACGTTGCACTAAGATTGGGTTATTTGGGTTGGTTTATGTATTACAGTCTGATGCTCATGGTGTGGTCTTCCTAATTGATGCCTATCCTGGCATGTGTGGTGTGTTGCATTCACTATTGGGCTTCTGTAGCTCTCTCTGTCCGAGGACTCACCTCCATGAAGTTGTGACTTTAGCCCTGTATCGGTTGTATTTGTTTTTACACAGAGAACCAATAAAACATATTTTTTTAAAAAACAAGTATTCCCCCTGCGGAAAGTGCCAATTCTTGAAGACCTATTCACCAGAAAGTATGTCTGGGCCTTTGTCAGCTATTTTTAGTCCTTCGACATGACATAGTAGTTTAAACGCTATAAATTAGTTACAAAGTCATCATCGAAAGAGAAGCAGGTAATTAGCTAACCAAGTTCCAGGTAGATTAGCAGAGATGTTTTAACTCTGTTTTTTTTTTTAGATTTGTAGTCATTCTAGCTGTCTTACCAATTTAGGAAGTGCCCGACTATTACCTTGGGCTTTCTAACCTGTGTAGGGAAGTGAGTGGGACGAAGGGGAGGTGTGGAGGTGGAAGGGTACTTTTATGAAGTTTGTGGTTAAACAGAACCTTTAAAATTTTTAGCACATTCCGTATTGGTGACCATCTATGTGGGTGCCACACAGTAGCCTATAGCTCCAGAGATGCTTCTCATCTTTTTCTTTTCTTGGGTTTATTAGCATCTATTCAACATCACCATTAGCATGTAAGAAGGGTTGCTTTTTGCTATATATCAAGGACATTCTTGCAATCCTTTAAGTCATTCCTGCAACACTTTGGTCTTTCGCATCCATATCTGGGCTGAGTACATTGGGGTAAGACATGTTTGTATCCTTTCCACCTTGCTACAGAAGACCCGGGCTGGGAGGTCGACGGGACGGTAGTGCATTGGCAACCTGTGGCATTTAAATATCTAGGGATCCGCATCTACCACAACGATCTAGATCTCCTAGACTATAATGTTGCGAGGGCAGTTACAGCGCTAAAGTCCAAGATTCCATTTTGGAAAATGCTTAATCTTTTGGTCATCAGCAGGGTGGAGTTAATAAAAAAGGTCATGCTGCCACTTCTTCCTTATTATTTTGCTAACTTTCCGCTCCATTTACCTGTGTCCTTCTTTCGCTCTCTCGAAAAGATTGTCCGGGATTTTGTTTGGAACAATTTGCGGAGCAGGGCGGCGTTAGCGAAGTTATACCTTCCTCGCTGAAAGGGGGGGCTGACTCTGCCCAACTTGGAGCACTACTTTTTAGCGCCACAAATCCTGTGGGTTGCGAAATGGATAGAGAGGCTGCATCTTTCGGACTCGGCTGAGTGGGACCCCCGTTATCTCGGAATATGATTCTTTCCCTCCTCCACCCCTGCAATAGCTCAAATTAGCCTCACTCATTGCTAGTATCAACGGTGCAGGGCGCTACGCCTCACTAGGCACATTACACAGTATGCGCCAGCAGTGCCTTTATTGGGCATGCCGACTATGCAGAGATGCATGCGGAGTGCAAACCTTATCGATTGGGAGGCAGCAGGCATCAACACCATGGGGGACCTCTACGGAGAGGGTGTATTGCAGCCCTTCCTATCTATGGTAGATGAGGACGGGGTTTCTCTGGGTCAGTTTCTAAATCATGCCATCTTGATAGCCGGGATGAGACGCTGGTGGGGAGACAATTACGCAGTAACCCCAGATGTATCTTCTGATGCAAAACGTGCATGTTATGTGGACGGGGTTCCACTTGGTGAAGTGGTTCGCGGAGTCGATCAGGGAACATACCCTAGCAGATTTAACACAGCTACGAATCAAGTGGAAGTCTGACCGGGGGAGGTCCTACTCAGAGAAAGAATGGTCTGTAGTCCTGGAAAGTCCCAAGCAGGTCCCCAGAAATGCTAGTTTTTGACTGATCCAGTTTTATATTGTCCACAGGGCTTATCCTTCCCCAGACAAGATGAATCGATATTTCCATAGACAGGATGCGTGCTGTCTGTGCTGCAAAATGGTGGATGCGGATTTCCTGCATATGCTCCGGCCTTGTTCCGCTTTGCGGGCCTACTGGGAGTGTGTGTTCTGGGCATTGGCCACGTGCACGGACAGGGAAATATTGAAAACAAGGGAGACCTGCATCACTGGCATCTTCTCCAGAACCAAAGGACATAAAGCGTCCACCCGGTTTTTGATTTGGGTTTCATTGTGGCTAAGCGACTGATCACTCGCCGCTGAAAAGCGGTTGAGCCTACGTCGACAAAGGCCTGGTTCCTCTCCATGCTGAACTGGGCAAAGGCAGAGGCGGTCTCTCTGGTTCGAGAGGACACGATGGGATTGCGTAAATATCCTATCTCTGCTGCATGGAACACTATGATGTGCGTACTACAGGGGCTGTTGCTACTGGACGACCAAACTGATACGTAGAGAGGTTTCTGTGGTTGGGTCCGTGATTTGCACTTCGAATTACTGCATGGTCGGAGTCCCTCCTGCCCCCACACCGGACAGTCATTTATTCTCAATAGTAGGATGTGCATCTATAGGATGGTTGTTAAGAGCCCCGTTGGGTTCACCTGGATATGTGTTCCCGCCACACCTCTCCGGGGCCCTATTTCCCTTTCCACCCCTTTCCCTATAGTTTTTTTTTTTTGCCCATGTTAGGCGTTTGTTTTGTTACAATTGTTTGGCGTGCTAACTGGATCAATGTGAATTGGTGGAGTGAAGCCATAAGCACTGAATCTTTGTGATAGAAGAGTATTGTTTAGCTCCAGTCTTATTGTATCATAATATGATGGAGCATTATACAGAAAGGTGGTTGGAGGTCATATGATGGATGGGATATGTCATGTGTAAAGCTTAGACATGCAAATTTAACAGATGTAACTATGCTAATGTACAGCTAATTTGTGATTCGTACACATTATTTACCTACTGGCTTTGAATGGTGTTTTCTAAGATGGTGTACCACTCTGTCTATGTACATAATGATAAAATCTTTAATAAATAGATCAAACAAAAAAATCCCCAAAAAAGAAGGGTTGCTAAGGAAGAACCAAAACTTGTTTTGTGGCCATATTTCAACTGACTACAATCCGTGTGCTTCGAATGTGTACCCTGGGTTTACTTGTTTATGCTTTCTGGTATCCCTCTCCCATACCAATATGGGCCGTGCAGTTGTATTTTTCACGGTTCATAAGCTACATCACAGCTGCTAGTACGGAAACTGCAGTTTACCTCCCAGGCATTTGGAATGCACAAGCAGATTCTCTCAGCAAGACTTTACAAATGGATCCTAAAGGACGCATCTAAAAGAGACTGTTACTTATGGATTCCTTATGTAAGAATGACCCCAGATGTCAGAATACATCCGGAATTTTTTTTCTCCAGCAGTACCCCTGCACGTCGGTAGGTGACAATGGTCGACTCTTCGTTCGTCGTTGGCGTCTTGATCGCTGGAATAACGTCATGGTACCTACTTAGACGCCGCCCCTGCATGCTGACATCAGTTCTTTCTTATTCCGCGCCAGCCACCGTAGATCCGGAGAGAGCTGTACCTCTAATCATATTTTGACTCTCTTTTGTCGACTTTTGTCTGCACAGGGATGTCACATCGGCGGACCGGCTCCTGAGACAAACTGATGTCGGTGATGGACCCACATCACATGTGCCGCTGGTGTCTGGAATACTACCACGACCTGAAGTCGTGCTCCAACTGTCAGCCATGGCCCGAAGTCTTTGCGAGAGCGGTCCTGAAAGCTCGGCAGTCGGTTCTGTGCCGCTCAAGGTCGCGGGACCAGTCGCGGAGCCATAATCATCACTCCTCGTCAAAGTCTTCGGGTAAGTCGAAGAACAAAAAGAAGGCGAAGAAGCACCGTCGCTCTTTGCATTCTCTCCGTCGGTCGGCGGGAAGCGGAAGGTAGTCGTCCGGTTCTACCCATGGAGCCTTTTGGGTCGACTGAGCCTCCCTCCCTTCCCGGGAGCGGGAGCGACCTCAGCCCAACTTTGTAGCTTTTATGAAGCCCTCCACTCCATCTTTGGGCAGCCCGACTCCGCTGGCGTGCCTTCGGGCCCCGCGGGATTGGATAGGGGTACTAAGCCTTTGATGCAGGCGGCTCCAGCCCCAACGCTGCAGGGCCCTCGGGGATCCAGGCCGGGATCCGGATCGGTGCCGGTCGGCCTTACGACACCTCCTCCAGCGTCAAATCAATTGACGACACCTCTGCCCCTTCCGACGCCGGTTGTGTCCCCAACAGACATCGACCCCGGCCTCTCCCTCGACATGGACACAGAGCCGGACCGGTGCAGACCGTTACTTTTGTATCCTTATTCTACCCTGGTGTTCCCTATCGCTCTGAGTGGCAACCAGAAGAGGGTGAGGAGGACTGGGAGGGGTCTTTGGACCCTCTGGTAGACCAGTTGGAAGAACCAGACCGTGGAGAGGAGTTATGAGGCCAGTGGTCTGGACACTTCTCCAGACCTTGGCATGCTTTCTCCCCCTACCCCCCTACATATGCAGTGGTGTTGCGTAGGGCTCCTAAGGCCTTGAACCTCAAGCTTCCTACGCTGGCGGTCAGGACTAACCTCCTGACCGAGGTGCTTCACCGGCAGCGGCCTCTTCAGAGCCCCCTGCTGCTGTTCAGTGAGGTCCTCTCGAACATCCTTCTGGGAACTTGGGCCAAGCCCAGCACAGGGGCCCCTGTGGATAGGATGATTGTCCGAGGCCACTGCCCGGCCCAGGGCGACCCCATTTTCCTCTCCCAATACCCTACCCTCGAGAAATTTGTAGTCCAAGCCTCTACTTCCAGGGGCGCATTACCTACCGCTCCACCTGATAAAGAATCCAAGAAGCTGGATCACCTTCCGCCAGCTTAGGACTGCGGTGGGTAAACACTGCATTCTCTTGAGCTGCTACACCCATTCTGTGTGGGACATGGTCGCGCAGGTGCTGCCACAGTGCCTGGAGGAGGCCTCGGCCATGCTCTCCCATGCAGTTGCTGAGGGTAGAGATGAAGCGATGTTCGCCATACGATGTGGGCTGGACACCGCCGACTTGCTACGCAGGACGATTTCAGCATCGGTAGCCCTGAGACGCTGTACCTGGTGAGGTCCACTGGCTTTTCGGGCGATATCCAATCGACTCTTTTGGACATGCCTTTTGATGGCTGTCTCTTGTTTGGCGTCAAAGCATACAACGCACTTGAGCGCTAAAAGGATTTTAGGTCTACTGCCAGATCCTTGGGCCTCGCTTCCACCTCTCGCCCCGTGCGGTCTGCTTTTTGCACCTTTCTTGGCTACGGAACAGGTGCCCCACCACATTCTGCCCAGAGCCACAGGCCTGTGCAAACTGTTCAGCCTCTGCGCTGCCAGGGTCATGGGACCCAGCGTCGTGGGTCAGGGGCCCAGTGGGCGGGCCAGTACACCAGTGCCCCCTCTGCAGCAGCCTCCAAACCTTCCGAGTCCGACCCTCCTGGGCCACCAGTTGCTAGTGGGTGGCAGAATTCGCCATCACCTCAACCACTGGCAGAACATCACGTTGGACAGGTGGGTTTTGCAGATAGTCCGAGACTACCCCTCCATTCATGCCACCTACACTCCATTGCATGTTTGAGGATCACTTGCCCCTTCTCAGGAAGTTACGGCTCTCTTGCCCAAGGGAGCCACCAAGCGCGTCCCTGTGCCAGAAGTAGATCGTAGTTGCTATATCCCACTACTTTCTGGTACCCAAGAAGGACAAAGGCTAGTGTCCTATCTTAGATTTCAGGGAAGACAACACGCAATGTCAGCAGTTCTGCGCTTTGGAATTTCCAAGGCGGCACTCACTCAGCAACGCTTTACGTCGCGAGTGGAGTTGCGGTCTTCTATACGCCTTTCCGCCTATACCACTTCTGCCCAGAGTGCTAAAGAAGATCAGGCATGATCTGGCTAAAGTCATCCTGTGGCTCCAGATTGGGCATGAAAAGTCTGGTATCCCGAACTATTGCACATAGCCATCGATCTTCCGATGAGACTGCCTCTTCAGGAGGCTCTTCTGTCGCAGCAACAGGAGACGTTCCTCCACCCGATCCTGTCCAGTCTTCACCTTGCTTGGAGATTGAATGGCGACAGTTGACAGTTTTCGACCTTTCTCCCGAAGTCTGTAATGTAATCTTGGCAGTCAGGCGTCCCTCCATAAAAACGTATATGCCTGTAGATGGAACAAATTTGTGGCATGGAGCACAGCAAAGGCTGTGGATCCCCTTTCTGCCCCTCTGTCAGAGGTTCTCCTCTTCATTCTTTCTTTGGCCCACCAGGGCTCTGCTCTGGGCATTCTTAAAGGCTATCTTTCGGCCTTTCTTCGGCTTCCTAATCAGCCTTCTATTTTCAAGTCCCTTATTGTAAATCGTTTCCTTAAGGACATTACTCATTTTTTTTCTCCTATTCCTTTCGTAATGCCCCTGTGGGACTTGAACCTGGTTCTGACTTACATTATGTGCGCTCCATTCGAGCTGCCACATAATTGTCCTCTCAGACTCTTGACATTAAAAACTGCTTTTCTAGTTGCCATCACCTCTGCTCACAGGGTAAGTGAACTTCAGTCTCTTTCTTCTAAGCCTCATTTCCTTGACATTCATCCGGACAAGGTGGTCTCCCGAACTCAACCATCTTTTCTTCCCAAAGTGGTTACCTCTTCCCACAAAGGATAGACCATCACTTTGCCCAACTTTCTCCCCCCCCCCCCTCCCCATTGTTCTAAACAGGAGGAGAGGCTCCATCATCTGGATCCAAAACGTGCTCTCTCATTTTACCTGGATTGCACAAAACAATTTCTGAGGGATGACCAGCTCTTTGTGGCTTTGTGGGTGCTAAGAAAGGTCAGGCTGTGCAAAAACTAACCACCTCTCGATGGGTCGTTCTTTGCATTAAAATGTGTTATTCCCTGGCGAAAAAGGAACCTCCAGTAGGGTTGCATGTCCATTCCACCAGGGCGGTGGTAGCCACTATTGCTTTGGGACGTGTCCCCCTTCATGATATTTGCCAGGCCGCTACGTGGGCTACCTTGCACACTTTAACTAAGCATTACTGCCTGGACAGCCAAGTCCGAAGAGATGGCTTCTTTGTCCGTTCTGTTCTCCAGTACTTTCTGGTGTGAACTTAGTTTGCAGACCCACCTCCGTTGTTGGTTTTGCTAGGGTATCTATTCTAAGGTAAGGAATCCATAACTAATAGTCTCTTTCAGATGAACAAGTTACTTACCTTTGGTAACGATATATCTCTAAGAAACATATATTAGTTATGGATTCCTTACCACCCCACCCATCCTCCCCGTCCTGCAAACTGACTTCTAGGGTAAGGGACTCCCTTTCAGAGCCCTAGTTTTATACACCAGTGGTCAGTGTCTTGCATGGCTCTGCGCTTCTGGCATGGAATGTCATGTAAAGAACTGACGTCAGCGCGCGGGGGTGGCATCTAAGTAGATACCGCAACTCATTTCGGCCAACGACTAACGCGGAGTCGACCGATGCCATCTACCGACGCGCAGGGGTACTGCTGGAGAAAAAAATCTCAGGATCCAGTCTTAAGCCTGGGGGTAATTCTAAGGTAAGGAATCTATAATTAATAGATGTCTCTTACAGATATATCCTTACCGAAGGTAAGTAACTTGCTCGTTACAATCTTCCACCAGTGAAACTCTTCACAATTAGTCCACTTTGCAGATGCCGGCAACAGAAAAATTTCCAGAATTCACCTCCAGGCATTACCAACCAGGAACAAAGGGGAATGCTCTTTAGATCAACTAATGAGGGAAGTTTTTACACTTTTTTCCGCTGATATCTTGGAAAAATTAGGTGATCCATAGACTGTATTATACTGATAGATCCAGAATGACCTCAACAATGGTGATTCGCTAAAGATATAAGAAAGACAAAAAATGTTTTTGTCAGCCATGGCCTGTTAAAAGAGGTTTCACCACAACTAAGCATTCCATTTCAAGACTGATAACGGTAAAGATGATACTACTGCTTTTATTAAGCAATGTCACTGTTTCAGCGATCTGCAGTGTGACCAATTTCTCTTTTCTATTATTAATTCTCAGACTCCAAACTTATGATCAGATAGGGCAAACTTCCTTGAGAAATCGTTAGGACACTGCACTATTTTCTTCAATATGATTCCAATTCAGTGCTATTAACTATTAATAAAGAGCCCATGGAGGATCTTCGCTTTTCTCCAGTAGAAACTTTATTAAAGTTATATTAAAATCATAAGCAACCCACTCCTCCAATATGAATATAGGAAATAGTTCTGCATCGTAGGATCTTCAGTGATGGCCAAAATCAAGGAATATTCCCACCTGTGTACTGGAACCCCTGAATACTCTTTTTACAAACAAAAAAACATAGTTCATGTAAAAAAGTAAGATCTGCTTTCATGGTTGCCTCCACTTTTTGCTTGGTGTCACTGTGCGTTCTCCCTAAATTGCCATGGTGAGTACTTTTGTACATACACAATTGGCTACTGGTATACTCTTGTAAGTCCCTAGTGTATGGTACTAAGGTACCCAGAGCGTAGGTACACCAGAGCTCTCCCTTGGGCTGCCGAATGCATTGTACCACCCAGGGAAGTCCACTTAAACTGTGAATACTGGCCTGCCATTGCAGCCTTTGTGAGTTGGGGCTTGCACTTCTTAAAACAGATAGAAGTTTCCTTATACCTAAGTTCACTGCACTTAAAACTAATAAGTCACCCCTATGGCAGGCTCTTCAGTCCTGAGGGCAGGGTGCTTGTTTATAAGTGAGACGGTGCCCCTGCCTGAACAGGACACCCCTACAAACCCTGGAGTCGATTCTCCAGCCTTTGCAAGTGCGGTCAGCCATTTTAATACATATAGTGGACGTCAGTCATTACAAGATGTCGAACTATATAGGGATTGCACCGAACCCAGTCATGTTAGTTATCAAACATGTTGGAATCAGACCCCTCACTCCGATTCCAGTGTTGGAAGTATGATCCCATCCCGTTTACAGCCTTTCAGGGTCTGACAGCAAGCTAGTGGTGGTGCCAACCACAGATACAATTCCGTCCTCCTGCTGCTGAGCCAAGAATAGCAGGGGAAGCACATCCAGACTGCTTTGAAGACACATTTGTTTCCCTCCTTACATACTCCTGTTTGAGCCATTTAGGGAGCCCTTGGCTCCCGCTCTGGTGCGAAGCTGGACAAAGGATTTGGCAGTACCCTCCACTTTGTCCAGCCCCTCCTCTGGGAGGGAACCTTGAGCCGTTCCATACCTTTCTCTTGGGTATTTAAGGGCTACCTGTGGGTGGTTACTTAGATTCGTGTGGGACAAGACTCAAACCTGAAACCACGTCACTCTTTGACTGTCTGAACACTTGGACTTCGTCTGGAACCGAGACTGCACCTAGGAAAATTCCTGCTGCTCTTGGTCTCGCTGACCTGTCCTCTCAGCAACTTTGAGGCCAGTATCCTTGTCAGAACCACTGCGACCGAACCCCTGTCCCCTTCGTTGACTTGCCGTTGCCAAGGGTTGTTGGCTCCGCATTCCGGAGCTCTTCGGGCTACAAGACGCTCCAACCTCCAGCATTTCTTACTGCCTAGTACAGCGTCCTCACCACATGCTCTGTACCGTGGGCCTGTCTTCTTGGTCAGCTGCTTGCTGTCCTCTTCTTACTCCTGTGAATTCAGCCTTGGGGTCCTCCTGATGGTCTTCCACTGCTTCATTGCTCTCCCCTGTTGGCTTGGGGGCTGCCCTGACACTACTGCTCTTGGGGAGCCCTTGGATCTTGCTGGTCTCAAAGTTGTTCCTTTTGTGTTCTCCACGCCAGTTGGAGCTACCAAGGCATGTTGGTGCTCCTGCCGGACACCGACCACCTATCCACCGACACCTGACGTTGGACAGCTCGTGCACAGCTCCTGATCTTCCTTAGTGGTGCCTTGTCTTCACAGCTGCAGCGACAAAGTCACCGTCGACTCTCCTTAACCTCCTGACATTGGGGGGCATTTGGTCTTCGTGCCTCCTGGTCACTCACAAGTGGCAGAGACTCTGCCCCTTCTGCTTGAGGGTTCTCCACTTTCAGCATCCACCCTTGGATTCCATCGGACGTCACCTTCTTCAGAGACATTTTCTTCCAAGTCTTCCATTATCGTCTGCGGAGGTTTCCGACTTCTCTTCACCCTTGTCCACCTGGCTTCTCTGGTGTAGGTAACCTGGTTCCCTGGGCATCCACGAGTGGGCTGGCTCTTCAACCTTCAAGAGAATTTTTCGGGGTCCTGTGGTAAGGGTCATTCTTCTGTAAAACAGCTAGTGCAACTTCATCATTCACTTCCATTGGGCACGCGGCTGTGTGCCCACTCTGCACACAGCCTCCATGGGGTTCCTGGGTACTTAACTTGGGTGGATCTTTGTGAACCCGGTGTCTCTGGATATTCTGGTTCAAGTTCGGTTCTCCTTTGCAGTTCGCATTCCACTTTCTTAGTATATGGTTTGGTCTCCCCCTGAAGACCTCTGTATTTTGTGCTACTTAACTTATTGCATTTGAAGTATTTTTGTGTATTGTGTTGATATCTCCGGGTGGGAGATATATCAATGTGTTAGTGAGTGTTGTGTAATAAGTAGAAATATTTTAATATAAACACTGTGTGGTTCTTTTGAATTTAACTCACACTGCATGATTAAACAGGTAAAACAAGTTGCTAAAACACCTGAAGGCTGCTCTTCACAACTACCACTTTGAGAGCTTTCGATGGTTATCAAAGACCACTAAAATCGCCATAAGGGTTGCCTGGTTTAGTATAAGGCATATCACTTAAATAAGTGTGCACCATATACTAAGCCAGCCTCCTACAGTACATTTTCTGAATTAGAAGTAATAACCCCTGTTTTCAAAATTGTAGGCCCAACCTCCATATATTGATCAGGCAGAGTTTTTATCTATGACTGTTAACCATGTATAGACATTACTTAAGACAATATTGGTGCTTCAACTTGTGCACAAGAACCCAGACACTGAAAACCTCTGTGTGAATAAGGAAACATGATAGAAAGGAGCATGTATACTCAGAAGTGCAAAAAACTGAAAACAGTTTACCAAGTGATACCCACTAGATCATGGATTGATACAGTAGTTATTTATGCTGCATGATTATTACACACCTTCTATTTCAACTGTTAGTTATTATTTAAATAATTCTTTCTATGTATCCTCACACTTCTATGCCTGCAAAACTAACATGACATACAATTTTTCGAGCCCTGTAGTGAAGCAACACGAGCCAACATAAAGTAAAAGACCGTCCAGGAAAAAGATGAGACTTCATCACCATTATAAAAACTAAAGGCAAAAACAGGTCCCATCTTTATGAAGGAGGAAACAAACCTTCTACATACAAAGGCCAATTTTAAAGCACAGCACCCGTCCCCCCAACCCCCGCCTTTCTTTACAGAGCACCTACTACTAGGATCCCTCCCGGGGAGATACTAGTTGAGCCTTAAACCACACCATTGAATATGTCCTGCAAGAGAAAGCGTAAAGCCCTGTGGAAGATCTTCACTAATTGAATATCGGGCCCACAGAGAAGGTTGAAACAAAAGTCAAAAATCTTTGTTGGACTCTTTGTTGAAAAACTATTATGTGAATATGCATGCTGGACACTGGTTTTAATTGAGATAGAGGCAAAAGCACTATGTAAATGTTATTGTACGTGATGAAAGTCACATCATTCGTTTGATTGTCTAGTGATTTTAATCAGTTTTTCATTACTGTTAGGTTTTGTATATTAACGTGAATACACGTGGCGGGATTACAGATCCACAAGAAAGAATTTTACCTGACCAAAACAGTTTTGTGTTTTTATCAAATCAATCGTATAAGTATGTCTTGCTCTAAATGTATGTGATGTAAGGTTCGCAGGTATAGAAGTGTGATACACAAAAAGAATACACAAAAATAATTATTTAAATAATAAATAACTGTTGTTGGTAAGAGAAGGCGCAGAGTAATCACACAGGCTAGATAGATACAGTATAAATCCATGGTATGGGGGCTATCACTTCATATACTGACTGTTTATGGATCCCGCCCCGACGGCCTTAACAGGATCACTCCCCATTAAAATAAAAGTGAAAACATGCACTGCTCCTTTAAGAAGCCAGCAGGTTCCATATCCCACCGTACACTGCACTAGCAGTTGCCTCACAAGCTCATTCCTTTATCCAGGTTCATGCTAAGAGGCTCTCTGAGCTCAAGTGTTATTAACCCGATATTTTTTTTGTTTGGCTTTATCATCAAAATTGCATGTACTTGTTTCATCATTCACCGTTTTTAACATGTTGAAGCTTCCTACTTTAAATTTTGCTAATTCTGAAGGGATTTTTTTCCACATTATCCCGTCATGGTTTGGATAGTTCATATTGTGTGTGTTTTGCTTACCATCCTAACATTCAGTTAAGGAGTACAAATTTAGTCCGAAAATTACAGAGCCCTCTACATGACCAAGATAGGACTTGCCTTAGGGAACCTGGAAGATATCCAGCAGAGGAAGACAGAAACGTTAGAGTCATCCATATAAGGTTGCTCTTCAAGGGCGTGGCCAAGCAGCATGGGCGACAGGACGTGAGCTCCACCAGCTCCGTCCCGAAGACCAGCAAAATCCTTTAATAACTCCTGCCCGGGCTCTCTCAATAGCTGAAAAGCATGTCGGAAGGTGCTTTAACCCCACCGAGACCCCTGAGCCGCCAGAGTGGACCTGAATCCCTCCGTGTGCATCCACACAAGTGTTCCTGGAGGCGGCGACGGTGCGCTGAATCACGCGACGCCGCGGTCTGGGCCTGCACTGTGGAGCCGGACTGCGGGCGAACCACCCTGGGCTACCGGCCGGAGCGAGCCCCCTGGTGAGCGCCAGTGATCTCGCCGTGTCTCCCGGAGTGCGGGTGGAGTGGCGGAGGGCGGCGGCTAAGTGACCCTGCTGCTGGGAGGTGAGGAGTGAGACGGGGCGGAGGCGCCGTCCATTTTGTGAAGCGGTCCTGCAGCGGAGCTCTGACCCCCGCCGCTACCACCGGAGACTGCATACCTGGCTTTTGGAGTGTTACACCCGGCGGAGGAGTACGTGAGTTCCGCTGCCCAGGCTCCTGCTCGAGGCGTGTGGGGAGCACAGAGGTCCCGGATTGCTGCGTGCCTGACCGGGACTGGCCCCTTCGCTGTCCCCTGCAGAGGTTGACTGCCTGCTTCCCTCCTCCCGCCGGACTGCGGACTGCGTCCTGATTTTTGCCCTTCGCCGCCCTGCTGCATCGGGGGGAGTCGGGGAGCGGCACCGCTGGAGCCGTGGTTGGGCTGCGCCCCTCCCCCACTCACCCACCATCTTGGATGCTATACCAGGCGGCCCTCCGGTGAGACAGCGGCTGCTCGTAGCGGAGTACACCTGTGTCCTTCCCTGCCCAGGTCTCTGGGGCCTGGGAGCTGCTCTGTTGATGGACTGAAGGAGGTGGGAGTCGTGAGGTGAGGAGGAGGGGGTGCCCACTTTCCCCCTTGCGCTGGTCCTTACTGTCTCGGGGGGGTCCCGAATCCTGGTCCCCTACTGGAGGGAGACGGATGCTGCGCTGCCATTCTTGCTACATCGATTGGACTGCCTTGGGCACTGCCTGCGCTGCATCACCGGTGAGCCCAGGTGTGGCCACACTGCGCCTGCTGCTCCTTACCTGGACTACTTCCGGGGGCCCTCCCTGGCCGGCGGGGTTTGAGGTGCGCGCCTAGTATCATACAGACCTGCGTCAATCACTATGGCGGCCCGCAAAGATCGTGGTTCAAAGACCTCCCAGCCTAACACGATTGTGCAGTACACTACCCCTCGCCTGCAGCCACAAAGAATCACGAGGCAGACGGGACCTGATGACTGGGGTGAAGACTCGGGGGAACCGTCCAGAGCTGAAATACTCAAGGCTATTCAGGGTTCACACTCTGCCCTGGAACGTCAGATAGAAACGGTCTCTGTTGATGTAAACCTTTTCCGGACAGACCTTCGCAAAGTGGCGGACAAGGTTTCAGACGCGGAGGGCAATATCACTCAACTACAGGGAGAGGTCGCCTCTCTGCAAAAATCGCTTGCCCAATTTACCTCTACTACCCGCGGATTGGAAAGGCAAGCCGAGGATGTGGAAGGAAGAGCGCGTCGGAGCAACATAAGGGTGCTGGGTGTACCGGAACAATTGGAGGCGGGGAACCCTGAACGCTTCCTAGAGACTTGGATCCGTACGCACCTATGCCCGACTGGATTGTCCACTGTCTTCATAGTGGAGCGGGCACATAGAGCCCTGGTGCCCCCTCCGCGACCGGGGGAGGCTCCTAGAGCCCTTATCGCAAAAATCCAGAACTACAAAGACCGCGACTGTATCCTCAGAGCGGCGAGAGAGACGGGGCCCCACATGATTGAGAACAGTCGCGTGTCCATTTACCCTGATTATACCCAACAAGTTCAGGAACAAAGGAAATCCTACTTGGGAGTTAAACAAAAACTCCGTGACATGAAGCTTCAGTACATGCTTCTATATCCTGCCAAACTCAAGGTACTTTCCCAGGGCCGGGCACATTTCTTTGAGACAGCAGCGGAGGTGTGGGAGTGGCTCGAGATCAGAGGGGATGACCTGCCCCCTGGTGAGAGAGGGGGCTCGCGTGACACTTGGGGGACCAGGCCACAGAGGAGACGTCGTGGTAGGAGAGGTCGCCGTTCTGGGTCCCGTGGATCTCCGGAGGCTCGACCCACAGTGGGACCGGATGGTGCTATCCTTATGGAAGCCTCGCGGACGAGAGCTAGCTCGAGTTCAGCTGGGGCTGCTGCTCCTGATGATATCTTGGTACCGGATACTTTGCAGGAAATGCCGTTGAACACAGACTCTACGGCTCCAGTAGTCCCGGAGACAGCCCTACCTGCACCGGGGTTGCAATGATCTCTTGCCTTGACTTGGAATGGGCCTTCTGTAAGCCTGCCCTTAATTGTGCGATCCTGCACGGACTTACAACTCTCTGACCTATCGCAGATCATCCTTGTCGTTGGGGCCTTTTCGAACAATGGTTGGTACCATAGAACTGGTGCCCGTGTGGTCTGGGCTATGGGGGAAGAGGGTGGGAGTGACTATAGTTTTGAGTGATATCGTGTCCACACTGCTGGCAAAGCTGGGAAGACATGCCCGGGTAATTATCTCAGTATTATTGGGTCTTTCGGGGAGCTGGGAGGGTGGGTGGCTGTGGTTGCTTTGTTGTGTGTGAGTGTGTGTAGAGTGTGTTGTATGAGGTGGCTGTGCACGTCCTGGCACTGGCAGGGGAAGGGCGGGGTGGCGGTTCTGGTTGTTGCTATCCTAGTGCTCGTGGGTGGTGGGGATGAGTGTGTTCTTGCAAAAGTTCCGTGTTTTGGGGTTGTTGGGGGGTGGGATGGGGTTTGTGACAAAGATGACACTGGCATTATGTACACGCTGTTTCTGATTTGTGGGGAGCTTGTCCTGAGAACTGCGCCCCTAGATTTACATGTAGTGGGGGCCACATGGAGACGGTTCAGGTTGCACCTACACTGTAGCCCAGTTGGGCGTAATCATTGGCCATGGGATTTAAGTTTTTAACGTGGAATGTGCGTGGCTTGGGCACGTGCACCAAGAGACACAGGGTCCTCACCTTCTTTAAACGCCATGGGGTCTCAATTGCTTGTTTACAGGAGACCCACTTAGATGACGACGGCGCACAACGGCTGGCTAGGAAATGGAGAGGCCAGATTTTCCACTCCTCCTATTCCACATATGCTAGGGGGGTCCTCGTTTGGGTGGCCCCAGGGATTACTTGTGCTGTTCAATATGTAGATGCAGATGTGGAAGGCAGGTACATATTAGTGAGGCTCAGATTAGACGACAAAGAACTCCTGCTCCTTAACATGTATGCCCCGAATACTGATGACCCGGCCTTCTTCTCTCAGGTACAGGATCTTGTGGCTCCGAGTCTGGACGCACCCATCCTCTGGTTCGGGGATTTCAATTGCGTACTGCATCATGAGTTGGACCGTCACCCACCCAGAGCGGGCACTAAGCCCCGTATGACGGCGCGCTTGCAGGAAGTGATGCACAATCTCGGGGCGGTAGACGTGTGGCGTACCTGCCACCCCGCACAGAAGCTCTACACATGCTACACCCCCACGCATGGCACACATAGTAGGCTAGATCGGGTTCTTGCGGCTAACCTTACCTCTTCTCTTACATTGACGGTTACACACCAGGCCCGATACCTGTCAGACCATGCCCCAGTTACATGCGTGGCGAAGTGGCCTGATCGCGCGGCGCGCCAGCGCACTTGGAGACTGCCAACTGACCTGCTCCAGGATCAGATGGCCAGAGATCATGTGGCGACGTCACTGTCCGACTACCTGGAACTCAACTGGGTGGGGGATGGCCTGTCCTACTCCACTAAATGGGAGGCTCTGAAGGCAGTGGTGCGTGGAGCGTGTATGGGACTGTCGTACGGGGTCAGGAAACAACTGTTGTCTGACTTACAGACTGCAGAAACTGAGCTCCAACGCGCCCAATCTCAGCCGGACCCGGGCGAGTTGGATCGACAGGTGGAGAGCGTTGCCCTGGTGGCAAGACATGACGTGCTCTCAAGGCTTGAGAAATTTACACTACGCCAATACAGGCAACGTCTCCATCGTGAAGGAGATAAGTCTGGCCGCTTGTTAGCCTGGATACTTCGTCGGAAGTTCGCGCCTGAACGAATAGTGGCCCTACGGAACCCTAGTGGCGTCATGGTCCACTCTGAGACCGATGTCCTTGCAGTCCTTCGAAGCCATCTACGAACCGTCTATGAGGCTGACCCGTCAATATCGTAGGATGTCTATCATTTGTACCTTGAAGACCTTCACCTTCAGACCCTACCGGAAGCTGCGGCAAAGGAACTTGATGTCAAGCTGACACTGGGTGAGATTGCCGCGGCGATAGCCGCCCTCCCCCGGGCCAAGACCCCTGGCGGAGATGGATTTCCGGCTGAGTTTTATCATGCCTTCTGACGTGTCCTGGCCTCCCCCCTCTTACAAGTCTACAATGAGGCTCTGCGTGTTGGCGCCCTTCCGCCCACCATGAATCAGGGTGCGGTGTGTATGATCTTGAAGCCAGGCGGTAACAAAACAGACCCCGCAGCTTATCGCCCTATCACATTGATAAACACGGATGCAAAAATCCTTACTAAACTATTAGCCACGCGCCTTGCCCCGCACATGACTCAGCTCGTCCATTCCGACCAGTGCGGATTTATCCCATGTCGTAACACGGCGATGAATCTGCGTCGCCTAAACCACATATTACATGAGGTGCGGGTACGGGAGGACCCTCACGTGTTGGTCTCAGTGGATTTGGCCATAGCCTTTGATACGGTGCACTGGGGTTATTTAATGCACGTGCTCCTGAAAATGGGGTTCGGACCTGGATTTCGCGACTGGATCCGGGTGCTTTACGGGGCGTCCCGAGGCAAGGTGCGCTTGGGATCGGCCCGCTCCGACGAGTGGTCATTGGGGAGAGGCACCCGGCAGGGCTGCCCTCTCTCCCCCCTCCTATTTTCTCTTGCGATTCAGCCCCTAGCCGTTTCTGCCCGTACGGAATTGCAAGACTGGGTTATAGTGGTGGGGGACACCACCAATGTAATCTCCCTTTACGCCGATGATGCGCTTTTCTATTTGACTTCCCCAGTGGAAGCCCTCCCTGCCTTACTGCGGCTCTTGGACCGCTTTGGTGCAGCCTCTGGACTGCGTATGAATGTCAACAAGTCTCTGGTGTTTCCGCTGACTGATGCTGTCCCTGGCCCGGATGCGGATCCTCGCCATTTGAGCCTCCTATACGAACGGCTGGCATTCCGGTACCTGGGTATTCAGGTGGCCACCTCTGACTTACAATATTGACAAAATTCTCACGGCCCTCGGTAAATCTATTGCCTTTTGGAACACACTCCCTCTTTCTCTCATGGGGCGCTTGGCAGTTGCCAAGATGGTGATGCTCCCTAGGGTCCTCTATGTGTTGCAGAAAACTCTATGCCCATTACCACCCGAGTGTTCCGCACGCTGAACTCACTCCTCACCTTCCTACTTTGGGCATGTGGGCGCAGTAGAGTCGCGTTACACACTGTAACGAGGTGTTGGGACGAAGGCGGCCTCGAGGCCCCGAGGTTTGACCTGTACTACTATGTGGCGCAGCTTCTCCCGGCGCCAGGTGGTTCGCTGAAGACGAGAATTGGGAACTGGCACTGTTGGCGGGTACGGCCAATGATAAGGACCTGCAGGAGGCCTTAATGCAGGGTCGAGGCGCCGATGGCACTCTGCCATATGTGGTGAGACACACAGCTAGCATTTGGCAGCGGTTTGTCGAGAAGGTGCTGCGGCGCGCGCCGTTCTATAGGGAGCTCCCAATTTGAATACTGGCCCCGATACTCAAACTAGAGGAAAATATGTCCTTTCGAGAGTGGCGCTCGGGTGGCTGTGAGACCCTTGCAGATCTCTACCCAAATGACTCCTTCGTGACCTTTGAGGGTGCCGTGGACTCCTTTGACCTCGGCGAGGGCCAATACCTGCACTACGGTAGTCTTCTGGATGTGGCCAGGACAACATTGCCCCAATTCCCAGTGGCGCCCCCGCTCACTAATACCCTGGACATCATTCTATCCTGTGGGAGAGGTAAGCGCCTGATCTCCCTCCTTTACTCTGCCATGCGCAGAGACTCGATCCCCCCCGTTGGCGCCGGCCTGGGTGGCTTGGGAGGCAGACCTGGGGATAGAGTTGGATCCTGCTCAGAGAAAGCTGATTGGACTGTTGACTCGCAAAGTGTCCTGCAATGCGCGTTTTAAACTTATACACTTAAATTTTGTCCACCGCACTTACATGACACCTGTCTCCCTCCATCGTATATCGACAGATAGACGTCATACTTGCCCCAGATGTGGGATGGAGAGGGCGGGTTTCCTACATCTAGCGTGGGAATGTCCTTTAGTTCAGGATTTCTGGCGGAGGGTGGTGGTATACATTGCCCGAGCCACACACCTTAGGCTGCATCTGGACCCACTCCACTGTCTGCTGGCGTTAGTGCCTAAGCCAAAAAAGAAAGGTCTGTCTTATAAATTCCTGCAACTCTTACTGGTTCTGGCGAGGAGGCGGGTGGCCATTACTTGGATAGGTCAGAGGGCGCCTGAGATTTCCCATTGGTTGAGGGACGCAAAGGAATGGGCCTTAGCAGAGGAGACACATGCAACGCACTCGCAAAGATGGGAAGCTCCAAGATGACTTACTCGCCTGGAGAACAATGTGTCTGGAGGGACTGGAGGGGGATGATTCAGACGCCACCAGCGCTGAGTTGTTTTCCTCTGCGTCTTCGGAGTCTGGCTGTGAGGGGGGGGGGTCTGATGCGGGGAGCTTAGAAGCAGCGTAGGGGTCCCTTGTGGTCACGCCGATATTCCTTGATAGATATGTCTGGATTTAGCTGTGATTCCCATAAGGCCACACTGAATTGTGATGACCGTGACCTAGTTGGCCCTTGCATACGTCTCCTACTTTACTCGGATCAGCACTGGAAATGCCATTCATGGGGTAATTAGTTACTGTTCGACTGTTATGTAGTATAGGAGTGTGACATAAGGAAGAAAATTGGCGTAGACACTGATAATGTTTTTTAAGATACTTGGAGCACAAATGCAATTTTCCCTACTAATATACATGTTTTACTCCTGCGCCGCCCTGCCTCCGGGATGTGGGCCGTATATGGCTGTGTATGGACACCGGGACTGCTTGTTCCTATTGCTGCATATCAACTGGGTTGATGACTGTATGCCTTGTGCCTTTTGACTATCTTCGCCACAATAAAAATATTTTTTAAAAAAAAAGGTTGCTCTTCTACTGTGTCTGTGCACTCTCTGAGCAACGACTCCTGAAGGAGGAGATCAAGAGAAGCAGCAGCATTATCATCACTACTCTGGTCAGTCCTGCTGTACCTGAGATCACCATTCGATGTCATATGCTTCGGCACGTGGTTTGGCAAAGACATGTTCAAGGTTAAAGGCCAGCACTTTGACTGGAACAATGTTGATGCTGAAGGAAGGACTCTATACGCCATAAACGTCCTCTGCCATCACTCAACGTTGTCTAAGTATTTGCTGTGGACACTCGTTGCAGAGACGCACAGCTTTGAAGCATTCCTCATGCCACTCGAAGATGCACTTGGGGGGCACTTGCCATCAGATTTCCCCACTTTCCTTGTGGACATTATCAGTCTTCATATCAACTCACAGAAATACATTTTGACTCCTGTCCTAATGCTTGACATTCTAGGAATGATGTTAAACACAGGATCGTGAAAGTGTATCCCCTTGGAGGACAGAATGTCTACCATTTTTCAAAAATGCCTTTACCGTCCGAAAACTCTTTCCTGCTGCTTGTGAGATTGTATCCCTTCCAAAAGTGATGGTCTCTTGCATCGTCCTTGTGCCAAGTGTGAAAGGCCTCTACACCAATGTTTAGAAAAACAATGGTCTCAAAGAGAGAACAATTGGAAGAACAAGTTAAGATTCTTTTTCTGCGAAACAATCGTATCAGTAATGGTACAAAAGGGCCAGACTTCTACTAGGGATTCTCTTTTATTAGAATCTTCCCTCAAATATCCATCACTGCTGGGCTGTAATGTCCATCTTCAAAGCCTGGCACTGCAGGGGACAGCACAACCGTAATGCACTACCTGAACAAACCGGGTGGCACAAAGTTCTAGCATTAAAAGCCCAAGTGATTCGGAAGTGGCTCTTGGTAAGGAATCTGTCCATCCAGTCCGTCCAGTCCGTCTCTTCCAGGCCTTCAGAACTTCAGATCTACTGAGCAGATAGTTCATAGAAAACCACAAATGGGTTCAAGACAATGACATTACACACCATTTTCCAATATTGGGGTTTTCCGCAGATGAATATATTCTCCACATCCCAAAAAGCTCTAACTTTGCCAGAATTTGCAAAGAATCAAAGGATAATGCCCTTCTTGAAAATCTGGATAAAGAAATGTATTTAGACCTTCTGCACCAATCCACTGATACCATCAGTCTTAATAAAAATGAGCCATTCCAACTCAATACTTCAGTGCACTTGGTGGCCAAGGAAGTTGCCGTTTATGGTACTCCTTCACCCATCCATCTGTTCTCACAGGAAACTACAACAGAAACCAAATCTGTTGTCCAAAGGAAACTACATAATCCCAACATAACGTAATCATGACCCAATATGCTGTCAAAAGGATGTAATCATTCCTTCCCTCCTTCATATAGTAAATTTAAATCTATATTTTGCTTCTTAAGGAGTACATTTGGCTCCCGAAATGACATTCATTAAAGGTCCCCAGAGCAAGGAGCCTCTTTTTATAGATCCTGCTATAAAATACTTTTTGGGAGGTACCAAAAGACTGCTCCTCTTTCCGTGTGGGATATTATGCTTAATGTGATCCTTTCTGCTCACTTTACTGGGAAGATTTTATTGTTAGTGGCTATTACATTTACTTAGAGTAAGTGAGCTGCAGGGCCTTTCAGCAGTAGAACCTTAGTTCATTTTTTATCAGAATAGGACACATACTTCTTTTTAAGGACACATTGTTTTTTTCTGATGGAAATAGTATCTGATTTCCATATTAACCAACCAAACTCTTTAGTATTCCCTTCTCTCCTACAGACAAGTACCTTAATTCTCACGATGATAGAAGAGTCTTGAGATTTTATCTGAATAGTACTAAGGTCTTACGTAAAACTAATCAATTCTTTGTTAATTGTGTCCCTCTCTGTAGTAGTATGGCTTTCTCCAAAGAGTCCATTTCCAGATAAATAGTCTTGTGCATTGTCTAATGTTATCGGTTAGCCAACCTCTTCCTGGCAATGGAATTCTAGCCACGCTTTCACTGAGCATTGCTGTTTATATGAGGATTTAAGAGATTACACCTTAGACGTCCACATTGCTTGAAGGATCTCTATTTCGATCCGGTTCTGTTGGTCAGTGTACTTTACTGAGTTTAAACGTTTTTCGGGTTGGTAATTGATCACCAAGTTATTTTTGGATAAGCCTTCTATTCTGGTCTACAAGAGTGACTATTAATGAATATTCTATGATGCAGAAGTGTAGGATGCTGACTCTAAAAGAGGTATGCTGTGTAAAGGATCCATGTATCTCTTAAAAGTGGACAGGGGCTTGCTTTAACAATCCCAAGATGCTCTATTTTTGGTAGTATAGTTAGATTAGATTAGAGTATTTATAGAGCGCATGACTGCCTCGGCAAAAAGGCATCCCAGGGCTTAGAGCAGATCAGAGTGGAGCAACCTTATGCTTATCACAGGGGAATGTTAGGCATTTGCTGCTTACAGAGAGTCAATAAATGATGCACACACTCAAAAATGAAATCTACACCAATTTAGAAAAATAGCACATATATCTATATATATTTCAACACCAAGAACTTCATAATAGGGTAAGTAATTAGTTATCACTTTTACATGTTTTAGCAATGTTTGCAAAAAGTGCATTTTTACGTGGTAATGCTTTCCTATAGAGAGGAAAACATTTACTGCATATAGGTATTTGCCATAGGATTTCGAGGATTCCATTTAGGTTGTGAGGTGTTAGGGGGGCCAAGGTCCCCAGTTCCACCAGCAATTTGGTTTTACCTGCCCTGGTGTGTCCGGGTGCAGAGGTACTGGACTGGTTGGCAGCCCTATGTGCTGCATTGTAGGCGAAGAGGGGGGGCAACTTAAACAAAAGCCGCAAAGGCGGACTTGGGGACAAGTCTGGGAGCTCCCAACTGGCGGCTCAAATTGGGAGGGTCCTGAAAGCAAGAGAGGGGTCGCGGACCCGGGCTGGGAAGCTCGGGTGCAGAGGTTTTGTTTGACTGACCCTCATGTCGTAGGCAGCCACGGTTCTCGGTCTGGACTTGCAAAGGGGGACAAAAAAGGACAGCTGGACCACCCTGTGCGGAACGGACGTCCCTCGTCGACTGGTCAGACTTTAGATTGTTGGTGTCCTGATTTGACTTTAAACAAGCGTTGGTTCCTGGCAAGGGGCCCGGTACCCCTGGGTATTGGTGCAAGGAGACACATATGGTCCCTGACATCTCCAAACTTGGTAAACAGACAGATCCAACCTTTTTGAGTATGTTGACATCCTTCTCTGCAGCTACTGTGTCGATGGACCTGATGGTCAGTAGCTTCTTGGAACCAGACATTGCGGTTTCAGTACCTGCAAGATGCAGGAAATTGGCTCCTCCACTCCAAGGGAAATAGGGCCAGATGTATCAAGGCTTTTGCGACTCGCAAAGGCCGAAATTCGCAGAACTTCGGCCTTTGCGACTCGCAAACGGCCTTTTAGCATGATTTGCTATGTATCAAAAAATCGCAATTTAAGGAATCACAAAAAATTGCGATTCCTTATTTTGCCATAGCATTTAAGGAATCTCAATTTTTTGCGATTCCTTAAATGATATGTATGTATCTTTTTAAAATTGCGAATTTGGGTTAAGAAATCGCAAATTACCACCAACTTGTAGGTGGTGGTAATTTGTGATTTCTTTTAATAATGCCCTATTTGGCATTTGTGAGGGTGGCATGTGACACACATACATGCCCATAGGGCATGTATGTGTGCCACATGCACACACATGTACATTTCAGAGGTGCAGCAGGGTGTCTTTGAGACACCCCTGCACCCTTGAAATAATTCTCAAATTGCGATTAGCAAATTGCGAATTCGCAATTTGAGAATTATTGCACTATCATTCCTATGGGTCTCCTGGCCCATAGGAATGCATTGGAAATTATTCTTTATTTGCGAATTCGCAAAATGCGAATTCGCAAATAAAGAATATTAAGGAATCGCTAAAAAATAGCGATTTTGTACATACATTCCATTTTGCGAATTCTAAATAGCGATTCCCAAAAAATCGCTATTTAGAGTTCGCAAAACGGAATCTTGATACATCTGCCTCATACGGTTTTCGAAGTACTGCCAACCCTCCCAAGCTTTTGGGGGATGCACAGCTGCAGGATGAGTCTGGTCTTTTCAATTGTCTAGTCTAGAGCGGGCAGGCAGGGTTAGGCGCCAAAAGTCAGCCACAGTCTTCAGTTCTTGTGCTGATCGGCTCTTCAGTGGTCTCTTCTATAGTCAGGTGAATCACAAGTTATTGCGTCAAGGGGCCACCTAAATACTCTATTTAGGAGTGTTAGGGGAGTGTAGAGCAGAAGCCAATGAGCTTCTTACCCTTGGTGATGGTACGCCCCCTATATGGCCACGTCCTGGGTAAGTGAGCATAACCCTGTCCCAGTGTTCCTAATTCTGCCATCTCCTAGATGGTGTAATTATCGTAGAGTAGGGTGTAGGAGAGTAGGGTCTGCAATCCTATGATCACCCAGATTTTTTGCTTTTGTTTCACTGGTTTACGACTTTCTCTGGCTGTGGGCCTGCCAATCAGACCCACAGCCTGGCTGTTCTCTTTCTAAATTACGACATGTACCCTAGGTGCATTTACCAATTGGTACTGGGCCACCTTATCAGGCCCTGTAACTCAGGGCATAGGTGTACCCAGGGCTGCCAGGGGCTGCAGCATGTATTATGCCACCCCTGGCTGGCCTCCTAAATTTGACACAACTGGCTGCATGACAGCTGGGGCAAAGTCGTGTAATCACCCTTTGCTGTAGGTGTAGTATCCCTATACCTAACCCTAAAATGGACACACAGATTCCTATCAGCCACTCCTATGGCAGGCGTTGACAATCCTGAAGGCAGAGTGCTTGGAATCGTGTGAGATGGTGCTCTGGCATGAGCTGAGCCTGTCTGCAGCTTGCGGAACCAAGTCCTAATAGCTGTTCCATGATATTGCATACCATATACTCTTAAGTGCATTATAATCCTCGCGGTTAAATGCTAACTTTGGTATTGCTTTATCAAAACATGTCGAGTAAGGTGTCATACGAATTGGAATACTAACCCCTCGCCAATTCTGGCGACGGGGTTAGCATTCCACCCTTCTTGAGGGACACGACATGTATGTAACTGTGAACCCCGGTTAAAGTTAACTGAAGCCTCAGCTCCACAAAATGGATGCTGCCACCACAGACACGAGTCTGACCCCCTGCAGCTGGGAGTCCTTCCAGCGAGGGGAGCCTGGACAAAGGGTTTCCTGTCAGGGGCGGTGCTAGCACCGTCCCAGACATGGTTTTGTGTATCCTGGGTAGGAAGGGCTTTACAGGAAGGTGACTGCTGAGTGGCACCCCGGTGCTCACTACGCATAGGCCGGTCTGAACCAGTTCCAGGGGCACACCAGCCCCTGGCCTGGGGAAGTCCGGCATGGCAGAGGGGTGTAACCACCCCCCTCCTAGTCCCACCCATAGGCAGGACCAAGTCACCGGGTCAGCCCCCTTTTTTTAGTATAAAGATGGGAGCGGGCCCCCTGTTCAAATTAGATCATCTTTGGAATCAAGACACGACTTTCTGCGAAAGGACTTCACGATTTCTTCATCAAGATTCTCCCTTGGGGCTAAGGAGTAGTCACCCTGCATCCGCAGGCACCATCCTAAAGAACACTGCGGTCTGCTGCAAGTCCTTCATCACGAATCCGACGACCCAGCTCGACGAGACCCGGCTTCCCTGGCACCTCTGACCTCTACTCACCTCTACAGCCAAGCTGAGAACCGTGAGTGCGACGAGACCTCGAGGGACCGACGATCGCCAAGACTGCACGACATCTTTACAACAAGCCCACCGTGTCCTCCACTGGTGAGTGCTTTGGGGTCCGAGAAGCTCCAGCACCCAAGATCAGCCTCCCTGCATCTCCACGATCTGCGTGGGGCCCTTCTGCTGTTTGCTGTGCACCGCGTTGTTTGGCTACTAGCCGGCTGGCTTGTGGCCTTCTGAACGACGCCCGACGACATCACTGCTGCTTGTCTGGTTGCTCCAGACTGGCCCTTGCTTCCTTCTTGAAGAGAGGCACCCCGGACCCTCCTGGTCCACTCCAGACGCCATTTTAGGTCCACCGCGTGGGCTTGAATTTGCCAAGGCTTTGTTGCCCAATCCTGGGTCCAGCGACACCGACAGCTTCTATCTTCGTGGGACAGCTCGATCCTCCTTCCTGGTCGCCGACAACGCCTCCTGGTCCGTGAGATCACCGAGCACAGCGTCACCCACTCACCTTGTCGAGGTGGCTACCATCCGGTGCCCTCCTGGTGCCCACTGACTAATGGCTAGTAGTCTCGAACTTGGTCCCCTCTGCTTTCAGGTGTCATCTTCCATCGATCCAGGCTTGGATCCACCGAACTTTCTTCACTGGTCGCCTGCCAGCAACTTCTTTCTTCCAGGCTCCTGGTCCGGCAACGAGGATTCCCGAGGTCTTTTGAGTCCTATGCAGCTGCAGCCCCTGGGCTAGGTAACTTCGGCATTTCGGTGCCCCAGCATAGCCTCACTATCCAAGGGTCAGAATCTACTTTCGTTTTCTCCCTACCAGGTCGGGTTCGCCCGAGAACACTAACTTTGCAATTTCTAGCTACCATAGACTTTGTCCCGCATCTCGCGTGAGAGTGCACACACTGCACCCGAGTCCCCTGGGTCTCCTAGAAGTAATCTAACGATTCTATAGTCAAGTCCTAGCGATTCCAAAGCCTATTAGTACTGTACTTACCTGCTAGTAAGTTCGCATTCCACTTTTCAAGTATATGGTTTTCCGTATCCCTCGGGCATTTGTATATACTGTGCTAACAAGTATTTTTGTAAGAGTTTTGGTTTGTGCTTAGTACCCTGTCCTCATAAAGAGTACAGGGCTGTTGTGATTCTTAATAAATAACTGTTTATTTTCATAACACTTGTGTGGTGTCCTTTCACTTGGTATTCAAGGGGTATATGTGTGGTATAACAGCTGGCTTAACACGCCCTCTCGAGTCTTTAGCCTTAGACTGCTCGTATCCACGCTACTAGGATAGCTGGTCTATAAGGTTGACTTACAACCAATCATCAATAAGGGTTGCTGGACTGATACATAGTGTTCACTAGAATAGTGACCACTGCATATCAGGCCACCTTCTCACATAGGGCACATCAGGCAGCTAACCTTAGAGGTTTGTCAGACCTGGGTGTGCGCCACGTCTCCTCGCATAACTAATTTCCCTCCTATACTGGTGCCAAATGGACCTCAGGGCAGGGGGTGGCATCTCTCAGGTCTGGATGCCAGGGTCACATATCAAAAGTGGCAGAGGCTTTGAAGCCTTTGGCCTTGGTATGCAGATTTACTTCCCATCCTGCTGCAGGAGTTGTAAATACCTGCAGCAGAGCAGGCATTGTTCCTGACCTCTGAAAGCTGTACTCTTACCTCCTAGGGAGTCAGAGAGCGCGTCTGTGGTAGCAGGCTGGACTTTACCAATCAGGCAGCACACTAGAAGACTAGTAGGGGATCAAGAGGTACCTCTAAGGTACCCTCTGGGTTCATATATTAATAAATCCATTTCTGCAATTAGTGTGGGTTTATTAATATGGCGTGTTTGATACCAGACACCTTTGGTTTCAGTGAAGTCATGTAGCTGGGGAACTCATAATCACCATTGCTCAGTACATATAATTAAGATGGCTTCCCTGTTCACTTGCAATGTCTAAGAATCGACCTAAACATCACAAGGGCATATATGCTTGTGCAGATATGTCCACTCAGGTAATATAATGCACCCTGCCTAGAAGGTGTAAGATCTGCTTCAGAGGTGACTTGCATACACTGCATGCAGTGTCTGCATGTATGGCACACGAGATGGCCCATGTCTTCTTTTCACTTTGATCTGCACCGAGTTTGATGAGGGGTCCCTTAGGGAGGGTGGCACAAAAAACGCTGCAGCCTATAGGAACCCTCTTTAGTATTTATGTCCTAGGTACCATTTACAGGGGTGCTAAAGGTCTTGCCAATTTGGGAAAAATTATATAGTTTTAGGGAAAGCTCTCTGGCACTGGGGACCTGGATGGCTGTAACCCTGTGCACTTCTTTAAAAATTGCATCAGTTACCAGGCAAAGTATGGGAGTGACAATCTCAAAAAGGGGCCCTTTCCTACAAGAAGCAAGTATTACTTGTAATCTCATTCATTTTACCGGTCAGGCTCCTTTTCCTTTGTTTTTCCTCTCTCTCTCGCACAGGGGTTTCAGTGAGAAACTGTTTACAGCACAGTAATTAGCCTGCTTCACTTGTGGAGTAGTGTGGCTCACTGGTTAGAGGCGGCAGACCCAGAAGCAGAGGACGGCCTGGGACCAGGGTTCAATTCCCGACGCGGCAGGGTGTTTGGGCCAATGTCAGCGGGCTCGATAAATCTCGCCTCGGTCTCACTCTAACCATGGGTTCCACTCAGCAACTCTGGGCAATAGCTTGCTTAATCTCCACAAACGGCCCCATCAACGCTAGGGATGCCTGGCTTCACCTTGGGGGTGCCCAATAGGGACTATCTCACAGGGAAAGCCAGAACGTGTTCCCCAGCGTTATACAGCGCCAGGAAACCTACGGATAGCAGTGCGCTTTACAAGCTCAAATACATACATACATGGGGTTTGAGCCTGCATTTTGGAAAATGTCAGCTATTACTTCCTATTAAAGAATAAAAAATGTCATCAGATACCCACCTAAACATGAAAGGGAGGCTGAAAGACACAGAAGGCCGAATATCTACTGTGTAGGATTGAGTAGAAGGATTGATGCATTACCAAATCAGTGATTTAACGACATACAGACCCAAAACTCTGGATTGTGTTGACCACTGACATGTAGGAGGCTTGATTCAATCTAGACGCCATATAAATGACAGAAATTGGTACCAAATGTGGTGGTTCTGTTATTTATACTTTGTTTCTGGTATCCTTGCACTGTGTGGTTCCAAGGGATATTTTATGTATGAGAATGAGGATCTAATTATAATACCTATGGGAAATAACATTTGTTGTGGGTAAAAGATTTCCATATATATGGATAACAGAAAAAGGCAACTCTCTCAATACAGTGGTAGCAACCAGATCCATCTTTTTTTTCTCATAGTTCACGCAGCAAGCGTTCACCAAAACAACGGCGACGACACCAGATCAATGGCAGCCCTCCTGACGTGGAGAAAGACCGCTTGATCACAACGGACAGTGATGGCACCTACAAGAGACCTCCGGGAGTTAGTAACTCCGCGTATATTGTATGTTTCATATCTCTTTGTCTTGTTGTCTGCACTCCCTGTGTTTGGTAACCTTCTAAATGATACATCAAATGTATCTTTGGATATGTGGAAATGTTGCTGCTAATTATTGGACTATTGTTAAGTGATCGTATAATGTTTATGGATTGTATTTCAGCTGATCAGTACTTCTTTAAAAGTCACACTAAATTAGGCAAAAACAATAATATAATTCCTCTGAGAATTATCATGGTATGTATAATTCTGAAGGTACTCTACTTGAGGATTATGTATTTTCAGAAATATATATATTTTTTTGAGTTGAGAAAGCAAGATGTACAGTGTACAAAAATCGACTCATGCCAAGCAACAACTTTTCTGCCCGATTTTTTTGATGGCTCTCAGACCCCATTTGAGGGGCTGTTAGGCAAGCAAAGTCTGCGGAGTCTCAGCCATGTGGCCTGTGGTTGTTTGCCTCTGATGTCCTGGGGCAAATCCTACTATGGTTTAGCAAACTGGGCCAAGTACAACCACGTCAGCGCTTGACTGTCCGTGGCGGCCTGTCTCAGGCTTCTCCCCGAGATAGCTTCGCTCAGAACTAAACAATGACACAAACCTGCAGTAATGGATTGTCCAACCTAGTGCTTGTCTTTGTTATAAGGAAAGTATTCACAATACATGGAGCACACTAAATTCTACACACTAGAGATCATAGCTACAGATACACCGTTTTCGTGCACCATCTGTACTTGGGGCTGGTAATCCTTCTTTCCATTCTTCTGAGTTTGAGTTTTATCAGGCACTGGTGCAGTGTTACCTCCTTAATTGAGTTTGTGTGTTCAGTTACTACTCTTAATCTCAATTATACTCATTTTATCACTGCAGAATTTTGTATGCCCTTTGGCCATGGCAGGGAGCAGCAGCACACGTTGTCTATCTCACCCTCTTCTAAGAGGTGTTTCATGATTGCAAGTGCTCTGGCTCTGAAGTCAGGTGCGTGGAATTCAGTGGAGGCTGCCACCCGAAGTGTGTACAGGCACCATTATTGTCGCAGGTCTCCATTGATCGCAAGTCCACTTCTGAGCTTCAGGTGAGTTGAGGTGATGGGCCGTCAAAGGTCACTGGGCCACCTCAAGGCACTCTTCTTCCAGTAGCACAACTATGCCATATCTCATGTTGCTGGGCTAGCGACATGATCCACTCAGGTGCAGTTTAAAGTCACAGTAGTCCTGTCTGCCCAGGCATAGCTTTTCAATGTTAGTGTCCCTGTCTGCTCTGGTAAAACGTTTCAAGGTCCCTGTGACTTGTCAGAAGGGACTATATTCTGGTCCCAGGACCACGCAGATCGCTCTTTTTTGACTTTGAGTGGACTGACCATGAAGCTCTGGGGTCAGCGGTTTCTGGCTTGCCCTGGACATTCACACTTCCTTCAGGATTGGCATGCTTCTTTCATCTCTCCGCAGACAGGTTGGTCTCCCGTTGTTGTAGAACAGGAGGATAATGTCATCTTTCTAGATCAGATTCCAGGTGATCTATCCTCACATCTGGGAAGCTGTCTGTCAGGTGGTCTCCAGCTGTGGTTGCACAGCAGTACTCGGAGTACTCCTTTCCTTCGTGAAGGAACCCAGAACTGGAATAAGTGGGCCAGTGGCTCTCACGTTTATACAATCACAGGAGACAGGTGATATGTATTTCCTTTCTGTACTTCTAGCACAGGTTTGGGTCAGAACCCATAATTGAGGCACAAGGGGGAGTGGGCTTTCCGCACCTGGCTCTCACAAACCACACTGAGCAGGGACCAGGAAAGGGAAAAAAGGCTGGCCTTACATGAATGGACCCTCACACAACAGACTGATGTCCCACCCTTAGCCTCAACCTTATACTAAATGACATTGTTCTGGAAGACTAATGTGCAGCACCTCTCAACAAAAGGACCTAATCGAATTTGTGAGTCATTACATCTGCTGTTTCCCATCTTCAGTGTCTAGGTCACCTCCATTCAGTTATGCATGCACAGCACTTTCACTGTCTGTGAAAACAATCACACCTCTTTCTTGTGCACACAAACAGGCCATGGTCTTTCAAAACAGAATCTTCTGGCCTCCATTACTCTGGTTCACTCATATGCCCAAAGTATGTACCTCACAGGCCACATGTATAACATACATTTGGGATGTTAGTGCTAGAATCTTTTTTGTCACATAGAAGTGTAACTTTGTACAGCTGGGCCAGTCTGATTACACTTGATTGATGCCAATAAAAAGGTCTAGTCACAACTATTGATTCATGAAGCACAGTGTACTGCTGCCACCACTGCTCTACATGATAACCCTGTGATAGGAATGGTAATCCACCATTAGCTACATGAGGTCATGCTCAATCACAGGACAGGTAACATCAAACTACAGACCTTGGCCTTCACACACACACTAGGCCTACGTAATAAAAAAAGAATCTTCAGGAAAGGTCAAAGAAAGTCAACTAATTTCACACAGGCATTTTGTGATTCCCAGAGAAACAGAGTGAGGTATAGTATGTATGGTACCTCAAAAACTGCATAAACTTTCACAAACCTACTAGACTGCTCCTCTCAGCCTTACTCTTACTCGCACATGCCCAGCATACACAGAACCAGATCTGGCAGTCATGCGTTTTCCAACCTCTTTCTTAAAGTCTGAAATTATCTATCCCTGCACATCAGCACCGCATACTCTGTCCCTGAGTCCTAGACTCCGGAGGAGTAGTAAAATGGTATGCTACTTCATAGATCCGACCATTTCCTTTGAGCGATAGATAGAGGGGGGGGGGCTACGTGTGTCTGAGTTGCCCTACATAGTTGGCTGATGATAATGAATGGAAACAGGGATTGTGGGGGGTATTGTACATGTAGAATCTGATAGGAACGTCTCGCCACAGATTCCTTACCTTAGAATTATCCCCGGGCTCCAGATTGGACCTGGAAATTATTCTACAGCATTACATCTGTGTGTCAGTAGAAGACGTCTAGCGACTCCAGAGCAACGTTGTCCACCGGATGTGATGTCGTCCGAGTCCATATAAGCCCTCCCCTGACCTGCTGACGTCGGTTTCTTCTTTTCCTTGCTTCCATGTGGATCTGGAGTGCGGTATCTCTGGCCATTTATGTCCTACCTCCTCATTGAAACAGTGTGCTTTTCTTCTGGATGTCTTCGGAGTCCTATGAACTATGATTTTTGACCCTGCACCTTCATCCTATTTGCATGTGGTGCCTAGGCGTGCAGCCTGACTCCGAACAGTGAGATTTATGTCTTCAGCTTCAGTCGTTGACATTGCAGGCGCGCCACATGACACTGTCAGCGATCAACGGTAGCTCGTCGGTCATGGTTATCTTCCTCAGGGGACCGCTCGAGGGCTAGCTCCTGAAGTCCTCCGTCCTCACAGTTGCCTGGTAAGTCGTGCCATTGGCGGTCGGTGCTACGGCCTTCAAAAACTTTACCACGTACACACGGTGCTTCTGACTCTCTTCCTATTCCTTCGATTTCAGAGGAGGAGAGAGAATCTGGGCCGCACCTTCGTGTATTTCCCAGCGCAGTGGTGACTCAGGCTCAGATGAGGGAATACTATCTCTCCCTTCATGCCAATTTCAGCTCTCAACCTCCTTCCTGTGCACTTCTTTGCTCCGGGGAGGTCAGTGCAGCCTCAACTGACTCAAAACCGGTGAGTCCTCCCTCTGTGTCAGCGGGGCCCTCCGAAACCGTGATCGACTCTCTCGTCTCCGGTGCACAGCCCCTTGGAGTTCCCTCCTGTGACGTCTGTGTTGGATCCTCTGGTGCCGGCCCGAACGTCGCTGACACCTATCGTCCCTTTTTTATCCACCTCCCTGAAGTCCAACTTGTCAACATTGGGAACAATGTTGATAGATCAGTCCTCTTCAGGCTACTTTCCTCCGCTTTCAGAGGAGCCCCCTGCTATTTTGCAGATTTGGATGATCACATGACTGAGCCTCCTCTGGAGTTTCATTGGGTTACTAACATTGGTGACGTTAGTCGCCTTGATTTTTCACCATCCTCAGGCCTGCTTTTGCTTCGAAGAGTTGTTACATTTTTGCTCAACTTTTGTGCAGAATTGACTTAGTTCTAGGAGTGCAGTTTCCATCTGTGGGAAGTGGCCATTGATCCCCTACGTGTGGTGCTCGAACAGGGCCAGCTGAGTACTGAGCCTGCACTTTCCTTCAGTGAAACCTTCTTTGATAATCTGTTGGCACTTGGGCTAAACCAGTCTCCATGACCTCAGTGGACTGGTCTATAGCTCATAGGCACCATACTGCCCCTAGGGACCCACTATGCCTTTCATGTCTGCCTACTCCACACAGTTAGGGGGTTCATTCTGCTACATCCTCCCCCAACATCGACGCCATGCCGGACGTCCCTCCGGGAAGGGAGTCTAAGATCTAGATGCTTTAGGTCGATATATCTTTTCTGCTACCAGCTTTGCCTTACAGTAACTTAAAACAGCTTGTGTTTTGGGCTGTTTTTTGCATGTGCTGTGGGATTCGTTTTTCCGCCTACTCCCCTCCTTCCCTATTGACTCTCAGGAGACTCTTTCTCAGGTGATCCAGGATGGCCTTCAGGTGGCTACATTATTGATTTGTTGTGGGATAATACCACAGATTCTGTCGGACAGGCCATGGCTCCTTTGGTAGCTCTTTGCTGGCGTGCCTGACTACATATCTCAGTTTTTTCTGAGGCTGTTCAGTCCACCTTGGTGGACATGCCATTCGATGGTCAGTATCTGATTGGCTCTCAAGCTGGCTCCGCGAATCTTGATATCTGATTGCCATATCGTCTTCTCACCCCACCCCGTACTCTGTTGACCTGGATATGGTCTGCTGTATTCCCTTCTGTGTGGACTGTTATAGGGCTGTGCCAGCTGGATTCCTCTTTTTCCTGGCCCCTTCTCGTACCCTCCGTGTGGTGTCCTGCCCCTGCAGATATTTTCTTTCTGCATTTTACCTTGTCCATGACTGGTTGCGGTCCATGGTTTTTGTCTGAGACGGGTCTTATTTTTTGACCCTGTTGATGTCTGCCCCGGTGGCTGCACGGTCTTCCATACTTTCTACCCATGTTCTGATTGAGGTGTTATAGTAGTATTATGCAAATACACTGTTGCCTGTATGCCTTACAGGTGTTCCTAAATGGGTTTCTGACTCCCAATTGCCTTGCTTGGTGGAGATGGTGCACATGGGTCCCCCCCGCCCCCCATACACCCTCTCCGCCCCATTCTCTCCTTGTTGAGTGTTTTTCTGCACTGGCCAGGGGTTCTTCCCTTCCACTCTGTAGGTGCCCTTCTTCCCTAGCTGATGCAAATAAAGGGGCATGGTTCTTGGCCTACGGTTCTTTGTTAGGATCCACCCTCTGTGTCTTTCTTTCTCTCTTTAGGCATTTGTGCTTCTTGGGCTAGTTCTCGCTATACATGAGCAAGACGGGTCAATGCTTCTGAGGACCGGTCCATCACCACCCCCTTTTGTACCACTTTGTTGGCCATAAGTTGGCAGGGTATGCTCAGACGTGAGTCCCTTGCTTACTTAGCCACTGGATTCAAGCAAGCCGGGCTGAAGACGGCTGAAATGCCGGAAACCGGTCCTCGGAAGCTTGTTTCCGGTCCAGGGAAGGCATGACTTGGCAGTTCGGGCTGGACTGCTCCCATAAGGCACCGGGTCAGACTGATTTGCATTTGGCCATGTCTGAACTGGGGTGGCAGAGTGGGCTAAAGAACGGTGATCTCTTAGAGAGATTTTTAACAGATCAGGAAATGCCTTCCAACAAATGAGGCGATTTTCAGGAGATCTTGAAAGAAGACATGGTAATATCGGCTAGCATGATCAGTTCTTTTTTTTTTCTTTTCTTTTTTTTAACAATCTTTATTACGTTTTTCAAAAAAACATAAATGCCACTGTCCACCCCCCACCCTCCCTCTACCCCGGTCAGACAGGACTAAACACTCAAATGAATTACATATTTACATAAAGTATTGAGCCCAGATTAAATCCATTGTAGATCAGCATAACAGTTGCAATATCATCCTCTTAACTAGTAATTCTATAGATTCCTGTTTCCCTGGGGAAGATAATCTCCTTCAATCTACTCGCTACTTTGAGCTTTACTCCATTCAAGCAGCGGAGTCCATATATTCACCCCTCTTCTACGTAGTTTGCTGCCCTGTCGTCTATAGATAGCCATTTCTAAATTGAAAATTGCCAACATCCTGGCTAGCCATTGCTAAAAGATTGGGGCATTAGGGCCCAGCCAGGCGGAAACAATACACATTCTTTATACAGCCATGGAAATAAAAAACAATTCATGTCCTGTTTTTGCATTATTGGGATCCGCAACCCCTAATAAAATGACATCATTAGTCAGTTATTTCTGTTTGCAGCACTTCAGTCAAAAATGTCCCAATATCTTTCTTCAGTTTTGATAGATCATCACAAGCAGCTAAAATATGGACACTATCTGCTTTGAACAGTGTGCATCTCTGGCAGAATGTTCCCTTGCCGCTTCCCCATTTAGCAATTTTATCAGGGATGGAATACAAAAAAAACAGGTTTTTCAAAAACTGTGCTTGTAATTTAGAAGACATTAAAATAGTTTGTGATATAACATATGCGTAATTAAATTCCTCATTTGAAATCCCAAGTTTCTCTTGCCACTTCTGTGAACCTGTATCCATATCACTTGGTAATACAGCATTAATAAATGCATATATTTCCCCAATAGTGCTCATTTTTTCCTGAAGTAATTTCTCCACAATTGAGTTTCTCAAATAGAACCTTCTCCCCTACCTTCCGTTACAAAGAAAATCTCTAATTTGAAGACACTTACAAAAATCTCGCCACTCTAAATTATTATTATTATTTTTTAATTCTTCCAAAGATTGTATCCCTGTGGGGGTGAACAAACAGCCTAATTGGACAATTCCCGCGTTCTTCCATTTTTGTATACTAGCTCCTCTAAAAATCTCCAGACGAATTTGGTTATCGGTTAAAGGGGTATAAAAAGACATTCTGCCGATCCTAAGCATTCTTCCTATTGCACTACATGCCTTCAACCCGCTATACAGAGTTTTGAACCAGAGTTTTTTATGGTAGCTATCATTCAGTTAACTCCAAAGATAGCCTCTACTTCCATTGCCTAGCACAAGTTCGAAAAAAGATGGTATAGCATCCGGCTGTGCATCCTCCCTTACATTCTGTAATAATCCCTACTAAAAAGCAATACAAAGGCCCATTAATAAGCTTTTAAATACGGGAGTGCCAGCCCGCCCCTGTCTCTGGGTAGTGTAAGAAGTTTATAAGCACGCTGTGGTTGTAAATGAGCCCAAATGAATCTAGAAAACATTCGCTCAATTGTTTTAAACCACTGTGTCGTAAATTCTAGACACATTGCCCAAACAAGTATAAAATCTTCGGAAAAAAGCACCATCTTAATAACATTGGCTCTCCCTATAATAGAAAGCTGCAGGTTATGAAAGCGTTGAAGAATTTTTTGCATTGTATCCATAATTGGTTCTATGTTTAACTTAACCACATTATCTAGTTTAGATGATATGCCGACACCTAAATATATAGCCTTATCTACTAAGCGTATATCATTAATTTTTGCTTTATCATTCAACACAATCTTCAATGATTATCATGGCAGTTTTTGGATCAACCGTTACCAGAGCTATATCATCCGCATAGGCTAATGTCTTGGTGGGATTATTCTGTAACCATATAGGTACTATTCCAATGATCTCTTCCAGTCTACTGATAAAAGGGTCAAAATCGCAAATAAAAGCGGAGAGCAGGGACAACCGTGCCTCGGGAGATTTCTTTTTGTGCCGTACCTTTTTTTATGGCCTTATCTGTAAATATATTAATAATCGCTGCTGTTTTAGCAATTGTGATCTGTCTTTGTATTCTCTCTCGATCCTTATTTGTTGTAACCGCTCTCACCAATTCCTCTTCTGCCAACCTCAAGTTATCCTCTAATATCATCAAGGATTCCCTGGCTTGTTTATTAGCATTTAGGGAGAATCTTAATGTTTCACCTCTGACTCCGGCCTTTAAGGCATCCAACACTATTTCAATTGTAGTGCTCCCTACATTATCTTCTAGAAAGTTATGTATACAGTATTCTCTATCCAAAAACAGGGATCTCTCGAATGTTGTGGTCCGATAAGACACGCAGCAGTTTCTCGATACAACATTTTGTTTTTAAGGAGTTGGAAATGAACATATAATCCAGTCTGGCACGATTGGAGTGTGGATAAGAAAAATATGTATACCCTGGGTCTTTTGAATTTGTAGGTTGCCAGCTCTCCACTAATCCATGTGTCTGACACATGTTCTTTAATGCCTTGAATAATTTAGGCTTCCGACCCACATACCACCACTCCTCCTCCACAGCCCAATCGCTAGGAAGGTTAGTAGTAAAATCCCCACAAATCATCAGTGGTAAAGGCCAATGAGTAAGTTCACTTGAAATATCATCCAGCACTGCCGCAGACTCGAGCATGTGTGAGGACGTCTGAATCCATCCACCTCTCCACCCCTTCTCCTACATTTGCAGCTACATCACGGTATACCTTCATCCCATGTTCCTCCCACAAAAAAAAGCTTAACTACTAAAAATCATTTTTAAACTATTTAAATAATAAGGTCACTCATAGTTTTCATATCTTGGATCCCCAAGCTTCTATCACTATATCATCTAACATTTTTTGGACTTGTATTTCTGAGTTGAAGTTGAAGGTCTGTCCCTTAAATACCACCTTGAGCCTAGCTGGATTTTGGAGAAATACCAGTGCCCCCGCCTGTTGGAATGAAGTAATTAATTGCCTAAATCGCCACCTACGCTCCACCGTTGCATGAGCAAAATCCGGCTTTGCAAAGTATGCAAAGCCCTCAAACTATTTCTTGGCATTAGGTCTAGCTATATCGTAGACAGCCTTTCTCAGTAAAAAGTTGCCAACATAAACCAATTTAGCCGGAGGTAATGCTTTTGTTTCGGACCCATGTTTGGCTTAAGTTAGTGGGAATCGGCGAGCCCATTGCACTTCTTTCTCAATAAATCAATCAATCAAGTGTTTATTAAGCTCGACTACTCACCCCTAAGGGTCTCAAGGTGCTGGGGGGTGGGTTGGTCGCAGCGTCCAGTCCATCAAGGAGGGCGTGTGTCGAAGAGCCAGGTTTTGAGCTTTCTTGCGAAGATGGGGAGTGATGTTATCTGTCTGAGGTGGAGCGGAAGGTTGTTCCAGGCTTTGGCCGCGCATAAGGAGAAGGAGCAGCCTTCGGATCTGGTCTTTTTGGTGCGGGGGCCCATGGCGTAGGAGAGCTGAGCTTATTGTAGGGTCCTTTGGGGTGTGTGGAATTTGAGTCGGCTGTTCAGGTATGCTGGTACTGTTTCGTGGAGGGCCTTGTGAGCGTGAGTTAGCATCTTGAAGGTGACTCTAGCTTCGATGGGGAGCCAGTGGAGTGTGCGCAGGTGCTGGGAGATGTGGCAGTGTCTTGGCAGGTTGAGGACCAGTCTTGCGGCATTTTGGATGTTCTCTAGCTTGCGGGGGAGGTTTTTGTTTATTCCGGCATAGAGTGTGTTGCCGTAGTCGAGCCTGTTTGTGACCAGGGCGTGAGTGACGGTCTTTGTGTTCAAGGGGGATCCATTTGAAGGTCTTACGTAGGAGGCGGAGGGTGTGGAAGCAGGAGGACGAGACGGAATTGATCTGGCGATCTATTTTGAGCTCTGAGTCCGTGGGGGTGAGCGGGCTTCCGAGGGCTGGGGGCGACCTGGTGTCGTTCCAGGTATCGGGTCTGGGCCCATGATGAGTACTTCCGTTTTGTTGGTGTTTCGTTGTAGGCAGCTGTTTTTCATCCATTTGGCGATGGCTTCCATGCCGATCCCACGATGATAGCATCTTAACCACAAATTTCCTCGTGTCGTTACACTCAAAGTTCTCGGGCACACCCAGCAACCGCAGGTTATTCAGACAATAGCAGTTCTCGTAGTCCTCCAACTTCCACATAACGTCTTCAATAGTTTTATCCTGAAAAGTGGACTGAACCTGGAGGGTTTCCACAGATTTTTCCAAAACCTATGTGCGTGTTTCCACCATACTCATCCGTTCTGCGATATCTGAACAAATCTTCCCTAAGTTCTGTACAGATCCTTGCAAATTTTTTGAGGCTTGCCTTGCTTGTCGATGGTTCGCTTTAACATCATCCTGAAAGGACCGCAAGGATTGTAAGATTAAAGCGAATGAGGGGTCAGGGGGGCCCCCCTCTTACTTCGCCCCGGTACTCCTACTAAGGCACTTGAGAGCATCCAATCTTCCTCTTGGGTCTCTGGGGACGGTATTGATGAAGCAGAGATGTACCAGCCCATCTCATCAAGTCTCTCTTGCAGTTTAATTTGTCCGGCACTACCCCCTGATGTCCTTTTGGTTTTCTTCTTTGCTGTAGTGGACTTCCCTGCTGGGATACTATCATCTGAGGCTGAACAGCCTTCGTCCTCCCAGCTATTAGATAAGTTGATATCCGACAGCTCGGATTCTTCCTTGAGGGAAAATAATTTTCTCCTGTTACATCCAGGGGCAACTCACATTGTTCAATCAGCCCTTTAACCACTGCACTCTGCGGGGGTAATAAGTAAGTTGCCTTAAATATTGTCCACGTCTGGAATTTACATCTTTGTTCCCCAGATTACAGTCTGGAGCTAATTCTTGTTCATTTATTATGTTCTTCACTGCCCTACCTAGGCTACAAGCCAATTTCTCCTCTTGTGGGCTCTCTATCACCGTCTTTCTATCACTACCAGTGAATTATCAGTTAGTGTTTGATCTATCTCGGTCTCTGGGCTCATCATAACATTTTTTTCAGCTTGGCATACGTATTTTATATCACCTATAGGTAAAAACAGACTTGTGATGGCCAGTTGAATTTTCTCCTGCTCATAAGGTGTTTTGCTTTTGTGGCTGAACACTTTTGTCGAGGGGTTGTTCTTTTCAGAAACAGGTATGCTCTTAGCCTGTTTTTCACATCTGGAAGGACTGGAATCACTTTTCTTATTTTCCAATTTGTTTTCAGCTCCGTCTTGCCGTCCCGTAGCGGCCGCCGTTGCTCGCTTTCCTCTGCCTCGAGTTGCCATTGAAGCCGGCAGCTCTTCTGGAGACGCGCTGTGTTCCCTCGGCAACCACAATGAGGCTCCAAAATTATCACTAACAAAAGATACTCAATCCGCATGCATTAAAGGAAATGGAAATAAAACAGAACCTCCTAAGACCTCACCCTAGTCCCTTAGTGCAAAATGCATACAAGTCATCAATTCAGCCAAGTACTATAGCAAAAAATATGACTGGAGGTGCCAACAGAAGCAAAACGCTCTTCGAGACAGATTAGCACTGCATCAACACCTGGCCTGACCCTCCTTCCCCACAATACAACAAGTACAGTGCCATCAATCTAATTTTTTCAGTGATAAAATACAGAAGATCCAGGAGTGCATCAACAGTACCTAACCTGCTTCTCCTCTAAGACCCAAACCTTCCAGTAATGTCTGGCAGTGGTCATCCTTCAAAGCCTCTCCCTTACAGAGTGGCCTCAAAGCCACCTACTATATGCTTCATCTAAGCTATCTCCAAAGACTTTCTCTCACCCCTAATTGCCATTGGCATGCTCCCTCACTCAAGGCATGTTTGTAGAGTCTCCCAAGACAGGTCTGACCATTCCACTCCTAAAGAAATCCCCTCTTAGACCTTGATAACCACACCCAACTACCAGTCCATCACATACGTGCCAGCTATCTCCTGCATCATTACCATCAGGCTTCAGACCACACTGCAGCACAGATTCAGCTTCTTTACACATCATAGATGACACTCTCCCAACCACAAATGTAGATGGCTCCTGCCTCATAATTTTACTGGACCTCTCAACTTCTTTCACACTCTCACTCATTCACATAGGCATCTCTGGGTTTAAGAAAACGGCTTTTGTCTAAGACCTCGTTCCTCCTTTTTTATTTTTTAAACAGTCCTTTTTTATTAACCCCTCCCATGCTGGTGACGAACCCCAGCTGTCACGCCCCGCGGTGGGCATGTGCAGATGACGGCTGGGGTTCGTCACGGCCCCGCCCTGTTCTTTTGTTTACCGCAAAGCGGTAAAATCGCTGGCGCAGCGAAGGGGTTAAACCTTTGCTCAGCATACCAACACAATTGTATACATATGTTATGACCAGTATTGACAAGGCAGAAGTACATATTAATAATTTATAGGGAGAATTGGCCAATCAGGAAAGGCACAATTCCATAATGTGAACATATTGCAGTACATATTCATTTCATTTACATACAATCCTATAACCCCCGTATGCCCACACCGGCCCCATGTATTCTCCCATTTTTTGGAGCAATACTTGCTCTGATAAATCACTTGTTCGGCCTGTTGACACCAACACGGTTCCTTCTTGACTTTGTCATCTTCAGCCTCTGCATAGAGCTTCTTGGGGTTCCGCTCACTGATAATAGCATCAACATTTACCAATTTGCTAACAATGCTTAACTTTACTTGAAAGTCTTTTCTGCTTCAGATATTCATCTCCTCAGACACTATCTGCACTGCATCCTCATTAGACTTCGCTGTATAGCACTTTCGTGAAGCTCAGTCCTACCAAGACAATTTCTGCAGTTTGCCAAGAGCAACAAGCAATAACTTCTCCAGACCTGGTCAAATAAGATGGCTTCGAACCCTAACTTTCACCCAATGTAAAGTGAATTGGATTCTCCCTGGAAACAGACCAGATTTTCCAGGGACAAACTGCCAAGAAAGTAAAGAACGCTTGATAGCAACTGTCTTTACTAATGAAAGTGGGACTGTTACTGTAGGAAAATGAATTCATAACTACTTCTAAGTCCAGTGTACCTTTTTATCTGAATAGTGGCAACACCTCATCTCTGGACTCCCAGACTTCACACTGGCTCCTCCTAGGGGCATCCTATATGTCCAGCATGTCTCATGCACGGCCTGAAGAAAATATGACCACATCTCCATTCTAATAGAATTCCAATGGCTCCCTTCCCTGGCCCACCACATCTTCAAGACTTGTTGCATCATTTTTCAGAGCCATCAAGACTGGCAACCCTGTCTAAGTGGCAAGCTTGCCAACCACCGCAGTCAGGACATCTTCAGACGGGAGTCGAAAAAGAGAAAAAGAACAATAAGGCAGCAGAACTTCTCCTAGGATCTGGGACAACATTTATATATGTATCGGAACAGCTCCAACACTCTTCCAATATAGGAAAAAGCCAAAGAAGCACCTATTTAGAGAACACTACATAATGAAGCAGTAACATCCACTTCTGCTCTGAGAGCCCCAGCTACCTCGTCAGACTTTTATTGAAATTCACTTTGTCGCCTTTTGGCTCGGTTTATGCTATACAGTTATCACTTATAATCATAGCCTTTGGTTCCTTGCATGCCTCTCTTCTCACTCTCCCTTTTCAAATCCCCTCTTCTATTTACCACTTTGAAGTGGTACTGCAGTATAAAGTGCGTTATGAATTACCTTTAAATAAATAAATATAAATGGATACATAAATAAGCCCTCCTTTAAAGCCAATGCATAACTGTGATATCCATGATTAGTTGTGGAAGATTGCCTTCATAATGGTTCGTGCAGCCAAAAGTGTGAGTGAGCTTGGTATCCCGTTAGACTCATTCTTACCTAATCCGTGCATGTATTAGATAACAAAAATTGTCTGTCCTACTAGGTAGATAGGGTATGGAGACCTAGTTAGAGGGCTGCCATTGTCAAAGCAATCCATAGCCAGATGGATAGTGTTTCATATTATAATGTTGTGTGAAAGCTAATAGGCTCCTTGCCAGGAGTCCCTAGAGGCCAGTAATCAAGGAGGGAAAGCAACAAGAGCATCCAATGAATAATGTTGCCTTTCCTGAAACTTGCAGGCCTGGTCCTTAGAAATCAGTCCACAAATTTGCAAACCATTATTGCATCGATTCTAACTCCAGATTGGATGCTAGTGTGAGACAGATTGCCATGCAGAACCTTTTTGCTTAGGGATTCTTTATCCTCCTTTGTGATCCTTATCCTCAGCCAGGGTGTGTTAAACTTGCTACTGCATTCCACTGATGAATGTCAGCGAAAATTCAATGATGGAGAAGAAAAGTTACTTATTTGCAATCCTCATTCTCCATCATGGATATCATGTCTAAATTCATGAACATTGCATCACACCGCCAGAGACAATACAGGGGATCTGTTCTGCAAAAGTAGACACACACATACACACTGCTTTGTATAATCAAACTAGAGCAGATTCTGGAGCTCTTAAAGGGCAGGGTTGTTTGTCGTATTCTTATTGCAACCGATCCATTTATTGTTTTTGTTTCTTCCTTTAAGCTGTGGTTTTTGGTGGCTATAGTTTAATGTACCTTATTTGACTGATTTGATAAAACTGATTATAGAAGAAGTAGAATGCTGTCTCTTATAGACTGTTTTAAGATAGTTCATTATTGGAATTTTATGCATTGTAAAAAGTGTAGTTGGGATCTTGCACATGCTTAAATATGTTCTGCTGTTGATGGATTCTGAGCGGAAATCCAAGATGGAGAACAAAGTGTGCAAGTTATTAGCTTTACCTTATTAACATCATACTTAGAAACTGATTGCTTAAGAAATGTAATGTAAATTGACCACATCTGTATCATAGGTAATTTTGTGTAAATGACAATGAACAACCATAGAACCATGCAGCATTTCATTTTCTGATTTACTTCAAACCCGTTCTCATGTATGCACAGTTGCTTTTATAACATTATAGCATTCACATTTGCTCTTTAGATACCCACCTCTTTCTTTTGTGTTTCTTTTCTCAGTTATTCTCATTTAATCTTTTAGTTTTTCCTTTACAATTTACCTCTTTAGCTCACCTTTCACTTCCGTTTGTTAATGTCCGACTATATTTCCATGTGCACTTATTATCTTTCATATCCATACAAAAAAAAACTTTATTCGTTCTGCTATTTGTTTCAAATGTATGTAGAAATCACCTATTTAAAAATTCTGCCATATCCACTGAGGTCCATAAACAAATATCTGCAAATGATACCTTGTAAAATCAGTACAAACAGAAGGTTTTCTCCTGAACCCTACTATTCTGCAGAGTAGTTTCTTTGCAATATTTAGGCTAAGGGTTGCCTAGTAGGGATTTCTAACTCTGCAATGGAAAATGGGAATGAATTCAAAAGGGATCACTAATGGATATGTTTTAGGCAAATTCTCCTTTTCTTTGTGTAACTTTCCCTCTCTTGCTTTCTTTGTCTCTTTGTCTGTTCACTGCAGTCTGATGCTGACCTTGTCGTCGAGCCACCAACACCCACCTCCTGTACTGACCTTGGGAAGTTTCCCGGCTCATCTCTGCATGCCCCTACTCCTAGCCAGTACCTACCTCCACAGCCCTCAATTGAGGAAGCACGTCAGACCATGCATTCTCTTTTGGATGATGCCTTCGCTCTGGTGGCACCCACTTGCCAGACAGCTGGCCCAGCAACCACTACGCTACCAGGAGCAATCATGGGCCAGCCTATAACCAGTACCCCTGCTCGGACAGAGAGGGAAAACATCCAGTGGGCATCTTCATATGTTCAGAATCAAGCAATAAACACACCCTTTGCTGTAAGTGAATAACAAATGTATGAACTATGAAAATAGATATACATCACATCTGCTTGTCTTTGGTAGTCCTTAATTGGAAGCTGATTGCAGAAGATGCAATACATGCCTCCAAGTGTAGGATTTGCATCATGAAATCACAGATATCCCTACGCATTTAGCTTCAGTTCTATTCCCAAAGAAGATTTAATATCTCCATTGTGGGACCTTCATTAAGGTTCCTGAACTCTAGAATATGTACGTCTATGTGCAGAATCTTAGAACTCGTTTTCTAAAATGAACTCTTGCTGAAATTCAAATAGTGTGACCTTTCTGAAAAAAGACTTTTTAAGACTAGTTAGATGAGAATTGCATTTAGCTCTAGAGCGCACATGATTTATTGGTCTTATTTTGCATTGTGCAACCAAGACTTTCTCGGTGATCTTTAAGTGGCAGTAGCATCTTCAAAATGCTAATTGCCCCGATGGATAATTCACCTTCAGCTTTAGTAGTAATGCCATGGGGAATAAGTATCCTTTTTTCTTCATCTTTGATGACCATTCTAAAAAAGGAGTGGGGTAAAGAAGGTGTGGGATTTCAAAACCATTGCTCAACAAGTATTGACTCGACCTCAGTGAGCAAACACAGTAGCTCATTATGGAAGCCGTTTGATATCTGGCAGACTGTACATAGAAATCATGAAAGAAAGAAATGTTGCTTATTAGATGGTAAGTGTTGCAGCTTATATGACAGAACTCTATTCACACTTCCATGCTGCTAGAAAGAAAGTAGTAGTTTGAAGATGGACATTTTTGACTGTTGCTAGTAGTTGAATGTTACTGGACATACAGTAGGCATCATTATGGGAGTTAACATAACTGCATAGAAACTCCCAAGAAGTGATGAAATACATAGGATAAGACAAAGGCTGAAGCAGATTAATTAGTTAAGATCAATCCATAGGAGACATTTGCCATCTGAACCAGTTAGTTTCAGTGTTTAAAAACAAGATGACACAAAGCACAGGGTTTACTCATACTTGAACCCTTGGAAGTGAGCTACAGATCTCCAAAGAGAATAGTTTAATATACCCTTTCCAAAGAAGCCAAAACGAATTGTCATTCGACAAAAGATTGCTCCTCATGTTTTCTTTGAAGTGTGTCAATGTTCTTTTCAGACAAATTGAAATTTTTATCGAATTCTCTTACATGGGAGCCAATATTTAAAAGTGAGGAAGATCCAACATCTGCTGTCCCATAATACACTGAATTATTTTTTCTTTTTAATACCAAGGCCATAGTATGGTGGTACTCTCCTGCAATTGATCTCACTTTCTACAGTAACATACCATATAGGCTTATTTGTTGCATGCATAATCATTCCGAAGGAGTTTCTTGGCGCTATGGACAGCAGGGGGTTATTTTACCCAACTCAGTTGTGCTCATGTTATCGACCTTGATATAATAATCAACATAGCATCTGTAGGCCATCAGCACCTAAAGCTGTACATTATCCCCCCAACCCCCAAAAAATAACATGATTTTATTCCTGCGGACCAATCCTTGGCTGATTGCTATACAGATTTTATTCTCGTTCGTTCAGCGATGTCCTGCTCTGTCTTAGTGTTTCAGGGGCAGCTTGCACACAGGGCCATAGGAATAAAGTCACAATAATCAGTGTTGCAAAAAAAGGGGGGGTTGGAAGGACACCATCCTTCTCACTGCTCTGCTCAGATTTTTACCCAAGAAAGAACTTTTGAAGTGAGTGTTTCCAAAACAGATTGCACTGCTGTTGGTGGTAAACAAAAAAAGGCTTCCAATATGAGATGTAAGGAACATAAAGTAGAAGTCTTAACTCACCAACATACTTGTAATGAGAGCTGTCTGTCTAGCCCTCTTTTTTCTTCTTTTATTAGCACTGGTTACAGTCATTTTTCTAACAGTGAACATCATACAGAACTGTTGCACAGTAACTCAGAATAATGTGGAGGTTTCTCACAAAGAGGTTTTGAGTTTACATTGAAAGTGAAGGATATCACTCAGAACACCAAAGTGAAAAACACCTCTTTTATTCGCAGTTGCCCATCTTTAATTGTATATTATGTATGGCCCGCCCTTTCATTTCATCTCCCATTGTTGGTATAAGCTATGCCAGAGTACAGGATTCTTGAGAGAACCATATATAAAAATGACCTTACCTGCACACAGTGACCCAGTATTAAAGCTGATTCCTGCTACCCACACCCAACAACCTCCTTTTCACCATCTTAATTTTACACACAGTTCCTGACATCCTTCCTCCCTTCCACAACCCTCTGCCCTTAACCTCACCTGACCTAACCTAAAAAGCAGCACACCACCCTCTCTTCAGTTCTTCTCTTTTACTCATCTAAATATTTAAGAGCATCCTGGCCATAAATAACAGTATGGATAACCAACAACAAGGTACTTGTAGAACACTATTTTTGATGTTGGTACTTCCTGATATGCCTTGGTGTTTTCAGAGAGGTCCATGATAAGAGCTCCAAGTATTAGACTTCTGCTATTCAGAGTTGTAACTCTTTTGTGCACTACAAGTGAAAGCATTCTACATCACACCACATAGCTTGCTGCCCAGTAACTGCTTTACACGCAGTGCCTAAGATAGCCAGCAGATCATCTTTAAGATGTTTGTAAGCATTCAAATGGAAGAAATGCTGCATGTGATCAGCAGAAATGTTTTACAATATGACAAAAATGTTGTAATTGCTTGCTTAATTTATCCTATCCATGTCATTTTCAGACAGATGTTGCTCTTCTTATAATGAAGGATTTTGTAAAGGGTAATCAGAAAATGTCCCTGTAAGTAGTGTAAGTTCTTCCCTTGGGTTACCTACAATAATGTATTGCATGATTTCAGATTGCATCGGTAAGTCAGAAGATCGCAGCATCGTATCAGAAATCTGACCTTCGAACTGAACCTGCTTTCATCCCAAGTTTCACATTTATATTCAGAAAGAGTAAGATCATTATGTACCATGCAGTGAAAGAGCAGTCATACTATAGTTTTAACAAGTAGTTTGTCAGATATTCAAAAACTAGCAAATGCATCTGAAAACTGAAATCCAGTGGAAAGTACAAAATATTATTACAAATTCGAAGAATTTGCGTGATTGCAGAATTCTTGTTATTTATTTAATTCTCAGTGTTCATCTGGAATAATTCATCTTCAAAAAGATGATTATTGTTAATGGAGAACCACTTTATTAAGTCTCAAACCTAAAATATTAGACTTCTGGGTGTGTTGGTATAATTAAATGTTCTTCCAACCACATCCCAAATTATGAGCTTTATGTATCTTGTGTATCGTGGTCTAAAGGATTACCTCATGGGATTGTGTGAAACCTTCATTTGATGGCATGTCATCTAACTGCCAGTTATTGGTACTGTAGCTGGCGATTTGTAAGAGCAGTAGAACTCATTTTTCCATGTCCAGAATTCACTGTTCAGCCACGGCATATGATTGTAATCCCTCAACGTGATATCACGGACTGTGGAACCCTCTTTAACAAAAGAGCTCATTTGTTACTATGCATTGAAGATGGGATTGTTATTTAAAAGATTCATTTTTCTTCAATGAAGTCAGCAATGTGAAGTCAGTGAGTTGGAATGGAGAGCTGTGTGTGACCCATTCTCCTGGTGATATAGGGAAATAACCTTAACTGAGGCTCTAGCTACTGATCTCTTTGCAATCACAGCTTTTCACTGAATGCCTTGGGGAAGTGCTTGTTATTGGGTACATCCACTTCCAAAGTTAAACAAAGTATCAGAGCATTCCCTCAGCTATATACTATACTACAACAAGAAGGATCCTTGCTTGACATTTCTCCAGAATTGCATAAACCTTCACTTTACCGATATTTTAGATCTTTATTGCCTTAGGATTCCAGCATATCTCAACTACTTATTTATAGTTATGTTAAAAAAAAAACAGGCCACTGCTCTATACATAGGGAGGCTGTAGTATGTCAAAATCTAGCCTTGCTGTTTTGTCTCCAATATCAACAAAGACCAGTGGGTAGATAGTTTTAGGAGCAGTCAAATTGTGTTGTTCTATCTTATGTCCGAGATCTCCACACACGAGTCTTTCATCTCAAAAGAATTGCAGATTGACATATCAATGATAATGTCCTGAGGCGACGTTATTGTAGTTGAGATTGACGTAGTAAACTTTCCTCTACCAGTAAAAAGTACAGAATGGTAAATTGGTGGTCTAGGCGTACAGAGTCCTGTTTTGCTATTACTCATTTGCTGGTTGTTAGTTTATTGCAAATCCATTTTTTCCATTCACAGACTAGCCACTGTTTTAAATAAAGCTGCAGTTGGGCTGATGTTGTAGGATGGCAAACAGAGTTAGGGTGCTAACAAAATAAAATTGTTAATCTGATCGGTACTTCTAACTGCAGATTCCGCACCTTTGAATGTTCCCCTAAGCATCAGACCAGAGCTGTAAATTTTTAAGAAGTACACATGGGCAGGCCAGGCCAGTACCCTCTCAGGTGTTAACGAAAGTGATGGCAGTTATTGCAGTGCATTTACAGAAGTCAGGGTACAAATTTCCCTACTTGTTGATGTTGGGCTCACCCCAGGCAATAGTCACCTATCTCCAGACTACGGCAACCTCTTGACATCCTTGTGGTTAAAAATCAACATGTCGAAGTCACACTGGATGTCTTGACAGATGGTGAAGGATACCTTACTTGTACTTCTACTTTCTTAATATGATTATCTTCATTACAATTCGATACAGGTCTCCCTTATCCCAGTATCCTAGTAGTGCAGGAGAGTGAATATAGATGTTGTTGGGCTATTTCGTGATTGTCCTAAAAAAGAGAACACAGGTCAACTATCACTGCATTACATGCTGGCAAGTTGGAGCAGACTGCTGCCTTAGAGTGTCGGGTCAGTGCCTTCTTTAAAGAGATCACTATCCATCTGTGACATTTCTTGCATTTTACTCTTCAAGCTGGACATGGAAAGTGAGATTTTACTCCCATTATATGGGTTATTGTCTTATTGATTTGGATTAGTATTAACTAAAATATACGAAATGTTGGTAAAATATTTATTTTTGACAGAGCAGTTTCTCTTGCACCATATCGTTTATGGATTCTATGAAAATGCCCACAATGAATAACTAAGAAAACAATTAAATGATTCTTCTTAGCACAACGTGTTTGCTTTATTAATAAAAAATGTTTAGCTTCACATTTCACTATTGATAGATGTGCTCATAATTAATTTTACTGTGCTGTAGATTTGCCTCAAACTCCACTGCATCCAAGGGTGGGCATTATTTTCACGCCTGAGGCATTACAGTTGTGGATCGGCAATCTTACTGTTAACCTGCCGATACTGTCTGTTGTTGAACAATTTTTTCTTGTTTTCTGCGTAGGCACCATGCCTGAATCTGAACTGGCATAGGTCACCTCCGCCCATAAAACTATTGGTGTGACAGTTTCTAATCTATGAATGGTTTACCGAGTTCACTTTTGTTTTTTGTGTGTTTTTTCACAGAGATACGTGGAGTTTGGAATACCCCCTTCATCTACGCCAAACTTGCTTCCCAGGTAAGCTCCATCTAAAGGCATGAGCTGCCTCATGACAGTATTCTAGACTGGACACATTTCAATAGAAGCATGAGATCTTCGCGTGGACATGTTTAAACAGCATAGCGGTGACCCACTATGCTGTTTCGCAATGTCCGACAGCTTTGCTTGAAATGAATCCTAAATCTAAAGTGCAGCATGAGTGGCCAAATAGCTTCCTGATTGTGCAACCGGTCTGGACTCAGCAACTTTCAACTGTGAATATTGCTGACATGTCAGATACCTAAGACGGCCAGTGGTGTCCACCAAACCGTTGTTCTCTGTACTAATGGACGTGGGTTTTTCACCTAGGATTCAATATTTTTCTTATTTCCTTCTAAATGAATCACAGAGTATTCTGTCAAATTCACGATCCATTTTTATCTCCTTTTTGTAATGGGTTGACCCAGAAATATAGGGCCAGGCAGATGTGATAGATCTGGAATCTGATTATTTTCGGACATCCCTACTGTATCCCCATGTAATTTAATTTCCCACAAAAAGTGCTCCGTGAGTCATTACTATTTGTAGTGTTTCAAAGAAACGTACATAACTAATAAGTTGATGATAAAAGCTGACTTGGGCCTGATTGGGAGCATGTAGCTGCCACTAAGACTAAACTCAGCGGCTCTTGTCTAGGATAGACCAGTCACCAGGAAGTTCAAAACTGAATAGAGACAGTTTTAAACAAATGGCTCTTTAGTGGTGATGTGCACAAAGCTAACCTGAATAGTTTGCAAACAATTGCACACTGTGCCTTGAAAGAAAAGTTTGGGTGCCCCAAAATAGCATCCTAACATCACAATGGTTCTGTAAGATGTTAAATACTGTGAGCCAGGTAAAGCAGTGTAATGGAGCTTCAAGGAAATTCTTCTCAGAATTGTAGACAGTAAACTATCATGCAGTAAAAAATGTTCTAACATCGAGCTAATTGTCTGAGAAAAATACAATGTAAATGTGTACACTAAATGTCCAAAGAGCATTGGGTGGTAGAGAGTGCATATTGTTCAAGAAAATTTGACAAACATGTTGGCGTTACCCTTTTATTTTCTTACACCTACAGATTTAACATCTGTAAGATTGCGATGAAGTTCAGTTTTCCTTTTAAAGTCTTATTTTTCTAGGTATGTTGCTTACATTTTTTTTTCCAGAGACCGATTTGAAGAAAATTAGAAACTACTGTTCTCCTTGGCCTAACCTTGTGCCTTTGGACACACCACTTCTTATTCCCTAAGGAAGTGTGAGTAGACCACTCATCTGCCAAAAGTATTCAATCAAGACTCTTGGGGATTCTTTGAGTCCTAAAGTTAATTATTTTGGACAAATAATGATTGCATCTTTTTCATTTTCTACTTTGGATGCTTCTGTAAAGCCAGTGTATCTTTCTCACCAATTTAGTCCAGTTGCCTCAAATTGTTACATAAGGGGTATACATGGCCAGTGTTAGGGCAATGTGGAATGCCAGATGACCTCTGAAATGGAGCTGATGACCCTTGAGCAACAGCAGTGGGGGAGACAGCGCAGTTTTGAAGGACCCTCCTGGGATGCCTTGCTATGCCAGCCATGTTGGGCATACAGAGAACAAGGATAGCGAATGATATCAGCTGCCTGGAATGGTGGGTTGGTCCTTGATGAAGTAAGTGCAGGCCGACAAGCAAAGGAACAGCTGGATGTGGATATTTATATCACAGAAATATGTGCCAGGCGATAAAACATAATGGAGATTTACATATGGTAATGAGTGAAGGAGATGATGTTGCACCACAGCAAAGTACAATTGGAAAGCATTAGTAGTTCGAAGGTTGTTATCCCCACCTTGGACATCTCAAGGAGGAGCGGAATGGCTGGGCACAAAGTAAGGTAAACCAGCCAGAATGGAGCACTAGCTAATTAAGCCATTTGAGAGGTAGCTTTAGCGAGGTACAAACCACTACATGAAGGACTCCAGCCACTATATTGTCAGTAGGACAAAAGAGATGTATGCTGTTGAGGCCGGTCCACCTAAACACGCTAATCTTCTGTACGTGTTCCACAAAATAGTCCACCTATTTGACAACTGGACTTAGCCCATGAAGAAAATGTGGTAAGACCTCTGTGCAATTTCTGATCCTATTATGGGGCAATAGGTGTGGACAAAAGAGCCAATATAACGAGCCTGGCACTCAAGAAGACTCCCTCTCACAGATGGGAACACAGTATGGCAGCTCAATAGAAATATTTGCCTTCACCACTCACCAAGGAAGATATACTGGCATGCCTCTTAATTTAGGATGACAAACTAGGCGACACCTCCACAGAACAGTTGTAGGTGGACAATAATGATGCTGGCAATGACGGAGATTGGGAAGAACATGCAAGCAATAGGGAAGAGATAAAGCACTAATGAAGGTGGCATTTCCACATTGAACAGTGCAATGGAGGAGTCACCGATATCCCTTGTGGCAACCAATCAGTTTATTTGTAGAGTGCTTCTTGTAAACCGTGAGGGTATCGAGGCGCTGGCAGGGACCAGTTGATTAGCTGAATAGCCAGGACTGTAGAACTCTCTAAGAGATTGTAAGGTCCGTTGATAAAAGGGTACCTCGTTCCATGTCTTCGCTGCTAGGTGGGAGTAGGAGTGACCCACCCCCCCTCCCATCTGCTACGTCCAATGCAGAGGCTGAGAGTAAGAGAAAGGGATGCAGAGCAGAGTTATATGATGGGCTAATGGAAGTTCAAGTGGGTGGGTCCGCAGTTGTTTATGGCCTTGTATATATAGGTCAGAAGCTTGAACTGGCATCTTTTCTGTGCAGGTACACAGTCGAATGAGGTACTTGGACCATGTTGCGGCCAGAGCTTAGAGTAACGGACATGTTCTCGGCCTAAAGACGTTAGCTCGCTGAGGAATTTATTTTGGCCCATTGCGACAGTAGACACGGCTTCATATTGCCCTTAAAAACAGATTCAACAAGATTTTAAGGGTCCGTGTATAGTGCCCTTCGTGGTCAGGTGGATTTAATATTGCAACATCCCCGTAATGATATGCTGAAGTTGTATGTCGCATCACGAGTATAACCAAATAAAGCTACTCCTGTTTGTAGGCAGAGATGTTTCCTTGATTCGATTTGAAGAATAGATTCCAAGATAACTTATGAACACCTGTATCCAAACTTGATACCGAATTGAAGATTTTAATGGGATGGTAATATATTTCCCTGAAGAAGGTGACGATATTTGTGTGGCCCACCGAAACGCGTCGATGCTTAAGGAAAAACACATGATATTTTGAGAGACAACAGTTTTTTGACACAAAGCTTAACTGTGCTCCTCATTTTCCTGTGTTTCCCTTTTTTACTAATGGGAACTAAACTTTTCCTTGTATTTCTGTCCCGTTCTAATATGTTTTTTATGATCAAATTGTGTTTTATTTTATTATGAAATATGTTTTCTTGATATGAACCACATTGGTCATTTTTAATGTCTGCCTTGTTTAATAAATTTGTGACACGCATTGATTGTATTTTACATTTTTGCATGGCCCTCTTTGATTGGTACATATATACCTAGTGAAGTTTGTTTTGTTAGTTGTTTGAGTAGTTTTACTCAGATTCATATGTCCAATGGGATTTCTATTTCTTGACATTTGTCTTTTGGTGCCCACTCCCTTTGGTGTTTGGGTCCCTCTCTTTTACTAGATTTTTTTTTTCAAACAACATTGGTCCCATGCATGCAGGAGAATTGAAAGCCTGTGCCCAGCACTTACAGAGCGGGTACACAGTACTTCACCAGGGTCCACATTCACGTCGCACACTGGTCACCATAAGTCACTTATCCTTGAAACCCTAGTCCATGTAATTAAATGTATACATTTTCCCTTTTCCCCCCTTTAGGCAATTTGAGGCTAAATCCTTGTTAAGGCTTTCACTGCAAATGTCCTGATGATGGTCCCCGTGATTTACTAGGGGTCCGAAACGCCGTCGCCCTTTTAAGCACCAAAAACAAAAACGTGATTACTATGTGTTCTGAGGTGCTTAGTTGTAATACTCTGTACAATTGCATTTATGACAGAGGAACGTGTTTTGCCTTATAAAGCCCTTCTTTGCTCTCTATATCCACCCTTTGTACCCGCTCTGTAAGTGCTGGGCACAGGCTTGTGTTCCACACTGGTTGACCTGTGGAAGGTACTCTGTGTGTTATAACTACATGACAATTTAGAAAAAACTCTGAAAGACCACTGTCCTCTCTTAATATAGATTGACTCTGTCTATATTTTATTTGCTTTCAATTCTCATGCAATTTTGTTTGAAAAAAGTATGTTCCCCGAGGTCCCTGCTGACTGATTTGGGGCCCCTTGTTGTTGTAAAATTCTCTTTTACTAGAGACACAGTGGAGTTCCCCAATGTTTGGGGGGATGTGGGTTCATCTAGGGAGATCCAGGGCTCGTCAGTTGAGGGGTACTGTATGGTCTGCCGTCGGAGGCTAACTGCAATTCCTCCGTAGAGAGCGTTACCATAGTGCAATCAGCTGAAGATGAGGGCCTGAATGATAGTGCATCTTGAGCAATCAGATAGCAATTTGGGTATAATATTTTATGAAGCATGCGGAGGATGAAGAAGCAGGAGGAGGAGACTAAGATGACCTGAGTCGTCATGGTTAGCTTGTCTAGAATGATGCCTAGGTTCCTGGCGTGGTCAGTGAGAGTAGAAGTAGACCCACGTTCTGGGTGCCATCAGGATGCCTCCCATGGTGAGCTTTTGTTTACGGAAATCAGTACCTCGGTCTAGTCCGTGTTGAGCTTCAGGCAGTTGCCGACGTCTGTCATGCAGTTGTGGAAGTTGGTCTTGGTGGTGACTTTGGAGAGGGAGAGGATGAGCTGTGCCATAGTTGGTTTTGGTGATACTGGCCAGAGGTATCATATAACTCTTGAAGAGGGTGGGGCTGAGCACTCCACAGATTATTTCTTTGGGTTTGGAGGTGAAGGGGGAGGGGGACTTTTTGCGTTCTTCCAGTGAGGAAAGAAGCGATCCATCTGAGTGCAGCTCCTTTGATGCCTTTGTTGTGCAGCCTTGTGGTGGGAGATCATATCGTAGGCTGCTGTGAGGTCTAGGAGGATCGGAGCTGCAGTTCCTCCTCGGTCGAGTAGGGCTTGGATGTTGTCAGTAGCTGCGATGAGGGCTGTCTCGGTGCTTGCTCCAGAATACAGATTTGGAAGAGTTGAGAAGAAGGCTCCAGTCCAGATGTGAGGAGAGTTGTTGGTTTTTTCTCATATATTGGCTGCGACAGGGAGATCGGTCAGTGGTTACGTTTCCTGGGGTTTGCTGATGGTTTCTTTAGTAGAACGTTGACCTCTGCATGTTTCCAGTCCTTTGAGAAGGTGGCTGAGGCAGTTGAGGTGTTAAACTAGGTGGTGAGTACGTGGCTGAGTCACCTAGGTTGAAGATGTGATGAGAGCATGAGTCGGTTGGGGCCCCTGAGTGGAGCGAGTACATGATGTAGGCCGTGTCCTGTGGTACGAGTTGTCTCCATTCGATTAGTCAGATATCTGTGATCGTAGTGGGTTCATTGTGTTGCTTGAAGGAGGTGGTGGCCTTGGGCTGGGCATTAAAGCTTCTAAAGATGTTTGCAATGTTGTTGTGAAAGAAGTCTGCAGGGTTGTCGCAGAGTTCCTGTGAGGGGGTATTGTTTGTTGTAGCTGAGGGGTTGCAGACTTCTTTGATGATGTTGAAGAGTTCTTTGCTGTTATTTGAGCTTGATTCATGTGTGAGCCTAAGGCTGTTTTCTTCAATTCTCTCAACTGTCTGTATCAGAGGTTGAGGGCTGTCTTGAACGCAGTCTTGTCCGACATGTACGTTCGAGGCATGTGGGCTGCTGAATTCATATCTGTGCATAGATCGCCGCCTAGTGTTGGGTCCGGATGATTGCACATTGTTGTCCTGGAAGAGTCTTCGAAGTATCACGAGATAGGTGGCTCCTCCCCTGGACTACAGTGCGCATGGGCATCGACTCCATCCCCAGATTGTTTTTTTCCGCCATTGGGTTCGGATGTGTTCGGTTCCCTCTGTCGGAATCGATAGTTGTTAACTTTACTTTGCTTGAGACCAAAAGGTCTTTAGGACTTGCGTCGGTATTGTCTCTCGTTCGGGTTCGTAATTTCCTTGGCTCCGAACCAACATTGTCCTTCCGCGTGCTTTCGGCGCGGAAAGGCCTACTCGACGCTCCAACCTCTTCCATCATGGAACGAAGTCCATTTAAACGATGCCCGGTGAATGCCTCGAAGTACCCGCATATTGATGTACACCCGGTGTGCAACAAGTGCTTGTCCCCGGGCCACGACGAGGCCAAATGTATGGCCTGTTCCAGGTTCCGGTCCAAAAAGACACTCAAGCTCCGCCGAGCTGCGCGCCTGGAGGCCCAGCAATCTGCACCACCTCCTACGGACATCTTTGAAGCTGGGGATGTCGGGGACGACGATATACAGGAGATCCTGGAATCTAACTCAGCGTCGGAGGACGAGGACGACTACGACGCGGAGGCCGAGGATTTCGATGAAGTCGTCGAGGAGGTAGGGGACGACGACGGGGCCCTTGCCACCGTGGAGGATAGCTCGGACGAGGAGCTTCCTCTGACTGACTCCTGGGCCATCCAACATTATGAGGCCCAGGTCGAGGGATCGCCTTCGGGCCTTACCCGAGACCTTGATGAACGTCCCACGGCTCCGCCTTCCGGCCCGGCCACGGACATTGATACAGCATCACTCCCGGTACATCCAAAACCGAAAGTGAAACCCACGGTCTCGACGCCAGACGTATCGAAACCGAAAGTGTGGATCGCGCTGGTCGGGTCGAAGACTTCGGAGGCCTCGGCGCCGAAGAAATCTAAGATGGCCGTCGAGCCAAAGAGCCACGCCAATATGGCCGACCCGAAGGCTACTGCATCGAAGCCAAAGGTTAAGGGGACCGACGCAGCTGCATCGGCGCCGAAGACGGTCGACGCCAGTAAGGGTCGACTCGATCACAAGAAGCAGGTCGACGACCATAAGAAGTCCACTCTGGATCCGAAGAAGCGGCAGGACGACCCCAAGTCCCTCTCTGCCTCGCTTCCACTCGACAAGACCAAGGGGGCAACGCCAAGTGCGTCGACTCCGAAGAGCGCATCGTCGGTCGCAACCCCAAAACCAGCTGCAAAAGACTCTCTCGAGCCGGTGTGTCCCTCCGCCTCGTTCACTAAAAAGGTTACGGAATCCCTACAACGAATTAGGGAGGGGGCCGCAGCACTCGAGCCGATGGACCCTGTGCCGCTCAAGCCTTTGGAGAAACCGGCGAAAGCGCCGACGCCGATACTTTTCACCCTGCCGCCTAAGACGGCGCCGAAGGCTTTCGCAGCAAAATCAGGGGCCGGAGTGCCCGTGAAGGTGTCTTTGACGCCGAAGCCGTCGTTGGTGGTCCCGGGCCCACGGCAACGACAGCTAACAGAAGAGGAGCGTCAGGAGGTTTTCATCGACGCCGACACGGGCAGGCTCTCCCTCCTAAAGAGAAAGATCACCCCTGAACCACAATTGGAGTCTTACAAGATTCCACTCAAAAGAAAGATGGACTCTGCTGGTGCCTCTGCCTTGATGGAGCCCGTTTCACCACAGGCTCCCGAACTCTCACCCACTCATTCCAATGTCGGGGCAGGTGACGGCGACGACGAGGATGAGTATAGCTATCCCGTCTACACAGACCCAGAGGATGTGACTGAACCATGGTCTGCAGGTGGCGATCCTGGGGACCCGCATTCAGGACAGGAGCCTCAGCTTTTCTCAGCCAAGACTTCCCCCACAGAGGACTCTGCGGCTTTCAATGCACTCATCGAGAGGGCAGCAGCCAATCACGACGTCGAGCTCCATGCTGACCCAGTGGACGTCAACTTTCTCTTTGACACCTTTTCGGTCTCTGAAAAGACTGTTACGACTCTGCCGATGCTGAAAGGGGTGTTGAAACATGCGGCTGAGGTGTTCAAAGAGCCCACCCGGGCGAGGGTCATCAACCCGAGAATCGACAAGAAGTAAAAGGCAGCGCCCACTGATCCTACTTATATTAAGGGACAGTTGCCTCTGGATTCCCTGGTTGTCTCCAATGCACGCAAACTGGCCAACTCACAGACTACGGGTGATGCTCCTCCCCCAGACAAGGAATCAAAAGTCTTTGAGGCTTCTGGGAAGAGGGTGGCGGCGCAGGCAGCCAACATATGGCGCATATCCAACACGCAGGCGCTACTAGCGCGTTATGACAGGGCACACTATGATACTCTAGAGACCCTTTTACAGCACTTACCCGATCAATATAAAGAAGCGGCAGAGATGTTGATACAAGAGGGGAAGCTTATCTCCAATGCTTCCAATAAGTGCGCTCTGGACGTGGCTGACACCGCCACGCGCGCAATTAACACTAGCGTTATGCTTCGTAGACATGCATGGCTGAGGATATCTGGGTTCAAGCCGGACATTGAAACTACCATCTTGAACCAAACGGTCAACCCAGATCACCTGTTTGGCCCCGAGGTTGATACCACCCTTGAGAAGATGAAAAAGGACACCAACACTGCAAAGTCTATGGGTGCCTTGCAATCCCAGCAGTTTCGGGGTGGGTCCTTTCGTCCCCCAATACTAGAGGCACCTCAGGGGGTCAACTTTCACAGTCAACGCAATTCTACAAAAGCAACACCCAGACTTCTTATACCAACAAAGGTCGGGGTGGATACCGTGGCAACAACGTCAAGGGCAGAGGACGTGGAAACAACAGCTCCAGGTCCTCCACCGCCAACAAACAGTGACGCCTTGTCACTGCCCCCCGACCACGCAACACCGGTCGGGGGGAGACTCCAGCAGTTCCTGCCCATGTGGAAGTCCATCACCACGGACAGGTGGGTCAGAACACTTATCCAATACGGTTATTGTCTGGAGCTCACATCCACTCCACCCAACATACCCCCAAAACACCGTCCTATGTCCGGCGAGCACCTGCACTTATTGCAGCAAGAAGTTAGCGTCATGCTGCAAAAAGGGGCAATAGAGCTCGTGCCCTTGCAGGAAAGAGGTGCGGGAGTTTACTTCCTGTACTTTCTGATTCCAAAGAAGGACGGATCCCTCAGGCCCATCCTAGACCTCAGGCCACTCAACTTTTACATCCTATCAGAGCATTTCCACATGCTCACACTGCAGCAGGTTCTTCCACTGCTTCAACAGGGGGACTACCTGGCAACTCTGGACCTGAAGGATGCGTACTTCCACATTCCACTACATCCTTCACACAGAAAATACCTCAGGTTCACCATCCAAAACCAACACTACCAGTTCAAGGTTTTGCCTTTTGGGGTCACCACGGCACCCAGGGTTTTCACAAAGTGCCTAGCGACGGTGGCGGCGCATCTAAGACGTCAGAACATCCACGTCTACCCCTATCTGGATGACTGGCTCATTCAAGCGAAGTCGGCCCAGCAGTGCGCCGACCACGTGTCCCAAACCATTCACCTTCTGCACGATCTGGGGTTCTCACTGAATTACCCCCCATCTCCAGCCCGCTCACATACGGCAGTATCTGGGTGCGACCATAAACACTCTGGCGGCTACAGCACAGCCGAATTCAGTGAGAATCGACAGCATTCAATCGCTGATCCAAAAATTCAGACCTCAACACTTGCTTCCAGAAAGAGTGTTCATGCATTTGATAGGCATGATGGCCTCCTGCATCTCCATTGTCCCGCACGCCAGTGGACGCAGGCTCACAACCAGTTGAAAGACCTAGTGTTGGTGAGCGGTCGGGCATACAACTCTCTGCATTGGTGGAATCCACGAAACCTTTGCAAGGGCCGACCGTTTCAAGAGCCTGTGCCACAGATTATCCTGACAACGGACGCTTCTCTCCAGGGATGGGGAGCGCATGTACTCCAATACACTGTGCAGGGACTATGGACGCAGCAACAGGGGAAGATGCACATCAATGTTCTAGAACTGATGGCGATCTTCATGGCACTAAAAGCCTTCAAAGTACATCTGTGCAACAAGGTCGTGTTGATTCGGACGGACAGCATGCCGGCGATGTACTACATTCAGAAGCAGGGAGGCACACACTCTCCGCAGCTGTCTCATCTGGCTCAGAGCATGTGGAAGTGGGCCATTCAGAGGAACATCTTCCTCATGTCAGAGCATCTCCCAGGCAAGGACAATTAGATGGCGGACCTGCTCAGCAGGCACAGCCACCAGATGCACGAGTGGGAGATACATCCATCTGTACTCCTACCGTACTTCCAAAGGTGGGGTCATCCGGAGATAGACCTGTTCGCCACAAGGGAGAACGCAAAATGCCAAAGCTTCGCCGCCAGGTTCACACACCCACAGTCGCAGGGCAATGCGATCTGGATGAACTGGTCAGGCAAATTTGCGTACGCTTTTCCCCCAGCACCTCTGATTCCGCTGGTGGCACGCAAACTCAGGCAGCACTCGATGACTCTCATCCTAGTTGCTCCAACGTGGGCTCGCCAACCATGGTACACCACGTTTCTGTAACTGTCCGTGGTACCGCATCAAAGGCTACATCTCACACCCAGCCTTCGGACGCAGAGCCATGGCGACATTCAGCACCCAGATCCGCAACAGCTCAACCTGGCAATCTGGCTCCTGAAGTCCTAGAGTTTGGCTACCTCAACCTTCCTCCCAATTGCATGGACATCATTCGGGAGGCTAGGAAGCCCACTACTAGAGCCTGCTACGCGGCAAAATGGAAGCGGTTTGTCATCTATTGTGCGAACCACAACATTGATCCGCTGGATGCTTCTATTCAAAACATCATCTGTTACCTGTTTCATCTATACAAGTGTAATCTGGCCTATACTTCCATTCGCATTCACCTGTCTGCGATGGCCGCGTATCTCCAAAATAGACAGCACCTTTCACTTTTCAAGGTGCCTGCCATCAAAGCATTTCTGGAAGGCCTCAAAAGAGTCATTCCGCCACGGACTCCACCAGCTCCTGAATGGAACCTCAATGTGGTTCTTACAAGACTGATGGGTCCTCCCTTTGAGCCACTGCATTCCTGCGAGATTCAGTTCTTGACATGGAAAGTGGCTTTCCTTGTAGCAATTACATTGCTACGGAGGGTTAGTGAACGGCAAGCCCTCACAATCGAATAGCCTTTTTTTCAAATTCATTCCAACAGGGTAGTGCTCCGCACTAACCCTAAGTTTCTGCCCAAGGTTGTGTCTCAGTTCCACATCAACCAAACGATTGAGTTGCCGGTTTTCTTTCAAAATCCTGAGTCACTGGCGGAGCGGATGCTCCACACCCTTGACGTTAAGCGGGCCCTGATGTATTACATTGATAGGACCAAGGATTTTAGAAAGACTAAGCAGCTTTTTGTCACCTTTGCGCCACATCACAAAGGCAACCCTATTTCCAAGGCTGGTATTGCTAGGTGGATCGTGAAATGTATTCAGATCTGCTATGCAAAAGCAAAACGCAATCTTCCCATTCCACCAAGAGCCCACTCCACCAGAAAGTTGGGGGCCTCTATGGCTTTCCTTGGAAACATTCCCTTAGAGGACATATGTAGAGCAGCCACATGGTCTACCACACACACATTTACTAAGCATTACTGTGTAGACGTGCACTCCAAACAGCAGGCAGCTGTAGGGCAGGCTGTTCTCAAGACACTTTTCCAAACTGCTGCAGCTGGCACAGGCGGCCACAGCTAATGGAGGGACTGCTATGTATTCTATGCACAGATATGAATTCAGCAGCCCACATGCCTCGAACTGAGAATGCTACTTACTAGTATGCATCTGTTCTTGGCATGTAGGGCTGCTGACATTCATATCGCCCGCCCTCCTCCCCGGCGCCTGTAGCAGCTGCAGTATTCACATATATACTCATAGCATGGTCATCATTCACTGAGTTTCACTCCATCTTGGCCACAATGGCTAAAAACAATCTGGGGATGGAGTCGATGCCCATGTGCACTGTAGTCCAGGGGAGGAGCCACCTATCTCGTGATACTTCGAAGACTCTTCCAGGACAACAATGTGCAATCATCCGGACCCAACACTAGGCGGCGATCTATGCACAGATATGAATGTCAGCAGCCCTACATGCCAAGAACAGATGCATACTAGTAAGTAGCATTTTCATTACTGGTGCACCATCTTCTTTCTAGTTGTTTACAGTGTCGTTTAGCGGTTCTGAGGACTACAGTGTACCAGCTAGCCTTCTTGGTGGATCTTCTGTGGCTGTTGTTGCCGATGGGAGTGATGCTGTCGGTGTAGTTGGTGATTAGTTGTTGAAATTTCTGGTCTGGTCTATGTTGTTGGAGGAGATGGGATGGGTAGTGTTGAGGGCGTTAATCCATGTGTCCTTTGAGACTTTGCTCCAGCAACGGTGTGAGGCATTGAGCAGACTGGGGGGCAGAGGTCCGTGAGGTGGTAATGTTGAAGTGGACAATGAAGTGGTTGATCCAGGTTAGTAGAGTGAAGATTGGGTCTAGTCAGTGGCTGTCAAACTGGCTGAGGTAAGAGAAGCATGAGGTACTGAAAGATCGGTCAATATTTGCATCATGAACGTACAAAAAACAACAGAAGGAGAAGAGGGTACTTTCATAACTGCATGAGCTTGTACCCTTGCCATGAAGATACAATCTCACCTGTGTCATAGACGTTGCTTTACTTCCAAATGTGAACATTAACAACATGAAGGCCACCTTTCAGTATTGATTAGCAAAGTAAAACACTGGGTCTGATGAGGGCTGGTTGGTATAACAACCTCGACTTATTAGACAAGTGCATGCATGAGGTGCCACAGGGGAGGAAAATTAGTGGATAATCATTATTCGGGAGCTTAATAACCGCTTTTCACTTGAATGCATGTGGTGATCCTGGGCAAATCACTGTCTATAGATGGCTGTTGTCTTATTGGAAAAAGTAATGGATGCTTAGAAACAACCAAGTCAATCTAAGTATGCAGAGTGAACTTTTACAGTAGGCTGAGGCCTGTTTGCTATTGTTCAGGTTGTATTAGAACATGGAGAGTCAGTGGATCCATGTCCTGTATGGCAGCGACATTTACATACTGCTGACATTCGCCAACTGGATGTTGTATTCTGGGGCTTGTAGTATCCTTTTCACATCTTACGTTTTAGTTAATAAATCCCAGCATGCTAAGTGAAGTTGGCTCAAAAGGATCATAAATGACATGGGACTGCTTTGCAGCGATGCCTCTGTTTGCAATAGGAACAAAGTATTTCACAAAAACACATTGCTGCCAAACTACTCTTATAGTTGTTTTAATGGTATTTGAAATGTATACAGTCATTGAAAATGTCCTTTAACTTGACATTTACAAGTTAATCTATAAAATATCCACTGTAAATTCACTTTGACAAATGAGAACAATTTTGTGTGGTACTAATAAATAGTGGCATCGGAAGTTGATTGATGTATTTCAATAAGGATAACAGTATAGCACATACTGCAAAATGATTTGACTCTTGGCACCTTAATTGTAAATTGGCTCTAAATGTTTTCCTCCACTCTGTTTATGGCTGTTAAAATCCCATAAGGATGAAAGGATGCATCAACCAAACTACAATGGCCCCATGAGCTACTTGCTACAAATAAGGCAGCACTAGGTCTTTTAACCTTATGGAGTGCCTTATTGCAGTGGGGATCTGTCACTTTCAGGTTATGTGCTTTAATACACCTTTCTGTTGTAGGTGCATTGGCAGCCTGCGCTGTATAACATGATATTCGCCATTATTGGATCTTTCATAGATTCACATGCTTGAATCATTCCCTGCCATCGAAGTGGGAGTCCCACGTTACATTTAAAAGCAGAGTAGGTCATCCATAGACCATGAAGGCTAAAAGAAACATTCACTTCATGAATTTATTTCTATCATTACAAAAGAACCAAACTCCAATCAATCAGGCGACTGCACCTTTTGGAACACTCTCCACAGAGGCTCCACTCACTCAGATTTTCGTCATGTGAAGGGAGTGTCGCCAAGCCCTGCTGCACTTGGATCTCCACAAAGAGTTCATTTATTGCCTTTACCCTTCTCATAAGGTAAAGGGGCTGTAAACTTTGCCATACTTTTTCCTCAAAAACCTTAAAGGGTAGAGAGGGAAGGCTGCTGTTAAGGCTTCAAAAGCTCAATACCAGATATGTTTCGCTATCTGACGAGGAGGATGAGGATGCTCGTAAGTCACGAAAGTCTCAGAAAAGAGGAGAGAGAGCTGAAGGACATGTGTCTTGTGAACCACATAAGAAAGCTCCCAAAAAGACATATGCTTCATTTAGTGAACACTTGCTTAAGCATTATAAAGGGGACGTCTCCTCAAAGATATCAGTCAGAGCCTGCAACACCTTCTCCAAGACCGACTCTGCAGTTTAAAAAGCCATCAGTGCTGTTGTCAGAGAAATCTGCTCTATAGAAGAAACCATTGCGAAATAGTCGACGATGACAACAACACCGTCGACAAAGGTCACTCCATCGTCGCAGATGGTGACAACATTGTCTACGACAAATGTGACAACCTAGTCGATGGTGGTAGTACCATCATAGTCACCTGCGATCTCTACTACGGGGCCGTCGTCAATGAATAACTGTCAACAGTTCCATCTGTGGCGAAAGAAGCACTGCTGTCGACCGTGACGATTCCAACAGTGTTGATAAGGCCATTGTCAACCATATCTTTGACGAGAGAATGACTTCATTCTTCACTACTTAAACGTACATCTCCGAGGAAGGTTTCAACTCTACACCCAACTCATTTATTAAGATGTAGTGGATTCAGAAGCTGATGGTCCTTTAGGGATAGTGCAAACTCCTCACAACCTCATGTCTCATATCAAGAGTAAAGTGAGGAATATGGTGAGGAACATTTTTAATAATCAGGAACGCAATTTTTGGACAAGTCTACTTCATATATAGAGCGTTACTACCCCTGCAAACATCCTGAACCCTAAGAGGAGAGAGTGCAAATACCAAGAGCTTTGGTTCACGACTGGCAGAGCTTGCTACACAACTATTCTGAAAGATTTCCTGAGCCCCCTCGGGCTACATCACCAGCACAAACAATCCAGTCTCCTCAAAGTCAACCTCCTACTCCTCAACACCGAACAATTTGCCGGCAGTGCACACACCAAAGAGCGCTGGTTTCAAGTATTTTGGTTCCGCCTGCAGATGATGTGCCGTCCTCAGATAACAGAGTAAAGGGCGAGGTACAGATGACCGCAGTGTATCTAATGAATGTGATGATTACCTGTTACTTGCTCCTTTACTGCCAGTTCCTCCTTCGGTTGACTCCCCTTATGTTGATATTAGGATTTTACATACTCTGATGGAGCGCAAAGCAAAACGATTTGATTTGTCAATGCTAGTGAAACAATCCTATTGCTTTCTTTATGATTATGATTATAAAGAACCTGCTTGAAAATCTGTTGGCGCTATCGCTGTGGTAGACTATATCACAGAAGATGTAAAATTCATGAAGTATATTGATGGTGAAATTAGGTTTACACACCATTGTCGCTAAAGCATGCTCCGACCATTCCCCCTCTCCAAATACTTGCACCCTTGCATATTTGCCACAGTACAACCATTCCCTCGCCGCCATCTCCTGAAAGTCTGTCAAGGCTTTCCTGATCTGAAAAGCCCTTGAAACGTTCTCTTATAGAGCACAAGACACCTCCACCTTTGGCTAGATACATCTGCCCACAGTGACCTTGAAGGCCTCCCAGATAGTGCCCTTTACTTGGACTGAGTTCTTATTTCTATCAAAAAAATCTACGCTCTCCTGTCTCTATTCCTCATGGAAAGAAGCATCTAATAACGTGGGGGAGAGTCTCCATGAGGTATATGGGGATATTGTTGTTAGGGGGCATAGCGTCATTAGGACTGGGGAGTTATCGGAATATGTGCGCACCAAATGTGTAACCCCTTTTACCCATGTACCCAGACCCTTGGATATGAGTCAGTAATCCAGACCAACTATTATGTACCCCTGAGTAAAAGGTGCCCTCTTTAACCCAAGGGTGGCGCTTCCGGCACACATCCAGCGACACTGCTGCATATTCAAGAGTTTCATGGGTTCATACTCTAACTCTTCGGATCGCTTCCAACTCCCCTCCGGTGCACTTACGGGTCCAAGGAGAAGAGATGCCCTCCATCTGGAATCCCGTCAGTGGCTTTGACCTCAGTGCATCAGACCTGCTGAAAAAACTGCTGGACCTCTTCCAGCTCCTGTCTCGACTTCGCTTCCGGCTCCACGATCCACACCGGTTCCCGAGAATTGGCGCTGATGCTGACTCCATCGATGCTGGAGGATGAAGGACCCACTGTGCTATCCGACATAGAGTTGGCTCAGCTTGACCTCAATCAAGGCCGTGCTTGGTTTGTATTGAGAAACAACCTGCACCGCTTGATGTTCCACAGCCACAAGGAAGATGCCATACACGAAATTTCTTGTTTTGTGTCGATTATGACACCGGTGATGAAATCGACCATCCCTGCCATGAGGAGAATTGGTTTGATGATCTCCTTGAGGCAGGTGGCACCTGGCACCTCCCTTGGTTCGGGTCCGCTAACAGCACTAGGTCCTGCCACTGAAGAGAGTGTTTCTTTACAATGGTCATGTGGAGGGTGGCCCAAGTTCTCGACCTCCAGCTTCCCACCGTAGAGGTCAAACCCAGTGTTTGACTAAAGTCCTTCAGCCACAGCAAATCACCACGGACTCCCCGTTCCGGTTTAATGAGGCACTCACTGATACTCTCCTAGGGGCTTGAGCCAAACTTTAATCCTATCCCACCCACCCAATGCCCACCAACCCCCCTCCCCCAATAGATCGTCAAATTGCTATATGACTATAAGACATAACCCTGCTCCAAACTCCCCTCACATTCTTGTCCCAGTACCCTTCACCCGAGATATTAGTGGTGCAGGCTTCTACTAGTCTGGCAAACCCAAGCACTTTTCTGACCACTCCTCTAGCGGAAACAACCTTTACATTCACCAATCATTTTATACATCGGTTGTACTGTTTCCTCGCTAGTCTTTACATCGCAAGATTTTACCACGCATTTTGAACACTAGCTGACAGTGTTCAACCAAAAAACAGGACGCAAAGCAGAAGGTATAATAAACAGTACACTTACAATAAATGTATGGAAAAACTGGTATGCATCAAGGTAGAGTTTTTAGGGCTAATGGGTGGGTAAGGGTATTTGGGTGGCAAGGGAGTTTTTAGGGCTTGGGGGTGGATAAGGGTATTTGAGTGGCAAGCGAGTTTTTAGGTATGGGTAAGGGTATTTGAGTGGCAAGTGAGTTTTTAGGTATGGGTAAGGGTATTTGAGTGGCAAGTGAGTTTTTACGGCTATGGGTTGGGTAAGGGTAGAAGGGTGGCAAGGGAGTTTTTATGGCTATGGGGTGGGTAGCGGTATTTGAGTGGCAAAGGAGTTTTTAGGGCTTAGGAATAGATACGTGTATATGGGTGGCAAGGGAGTTTTTGTGGTTTAGACGTGGGTAAGGATATTTGGGTGTCAAAGGGCGGTTTAGGGCTTCTGGGTGTGTAAGGGTATTTGGGTGGCAAGGGAGAGATTAATGTGTGACACGCTAACTTCAAGAGCACTTTACCAGGGAATTAAGCTCTATTTCCCTTCTGTGCTTCAACGACTTACTGCCCCCTTCACTTAGAAAGCCTGAGGGACATGTGGGGAAAAGTAATACAGATAACATCAATAGAAAAAAAAACAGCGCACATCACTGGGAGAGAGTAGCACTTCAGATTTGTTGAGCAAATTAAGTTATTAACCTGCCGTTAACATTAACACAAAACAAGGAGCCCCTTCAGGCAAAAAAGATATTCTCAAACATTTAATACATTTTAGTTATTCCGGATATTTTTGCAACCCTACTGTTTTGAAAATTCCCAATCCAGTAGGTGGCAGTATTACTTTGTCAGTGAAACTCCGGCACTGGTTAGCACGTTCGATCATAACACTTTTATTAAATAACTACTGTAGTAATATAATGCGTGGTGACAGTGTACGTGCTAGTCGTTTGCGTGGCAAGTGTTTTTTAAATGTATGTTAATGCAAAAGCGTGCTAATGGTATACGTTGTAAAAACATTTGATGTAAAAACGTGCATGGTAAAACCACGCGATGTTATGACAAACATCCCTCCTCTAGAGAGGGTGTCCAAAAGAGTGGAGACCTTTAGGAAGAGGGTATTTTCTTCTACCAGTTTGGCCCATAGGTCCATTAATTCCATTTGCTTGCTGTACCGCTATTTCAATAGAGTGGCTCGAGTCCTCCCAGGTGTCTCAGAAGGCTTCCAACCTGTCCTATCCAAAGTTATACAGGATCGTTGTGATGTGGCCAAGTTCAGAATTGGCTGTGACAGGGACACCACCAATTCCAGCAGGCGAGCCATTTGCCCAGTGTTTCCATTCACCTGTGTGCGTTCAACAGGTTTTTCACGCGATGTCCATTCGTCCCTCATCGACTTGCCCTTTGATGGGTCTTGCCTGTTAAGGGGGTAAGGCAGATTCCATACTGTAGTGTTTCATTGAGAGAAAAGCCACAGCACGTTCCCTGGGCTTATCTTAGCTAAAAAAAAAAAATACAGCCATTTTTTCTTGCTTACTACTGCCCTTTCCTGCTTTGTTTCTTGCCCTGTTGCATCCCACCAGCAAAAACAGCTTCGGGAAGGCCTATATGGCTCGCATATTGAATTACTGAATGTGTTTTTTTAGCCTGGTTCAGCCTGGCTGAAAATAAATGAGCGATATGACGCAGTCAGTGATAGCCGGGTCATGTACTAGTGCTTTATTTTTTTCTTTTAGCCATATTGTACAGCAACTGCGTTGCTATACAACATGGCTAAAAAACATTGACATCGCAAAGATGAGACCTATTGGCTTTGCCAATGGTTGTTCTCTTTTCCTTAGCCCTTGGGACATTATGGAAAGAAGACAAGTGTCATAAAAGCTTTGCCTCTGTAGCAGAGAACAGTACCATTCAGGACTACAGAGCAACGTTTTAGCCTTTGGAGGTGATTCTATGTAGAATGCAAAAAATTGAAATCCATTTCCTCCCGGATTGTTGTTTCTGTTAAATACTGTTCTTCCAAAACCAATTATGTTCCCAAGGGCTAAAGGTACTTTTATCAGTCCACCTGTGGCCAGTGTTTGTATGTGTATGGAATTTGAATAGCACAAATCTATCCAAAAGGTAATGAGCGCTAGACCGATGCAGTCATTGAGAGATTGAAGGGTAGCTGGGTTCTGAGACAGGAGACAAGAGTTGGACTTTTACTTCATCATGTTTTAGAATCCTTTAACGTGGTACATCTTCTGCTCTTTCTTACATTGTATATAGCCTGGCCCCTACTGGCTGCCAGGACTCAAAAGTGCACTACTTAAAGAATGAACAATTATTCCATTTCAAGCATTTCAATTTATATTTCAACCTCTGTTACTCTGTTCTTTACATATTCAGCTGGCATATTCATCATATCAAAAAATCAATTATCGAACAAATTAATTGACATGGTAACATAAATCAAAACAAATTAAATACATTGAATACATCAACCCAATGCATTTCGGGACCAGACGGCCCCTTCGTCAGGGGTCTATTGAAGAAAAAGAAAATGGAAAAAGGAAAACTTATTACTGTTGGTGCTTGCGAGTTTCACAGCTACTTTCAATAATCAATATCATTTGACGATTTTCAGTTTTCATTATATCTCACATTCTGAGATAGAATCCTTTGTCGCTTTGCAAATTCTAGAATAACATACTTATTTATCTAGGTTTGTTTTAAAAAAAAATTGTGGTCATTCATATTATTTATAATGTGAGTAATAACATATGTTTGCTAATTGATTTAGAATCTGCAATAAGCAAAGCAGTGTTTTTATATTTATGAAATTATTCCTTGGATTATCTATGCGTATCTTTATTGTTAACCTTTTTATAGGCTCACCTGTTGATGTCATAGGGTTGTTCTTATTTGTGGATATTCTATCTATTTATGAAAGAAATTAAAGAATATGTTTACTAGACAGTTATCGAAATTCTGGCTTTTACAAGTTTTACCGATATATTCAAAATGCATTACCTGCGAGCCTGAGCATGTAGCGTCGGTCTCGCTTCTGCAACCAGATCAAATTATACTGTAAAAAACGGGGAGGAAAAGAACCACATTTTACCAAGGTTCTTCCAGTTGATTTAAAAAAATAAGCGTGTTATCAATAAAGACCAATGTTTACCTTATGTAAAAGCGCTTCAGAGCCTTTCTACTCGTCAGCCTCGTGCTGCCTACAGTGCCCTGTACAAAGGTTTAAAAAAGTGCAGTTTTAGTGAACGAGAACTTTTACTCACGATAACAAACGTGTTTTAAGTGCAAGTTGGATAATCACCTGCGGTCCTATGCTGTAGAGCTTCGGTTCCGCAGCGCTTGTATTGAGCCGCTGACTGAAAAATTAGTAACGATGAAATTTTAGTTTAGTTTACAATGGTACTACGAGAATATTATTAACTTCTCCAGCGCGTTGCAAAGAGCTTTCGCGTCTTACCGAGTGTTCTGGTTTCAGCCTGTCCAACAAGGTTCCGTTCTGGTGTTTGGTTTCGCGGCTATTTTTTTAGTCCCTTATTTATGTTTTATCGATTCTCGCCACTGGTATAGTAGAAGGACTGCGAGTTGACTATGTAGGTTAGCTTATGTTTAAAGCATGGCGGCCATTGTTAAATGTACTAAGAGTAGTATTGATTATTCTAGTTCTAATGTGGTATCAAATACTGGGTTAAACGTTGGTCTAAATTAATCTGATGATTTAAAAGGGTGTAAAATTAGGGAAAAAAGAACTTCTTTAGGAAAAATAACCCAAAGGCACCATCATACATTGCTTTCATAGTAAATACCATACATAAATAGAAACGAATTCTAAAGTGCTCTTTTGAAGCTATATAGCAACAATTACACAATTTTCACAATCCATATTTTGTCTGTGATAAGTATATATATATTATCACATTGCTTGATTGCCTGCCTATTTACAATCTCATTTCAATATGTGAAATCTAAATTTGTTATGGATGTCTTGTTTCTTAGTGGTGAGTATGTTATTTATTAGTAAGTATGTTTTTTACGGATTCTGTTTGTGAATTTTGCTTGGTGTACCGCGGGTCTGAAGTCCGGGTGCTTTAGGACTAACCACCTTATTTTCTGTTTATAAAAAACAGATCATCTCCATTTTGTCATTAAGTCCAAAAGGGACTAGTGTCTGTAGTCTCCGTATCCAGTAGGCTTCTCTTTGGAGAAGGGTCTTGGCATTGTCAAAACCTAGTTTCTGTGGAACTTGCTCGACTATCTGAAATCTCAGCTGTGCTATTGAATGTCTTAGTTCTTTCTGTCCAATGTTGAGCCAGTGGCGATGTCGCACTTTTGTTTCTTATACGGCTCTTATGCTCCGATAGTCTTATTTTTATTTTCCTGTCTGTTTTTCCTACATATAGGAGTCCGCATGGGCACTTAATGGTGTATACCACATGTTCTGAGTTACAAGTTGTGTTGTGTTTAAGTTGAATTTGTTCACCAGTTCTTGGATGTAAGATTATATTCCCAGGTATTAAATTATTACAATTTTTACAATTGTAACATTTTGTTGTTCCTCTGAAAGTTTCTGGCACTTCAATGTCGCCTATAGGTTTTCTAGGTTTGTTTAACAGTTCTTTCAAATTTTGAGCCCTTTTATAGGCGAACAGGGGTTGCTCAAGGAATAATGAACCAAAATCTTTTTCCACCTGTAAGATTTCCCATCTTTTTTTGATTATTTTCTTTATCTCCCAGGATGCTGTGGAATATTTAGATACGAATACCATCCTTTTATTCGTTCTCTTGGGTTTCTTCTGGAGTAGTTCATTTCTAGGAATGGTCTTGATTTTTTCAATTTGTGCCTCAAGAAGTTTCTTAGGATATCCTCTATCCAAATATTTTTGCTTTTGCTCCTCTAGAGTCCTTCCACAAATCTCTGGGTTAGATGAGATTCTCTTTATTTGCATGAATTGAGACACTGGCAGGTTATTAATCAAGCTTGCAGGATGGAAACTTCCAAAAAGTAATGCATTGTTCTTGTCTGTTGGTTTTTTATATACACTTGTGTAATGTAATGTAATGTATTTGATTTTATATAGCGCACAAATCACCCGAAGGTCTCAGGGCGCTTGCTTAGGGAACCCGTCCTGGTATTCCCCTGTGAGATACCCCGGCAGGGTATCCACAAGGTGAAAGCCAGGCATCCCGCCGCGAGGGGCCGTAGTGGAGATTAAGCAAGCTATTGCCCAGAGTCGCAGAGTGTGACCCCGTGAGTTGAGTAGGCACCGGCGCGAGAATTATCGAGTCCGTGGAATTTTTGAGCCCGAGACCCTGCCGCGTCGGGAATCGAACCCTGGTCCACGGCCGCTCTCAGCTTCCGGGTCTGCCGCCTCTAACCACTGAGCCACACTTCTCCTCTTCTCTTGTGTGTATAGAATTATCTTTAATTTCTACCAAGACGTCTAGAAATGGCAAAGCTTTTGTGCTCATGCTATATGTGAACCAGAACACTCGGTAAGACGCGAAAGCTCTTTGCAACGCGCTGGAGAAGTTAATAATATTCTCGTAGTACCATTGTAAACTAAACTAAAATTTCGTCGTTACTAATTTTTCAGTCAGCGGCTCAATACAAGCGCTGCGGAACCGAAGCTCTACAGCATAGGACCGCAGGTGATTATCCAACTCGCAGTTAAAACACGTTTGTTATCGTGAGTAAAAGTTCTCGTTCACTAAAACTGCACTTTTTTAAACCTTTGTACAGGGCACTGTAGGCAGCACGAGGCTGACGAGTAGAAAGGCTCTGAAGCGCTTTTACATAAGGTAAACATTGGTCTTTATTGATAACACGCTTATTTTTTTAAATCAACTGGAAGAACCTTGGTAAAATGTGGTTCTTTTCCTCCCCGTTTTTTACAGTATAATTTGATCTGGTTGCAGAAGCGAGACCGACGCTACATGCTCAGGCTCGCAGGTAATGCATTTTGAATATATTGGTAAAACGTGTAAAAGCCAGAATTTCGATAACTGTCTAGTAAACATATTCTTTAATTTCTTTCATAAATAGATACAATATCCACAAATAAGAACAACCCTATGACATCAACAGGTGAGCCTATAAAAAGGTTAACAACATTGGACAGAACTAAGACATTTAATAGCACAGCTGAGATTTCAGATAGTCGAGCAAGTTCCACAGAAACTAGGTTTTGACAATGCCAAGACCCTTCTCCAAAGAGAAGCCTACTGGATACGGAGACTACAGACACTAGTCCCTTTTGGACTTAATGACAAAATGGAGATGATCTGTTTTTTATAAACAGAAAATAAGGTGGTTAGTCCTAAAGCACCCGGACTTCAGACCCGCGGTACACCAAGCAAAATTCACAAACAGAATCCGTAAAAAACATACTTACTTATAAATAACATACTCACCACTAAGAAACAAGACATCCATAACAAATTTAGATTTCACATATTGAAATGAGATTGTAAATAGGCAGGCAATCAAGCAATGTGATAATATATATATACTTATCACAGACAAAAAATGGACTGTGAAAATTGCGTAATTGTTGCTATATAGCTTCAAAAGAGCACTTTAGAATTCGTTTCTATTTATGTATGGTATTTACTATGAAAGCAAGGTATGATGGTGCCTTTGGGTTATTTTTCCTAAAGAAGTTATTTTTTCCCTAATTGTACACCCTTTTAAATCATCAGATTAATTTAGACCAACGTTTAACCCAGTATTTGATACCACATTAGAACTAGAATAATCGATACTACTCTTAGTACATTTAACAATGGCCGCCATGCTTTAAACATAAGCTAACCTACATAGTCAACTCGCAGTCCTTCTACTATACCAGTGGCGAGAATCGATAAAACCTAATAAGGGACTAAAAAAATTGCCGCGAAACCAAACACCGGAACGGAACCTTGTTGGACAGGCTGAAACCAGAACACTCGGTAAGACGTGAAAGCTCTTTGCAACGCGCTGGAGAAGTTAATAATATTCTCGTAGTACCATTGTAAACTAAACTAAAATTTCGTCGTTACTAATTTTTCAGTCAGCGGCTCAATACAAGCGCTGCGGAACCGAAGCTCTACAGCATAGGACCGCAGGTGATTATCCAACTTGCAGTTAAAACACGTTTGTTATCGTGAGTAAAAGTTCTCGTTCACTAAAACTGCACTTTTTTAAACCTTTGTACAGGGCACTGTAGGCAGCACGAGGCTGACGAGTAGAAAGGCTCTGAAGCGCTTTTACATAAGGTAAACATTGGTCTTTATTGATAACACACTTATTTTTTTAAATCAACTGGAAGAACCTTGGTAAAATGTGGTTCTTTTCCTCCCCGTTTTTTACAGTATAATTTGATCTGGTTGCAGAAGCGAGACCGACGCTACATGCTCAGGCTCGCAGGTAATGCATTTTGAATATATCGGTAAAACTTGTGAAAGCCAGAATTTCGATAACTGTCTAGTAAACATATTCTTTAATTTCTTTCATAAATAGATAGAATATCCACAAATAAGAACAACCCAATGACATCAACAGGTGAGCCTATAAAAAGGTTAACAATAAAGATACGCATAGATAATCCAAGGAATAATTTCATATATATAAAAACACTGCTTTGCTTATTGCAGATTCTAAATCAATTAGCAAACATATGTTATTACTCACATTATAAATAATATGAATGCCCACAAATTTTTTTTAAAACAAACCTAGATAAATAAGTATGTTATTCTAGAATTTGCAAAGCGACAAAGGATTCTATCTCAGAATGTGAGATATAATGAAAACTGAAAATCGTCAAATGATATTGATTATTGAAAGTAGCTGTGAAACTCACAAGCACCAACAGTAATACGTTTTCCTTTTTCCATTTTCTTTTTCTTCAATAGACCCCTGACGAAGGGGCCGTCTGGTCCCGAAATGCATTGGGTTGATGTATTCAATGTATTTAATTTGTTTTGATTTATGTTACCATGTCAATTAATTTGTTCGATAATTGATTTTTTGATATGATGAATATGCCAGCTGAATATGTAAAGAACAGAGTAACAGAGGTTGAAATATAAATTGAAATGCTTGAAATGGAATAATTGTTAATTCTTTAAGTAGTGCACTTTTGAGTCCTGGCAGCCAGTAGGGGCCAGGCTATATACATATGCTGAAGGTGTCAGCAGGCACCAATCAAAGGTAGCACACATACCGAACAAACAAATCAAATTAAGATTACAGTGTGCAGCACCCACACACATTCATTGATTTATACTTTCTTACATTGTAGCAGGGTTTAAAGTGATGTGAGAGGCTAATTCAACTGATGCCACCTAGTCTCCTTCAGCTATTCATATGGACAGACTACCTAATAAAGAATAACTTTTTATGTTCAAACAATACCACAAAATTATTATTCTAAGTTTAATTCATATGATATTGCTTATATTTCTCCATTAGTGAATTTTCAACTCCATTTTGTGTTTTGCTCATCTATGATAGAAGCTCTGAGATCTGTATGGCTTGCTAGCAGTTCGGTCTAAATTTTAAAAGTCTAGGTGTTAAGTGAACCTTTGTTTTACCATTGTAGAACTGGCTTTGGGCAAGGATTCATGCCCTCCACCGATCAAGATCACCACCATCAGCAGCAATCTGAGGTGAAGCACTCCTCAAGGGCAATGTACACAGAAGAGATGCCATCAGTGGCACGACCTCGACCCATTGGTGGCACTGCAGGTATGTGGTCACTCATGTGGGTTATCAGATTTTGTATGCTAGCTTTTCTTTTTACATAAACGTTGTGGCATGAGAGGTAAGGTGTGGCACTGGAAATTAAAATAGTGTAATCACATTTAAGTCACTCGTCTGAAACAAAGTAATCCACTGCAGATTACTTTTAGTGTCCCAATCGGGGGGCGGGGGGGTGAAATGATCATAACAGCTTGCAGCATACGTATATTTAAAGGTAAAGAAGGCGGGCGCCAGAGAGTCCAGCAGCAAGATGGCTGCCGCCTAGCAATGCTATTGCAAAAAACACAGTTGATGGACAGAATGTAGAACAATGTCATACATTCACCCCAGTACAAGGATCTGGGCCTAAATCCATCGTTTTTTTGCACTCCACACCACCCTGGGTTAGACACTGGCTATATGCAAATCAGCTCTGACCCTGTGCCTCATGGGAACAGTCCAGTCCGAACTACCAAGCCATGTCTTTCCCAGACCGGAATCAAGCATCCAAGGACGGTTTCTGGCTAATAGCCTTCATCAGCCTGGATAGCTTGACTCCAGTGGTGTGAAGAGCCTGGGACTCATAGCTTGACTCCAGTGGTGTGAAGAGCCTGGGACTCACGTCTGAGTATACCCAGCACACTCTGGGTGAAAATTGCAAAAAACACAGTTGATGGACAGAATGTAGAACAATGTCATACATTCACCCCAGTACAAGGATCTGGGTCTAAATCCATCGTTTTTTTGCACTCCACACCACCCTGGGTTAGACACTGGCTATATGCAAATCAGCTCTGACCCTGTGCCTCATGGGAAAAGTCCAGTCCGAACTCCAAGCCATGTCTTTCCCAGACCGGAATCAAGCATCCAAGGACCAGTTTCTGGCTATCAGCCTTCACCAGCCTGGATAGCTTGACTCCAGTGGTGTGGAGAGCCTGGGACTCACATTCTGTCCATCAACTGTGTTTTTTGCAATTTTCACCCCGAGTGTGCTGGGTATACTCAGACGTGAGTCCCAGGCTCTCCACACCACTGGAGTCAAGCTATCCAGGCTGAATGAAGGCTGATAGCCAGAAACCGGTCCTTGGATGCTTGATTCCGGTCTGGGAAAGACATGGCTTGGTAGTTCGGACTGGACTGTTCCCATGGGGCACAGGGTCAGAGCTGATTTGCATATAGCCAGTGTCTAACCCAGGGTGGTGTGGAGTGCAAAAAAACGATGGATTTAGGCCCAGATCCTTGTACTGGGGTGAATGTATGACATTGTTCTACATTCTGTCCATCAACTGTGTTTTTTGCCTAGCAATGCTATGCCTGCTACAGAATTAAGCTAGGGTGACCAACCGTCCGTAAATTTCACGGACAGTCCGTAATTTGGGCCTCACGTCCGTTGTCCGTGAGAAAACCTTTTACGGACGCCCTTTGTCCGTAATTTTGGCCATCACAGGGAGCAGCACTGCTCCCCTGTGAGAGGCCTCACCTTCCTGATGGGGTGCCTCGCGCTCCTCCTCTAGCAAAAGAGCAGCCCCTCCCCGCCCATTGTCATTCTGTATGGGGCTGTTTGCCACATTGAGAATGTCAATGGGGCAGTCTATGCTGTTAAAGCATGTGGCGGCCTCCTCCTGCCTCAGTGTACAGCAGGGCATTCTGTAAAATAAAAGGCAAAACGCTAATGCTGAAACTTTAGCAACCTGAGAAAACAGTGTATATAAAGAAGCCTGTAAAATAAGTTAAAAAGAACGGGTTATCGTTCTTTCACTGTCATCATTTTTTAACTGAAGTATTTTCAATATTATATCCAACAAAGCCATGGTTGCTGCTTTTTTTTTTATTTTAAGCAACTAACCACCATTGACAAAGCCAATAGTCCTGTTTTTGTTGGTGTAATGATACTTGCTGTATTATATACTAGCAGCCCGCCCCAGCGTTGCCTGGGGCAGAAGGGGGCTGGGGGCTGCATTTTTAGGCCGGGGCCAGAAGGTGGCTGGGGCAGCATGTTGTCGAGCGGTGCACCCGCCGACTCCCTCCCGCCCCCCGACCTCCTGCCTCCCGCCCCCTCCCCCCTGCCTCCAGTCTCCCGCCCACCCGCCTCCAGCCTCCCGAGTACCGCCCGACTCCCTCTCGCCCCCGCCTATTTACTTTTCTTACCTGACCCGCCGCTCCTCCTCTTCATGTTGCCACCACTGCACCGCCGCCTCTTCATGTCATCGCCGCCGCTACTCACTGCACCACCGCCCCGCCGCTCCTCCATGACGCCGCCGCTCCTCCATGACGCCGCCGCTCCTCCTTCGTCATGACTCACGTCGCTTCGCAGCCAGCGCTACTTTCAGGGGACTACTTTGTTTTGTAAATTAATTTTTTTATTTTGCTTTTTTTTTTTAAATTTATATAGCCTACGTCCATCTACACACCCTGACATTTTCAAAGATGTATCAGGTGTGTAGATTGGCGCTGTGGTTCCCGAGATTACCTTGCCAAAAGGTGCAAGTTCTCTCTTTATAATAGTAGTATAGATATATCTGGATGCAAAGACATAAACAACATAATACCAGTCGAGAGGAACACTACGCTAGCGCAGATTTTTCACCTAGGTCTTTTAAACTACGCCCTTAATTACATCGAACACCCCCTTTGAAGAGACCCCCCAATTTTTTTACACCACTTAAAGCCCTGGAAACAACACCATGTCACAGTCACCTCACATCCTGGCACTGTGCATCATGCATGACTCATGACTTCTACGTTTTCAGACTGCCTATGTGCAGGGGCATAGTGAACTTTCCCCCACCCCACCCCTTGCTTTAGGAACTACAGCAAGGTGAAGTTCTTGATGGGCCTCTTCTGTCTGCAACTCTGTAGACAAAGGCTCAGCTCATAATGTGAAAAGGTGGGTGAGTAAATAAGTGAAGGAATGTGTGAATGGCTGGATGGATGACTGAAAGGATGAATGGATGAATGAAAGGGTGAATGGATAGATAAAAGAAAGGATGGATGGATGAGTGGAAGTATGGATGAGGGAAAAGGTAAATAGATGGATGTATGGGTGGAAGGGTAGATAAATGGGTAAATGGGTGTATGAAAGGATGGATGGATGAGTGAAAGCTTAGATGATGGGCGAGTGAATGGGTGGATAGATGAGTGAAAGGATGGATGGATGGATTGAATTGATAAGTGAAAGGGTGAATGTATGGATGGATGAGTGAAAGGGGTAGATGGACAAAAGGATGAATAGATGAGTGAAGAAGTGAAAGGGTGGATGGATGAGATCATGGATGGATGGATGAGTGAAAGGATGGATGAGTAATAGGATCAATGGATGGAATAAATGAATGGATGAGTAGATGGATCGGTGGATGATGGATGGATGGATGGATAAGTGAAAGGGGGATGGAGAGAGAAAGGGAGGATGAATGACTGGAAGGGTGAATGGGTGGAAGGATAAGTGACTGGGTGGATGGATGAGTAAGAGAATGAATGAATGGCTGGATGGGTGAAAGGGGAAATGGCTGTATGGATGAGGGAATAGATGGATGGGTGAAAGAGTGGATGGATGACTGTATGGATGGATGGGGTGGAAGGGTGGGTAGATGAATAATGGATGGATGACTGAAAGGGTGGATGGAGGGATGGATGAGTGTAATGATGGATGGAAGGATATATGGTGGATAGGTTTGCAAATGGTTGAATATGTTTGGATATAAATGGGCACATAGGTGAAAGGACAGAATGAATGGTGAAAGACTGAATAATAGATAAAAGAATGATTACACCTTGTAGCACCCATTATCTTAAGTAGCATTTCCTATACATTGACTTTCACGCTAATATGAGTCATTGTCTCTATATAATGTGTGTGATGTAACGCACTCCGACACCCTGCCCTACATAATTGGGATGAGTAACACTATAAGAGAAATTAAATACACATGAGAGACGGTCTAAGTGAAGATGAGGGGTACCATTGAAGGGTGATAGCAAGGCAGGACTGGCCGGACTGGGCATCTGGTGTTTCCCTGGGAGGCTGGAAGGGGGGAGGGGCGGTTTTGTTACAGGGGGCTGGCACTCCAAAGTTCCTTATATATCCAGTAGTTTTCAATCAACAATAAAAGCAGCTTCACATATTTAGGTGTGGTTAACCATTGTCTGATGATTAAAGTACCTGCTGGAGTGAGATGCGAATTTTGAATTGTCTAAGGCAGCAAGCTGCAGCCATACTGAAAAACCGTGAAGTGCATGATTGTCTCAACCTAATATAAACCTATTTTGACTTGTACTTAGGTGGTTGTCTATTTACTTACATATATACTATTGCGCGACCACCTCTGACATATCTGTAAAACTTACCTTTTGTCCCGAAGTTTTGTCCTGAATTTTGACCCTTTGTCCTGAATTTTTACACTCACCGTCCTGAATTTGCACCTATGCCAGTTGGTCACCCTAAATTAAGCTGATAATCATCCTGGTCTAGAGGGCATTAAAGTCTTGTCCCCTGGGCCACTCCGGTGCTGTGCATTCACCTTGGGCGGCTGAGCCCATTCTCATTGGAGTAGTGGGCCGAACGCTGGTTGCCTCCGTGCCACGTGGTGAGGCCTGCAAATGGAGCCCCGCTGCAATAAAGTACACGCACACCAGTTTGGTAGTAAGGGGCAAGATCACAAGCAGTCATGCGCCGATTTATTTATCCCCTTTGGGCGAGCCTGCCCTCCGGGGTGATACAAAGTGCAACTATGTATAGTGTGGGCCTGGTGGCTCCCACACTACAACCCTCCTTTTCTTTAGCTGCTTACTGTCCCTCTGTTCTGTGATTCTTCTCACGGCGGGCAGCCACAAAGTCTCGAAGCCTTTGACTCGAGCAGGGTTTGGCCAGAGACCATACTTCTGGCTCTGGGAGTTGGAACTTGGCCCTGCCTTGGCGAGGCTGTCAGAGAGGGACGAGCAACCCTGAATTACATGAGATATATCTTCCTGCTGACGGTTCCTTCTGTTCTCTCCTCCCTGGGTGGATCGCCATCTGCCAGAGAGCTGACAACGGTGTCAGGGCTTCTTCCTCAATCCTTTAATGTTCGGAGTATTCTCCCCACACTGCCTGGGGCCAGTCCACCTTCTTGAACCATGATATGTTCCATGCTAAGGTGTGCAAGCATCTCCTGGCAGAGACCACGGTCCCTCGCACGTCAGTGACTTACCACACCTCAGGCTCATATGGTGTCCGGAACTCCCAGCCTGGGTGTCGATCCTTGACAACTACGTGATCACCCACACGTATGTCTGCTGGCTGAGCCTTTTGCATCATGCTAACCTTTTGGTTGGTGGCCTTCCTCGTGGCATGAGTGGCATCCCTGTCCAGTTCCTCAGGGCGCCATGCCGGTTCCTTCAGTATGCTATCCTGTGGAGCCTGGCGAAACAGCTCATGTGATAGAGCCAACGGGTAGTGCAGTGTGAGGTCTGGCAGTATGCATTCAAGAATCGTTTAGAGGCACTCCTCCACATCTCCCCTCTTTCTACACCAATCCTCAGTGCCCGATTGAGGGTCCTCATGAAGCCTTCCACTTCCCCGTTAGCCTGAGGCCACTGTGGAGTTAGCTTGCGATGTTGGATGTTGGGAAGGCAATTGTCTACGCCAGCCGGATGGCCCCTGGCTGCGTAGGTTTGGGGGCAACGACCAGGGTAGATACCCATGCAGTAGGGCCAGAGACTTTTTCAATGACCCCAAGTTGTTCCAGCTTCCGTAGTTCTTCCTCAACCTGCGGGCGTAGGTGAAAAGGCACCCTTCGATGCCTCAGGGCTGTCGGACGGACTGATGAGTCGATCTGTAGCTTGAATTGTTTACCCTTGCGACGTCCGAGACCCTCAAACAACATGGGGAACTCCCGCAGGATGGCATCCGCGTGGGAGTCGTGGACTTGGTTGGCAAAGTTGACCAACTCAAGGTTTTCAGCCATGTGACAGCTGAGGAGAGTGCCTCTTTCCTTCAGTGACATGGCATTTGGTGGGGGATGCAGTGCCCTCCGCTGGCTACTTCCACCTCAATTACCCCTCTCACGGGAAGCGTCTCGGTCCTGCCATACATGTAGATCGTCGCCTTAGATGGGGAGAGAGGAGGCCGGAGAGAGAGGCATTCATACCGCACACTGTCCATGACATTGACTGATGCTCCGGTGTCAATTAGTGCCTCTACTGCCGAGACTGCTATGAGGACTGAGCACATGTGAGGTGGTCTGCGCGGCTTATGGATGATACCACGAAGACATCTTCATCGTCAACATACATCCAAAACCCAGGGCCTGGCGGGGTGGCGTCTTGTTCCATGCTGTCTTCCATGGACAGTTGTCTCATGGCAGCCAAGACTCCACGCTGGCGGCTGCTCTTAACCCTCCGCTTCTGCATACCTTAGCAAAGTGATTCAACTTGCCATACCGGGAGCCTGTTTTGCCCTTTGCTTAGCAGGATCCTCTAGGCAGAGGGGAGGGGTGCTCGATGACGCATTTTCCAATGGGCCCTTTCGTAGGCGCTTTCGGGCTTGTGAGTGGTGCTATTGGGCGTCTCTGAATGGCATCTACCCTTTCTCACTTGACGGATGGTGGTTGAGGGGGTCCGGACGTAGCTGGGTTCATGTTTCGAGCTGCTTCTATTTAGTCTGCCTGTGCATTTGAGAGCTCATGCAACCATGCTAGTACCCATATTTCATCCAGCGACATCCTCGGTTGTCTAAGGATCAGCCAGCGTAGCAACACCAACCTGCACCCTTGTATGATCTGTGCCCATATGTCCTCATGTTGATCGTGGAACGTGCAGTAGCTTGCCAACTTCCTCAGCTGGGCATAGAAGACCTCAATCGACTATGTCTCTGCTTGTTTCACCTGGCGCACCTTGAATAGCTCAAAGTCAGGATTAATTTGAGGGTCGAAGTGCCGATTGAGTACCGCCACCACCGCATCGTAGTCATTGGCAGCCCCCGTGTTAAAGACCATTTCAAACAGATTATACAGTTCTCCGCCTCCATAGCACATGACTAGCGATCTCTTGACCGTTCCATCCGTTTCTCTCATGCCAGTGAAGTAGTGATCTAGTTGGCCGATCCACGATTTCTAGCACGGGGTCGCTGATGCATTGTCTGCCAGCTCACTTACCGGTGGGAGGGGCGATACTGCTGCATGGCTCAATGGCTGCGGGGGTGGTGGTGGTTGTGCGGCATCTGCCTGCGGGCCAGCAGCACCTTCCTGGGATGATTGACTCATGTCTATGTATGGGGGTGAGCGAACACTCTGCTCTTTGCGACTTGTATATCCTGTTGCCCTGAACCTTAGCTGTGTTCCCACCCTTTGTGCAGGTGTGTCCACTGCGCTGTTATGCTGGTCTCTGCTTGGTATTTCTCATGCCCTGGTGGTGTCTTTTTTTTTTGTCCTGAAACCCTTTTGCACAATGAGGATTTACTTTATGGGCAGTGTGCACCTTCCCCCTTCCTTTCTGTTTTTTTGGATCCCTTTCACTTTCCTGCCTGAGTTTGCTGTGTTAACGTGTGTAATTAGTTTGGGGTTTTTTCACAGCATTGCTGTGACCTGCTGGGCCTGTGCACTCTTCCAGGCTCTTCTTCCCAGTCGTGCTGCTCGATGTGTGGGAGGGGCACGCTGGAGCAGGTGTGGGAGAGAGGGGTGTGAGGGAGAGACCACGCGACAGCAGCCTTCTGGTGTGCCTGTGTGCTCTCCCTCGTTGCACCGACCCGGAGCAAATTACGTCAGAGAGCCGGCGTGCCTCTTCAGGATTAGAGGCGCCAGGAGCCTCGCGATGCAAGTGCCTGCCCGCATGAGACGCCTTGGGTCGGGTTGCCGCTGCAAACATGCTGAAGCCTCCCTGGAGAGGAGGGGCAGCGTCAGTAGCCATCAGGGGCTCAGCGGGCGCAGGAGTAGTTTTACCGGCAGGAGGAAGGAGCGTCACCGAAGTCGCCTGATTGGCTCGCCTGCGCGAGACGGTGGAGCCCGCCCTCCGGTGTGATAAAAAGTGCAACTATGTATAGTGTGGGCCGAGTGGCTCCCACACTACAATTGGGATGTAGCTGTTGTGGCAAACCTGACATTGGGCTTGTGGGCCCAAGCCAATGCCTAATCAGGACCAGCTTGAGGCTTGGGGGCCTGTGCTACCGGAGCGATGCTTGTGCTCCAGCCCTCCTCCGGCTGTTGAAGGAGAGCTGCCCCTTTTCTGCCTTGGACAGGTGGCGCTGGTGGTCGATGTGATCCTGTGCTGGGAGGGGAGCCTCTATTGCGCTGCGCTGTATAGTCATTTGGTGCTGCCAAGAAGGTGGTGTGCGGCAAGGAGCCAGGCTGGAATAGAACATCCTGAACAGGCCCGGGACCAGGGCCGGACGCTGAGGTGTCCCTTCGAGACCATTGATACCATCTGTATCTCCCTGATTAGCAGTCTATCCCGGAGGTGCGGCTCTGTTGGGTCCTGGCGGCAGATTCCCTTTGCCAATCGGGTTGTAAGGACCTGGGCAGCCTTATTGGGCACCACGGATATAGACACTCAGGACTGCCGGTGATCACTGCATGAGGGGCTGCCGCAGCTGACACTTGCAACCTTCGCTGCATTGGCCTTTGGGAGCTGCATTTGCTTGTGCCCTCCTATACTTGCCTGGCAGTGTTTGAGGATTTGAAGGACCTGGGGCCCTGCTCTCGTAGGCGATCATAATGAGTGATGCGCCTCTGACTGCAACATTGCAACCTAGCTAGTGGTACAGTTCACACTTTGCTCACCATGGGAAAACATGATAATAAAGAGCCTGAATTGTCATTTGACACTAAGCTATATGCAAGGAATGCTGGGCCCAGGATGTGCCCACACCGGGTGATATCACGCTGCATAAAGATATATTTACAGAAATGAAAAACGACCTCCACACTATTGATTTGAAGATTGACCTTATTAAAGGAGAGGTTGCACAAACATGAGGACATAATTGATCAACTTGAGAGCCATGCATCGGATATCGAAGATACCCAAGCAACCACCAGTCAACTTCTCCTACACCTGGAGAAAGTCCTGGAAGTTGTATAAAGCAAAAATGAAGACCTTGAAGTGTTGTCCAGGCACAACATTCTCTATATTTTAGGTGCCCCATGACTCTACTGCCATGGACAAGATGGAGACCTAGGTAGAGACCATGCTTTGCTCCCTATTTGGTGACGCTCTATCGCCTGTCTTCACAATAGAATGCAAGCAATGCTGCCTGGGCCTGCAGTCTCTTCCCGAAGCCCCCTCCCCCCCCACATTACAGACACATGGATACTATCATGAAACTGGCTATAGAGCGAAAAACCACAGAGTACTAAGGAAATACAGTTGCCCTTAATCAGGGTTTGGTAATTGCGATTGTCTGCCCACAAGGAGTTCCTACCCATCAAGCGCCTCCTCCAGCAGACTAGAGCCACTTATTCCCTTATATATCTGGCCAAACTGTGTGTCAACTTCAATGTAAGATTAACTATTTTTCTGATTCCCAAAGCAGTGGAGACATTTTCTTGTAAATTGGGGACCCCCAGAGTAAACAGGTGAGCCTCGCCTTGGGCTGAAACTGTTTGGCATCTCAGCAACGACGACTGATAGACACTTTAGTTCTGCTGCACTGGAACACCGAAAGCCGAAGTGTGACAGACTGTGAAACAGAGAACATTCTTTAGCAAACAGTGTGTTAAATATAGTTCTGTTATAGTTGCGCTGTGTCTGCAGATAGCGGACTTGAGTCTACCTTTGGCACTTTCCCCTCTGTAATTGAGAGCCTTACCCTGTTGTGGTTCCCCTTTCTACCCTCAGCCAACTGGCCTGTACGCTTGGCCACAAGGCTGCCCAAGGGGTGTATCCCTTTATGTTTACTGAGATTTTAAATGGTGGGATGGGTCAGGGGTGGTTGATGGTATTTCAGCTGGATGGGAGTGTTAAAGTGGGTGGAGAGAGGTTATTATGTTATTTTTTCCACGGAAGCTAACCACAGATAGTGCTTATTCTTGAAGCTAAACATACATGTTACCCACACGAAGCATGCACAACTAAAATGCACTGACCTCTGAACCCTTGATCTTCCTCACACTCGGCAACTTAATATAGGTGTTTGACCTGGAAAGTCTGAGGTTAAATGATCAAAATAAGGTGAGATTGATGCTTGCCTATCACAGCAGACAGCACATTGATATCTTGAAAGAGTTGCACTTGACCGACATTAAATACCCCCATCTATGCTCTGGCTGGATAGCAGAAATGCGTATGGCCACATAATCCACCTTGCCATTATCATTTGAAAAGGTTTATTGTGGCGCACGCAGACGGTGCATTGCAGCAAGGAGACCAGATTTAATATGCTGCATGGTATATTGCAGGGCCATCCTGTCACACTAGCCTTCATATATGGACCCAATGTTTTTGCAAGAAGTTTGGCGTCTTATTCTCAGCACTGGCCCTGGTACGGTGCCCTAGGGTGGAGATTTCAAGGTGATACTTGTGATACTAGATCAGAAAGCTGATAGATCCAGTAATACCAGACATCCGCACCCTGAGGTTGCTGCTCAATTGCACACTATAATGCAAGATAACAATTTTATAGATATATGGTGGCTAAAGAACTCCATGAGCACCAAAGACATGTGCCTTTCTTCCACATACAACACTTGGTTAATAATTGAATGTTGACTGGTCACTAGGGACAGTTTTACCTGGGCTACCAGAATAGAGCATCTCCCCTGGACTTTGTAAGCTAATTCCCCTATTGTCTTAGAGATTACCCCCCCTACCACTTGCAAGAGGGACTTCTTATGGAGACTTCCCCTGAATGTGCTCTGAGACCCCGTCTTTTGAGACGGATCAAAAAAGACATCCTTGAGTATTTCTCCCTTAATGTATAACCATTCAAAACACTTTAGGAAGTGTTTACGGTTGTAATTGCGGAGCTTGCATGTCTAGAGAGGCAGGGGTACTAAAGGCACTACGAATGCAGCGGACTCAACTGTAAACTGACATCTGCACACTTGAACCTAACTATTTTGAGTCTAAGGATGCAAGTATTCTTGCCACTCCCAGAAGCAGACTTGTAGAATGTGATGAGACTGCGCCTTGAGAAAGCCACTCAAGGAGGCAGTGCTTAGGCGCTATGGTAAGGGAGGCAGAGCAGTCGGAATGAAGGCCAGGCTCCCCAGCAGACTTTGGAGCAGTGACTACATCTTGGAACTTGCTGATGAACAGCAGAGTGTTCACACCAGTCCCGACGACATTGTACACAATATGATCCATTCCTACTTTGACCTGTATCGCTTGTCTGCGTTACACAATCTCTTTGCCTTATATGATTTTCTTCACTCTGTTCAAGTCCTCTGGCTGGAGGATACCTCATTGATGATACCTAGATGTGCCCTTTACAGTTGAGGACATAGTGCAGGTCATCCAATGTATGCCTGCGGATAACTGCTCGGCCATAAAGGATTAATCGCATCCTTTAACAAAGAATACGCCCATACCCCTTCCCTCCACCCCGCTAGCAGCATTCAAGGAGGTAGTACACTCCTGAAATCTAGCCAGTAATCATCACCATTCTGAAACCTGGCAAGCCACTGAACTGATAAGAGTCCTATAGGTCTGTCTCTGTCAAATGTTGATAATGAAATCCTCTCTAAATTGATTGCACCCCGCTTACTACAGCTTTTTCCAGATACCATTAGACCTCATCCATCTGGCTGTATTCCAGGATGCTCCACAACCTATGCACTATTTGCACTCATTCACTCAATAGCTCTCCACAACTCAGTGCAGCCTCTGTTCTACTTGACGCTACCAAAGCGTTTGACTCCTTAGAGTGGTCATATTTCAGCTTTTAACTCATATCAGGATTAGTACTCTAATTTCTTTGCTGGAACAAACTCCTTTATATGCTATCTAGAGCACAGTTGCGGATATATGGTCCGAATACCACCTCCTTTCTCCATTTTTAAGATTCTCAAGACAGGGATGCCCACTGTCGCCCATTCTGTTTGCAAGGATTTCCTTAAAACCAGGTAGCAGCAACACCACTCTCATTGGGGACCAAAGAGCAACCTTCATAGTTGTGGGTTAGCAACATGACCATAGTGGTGGCAAAATACTGTATAGTGTTCCGTAGTGGTGGACAGGTCCTTTTTACCCTGTATCGCTAGAGTGAGGCTTACAGGCTAACTCACCGTATTAAAGTTTTGCTGCTATGTGCTAACTCACCTTTTTTTAAATGTTCCGTTGCTATGTTCTTAACTCACCGTTGACCTACATTAGTTATATCTAGAGTGCTACTCAGTGCAGGAGTGTTGATTACGCTGGATGTATATGTACCTGGAAAGGGTCAATTACAGGCATACAGCAATGCTTGCAGTACATGCATGCTTAGTGCATTTACTGAGTGTATATATGCCGGCAAGGAATACATTACATGAGATATCTAGTGCTGTGCAGTATATGCGCACCGAAAGTACAGTATATGAAAGGTGAAGTGTTATGAAGTGTGCGTGGTGAGTGTGTGTGTGTGCTCACAGTGAGTGTGTTTGTAAATAGCAAACTATGGTAAAATACAGAAAGGATACAGTACTGAGTTGTACGCACAGTGCAATTGTGTGTGCTAGATGAATGTGCGACTAAGGTATCACAATAAATGGAAGTGACAGTACTGGACAGTATGTGTGCTGTGTGATGTACGCTGAATGCAAGTGTGCCTGCAATGGTACATCACACCAAGGACCCTGTGTTCCATTTCAGGAAGCCTAGGCCTGCCTGGTGAATACATGAGGATGAAAGGAATCCCCCAGACTGATTTATGTATTGCTCCATTCTTGAGAGCTTGGTGAAACATAGTGGAGAAAGTGCGTGAACGACTCCCCTTGTACATTTCAAAAGGGTGCTCTTTGATTCAGTGATGGATCACAAGGAAGGGACCCGGACACATCTCCGAAAGGAGATGGGGCTGGTAAGGCAATCATAAAGAGTACGTCTGGGAGCCTCGGAGTCCCTTCTGCTATGACAGACAGACATTTTGTGTCTGGAAATAGACTTTAAGCAAGGGAGATTGAGAACCCAAAATTGGTAATCTGCCTAGCAGCCAGACGGCTGTGTGTGGAGGGGATGCTCTGCTAGACTTATGCCTGTGACCAAGACTGGGGGACATCACCCAGGAAAATCAAAACCACCTGCCCTGGAGCCTGGCGTAGAAACTCCTGCCTGCTAGCAAAGACCAGTGTCACTGTGAGGAAGAGATCATCGTTGGAGAGAGTGAGGTCCTGTGGGGAGCACTACTAAGACCTGCACAAAGACCCCGTGGGGGAAGATTTTCTCATGGACACGTTTGACACCCCACAAAAGTACACCTCAATTCTACCCATGCTTAAGGTGGTCATTAAGCATGCACCAGAGGTATTTAAAGATCCAGTCGGGCTTAAGTCATCAACCCCCGGATCAAGAAAAAGTATAAGGCTGCCCCTACAGATCCAGTCTACATTAAAGCCCCACACCACTAGACTTCCTTGTAGTCTCCAATATACGAAAACGGGCCAATTCCCAAACATCTGGTGAGGCCCCCCACCAGATAAGGAGTATAAACTCCTAGACGCCTCTAGCAAACGAACGGCGTCACAGGCAGCAAACATATGGCGCATCGCCATTACCCAGGCACTGTTAGCGAGGTACGACAGGACACATGATAATGCGCTGGAATCCATAATGCAGCATCTCCCAGACAAGTATTAAAAATAGGTCCAATGAACTCATACAAGAAGGTAAAACTATCACCAATACTTCCATCCGTTGTGCCCTAGATGCGGCAGATACTGCTTCAAGGTCAAATAACACCAGTGTCCTTTTACGTAGGCATACCTGACTACGCATTTCAGGTTTCAAACCTGAAGTCCAGAGTTCCATTCTTATTTATTTATTTGGCACATTTGTAGAGCGCTCTGTTACCCGGAGGTGTCCTGGCGCTGGTTTGATAGGGCAAACGTGAGAGCGCAGGCTTACTGAGTGAATAGCCAAGTCTTGAGTCCTCTTCTAAAGGCCATCAGATTCTGAGTTTGTCTGAGCATAAGTGGGAGTTTGTTCCAGGTCTCTGCCGCCCTAAGGGAGAAGCTCCTACCTCCCCAGCGAGCTCTTTTGATTCTGGGGACCGTGACCAGGGCCAGTTCTCCTGACCTCAGGGTTCGTGCTGGTTTATGCCAGCGAAAGAGCAGTTTCATGTGTCAGGGTCCCATATCATGAAGGGCTTTAAAGACCATACACAGAGCCTTGAATGCAATTCTCTTACGAATTGGCAGCCAGTGTAGTGCCACCAGGTCCTGGGATACCGAAGCAAATTTGGGAGTGTCGGTGATCAGGCGGGCGGCTGCATTTTGTAACAGTTGGAGTTTGTTGAGTACGCTCTGCTGGGCGTTTAACATCAGGCTGTTACAATAGTCTAGGCGAGAGAGCACTAGACCAGTGACAATCGTTTTCCTGTGTTTCTTCTCCAGGTACGGGAGAATTTTTCTGATGGTTTTAAGAGTATAATGGAGGGAGGAAGAGAGTGCGTTAATCTGGGGTTTAAAGGACAGTGAGCTGTCCACAAGTATGCCCAGGTTTTTCACTTTGTCAACCGGCACGGGGAGTGGTCCCATTTCGCCTGGCCACCACCTCGGGGACCAAAAGTTCTCTCTTGCTCCAAAGAGCAGGACCTCTGTCTTCGAGGAGTTCAGTTTAAGGCAGCTTTGTGCCATCCAGCACCCCACTTTGTGCATACAGTTTTTGAATCTGCCTGCTGTGTTATCAGTGTTGCCGGGTAGCAGGGACACCACAATCTGTGTGTCGTCGGCATAGGCCGTGAGTTGAAAACCGAACGATCTAATCACCGGGGCGAGGGTGGACACATAAACATTAAAAAGGGTAGGGCTAAGCGAAGATCCCTGGGGGACTCCACAGGGTAGTACAAATGACTGCGATTTGTGGCCTCCTAGCGCCACTGACTGTGTTCTATCGGACAGGAACGCCTGTAGGATTTTTAGAGCTTTTCCCTGGATTCCACAGGCCCTCAACCGGTCCACCAGTAAGTTATGGTGGACCGTGTCGAAGGCTGCAGAAAGATCCAATAGGATCAGGGCGCTCTACCTCCTGCATCCATCACTTGTCTTATGTCTTCCATTGATTTGATCAGAGCGGATTCCGTGCTGTGTTCCGCACGAAAACCGTGCTGGGAAGAGTCAAGATGATCGCCAGTTTTTAGAAAGGTGCTTAGTTGTGCGTTCAGGCTACCTTCTATTATTTTGGCAGGGAGGGGGAGTCGGGCGATCGGGCGATAGTTGTTCATCTCCGTGATGTCTAAGTTGTTTTTTTTTAGGAGGGGCAGGATGGAGGCTCGTTTCTATCTGGAAGGATATTCCCCTTTTTCCAGCATCTGATTAAAAAGGGGGGTGAGTCCCCTGGCGATGGCATCTGGTGCTAGTTTGGCTATTGCATTGGGACAGGGCTCATGAGGGGAGCCTGATTTATTTTTTTGTATGCGTCTCATCACTTCCTTTTCCATGATGGGTTCGAAGTGTTGAAGAGTAACCGCAGGTCTGAGGGAATCTGGGTCCTCACTCGAGGGAGACATCTTCACCTGGCTGTCTAGGGAAAAGAAGATGTTCTCGACCTTTTCACGAAAAAAGGTGGCCAAACTTTCACATAGTGAGAGACTGGAGGGAATTTCTATGGTTTTTGGGTTTGCTAGGGAAGAGACCGTCTGGAAAAGTTCTTTGGGGGTATTGCTGGCATCTTCTATCTGTTTGGAGAGAAAGGCCTTTTTTGCTTGTAGGATTCTTTCTTTATAACTTCTTTGCTCAGCATTGAGAATTTGTTTGTCCAGCTCGCTATAATTCGTCCGCCAGACCTTTTCGAGTTTTTTACATCGTATTTTGTGTTCTCAATCAACCATTCGATGAGCAACACCTATTTGGCCCTAATGTGGACGTATCCCTTGAGAAAATGAAGAAGGATACAGACACAGCTAAATCTATGGGAGCCTTGCAGTCGCAAGCTCCCAGACACTCCTTTTGTCGCTCATCATACAGAAGCACCATCAGAGGCTACTCCTCAGATAGCCCCTCCACTCCTTACAAAACCCCTACCCAATCGACCTTCATTAGAGGCTACCAAAGAGGTGGTTACAGGGGTAACAATAACAAAGGCAGAGGCAAAACTAACAACTCCCGCTCTGCCTCCACCCCTACCCAATGACTTCCCCCCCCCCCCCCCCCACACCATTCCACTCCAGTCGGGGGAAGAGTGCAACAATTCCTTCCTGTCTGGACCAGCATCACATCAGACAGGTGGGTGCGACAAATAATTCATTCGGGTTACTGCCTTGAACTAACATCTACCACCCAAACATACCACCCAAACAGCCTCCAATGTCACAAGAACATTTGTTACTGCTAAAGCAGGAGGTAATATCCCTGTTACAAAGAAGTGCAATAGAACCAGTTCCCCTGCACCAACAAAACAAGGGAGTTTACTCCCTGTACTTTCTTATCCCAAAGAAGGACAGCTCTCGAAGGCCTATTCTAGACCTCAGACCCCTAAATCAGACTACTTCCACTTCCACTTGTGGGACACCCCCGCGCCGCACGGCCACCAGCTGCTGCGTGTGTTCCCCTCTGCCTGCCTTCTGCCTCGCTGACGCCGTGGTCGCTCCCCTCTGGTTTCCCAGTTGTTTTGCCCTAAATTTGTGCTTGTCTGTTTCTGCCGTCTGCTCGCGTATTTTGCTGTTTTTCCTTGTTTTGCCCTAAATTTGTGCTTGTCTGTTTCTGCCGTCTGCTCGCGTATTTTGCTGTTTTTCCTTGTTTTGCCCGTAATTTGTGCTTGTCTGTTTCTGCCGTCTGCTCGCGTATTTTGCTGTTTTTCCTTGTTTTGCCCGTAATTTGTGCTTGTCTGTTTCTGCCGTCTGCTCGCGTATTTTGCTGTTTTTCCTCGTTTTGCCCGTAATTTGTGCTTGTCTGTTTCTGCCGTCTGCTCGCGTATTTTGCTGTTTTTATTTGTTTTGCCCTAAATTTGTGCCTGTTAATTTCTTTGTATCCCCTGTGCCGTGTCCAGTCTCCTTCCTGATTGGCCGCCTACCTCGCCGCCCTCCGCTCCCCGCCACCGACATTGGCCCCGCCCCTTTTTCTCTTCTGTTCCCTCCCCGCTCCCGCCTCCCAGCTGCTCCGCCCACCCGCGCACTTCGCCTTAAATGGCGACCGTGCGGACGCGCAGCGGTCACGCGCAGCGGGCGCGCCGATTGTGCGCCGAAGGCGCGCCAAAGGTAAGCCCGTCTACGCCCGTCCGCGACCGGATCGCGACCAGCGCCAGGACCCCTGGCCCACGAAGACCCCGACCGACCCGCCTGACGTACTCCGCCGCCACCCTCACCGCTCTCAACACCGGCCGACTCCCAGAATGCCATCAAGCCTCTCCACGACGTACCCACGGACCCTTCAGCTGCCATGCCTGCAAGTTCACCTGCATCCGGACCTGCCTCGCACCAGCACCCACCAAGCCGAACACCAGCAGTACCCACCTCAAGTGCATCCTGCTCAACACCCGCTCCATCCACAGACATGCCATCGAACTCTGGAACCTCCTCGACACCACAGCTCCAGACGTTGCCTTCCTCACGGAGACCTGGATGAACGCCTCTTCAGCTCCCGACATCGCCATCGCCATCCCAGAGGGCTACAAGATCGTCCGGAGGGACCGAAACGCCAACCAGATGGGAGGAGGCATCGCCATCATCCACAGGAGCACCATCCGTCTCACGACCAGCACCGACAACTCCCTGACCACCGCCGAACACCTGCATTTCCAGATCCACACCAACCCGAACACCACCCTCAGAGGCACCCTGATCTACCGACCCCCTGGACCACGCACACAATTCAGCGAGGACATCGCCGACTTCGTCAGCCCACATGCCCTCCCCTCCGCTGACTACATCCTCCTGGGAGACCTCAACTTCCATCTGGAGAACAACAACGACCGCAACACCAGCACCCTGCTCGACAACCTCACCAACCTGGGACTCAAGCAACTGGTGTCCACCCCCACCCACCTCGCCGGACACACACTCAACGCTGTCTTCTCATCCAGCAAGGACATCAACTTCAGCCACACCACAGAGCTTCAATGGACGGACCACAGCTGCGTCCACTTCACCTTCAAGAAAACAACGACCCACCACCACCAGCAACAGACCGCCCGCAGAAGCTGGAACAAGATCACAGCAGACCAGCTCGCCACCTCCCTGAGCCAGCACCCTCCTGCCAGCTCAGCGAACCCCAGCCAGGCCGCCGACAACCTCACGAAGTGGATCAGCAACTGCGCGGACGAACTCGCCCCACTGAGGACCCCGCCCAGCAGACCCGGCAGCAAGAAAGCCCCATGGTTCACCGACGAACTCAAGAGCTCCAAGAAGAACTGCCGAGCCCTCGAGAAAGTCTGGAGAAGGGAACCGACACCGGACAACAGGACCTCCTTCAAACTTGCCACCCGGAAACACCACCAGCTGATCCGCGCCGCCAAGAAAACAGCATTCAAGGACCGGTTGGACAACAACGCACACAACTGCAAGGAACTCTTCAACATCGTCAAAGAGCTTTCCAACCCCAGCGCAGGAAACAACGACATCACCCCATCGCAAGACCTCTGCAACTCCCTGGCTTCATACTTCCACAACAAGATCGCGGACATACACAACAGCTTCAACAACCAACCAACGCACACCATGACCGAACAACCACCCCCCACCACCACCCTCCGCGCCTGGACCCCGATCAGCACCGAAGACACCATCCGCACGATGAACTCCATCCACTCCGGATCACCGACCGACCCCTGCCCTCACCACGTCTTCAACAAAGCCGACGCTGTCATCGCACCCCACCTGCGAGACATCATCAACACATCCCTCGACACCACCATCTTCCCCGAGAGCTGGAAACACGCCGAACTCAGCGCCCTACTCAAGAAACCAACAGCGGACCCCACCGACCTCAAGAATTACCGCCCCATCTCGCTCCTCCCGTTTCCAGCCAAAGTCATCGAGAAGACCGTCAACAAGCAGATGGCCGCTTTCCTCGAGACGAACGGATCCCTCGACCCCTCACAGTCCGGCTTCCGAGCCAACCACAGCACCGAGACCGCCCTCATCGCCGCCACCGACGACATCCGAGCCCTGATGGACAATGGAGAAACAGCGGCCCTCATCCTCCTAGACCTCTCCGCGGCATTCGACACGGTCTGCCACCGCACCCTAGTACGGCGCCTCAGCAACGTCGGAATCCAGGACAAGGCGCTGGAGTGGATCACCTCCTTCCTCGACGGGAGAACACAGAGAGTCCGCCTACCACCGTACAAGTCAGAGGCCACCGAAGTCATCTGCGGCGTCCCCCAAGGATCATCTCTGAGCCCCACCCTCTTCAACGTCTACATGAGCCCCCTCGCGGCCATCGTACGCAAACACAACCTCAGCATAATCTCCTACGCCGACGACACCCAGCTGATCCTCTCCCTGACCAACGACCCCGCCGCCGCCAGAGCCAACCTGCACGAAGGGATGAAAGAGGTAGCCGAGTGGATGACGACCAGCCGCCTGAAACTGAACTCGGACAAGACGGAGGTCCTCATCCTGGGCTCCTCTCCCTCCGCCTGGGACGACTCCTGGTGGCCTCCCGCCCTGGGCACCGCACCCAAACCGACAGACCATGCACGCAACCTGGGCTTCATCCTGGACTCCTCCCTCTCCATGACCAGGCAAGTCAACAACGTCTCCTCGGCATGCTTCAACATCCTACGCATGCTACGGAAGATCTTCTGGTGGATCCCCACCGAGACCAGGAAGACCGTCACCCAGGCCCTCGTCACCAGCCGACTGGACTACGGCAACGCCCTCTACGCCGGGACCACCGCCAAGCTCCAGAAGAGACTCCAGCGGATCCAGAACGCCTCAGCCAGACTCATCCTCGACATCCCACGAACCAGCCACATCTCCGGACATCTGCGAGACCTTCACTGGCTCCCCGTCAACAAAAGAATCACCTTCCGCCTCCTCACCCACGCACACAAAGCCCTACACGACCAAGGCCCGAGCTACCTCAACAGCCGAGTCAACTTCTACGCTCCCAAACGCCACCTCCGATCAGCCAACCACGCCCTCGCCGCCGTCCCCCGCATCCGAAGAGCGACTACAGGAGGAAGGTCCTTCTCCCACCTGGCCGCCAAGACCTGGAACTCCCTCCCGACCGACCTGCGCCTGACCCAAGACCACCTCTCCTTCAGGAAGAAGCTGAAGACCTGGCTGTTCGAGCGGTAGCGGCCCCCCCCCCCCCAGCGCCTTGAGACCCCACGGGTATGTAGCGCGCTTTATAAGTGTCACTGATTGATTGATTGATGGTCACACTCCAGCAGGTCCTTCCTCTTCTTTCACAAAACGACTTCCTTGCTACCCTAGATCTCAAGGACGCCTATTTCCACATCCACATTCCCATTCACACCGCTCACTGGAAGAATCTCAGATTTGTAGTGGACGGTCAGCACTATCAATTCAAAGTACTACCATTCGTAGTCACAACAGCACCACATGTGTTTACCAAGTGCCTGGCGGTGGTGGAAGCACACTTAAGAAGACAGCACATTCATGTCTTTCCATATCTTGACGACTGGCTCATAAAAGCCAGCTCATACAGTCAGTGTGTACAACACACTCACGCCACTATCCAATTACATCACAACCTGGGGTTCACAGGAAACCACACCAAGTCCCATCTGCAACCGTCCCACATACAACAATACCTTGGTGCCACAATAAACACCTCAAAAGCGCTAGCTTATCCCTCTCCTTTCAGAATAGCAAACATGCAAGCTCTTCTAACAAAATTTAAACCGGAACACTCTCTTCCAGCTCGAGTTTTCATGCAACTCATAAGCATGATGGCCTCTAACATATTCATAGTGCCTCAAGCAAGACTCCAGATGCATCCCCTTACAGAGTGCTTAGCACGCCAATGGAACCAGGCTCAAGGTCAGTTAACAGATCTAGTGTTGATGGATGGTCGTACTGTAGTGTAGTTCCTATATTCCCAATAGGCTCTGCGCATTGGAGTAATATATCCTATAGATTTGACTTAGGTCAGTAGGCCTCTATCGAATATACTAAACCTAATTGTGAGTGCCAGCTAGCTCAGAGGTCACTAGAAACTTTCTTGAATGCACAAGAAGGGATTAGTTTCTGACAACCGCATAAACATGACAACTTTGTTTCCCTAGGACTGAAAAATATCTTCAGAGTTGTAGAAACAATAGATAAATATTTTACTCAGTCAATTGTGCATGCTTCGTTTCTACAGAGTTGCAGAGAAATAGTGAGACGGCGTTTTCAATAAAAGGTTTATTGAACAGTCTTCTTTCTCATGCAAGAGAGGTGAACTGCTACAATCATTAGACTGAATGCAAAGTATAATCCGTACAGCGAGAATAGGATTATAAAATAATACTGTAACAGCATTGTATGGTTTCTACGCCATATAAAAATACATACATAAATAACACAGGCTAAAATATTCAAATGGTGCTTCTAAAATACGCCTACCCAAATGTACCAAACCTAGATCTAGTACGAGGGAAGAAGTAAGTATTGTTTAGCATAAGTTTTAGTTCTGCCATGAATTGCCAAAGGTTTGTCTAGGTTCTAATCAGCTCCATACCTTAGAATGAAGGAGGTTGGTATCTCTCTTCTCGGACACCCCACAAGGGGAGTCAAACACTGGAGCTGGATTCTCAGCAGAGGAGGACAGCTTCTTGTCAGTGCGTCAGCTGGAGAGTCGGCTTCCTTCGGCACTTGCTGTACTGAGCTGCGTCGGGCAAGTAGGTCGTCGAACTGCACCGAACCACACCGTGCTTTGCTATAGCAAGTGAAGGTATATTTATACCTTGAAGGTGTTTAGGAATGCCAGCTTTGACGTAAAGTCGGGCATATGAACGTAATGGATGAACCCCTAAGGAATAGTTGTTCATGCATAATAATGAGTTTCTTGGAGAAATCAATATATAGGCTAGGGGGAAGTCCCTTCTGCTTAAGAGTCTGGTTTTCCAAGAAATTGTTGTAACGTATGATTAACTGATGGAAGTTGCCATACCTGTATTTGGGTAGCATGGTCGATGCCTAAATAAGGGTTTGATTTCTATGTCTATATAAGGGCAACATGGATTGTACCTATATAAGGGCATGCATCTGGAAAATTCATTCGAAATCTTAAACGCCGTACAACAGTACTCACCTCACTCTTCAGTGGTGGAACACCAAAAACCTTTCCAAAGGGCGACCGTTCCTAGAGCCGGTTCCTCAGATAGTCATGACAGCGGACGCATCGCTCTCCGGCTGGGGAGCTCACCTACTGCAACACACCATGCAGGGCAGGTGGTAACCACAACAAAAACTACTCCACATCAACCACCTGGAGGTACTAGCCATATTCCTAGCCTTAAAAGCATTCCAAAAGCAAATATCAGGCAAGACTGTCTTAGTCCGCACGGACAATATGACAGCCATGTACTACATACAGAAACAAGGCGGGACACACTCTCTGCAACTCTCTCAGCTAGCACAGAACATATGGAGGTGGGCTATACCTCAGAACATTTTCCTCTTAGCCCAACATGTTCCAGGGGTATAAAACACCATAGCCGATCTGTTAAGCCGTCGGACACAACAGATCCACAAGTAGGAACTTCATCCACAAGTTCTTCAACCATTTTTTCAGATGTGGGGCCAACCTTATATAGACCTCTTCGGCACCCACGTAAACGCCAAATGCCAAGCTTCGCCGCCAGATATCCACACCCACTGTCCAAAGGCAATGCGATATGGATGAACTGGTCAGGCAGACTTGCGTATGCTTTTCCGCCTCTCCCACTCATTCCACTAGTGGTGCGCAAATGACAGCAACATTCCCTAACTCTCATTCTAGTTGCTCCAACTTGGGCCAGACAACCGTGGTACACCACATTGCTACAACTTTCTGTAGTACCGTACAAAAAACGATACCTATCTCTACGCCTCTAAACCCAGAACCATGGAGAGATCAGACACCCGGCCCCAGCTCTGCTCAACCTTGCGATTTGGCTCCTGAGGTCCTAGAATTTGGTTACCTTAACCTTCCCCTTGACTGTATGAACGTAATTAAAGAAGCTAGACCTCCCACCACTAGGGCATGCTATGCAGCCAAGTGGAAACGTTTTGTAATATATTGTCATAACAAAGTCAATCCCCTAGATGTGTCTATCCAACACATCATAGGCTACTTAGTACACCTCCAAAGATGTAACTTAGCCTACATGTCTATTAGACTGCATCTTGCTGCCATGGCAGCATATCTACAAAATAGACAGCATCTATCACTTTTTGGAGTACCTGCCATAAAAGCCTTTATGGAAGGCCTCAAAAAAATAATTCCTCCCAGAGCACCACCTTCACCTGTGTGGAATTTAAACATTGTTCTCACACGGCTAATGGGACCTCCCTTTGAACCTTTACATAAATGTGAGCTACAATTCTTAACATGGAAAGTTGATTTCCTTGTAGCTATTACTTCTCTACGAAGAGTTAGTGAACTACAAGCACTAACCATTCTGGAACCTTTTCTGCAGATGCATCATAATAAGGTTGTTCTCCGAACTAATCCTAAATTTCTTCCTAAAGTTATTTCTCCCTTCCATCTCAATCCATCTGTAGAACTGCTTGTATTTTTCTCGCAGCCACAGTCGCAGAAAGAGCTTTTCATACCTTAGAAGTCAAAAGAGCATTGCTTTACTACATTGAGAGAACACAACCCTTTCGTAAGGCCACACAATTTTTTGCGTCTTTATCACCACCACACAAAGGCAACCCCATATCAAAATCTGGAAAAGCTAGGTGGATTGTCAAATGCATACAAATTTGATATCACAAACCTAAACGTACGTTATCTGTTCCTCCTAAAGCCCACTCTACAAGAAAGATAGGGTCTTCAATGTCATTTTTAGGGAACATTCTCTTAGATGATATCTGCAGAGCAGCTACATGGTCTACACCGCACACATTCACAAAACAATATTGTGTAGACGTGCAAACTAAACAACAAGCTACTGTGGGCCAGGCTGTACTCAGAACACTATTTCAAACTACTGCAACGGATACTGGTGGTCGCTGCTAAGAGGGGGTACTGCTATATAATCTATGCAACAGTGTGTAATTTGCAGCTCAGATGCCTCGAACGGAAAATGCTACTTACCAGTATGCATCTGATCCTGGCATGTAGAGCTGCAGAGTTGCACACGCCCACCCGCCTCCCCGGCTACCTTTATCTGTTCCAGTATTATCTTAATTAGATACAGCTTACATGGGCATCCTTCCTGTTTCTTTCAAAGCTCCATCATTTCACTGCTGGTGAAAAACAGTCTAAGGATCGAGCCGATGCCCATGCGCAATGTGATCCAAAGGAGGAGTCGCTTATCTCGTGACTTCCAAAAACTTTTCAGGACAAAAACAAGTGCAAACATCCGGGCCCAACACTAGATGGCGATCTATGCAACAGTGTGTAACTCTGCAGCTCTACATGCAAAGAACAGATGCATACTGGTAAGTAGCATTTACTTTATAAACCACATGTTACACCAACTTGTGCCCCCCTGCGCTAAAGACCTAACCTCACAGCAATAAGGGAGAAATACAGGGTGATCAGAGCTACAAGATCTAACCGTAAAAAAGGAAAACTGGGGAGCAGACCTCTAGACATTAACAGCTGATGACCTGAAGAGCCAAGTTTAAGTCCTTTAAGAAAGGCCCTTTCCAATGGTTCTGCTCTCAAATACGACTGCAAGAAATTCCAAGTCTTGGCTGCCAGATGGCTGATAGACTGGGCCCCGAGCATGGCCCTCTGCCCTTGAGGCACCCTTACTAGGTTAGCCCTAGCAGATCTTATGTTAAGTGAAAGTGTCTAAAGTATTACCATGGAGCGTAGGTATCTAGGGCCTTTGTCCATCGGGATTTTGTGACAGTAATACATGACCGTGTAAATGATTCTGTTCTCCACTGGAAGCCAGTGTAGAGAAGTCAAGGCATTTGAAAAGGATGTCTTTCTGGAGAGATTTAAAACTTAACGGGCTACCACATGCCCGTTGGAGTTTTTTCAGACTACCCTTGGTGGCCCCCAAGGTAAAGTATGTCACAGTAATCCATTTGAGAGGTTACTAGAGCATGTACAGCGGTTTTCCTGGCCACTGTTGGCTGTACGTCCAGGGCCTTCCTCAGGATTTTTAGAGTGCCAAAGCATTTTCCAGCTGCACTATTTATTTGATACTCAAACGAAAGTTTGGGATCAAAACAGACACCCACGTTTTTGGTTTTAGATTTAGGGGTGGGGGTGTGGCCCAGGACCTCAGGCAACCAAGCTGATGACCAAATAGGTGCTTTGCCAAATATCATACCTCCGTTTTTTTACCATTCAATTCAAGACAATTGCTTGTCATTCAGGAGGCTAGTTCTTCCAGACATAGCGAGAACTGGGCCACAGCGGCATCCACGTCCTGGGATAGGGTGACAGTGAGCTGTATAGCATCCGCATATAACACAATTTTGATGTTATGCCTTTCCACAATTTCCTTTAATGGGCAAATATATAGGTTAACTAATGTTAATGAATGTATAGGTCATTGCAGAAGAGAGAATGTCAGCAGGTACTGCAGCAAACCCTTATGCCAGGCGGGGCTGCTGGTACCGAAGACAAAGTATTGCCAAGTTCAGACAGTCACCTGAAAAAACTGAAGCTGCTACTTTCAGGTCAAAATTAAGCACTTAGAACTACCCCCAGACTGACCCCATGGACTGCGGAGGACATTGAGAGGACTTCTGTCAGTCACTAGGACATATTCGGAAGCAAGAAGATCAACCTCCTACCCCAGAGTGGGAGAAGCTGAACTCACTGGGTCAACGGAAGTCTGAAAACCTCTGATTGATGTTGAGGCCAGCAGCGCCCCTCAGGAGAGGGCCTGCGCCTACTATGTGCTGCTGCATGTCCCGTGAGCAGCCAGACTCAACTGAACATGCTAGAATCATTGTAAGCGCCCACTGAAACGCTGAACGCTTCCGTGCTGCTGAAGTGGGTAAGACTTCAATCGGGCTTGATGGCACCTGTTGTACTCGCTCCTCATAGTGCAACGGCACCATAGAAACTTTTGCCTATTTCCTAGGAGTCAACAGTGCCTCTGCAGTAAGGACTACTATGTTGATTTGTAAAGCACACTAATTACCCGCTTGGCATGTGTCTGTTTTTCCCAAGGTGCTTATATGTAGAACCAGGTCTTCAGCTCCTTGCGGGACTCGAGAAGTGAGGAGGAGGTCCTGATGTGTTGAAGGAGGTCATTTAATGCCTTAGGTGTGATGTAGGAGAATGGACCTACTGCCAGTATTGCTTTTTTGATTGCTGGGAATGTGTGAGAGGTAGAGTGAGACCGAGCTTAGATGTCTGGTGGGTTTGTGAAAGTGTATGTGGCTGTTCAGGTATTCTGTTCCTGTGTTGTTGTTTAGGGCTTTGTATATGTGTGAGAAGTTTGAATTGGCTGCGCCTGTGAATGGGGAGCCAGTGAAGCTTCCTGAGGTGTGGTGTGATGTGGGTGCGAAGTGGGAGGTAAAGTATGAATTTTGCAATGGTGTTCTGGATGGTCTAGAGTCTGTGTAGGAATGGTTTGGATATTCCGATGTAGAGAGTACTGCTGTAGTCCAGTCTACTAGTGATAAGTGCTTTTGTGACGGTGCATCTGGTGTTTGAGGTAACCATTTGAAATTTTTTCACAGCATGTATTGGATGTGGAAACTGGAGGTGCAAACTGCATTGACTTGAGCCCTCAAGTTGAGCTTGTCTAGGATGATCTCTAGATTTCTTGCATGGTGTGTGAGTGTTGGTCCTAGCTCCGTCGGTCAACAGGCGATGTCCTGTTTTGGGAGGTCTTATTGGCGAAGACCAGTACTTTCGTCTTGTAAGAGTTGAGCTGCAGTCATTTGGTTCGCATCCAGTGTGCAACCATGGTCATCAGTTGGTTCTGGTAGTCTTCTCCTTCAGGGAGAGGAGGAGTTGGGTGTCATCAGTGTAGGAGATGGCGGTTATGTGTTGTGATCGGATGATGTTTGTGAGCGGTGTCATGTATATGTTGAAGAGGGTGGAACTGAGGGACGATCCCTGTGGGACTCTGCATATCAGTTTCTCGGTCTCTGATGTGAAAGATGGCAGCCTGATCCTTTGGGTTCTTCCCATGCAGATGGAACAGATTCATTTGAGTCCCGATCCTTGTATGCCAGTCTAGTTGAAAGGAATGAGGGCTGCTGACTCTCCTAGTTCCAGGACTATTTGAATGTCATTGGTGGCTGTGATGAGTGCTGTTTCGGTGTTGTGGTTCTTGCTAAATCCTGCAGAGATTTTGTGGGTCAGGGTGGTGCTGCTTGGTGATGTTCCCAGGCTGTCGATGTGATCTGGGCAAGGGTCCGTTGGGGCCCATGTGAGGATGGTCTGCATGTTACCGCTGTATTGTTTCTGGTGAGGGTTGTCCATTTGGCCAGGTGGCCTTCTTGGTTGGTGGTGGGTAGGTTAGTAATGAGTTCTATGGAGCTGAGTTGGGTAATGTGCGAAGTTGCTGTTGATGTTTGCGATTTTTCTGTGAAAGAAGTTGCTTAGGTTGTTGCACAGTTGTTGGGAGGCAGCGATTTTTATGACAATGGCTGAGGGCAAGGTAAAATCCTTAACGTTCAAGATCTCCTTGCAGTTGTTTTAGTTTTCTTCGCTGCTGTCCACTAGTATTTTGTTTCTTGCTTTCTCTTATTTGCTGGTGATAGTATCTGAGTGCAGCTTTGTAGGTAGTTCTGTCATGGTGTTGTGGCTGACCTTTCCATTTCCTTTTTAGCTGTTTACAGTGTTTGGTGTCTCGTAGGTCTTCTGTGTACCAGCTGGCCTGCTAGTCTGATCTACTACGCTGGTCGGGGTTGATGGGTGCAAAGGAGTTAGCAAAGACCTTGATCCAGTTGTTGATGTCCTTGTCTGGGTTGTTTGTGGTGCTATGTTGATCCGTGTTGAGGGCGCTGACTGCTTCTGTGATTTTGCCCCGGTTATGGCTTGGAATGCTAAACCTGGTAGGGGTGTTAATTTGAAGTGTATTGATTTGGAAGTGGATGATTGAGTGGAGGGTCCATGTGAGCAGTCTGGTCGAGTTCTATTTGATGCTGTCACTTGTGTTAAAGATGGGGCCCAGTGTGTGTCCTGCAGTATTTGTAGGTTCCGGGACAAGCTGAGTGAGTCCGATGTAGCTCAATCTTTTGAGGAGTGCTGTGGAGCAGGGTTCGTTTTCATCTCCCAGGTAAAAGTTGAGGTCATCAAGGCGAATCTAGACTCTGGAGTTGATATTGAGCAGAGCGACTAAGTTGGTGATGAGTTTGGTAAAGGTGGTTTTCCCAAGATGCGGGTATTCCCTGGATACAGCCACCAGTGAATTGGCAGTAACCCCAACCAAATTTGAAAGAAAGGTGGTGAGACAGAGATTTGCTAGATAAAGTCTAGAGTACCGACCTCAAGGGCATTGTTTTTTTCTTATGAATGTTGTATACTTCCTTGAATGCGCAGAGTTAGAAATACATTACTCCTTTTTCATACAAAAAAAAATATTTGACTCATCATTAATTTATTGACTTTGCCGAGTTCATTTTGAGCTATGTGGTGTGTTCCCTAACCTGTATCTACACTCCCAACATCCGAGGGAGCCTATGACTGCCCATCCACTGAGTGTCAAATGCAGAGGTGGAACTTGGCCTTGTTGCTCAGCATCCATAGTATGTCAGGCTCCCAGCCATCAGGAATAAAAGGTTTCAACCACTACGGTTAGGCCCAGTAGCTCCTTGTGCCCCGGGGCCTTCTAAAAAAGGTTTGGACATTTGATGAACACCACTCAGAAGAGCAATTCTTTATAGCACAATGCACCACACACCCCTAGATGTTTTCATGTATCAAAGGTGCAGCTGCCTTCCAAACCCTCAACACATTCTGAAGGCCCCACCGACGCTTCCCGCATTAGATTCACTGATAACATTGAAAAATAATCCGGATCCTCCTAAACTAGACACTTGTCTGTATACAACAATGCAGGAGAAGACCCCTATTCATATTCCGCTAGCTAAGTCAGCCTGGGAGGCAGATCTAGTGCCTTCCTTGACTGTGGAACTGTGGCATTACTGCTGTTCTCAGATAAACGCTTGCTTGTCAAATTATAGAATCACTCTTGCACATTTGATTCATGCACAGGATGTATCGTACTCCCGACAAATGTAGAGTGGATTAGTGGATTACCGATCCAGCACCTCTCGTCCCTCTATTAGTGAAACCATAAACATGTGTGCAATTCCGAGAGAGTCCATCCTATCAAAATTTTGGAGAGAAAGATGAAAAGTAGTACCAAGGCAACTCAGTTGTGGAGCACAAGCCTCGGTTGTGGAGCACAATCTGCCTGGGATTCGCCAACTGTCTGCAAAGCTGCTGATCCTGGCTAAGCAAAGAGTGGCTCTGCATTGGGGAGAAAGCCTTCTCCCCAGCTCAAGTTTTGGCTGGAGGAAACCGCATACTGTCAGGAACTGGGAGATGCCAGATCTCTCACGACCCAAAGATATTTGGGCTTCCTTTATAACTTTTCTTACTTCACCGATGGAAACCGGGTCCAATGTGGAGGCATGTATCCCTAGAGCACTCATTGGAATTACGTCATTTGCTGTGCCACCACAATCGCATACTCTAGTTAGTGTTTGTTGCCTTGGAGATGACCTGCGTACGCACTGTTATTACAGTCCTCTGCTGATTCGGCTGTACTGTATGTCAATGGGTCTGTACAGTAATGTACACCAAGTTGCCTACTAAGTGCTAAATCTCTTTGCCCAATAATTTGCTATGATTTAAAAGACTAAATGTGCTTGCATTGTATAAGCCCTTTTCCCTTCCCCTGTTGTATTGTTACTTCATTTTGCAAAAAGTGAATAAGCACATTAAAAAAGGGCAAATGAGACCACCTTTGCAACCTTCCGAAGCTGTTCACCTCACACCCCTTCGCTTAAATATGGAAGGTAGGTTGAAGTTGTACTCCATGTGTTTTTTTTCTTTTCTTCAAAGGTCCGGCTCAGATCCAGCACCTCACTCAAGTGGGAATTGCAAGCAGACTAGGAGCTCAGATCACAGAGCTTCCTTTCAGCAGGACAGGGCATATTCCGCCCGCAGTACCAAGTTGGCCCCCCTATCATGTGGAAGAGGACTTCCCGCAAAGCAGAGACAATGTGAGTATCTGTCATTCGGCTAGATTTCTGCACACTGAAATCCTTCACCTTGTTTTAAGCTAGTTTGGGGCTTGATTTGAGCTATTTTTTATACAATATGTGACAGTAAAATAACAGAACCGTTAATAGATGGCACACAATTCATAGCAAAGACAAGCTCTTTGGTATCAGGCCAGGTTTCATTTGCAGTAGGCACATATGGACCGATACCCACTCATTACTACTGCTCAAGTTGCTAGTCTGCAGGGTGTCTAATGTCCGTGTCTGCCCCTCTGAGGGATACCACTCATAAACTGGATAAATTGTCAGATTGGAACAGTAGGCAAGTGCCAACACACAGCGGTTTTTATGCCTCTCATTTTTAATCATGTGCTCCAAAATGTTGTCACCGCCCTCTTATAGGCTTCTCAGCCATTAATAACATGTAAATCATATTCCTGTATATGAGATCCAGGGATGAGCTGGGTAAGTTTTAATTATGGTGTGAAAGGGTCATGAAGACGCTCCAGCCAAGCGGAATTTGGTGGCGATAGTGAAAGTACCGATTTTGAGTGCACCTAAGGAGTCTTAATGACCAAGCAGGACACATTCTCAGTGTAATTCACATGTGTATTTACAGATATTTGCACACCTACCTCTACTACCCGATGCAGATGTCTAATTTATTAATGATCAATCCTTCCCTGACCAGAGTCTTATTTAAACAGTATTTAAGGTTCTTTTTAACATCAAAACTATGCTTAGGTTCTTCTGCGAAAGCACAAGAATGAGTGAAAATTCAAAAGAGAACTGGCTTATTTTCTTGGACATTGAGAACATCTGTGGCCTTCATCTACATGTTAATTATCCCGGTGCATCCGCTTTACTTTTCAAAACATTACTCTTCGAGATTTTTGGAAATCTCAATTTAGTTATTTAATTTTACATTTTTGATGCAAGGAGCTCTCTTTCTACGCACAAATTTCTATTTGAAGAGAAAGGTTCTTTATAGTAACATCAATAGTAGCTTTCATAAATACTAGCATATCCTGACACACATTCATAAAGCAAAAGTGCTTCTCTTTAATAATTTTCTGTCATCTAAACTCTTTCCAGAAATATTTTCAACAGTCTATCTGAATATTTTATTTCACTTTCTCACCCAGTTATAGTTAAATTAACTTATACCACTGGGTTGTTTTAGACCTATTTTGTCCTCCCTCTGAACAGGAAAAAAGTAAATGATTTAAGCACAAGTCTCAGATGCCCACAGTATCAATCAATCAGTCAATGAGTTTTATCTGATTATTTCAAGACAATCATTAGAGCACAAACAAAAAGCAATACATTACATATCAAAAAGAATAAAACAAATTTACAACTTTTAAACGTTCATTGAATTGTGTAGATGAATAGCACTTTTAAAAAACTTCCATCAGAAAAACACACCAAGGACCTAGTCACCATCTGAATAAAGTAAAGTCAAGGTTTGTGCTGATAAAAACCGTCTTGTTTAAAAACTGACATTACAAGTTTACATATAAGAGACACATAATGTTTACAGGAAAAGATAAAGTACTCCATATTCTGGATGGAGACTTCATGACAAGGGCAGGTTAAAATAGACACTGAATCATATTGACTGAGGAGAAAGGACAGGTTACTCCTAAGAGTGCATAACTGTGCATTGGTTCACAAAGACTTTTCCCACATGTCTTTCACAAAATCTAAATAAGGTTCCACGCCACCACAGATTTGAGTCATGACCTAGTCTCTGACAGTGGGATTTTTGAGTTCATCTTCTTGGTTACCCCTACAGAAGAAAATAAATATAATATGTTTTTACCCTTACTGCATCTCCCTTAACAATCAAGAGTGAGGATGTAAACAGTTCTGGTCTACCCAGGGATTCTTTGATATTTATAATGTACATTAACCATTGAATTTTAAGGCCCCGGTCTCACACCAGGCAGTCCGTGATAACCATACGATTCAAATGAACCTGCTCATTTCCGCAGGAAGAGTGGGCAAGCTTGATATAATGCTTGATGTAATCCTAGATATGTGGAAGCGCCAGCTCCTCATGTGCCAAAATGCGAACATGCTAGTGGAAGTCTCAGCAGTCACCTATAAAAGTGGTGCTCTTCCTGCAGTAGTTTAGAAAAGAGTTGACTTAATGAAATTCTTAGGCTTAGAGGAGGCCTCCATAATAAGGAAGGGGTGAATGGTTGAGAGTCAGGAAACCGCCATTGAATAAATCAATATTAGTACGAATAATCAAAGCTAGGCTCAGCCTTAGCCTTTTGTCAGTGCTCTCCAAGTCCTTAATCCCCTTTTCGACAGGTAATTCTGTGCCAGATGGGAGGTAGAGTGAAAGCTCGTTTGGATTGTGATCACTCAGGCAATATTCTATTGTCTCCTTCAGAATGGGCTAGCTCATTCATGCACTTTGAGATAAAAACATAAATTGTAACTGCGCCTTGCCCTAAATCCTCAGCAATTACGCTGCCCTTTTGGATTGCGGTATGCCATGCCCCATGTAATGTTTTTAACCTTCGTTTGATGACTCCATAACAGGTGAGAATAGGATCAGAAGATTTATGAAATGGAACTCCCTATAACATATTGATTCTCTTGCACCACCATACAAGAAACTGGATGGCTGTGTTGGTCAATCTTATGTTCACCTCACTCTTCTGTCTTCCACCACCACTGGTCCTATAAATAGTCCTGCTGTGGATTCATTTATTGTCTGGTTTGAGTACTAGAAAAAAAATTGCAATACCATGCTTTCCACCATGGATGACACTTTTCTCATTGAAGTGGTTAGTGTTGCTTTCAGAGTGATCAAATTCAAAAATATAGATGAGTCTTTCTGACAACAGACACTTCAGATTGTATCGTCTCTTATCGTGAACCCCAAATACTGTTTCCTCTGCACTAAATGTAAAGTTAACTTTGCTGAGTTAATACGCCAAGCTCATGCTGCAAGGGTACCTTGTCACACAAGGGGTGGAAGACGAGTGTGACAGCTCATTTTACACCTACAGATCTGGTGGACCATAAGGCTAAATTTCCTACTTCTCTCTGCTTCACTAAAGACAAAATTGGTCTCCGTTTGTGAGTTGCCGATATGGCACCTCAAAATATATTTTGCATGTGAAAGTTAACTTTGCTGAGTTAATACGCCAAGCTCATGCTGCAAGGGGACCTTGTCACACAAGGGGTGGAAGACGAGTGTGACAGCTCATTTTACACCTACAGATCTGGTGGACCATAAGGCTAAATTTCCTACTTCTCTCTGCTTCACTAAAGACAAAATTGGTCTCCGTTTGTGAGTTGCCGATATGGCACCTCAAAATATATTTTGCATGTGACTGGGGGCGAATTTTTGATTTGTTCATCATTCTGTCCATCATTAGTTCTCGTTGTCGCCCTAAGTGGGAATATTATACCCAGACATGGGTCCCGTGCTCACTGTGTCACTGTATTCAAGCTAGCCTGGCTAAGGAGGGGTGATACCCCAAAACCAGATCCCAGGATGCTTGTTTCCAATCCAGAGAGGACCTGGCCTGGCCTTTCGGGACTGTTTCCTTGGGGAGCAGGGTCAAGACTGATTTGAATATAGATGGGTCTGAACTGGGGTGGCGAAGTGAGCTAAAGAACAATGATGATTTCAACCCAGATCTGTGACTGGGAGTGAATGTTTGATCTGTCCAGCAATCTGTCCATCATTTGTTCTTGCTTTTGTCCTTGACATCTGTCAGGCTCGGACATAGACGTCGGTGTATACGTTCACGACGCTTCGACTGCCTTAACAGACCGATTTGACAGAAAGGACATTTCGCCAGCTCGGTCATGCAAGGTGTTTTGTTCTGATTATACTTCACTGACTCCTCTACCTTGGGAGGTACTGCATTGGTATCTATTCTTAAGCGAAGAATCGGCAGCTAGAAGTATCCATCAGAAGTACAAATTACTTACATTCTCTAATGCTTTTTCGGGTGGATACCCTATCTAACCGCCGATTCCTCACTGCCTTTCTCACTGCCTTTCTATGTCTCTGTTCTGAGGAGTGGCCTCTCTTTAACATCTAAAAGGTCCCCGGTTGAAAGCTTCACATTGTACTATCTATTGTCTTTGCTCTCCGTCTGAAGGTGCCAAAAGAGACAAGGATCTGACGTCGGTAGTCAGGGGTAGTGCTTACTTATGGCTCGCTCTATCACTTCTGTGGTGGTACGTCAAGGTATAGACACACGCCGCCACCTAGAGGCGTGCAGGATCATTGCTGAAATGTTTCTGGATACAATATGATGCCTGGGGAATATTATAAAGGTGAGTTATCTGGCATCCACTAGAAGAGCATTACCAAAGGTAAGTAACTGGTTCTTTCTTCATTGAGAGCATCACTGTTCTGGGGTGTTCCTGGCAGATATCTACAGGAGCAACAACATAGAAGAACCATCATATTTTCATGAAGCGTTATTGCCCGGATACCAAAACATCCAGGCAGTCTGTAGTTGGACAAGGAATTATGTTGTCCATTTAGGTAAGTTGAACATTTTTCTTCCTTGCTATTAAACTAATCATTTAGAAAGTCAAGTTTTGGTTTCATGGGAGGGGGCATGTGTCTTAACTTTTGTGTATGCAGCACACAGGCTTTCGGCCATCTCTGGTATGGATTGGCCAGAGGGCTTGGCCCTTCACCTTTCACACCAGTGACACAGGCTTTCAGAGGTATAAACCAAGGGCTTTGGTAATGGACCTGGCCAGCGCATGGTATTTGGCAGCAGGGCTTGGCACCTATCCTCGTGCCTGTCGAGCCAGCGTGGATGTGTATACCAAGTCTTCGTTGCAGTCCCTGCACAAGCCCCTGTGTCCCACAACCAACTGCGCCAACAATTGTGCCTGCACTAGGTTCTTTTACCCTTTGAGCTCAGGCCTTTTTGATCCATAATCCACTTGCACAATGTTGAATCTGGCATCACCGGGCAAAGAATCATATGGCTCCATAATATTGATTCCCTTCTTGATAAATGGCCCTGAGGGACATTCAGTCATGAGTGGCAGGGTAGCCACCTTCAGACTCTCGGCAGCTGACCTGCAAATAAAACACTCTCCCACCATCTCATCTACTTCAGTGTTTTTTCTTGGCCACCAAAAGGATTCACGAATGCGTCGCTTGGTGAGATAAGACACCAGCTGTCCCTCATGGGCATTTCTAATTATGGTAAAATGTGGTGAGATCAACTTGTCTGATCTTAGAAGAAGACCATCCTCAACTGAAATTTCATCACACAATTTACACTACAGTTGTAACAAAGGAGGCCACTAAGCAGTCTTCAAAGTCTCCATACATCAAATCAGACCCTTTTATATCACTGTTATCTCCTTTGAACAGAAACCATGAAAGAAAATCAGCTCTTCTGTTCCTGCCTCCTGGAATGTGGTCCACATCGAATTGGCACTGCATCAATTTGGTACAACACCTACTTCCACTCCCACCCAGAATATAGACTGGAGGCTTGTGGTTAGTTTGTAGTTTAAAGTGTAGTTTAAAGTGTCTTACCCACATGTGCCAAATTTCTTGATAGGCCACCAGCAGGCCAACAATTATTTTTTTTAGAAGAGTACTGGCACTGCCTCCTCCAGCACTCTAGATGCCACCACTACCGTGTGTTCACTTTCACCATCCCTCTGTGCGAGAATAGAACCTAACCCTACCTGGCTAGCTTCCTCTGTGATGTAACAAGGCAGACTCAGGTCAAAAAGCTTAAGAGGCTTACTTGGTTAAGCAACTATTTAATTTTCTAAAAAGCTTTTGAACATGCTGTACATCACTCTAATTTCAAATGTAACACCTTTTTTGAGTAAATTGCTAATGAGCCTCACACTAGACACAATTGGGGATAAAATGAGAATAAAACTTGCACCTCCCAAGGAAAGCTTTGACCCTCATATTGTCAAATTGAGGAGGTGCACCAACAGTGGATTCCACTAATCATGGTCTGACCCTAATGCCGCCCTTGGAGACAACATGCCCCAAATATTCCACCTCAATGTTTAAACATTTGCGCTTGCCATTTCTTAACACGACTCCATGATCTCTGAAAATTCCTAACACTCTTTGTAGAATGGCATTGTGGGCTACAATATTCTCTGCGAACATTGACAGATCGTCTTGGAAGACTAAGACCACCTCTACGTCCTTGAGTACGTTTTAAATCACTCTCTGGAAGACGAAGACTACAGAGGCCAAGCCAAATGGTATATGACAATACTGGAAAGTGACAGTTGGGGAAATAAACGCAGCCAGGTGGTTTGAAACAGGATGGAGTTCAACCTGATAATAGGCGGAGGCTGGGTCAAGTTTAGAAAATGCAGTGGCATCAGCTGTGCGAGCAAACAAATCATTAATTTTAGGTAATGGGTGTGAATCTATCCAGATTTCTTTATTAAGAGACCTAAGATCCACATAAACTCTCAATTGACCACACCTCTGGCACGCCACCACTAAGGGAGAAAACCTCAGTGAAGATTCAGCCGGTTCGATAAGACCCTTCTCACAACATTCTGAGATCTTTCCTGACACTGAAAGGTATCTCTCTAAGCTTGTGCCTTACAGGCACTGCCCCTTCCTTCATCTTGATTTTGTGTTTAAGTCCTCGAATCTTGCAGAGATTCTCACCAAACACAGATGGAAATGTCTTACTCCAATCTAGAGCCAACGCATCGTATTCAACAACAAGGACCAGTTCTTTGCCATCTGGCTTCCAAATCATCCCAAACAACCCTTGATGAAACCAACCAAGAATATTGAGACCCTTTACTGGCACATACGCTTTTCCTCTAGTTTTTCTCCCTTTGAACTCTATAACATCTTCAATAAACCCCACAAGCTCAATCTTAATGTTACCTCCACACTTAGAAACATTTCTGGAGGGTTTTCTCTCATTGTCGAGCGAGGATCCACTTCAGGCAGGATTCGAATCTACGATGGCGGCTTGCCTCGGCGCAAGGACTCAGTGAATCCTGGAAGTCTTTAGCTCTGGAGCTTTCAGCGGGACCCTTATCCTTAAAAAAATCCTTAAAAGTCCACTGGATGCAGTCGAGGCTGGGGAGTTTTTTTAGGGAGATGGTGCAATGAGATTCTGTTAACCTGTTGCTTTCAAGGAGTCCACTCCATAATCCTTTTTCAAACAAGTCAAAGTCCTGGGGGCTGTAGTTTCAAGTGTGCAGCAGGTGCAGTCCTTCAGAGTGCAAGCCTTTGGAGTGTAGACCAGGGTTCCAGCAGGGCAGTCCTTCTCCTTGTAGTTTCTGACATCAGATCGTGGTTGCTATGCAGCTCTAACATAGTTATTGAATGTTCTTGGACGACAAGCAGGGGGCAGAAAGCACTGCACTTTAAAATTCAAGATGGAGAATTCCTCTCCTTGGGAGTAAGACCTGGCTAAACCATTAACACTTCCCCTCTAGACCTGCAAATTCCATTTCTGAGGCTGCCATCTGGCTGAGGGGCACAGGAAGAGGGGGTAGGCCTGGTTGGCATTTCTTACTGTCCTGCTCTCTTTGAAGCCCAGTTTGATTTACTCAGCCCCTTTCCTGGCCTGTTCTCTGCAGCTGCAGAGCTCCCCCTATCAGATTACCCCTGTCTCTATGCAGGCCACTTATCACCTCATCATTTGGCTAACTTTGCCTAAGCAGGTGATGCTGCTGCTGGATTTTGGCTCACAGAAAAGAAAGTCCTGTAACTTCTTTTCTGTATTAATTCTGATAAATTCAACAGGAGCAAGTTGTTGGATTTATTATTACGAATATTTTAAGTCTGAGAATTCTTATTTTAGCTCTCTCCTATCAGTAGTTACTCTGTATTACAGTATCCATATGTTAGCCTATGGAGCTAAAACACTACAGTGGAAAACTAGATTGGTAGTTTTTCCCTCACCAGGGCACATAAAACATATTTTATAATGCCCCTGCTTATAGTACGTGGCACCTTACCCCTGGGACACCTAGGGGAGACCTTAGGGATGATTTATAAGTAAAAAATAAGGTGGATTACCACTTTGGAAGTACCTTTAGTTCCAAAGTAAAATTTGCATATCATTTACTTTTAAAGACAGTCTGAAAATCAGGGCTGCCTTTAAAAATGGCACCAGGCAACACAGAATTGGGTGATTAGAGCAAAAAGGATGACTTTCTCACAAACGTAATTGGAGCTTCTGCACAGCCTCCGCATATTCATCAAGAACTAACGCATCATCCTGCAATAACTCCAGTAGATGCTTCAACAAACACCTGCCCTCGAAACAAAGGGAGTGCAGGAGCAAACGTTTTTTCTCTCAGCCCTGGAACTCGATGCCCCAACAGCCTTCAGATAGGTCTCAAAGGCCTGGAACCACACTCTGCACCTGACCGGTGGTTCACCTGGTGCATCCAAAAATGCTGGTGAGGGTGCAACTGCTTGCATCATGTAGAACAGGAGGAACCTTGATGAAAATTATACATTTGTAGTATTGCACCACAAATATTTTAAACTCTGCCCCTTTAGTAATGCACCTGCAAGCAACAGCTAAGAGAGCAAAATAAACAAAATGCAATGTCCATATAAAATGCAAAAGTGAAAGAATGCCACTTGAAAGGTTTGAGAGTCACCAAGAAGACACGTACCAAAGTTTTTTCTAGAATTAAAAGCGTGGATACCACAGGATTAATAACTGTATACCCACAGTGTGCACATCACAGTAAGTAAACACACAAAATGCAAGCAAATAAACTCTGAACCAGTTCAGTGCTGAATTTACAATGATGGTGTGCACATCACCAAAAGTGGACGCACCTAGAATTCTGAGATAGCATTACCACTACCTTTTCAGAACATGTGTTTGCATTAGACCCTGTACACACAGAAGAGTTTGTGCTTATGACAGTAAGAAAACACTTGAGGCTGTCAAGAGATTTAATCACGTAATGGAGAGGATGCTCACAACACTGTTATGGAACGCGTATAGACATCCAATCTATCGCTGCCACTACCTTTACAGCATCTATGTGTGTGCACCACAGTCAGTGACTACACAACAACATCAAAACTAGCATTACTGTAAATAAGATGTGTGCATCACTGTAGGGGTAATCAAGCTGCACCTGGCAAATTGTATATCCACTGCTAAATATGCACTCTCCGTAGAACTTGACTTATAGATTATGTGCCGTCCATAAAGGATGTGCACATCACCGCAAGGACACGCCTACAGCTCCAGCATTCTGTAGATGTGTGCACACTCTGTTGAACTAAAACTACAGATTCTGTAAATGTGTGTTCATCACTGCAAAGAAACGCATGCTGCACAGTAACAGCTGATTCTCTCCGAAGACCAGAAAGTAGCGCATAGATACACCTTCACCGCAACGTATGTGTACAACTAACATGGCCGCCTGATGACGTGAGGCGTAGCGAGCATGTGCAAAGACGAATCGTGTTGTGCTAGTATGATCCCAGTAATGGCTGATTGAGTGCGGATGAGAGTCCATGAGTTACACTACATATACCCCTAAAATGGCAGTCGTGCAAAACTAGACTGCTGACTTTAATCCTCCGTGGGAGGTCAGATACGATGTGTAGTGGCCGGGAACTGAAGGACGCACTGACGCAGAAGGGGACCACAGCAGTTGTAGACTATTAAATCCACGCATTGCACACTCATCCCTGGACTTTCTGAAAGAGCGTGTACCAGCCTGAAGGAACGTAAACGTAATCACACAACTGTACACACTGACCTGCCTCAAGGAAGCTGGTTGCAAGATGCGTTCTGTGTCCCACTGTGTAGCTCAGCTGGTCACCATCAAATTGTAGTAAGCAAGCCTGATTCAGTGTGCAGGTAAGTTTATTATTACAATAGAGCCACACAGTAGAGGAGGGTGGACGCGCAGTAGCCCCTACGCTGCAAACTACAGTTAAACTCGGCCTTTGACTATGAATACTCCAAACCCACTTGCATCATAACATTCTCTTCTAGAATCTCTATCAAAAATAATTCAAGAAACATACACAATGATGCAATACTACAGATCCATTCTTAAGAGCACCGTTTAAAAAACATGTCATACAAAAACACATGCAATAATCAGGCAGCATGTGGAAATATAACAGAGCAAGCCGAATTTTTTGTATTATTAACGTTATCATTTTAAAGCATTCAGGTTACATACAATAGTGCAGCAGCGCAATATGTTTTGATATTAATGACATCATCATTGGAGCCAATCCGTATAAATGACAGCGTATTATATGATATTGCATTCACCAATCCACGCATTCTTTACATGTCGCTATCATATCAATTACCTCCTCTGGTGGCTCCAATTAGATACCTGAACAACAGCATATCCATCCGGCCATGCCCCTTACCCCCTCATCCATCCCCCTTTTCCCACTCCATTCCAACTTTATTGCACACAGTGTTCACTGGCAGCTGTCATCATGAGCAACGTTTCTTAAATAGTTTCTCAAAGGCTGCCATATATCTTTAGGTCTGGATGCCGGAGGCTACATTGCAGCAAACCGCTCCCTATTGGTATCGCAATACATTAAACTGTGTAGCCATTGTTCGAGAGTTGGCATGCTCTTGCGACTACAATGGATGGCCAACTCCCACTTGGCAATGAGAAGTGTCATACTAACATACCTGCGCAGCGTTTTGGGGATGTCCGCAACATAGCCCAGTAGCGCCAACAGTGGAGAAGGCCTAATTTAAAGGCAGTCATTTGTGGCAGGGCCTCAAAAATGTGTACCCAGTACCTCGCCACCCTGCTGCACCTCCATGGCATGTGAGTCTATTCTGGCATTCAGGGCAAATTGTATAGCAGGAAGGCTCTATCCGCACCATTTTAACCGGCGTCATGTACACCCTATGTAAATAGTTGTAATGTATCAGCTTATGCCTATAATTACCAGATACCCTATGGGTGTGTGTGCAACATTCTTTCCATGCTGTATCTGAGATGGGGGTGTCCCAGATCCACCTCCCACGCATTCCTGACCCTGCTATCGTGTGCTGGTATATGGTCTAAACCAGCACGTTATAGTCTGGATACCAGTCTACTCCCCTCGGTAGCAGATCTAAGTAGCTTCAATGGTACACATTTTTCTGGTTGTAGGGGATAGGTGATACCCTGCTCCACAGCGCATTTTGAAGCCTAGCTAATACAAACTAGTCCATGAGTGGGGCGCCTGCAAAGAAAGCATCCTCTGTACGCGAGACGATGTGACCCCCAGGGAACACGTCCGCAAAGGTGTATAGCCCGTATTTCCTCATTGTGAGTTTCTTTATTGGCTCTGACATGAAGGGTACCCATGGGTTATCTAACAATGGGAGTTGGGAGGCATGTAATTCTGCTCCTCCTGTTACCCTCAGCATTTCCCTCCAAGCACAGCATGTTGCTGACTCTGTTTGAATATCCACTCTATATGGGGAGAACCCAGCTGATAATAACCTCGTAGTGGCACCGGGGCTGCTAGGTCTAAGAGCAAGCCTAACTTGAGTAAAATTGAAACTCTTTCTAAACTGACAGTGTCTCGGTATTGCTTGGTTACACTCTGTTTACTTTTTAACACAAAGGGAAATCCGTCTTAATAGGGAATGAGAGGTTAACACTTCCAAGATATAAGCTAGGCCTAACTCCTTGTATAGTAAACCGTATGATGTTCTTTGAGGAAGGGGAAAAAAGATTTCATGGAATTGATTTCTGGCAATTTGTATATTAGAGGTTTACGTATAACCCCAAATATATGCCGTAGGAGACTGCCAAGAGTCATCAAACCCAGTAGATATTGAGAAAGTCTTCTTATGATGAATACTTCTACATAAAGGATTCCTCACAAGTAAAACAATGCCAGGCGTCAGACAGGATACTGAAACTTCCTTCAGAATTTTCACATAGCCAGTAAGGGGGAACTGGCTTCAGTCGATGCCAGTTGAGATGTCAGAGGATAACCTCACAGCCAAATAGTGCCTGCTCCGCCGCAACATCCGTTCCCTTTTATCCATGCCTGGGATGTGGATCCAAAGCCCGCTGTCTCCTGAGAGTTGAGTTTTTCCTCACGCAACAATTCTGTATCTTTGTTGTAATACAATGTCTCGGACAGATGTCCATTACTGACCCCCACGCTATTTGCCTTTGGTGCTTGGCTTCTGAACATGATCAGTAGGAACCCAAATGCCATCAAGTAGGACAAGCCTAAACTCTTCATGGCCAGAGCTTATGAAGACCGGAGAAGTTGTTTTCGATCTCAACCCCGACCGAGATAAACTTCCTCTTCGAAGACCAGACTGAAGAAAATAAGTACTCTGGGTAAGATAAGCCTCTCAGATGGTGCCAAAATCCTTTTTTTCCTCCGAGGTAGTGCACTAAGAGCCCGACGAACCCACTCCTGGCGACTCTGAGCTTGTTCCTCAGCCGGACCCCCTCCCTGAGTCTGTTGAATTGGCTCTACCCTGTGCTGGTCCCCTTCCATCTGGATCAATCTGCGCCAGTAATTCATTACCAAATGCCCCACTGCCATTGATGACTCTACCAGAGTTCCCAACTCCAGGCACAGATCCTGCGGCCTTCTTGAATGTCATATTTAGTATATTCACAAGGAATTAATCAGGCTCCATGTTCATACACATGATGCCGTGCAGCGTTGATCCAATGCTGACTTTCACCCCAGCGGCCAGCTGTACACTACCTCTGTCAGCGCAGTAGATGGCGCCACCCTAGGAGCTAACGACGCCAGGTCACCACCTTACTCTTCTCCACCTGCAGAACCTCACAGATCCAAAGGTTGCTTAAAGAAGAGAGCTACAGGAAGAGGTTCAGCCAGTTATATGCTTCTGAACCCGTACCTTTTTATGAGGCAGAAGTGCCTGAAGATGAGAACACCTTTGACATTCCTTGATTATCTTTTGCAAGTGGCTTTGACACATCTCCAGAAGTGGAATTGTAGAGAAGTAGTCTAACTTCATTCTATCATCAAAAATCAGCAGAGGTTCTCGATCTCCAACTTCCAACAGTTGATGTCCAAAGAAATGTCTTAACGGCGGTTCATCTCCCTACTTATACATCCCCAAAACCAGAGGTTACCGCTCTGCCGCCGGGTGACCCCACTTTTTTCTCTGCTCACCAGTCACCACAGAGCCTCATTATTCAAGCTTCCTGCTCCTCTGGCTAGTTGCAAGAATGTTTCCCACAACCCCGGCAGATAGAGAATCCAACACTTTGAAGCCTAGGGAAGGAATGGCTTAAATACTGGCAGCATGGCCTTAAAATAACTGACTTCCAACTTCCTTTTAGCATGTTCTGTCCACGCCTTGTTATTGTTAATAGGAATTTATTAAGCGCGCGTACACCCAAGGGTTTCATGGCGCTGATACTTGAAGTCAAGTGCGAACCGGGCCCTTAGGCGTACGCCTGCTCAAATAGCAGAGTTTTTAAAGCTCTTCTAAAACCAAGGAGGTTGTTGCAGCTTCTCAAAGCTAGGGGAAGGGAGTTCCACAATCTCGGGGCAAGGCGGGAAAAGCTACACCCTCCCTGACGTTTCAGTCTGAACGGTGGGGGGGGGGGGGTCAAACAGGTGTTAGGTGGTTGTTCCTCATTTTCTAGAGCCTGCAACACCATTTCCAAGAACTTATTCAAATGGACAGAATGCGCTTCAACATATCGTCAGGCCTTGATTCAGCAGGCTGTGTAGTCTGTTCCATGGGCACTTTGGTTGCCATCAGATAACATGCCTGCCTTAGGACCTCAGGCGTGCAGGCTAACTTGATGCAAACGCAGCTCTTGAAAGGTTTAAAGTCAGTAAAGCCATTGTTCACTCATTAGGACTCCAATAACATCAGACTCAATGAGACTACTGTCAATTCTGCAATGTTTGTGGTTTTGCCCAAGAGTTTTCATTTCGGCAACAGCAGTCCTATCAGACGCTGTTACAGGGATTCTGCTCAGACACAGAACTGTGCATAGAGACCTAGGAGACCTAGGAGAAGTGTGGCTTACCGGTTAGAGGCGGCAGACCCAGAAGCAGAGGTCGGCCCGGGACCAGGGTTCAATTCCCGACGCGGCAGGGTACGGAACAAATGTCAGCGGGCTTGATAAATCTCTCCTCGGTGCCTCTCTAACCATGGGTCCCACGCTGCAACTCTGGGCAATAGCTTGCTTAATCTCCACAATGGCCCCCCTCACTGCCGTGGATGCCTGGCTTCACCTTGGGGATGCCCAATAGGGACCATCTCACAGGGAAAGCCAGGACGGGTTCCCCAGCGGTACACAGCGCTAAGAAACCCCAGGGTGAACGTGCGCTCTACAAATTCATACTAACATAACATAACATAACATAGGACCTCAGTGAATTAGGGTGTGCCAAAACTCACCTTAGTACCCAATATCCCCTACCAGACTTGCAATCATTGTCACATTAGCTCTTCGTCCTATAGCAAAGAAACCAACGATTAGACAACCTAGAACATGCGGGTTAGGACCATTTCAGGAATGGTGGGAAGTGAGAACACTCTTTTGTTATACGTTCATACCAGTCCACAACAGGAGTAAAATAAAGACATGGTAAGGTTAAAATGCTTATTTTAACGACGTGATCTCAAGCGCAGTATTTTAATCAACATAAGCATACATATGATTAAGAATAATACGGTCAGCATGGTTACAATTCCATAAAATACAAAAGGAGGAATCATATTGCAATGATAGTGCAAACAGGTGATAAAACATTAACATGCACGCAGAAAGAGGCCCATAAACCACACAACACCCCTCCTCCCCCATGTTCTGAAAACACACAGCACTCAGGGCAAATATCATAGAACGCAGAGTTCAAGTCAGAAAGAGACAGAACTAAGTTCCCAAACTTGAAATTTAGGAATGGAAATTCAAAAGATCCAAATCAGTAAATACAAACACACGTGTCCATGGTGTGTGAAGAGACCTCAAATATGTATGAAAAAATAAAGCCAAACTCATGGGTTCAGCACGTGTCTATGAAGCAAAAAAATAATCCATACTTCAGTCCAACAACGTGTAAGCACCAAATGTTGCAACTGCTTCCAACAAGAAGTCGTTTTCATCCATTAACATTTCAGCCATCCAATTAAGCAAAGGGAAAGAACATACATGTTCCTCGATCACCGGAGCCTGTAGCATCATCAGAGGACAACTCGGACTTAATTAAAGATTACTGCGATCCAAAAAGTCATTGACCGCTGTCCAAATGTTCCAATTGCCTAGAACCCAGGGGACTCATTAGTAGAGTAAAATCCAGTTCAGGAGACACTGTGTTGCAGAGACACAAATCCAGGGCCCACTCAAAATCGCAATCCAGGCAATGGAAAATAGGCTGCACGCAAGTGAAGAAAGAGAACGCCACACTTAGTCGCCAAAGGCAGCGCTCCATAGTATTCTAGCGTCCGGTTACGCAGGTGGAGCAGCCGGGACTGTACGTCGTGGGGCACAAACTGTGCATCCATTTTGTAATAAACAAAATAACAGCAGAATGCCGGCGCCTAAAGCCAGGAGCAAGGGGAAACCTCGAAAGACACTCAAAAAAATGCAGGGATCACGCCGAATATAGTCTTAAATGAGGTTGCAAGGCCATATCATACTTCTTTAACAAAATGTGCCAGGCCATTAGTCGACGAGGCATTTAAGATTGTGTGGATCAAAGCATCGAAGTGCAAGGGCAAGTCCGTATTTAATAAGGCATTAACCTCAGTACGAGTATTTGCAACGTGAAGGACGAATGTCTCACACGCAGATGTAAGGGGAACTTCCTTCTGGGACAAAATAGCTCTTATTCTGATCATCTTGTTGAACTCTGCTTTCAAGGTCGGAATCGAGGGCCATATGGAAACATCAAGCCTGCTATGCGGATGAGGGAACAACACATTCTTGCAGCAAGTTACACGCTGGGAAACGGTAACAATGTAAGCAATACCTGCGTGCATCCCACAACTACTAATAAATAACTACCATTAGCAAGCAGTATGAATGTTGGTGTAATGGCCGGAACTAGAGTGCCCTTTAAAACGCACGTTAAATTTGGTGCAAGTACATTACACAAGCCGTGCAATTGAAGATTCCTACATGTTAGTGAAAGATCTGGTGTAGTAATGCAATCTTCGCCATTCAAAAAAACTTTTTTACCATCCCTCAAACATCTGTATGTGAACGGGATATTCCAGACTTCATGAACATATGCTCTACCCAGGGGCTCAAATCTACCTATAGAATAGTGTCTCATGCAAGCCTCGAATTTGAAAAGAGAGAATGGTAAGGTTATTAACCTGTGGATAAGCCAAACTGCCGAATTGGCTTCCGCTACAGAAAAAGGCAAAGGTTCTAACTTTTCAATATGCAACAGGGAAAAAGTGGCATCTTTCATTGACATAAATTGCTGTTTAACAGTCTTTAGCGGGGGTGATGGGGGATAATGGGGGGCACGGAGACTGGAGCGTGGTATATAGGGCTTTATTTTTATAAAGGTTTTCTTTCTCCTTTGGGAAGTTCTTTCTCTCGCCAGTATTGCAGGGTTGACTCCTCTTCCTCCTGGCTTAGTGTGGGATGGGCTGCTCTCTTTATCAGTGTCCAGCTCTTCATCGGTTACTCCACCGAAGTTCATGCGAGAAAAGTAAAGAAATGAGAACTGACGTTAGGAAAAAGGACCTTAATAAAGCTTTCCCATGGGGAATACCCGGGGTGTGCAGGGATCACCGTGTTTCATGCCACGAATACGACTAGTGCACTGTGCCGGTACAGCTAAACTAGCAAGCGTCCTAAGAAGCAGGTTCTAGCGTATTAGGCGGTGTCTACCCGACTCCCAAACCACCCAGTAACGCGCTGCCATACCTGGTGGAGCCACACTCCCTGGTGAGTGTGGCTGGGCAGCTCGCGTTGTCGTTGGCCTCCTGGCTTTCCCTCTGGCCCGGACACCGGCTGGGTCCTCTCTCCTTCTCCCGCCTCGGTTCTTTTGGAAACGTCTTCTCAGTTCGTTGATACGTTCTTCGGCTTCCACACGAACTGCTCGCCCTCCTCCGGTCTTGGTTCGGTGAGGTCACACGCCGTCCCTTCTGCTTCCTCTGTTTTCACCAATCCGGTGGTCAAGACGTCAGTCCGGGGTGTGGCTTCGTCCAGCACAGTCTCCCAGTTAAAGGAGCCGTCTCCTATTCCGGCGTAGTCATCTGGCCAGCTATGCAGCGAGTCGTGGCCCGAATTGTCCTGGTGTGGGGAACAAGAGAGAGGGGCATCTACGTCAGACACCCACCAGTTCACTACAGGGGTTCCTTCCACTGGAGTTACGCTCTCCCCGCTACACACCTCCCCCTCTGGTTTCTCCCGATCGGGGAGAAAACTAGAACGTGAAAGATAATCAGCATTTCCATGGTCACGTCCTTTTTTGTGTTTTACCTCAAAGGAGAAGGTCTGTAGGAACAAAAACCACCTAAGGATACGGGGGTTTAGGGTTTTGTTCTGATGCATCCACTGTAGTGGAGCATGATCAGTAAGAAGGACAAAACGCCGGCCCTCCAGATAATATCTGAGTTTTTCTATTGCCCACCGTATGGCTAATCCTTCCCGTTCCACTGTAGGGTATTTCGTCTCCCTTGGGTGCAGTTTTCTGCTAATGAACAGGATTTGAATGTTCCATCTTATCTGGCCCTATCTGGGATAATACTGCGCCAATCCCTGTATTTGATGCTCTGTTGCTAAATAGAAAGTTTTAGTGAAGTCGGGGGCTATGAGAATGGGACTGGTGGTTATGGGTTTTTTTAAGTCTTCAATTACTTGTTTTGCTATGTCAGGGGGTCTCAGTATTTGTTTGCGCCGGATTTCCTTTTTTAACAGATCTGTAAGGGGAGTTGCTGCTTCTGCAAAGTTTGGTATGAACCTTCGGTAATATCCTATTAGTCCTAGGAAGGCTCTTAGGTCTTTCTTATTTGCAGGGAAGGGAGTTCTCAGTATGGCTTTCACCTTCTCCTCCTGAGGGGCTATGACCCCATTTCCTAGCAGAAACCCCAAGTACTTTACTGTGGAGTATGCAGCCCTCGATTTTTTTTTGCATTGATATGTAATCCAGCTGACTCCAGAGCTTGGAGTACTGTTCGGAAGTGTTTCAAGTGCTCCCACCAAGTGTTGCTGAATATAACAATATCATCTAAATACATAGAGCAAAACGCCTTATGTGGCTGTAACACTTCATTCATCAAACGCTGGAAAGTGGCTGGGGCTCCATGAAGCCCAAAGGGTAGCACATTAAATTCAAAAAGGCCCTCATCTGTAACAAAAGCTGTTTTACATCTTTCTTCTTCTCGTAATGGTACCTGCCAATAGCCTTTGGTCAGGTCCAGTGTGGTTATGTAGCGGGCTTCCCCTATTCTCTCCACCAACTCATCCACCCGGGGAATGGGGTAGGCATCAAAGGAAGATCTGGCATTTAGGGATCTAAAGTCCATGCAAAACCTGGTTGAGCCGCCTGGCTTTGGGATCATCACTATAGAGGAAGACCAACTGCTCCTGGAGGGTCGTATGACTCCAAGACATAACATTTCCTGTACTTCTCTTTTTACATCTTGTCATATTGCCTCTGGGATTCTATAGGGTCTTTTTCTTATCTGTTTTCCTGGCTCAGTCTCTATTTTATGCTCTATCATGTTGGTGTGCCCAGGAATGTCTGAAAAATTGTCTCGAAAGGTTTTAACATAGTCATTAGTTCATCTTTCAGGTGTGGTGACAGTTCGTTGTTAATCGGTAGTTGCTCCAATGTAGTGGAGCAGGGAGCTGTAGGAATGCCAAACTGATCATTTTTAGGCATGGGACCTAACCACTTCTTCAGGAGGTTTATATGAAAACATTGTTTCCTTGTTGGTGACATTTGTACCCTGTAGGTGGTGTTTCCTATCACTTCAGTGACTGGGTACGGACCCATCCATTCGCTTTGAAATTTATGGGTGGAAGAGGGCAAAAACACTAATGCCCAGTCTCCCACTGCTAGCTTCCTCCACTTCTTTCCTTTGTCGTAATGTACTTTTTGTCGTTGTTGACTTCTTTCTAGATTGGAATATGCTAGGTCCCTCAGTTTCCCTAGCTTACTTTTCAATTGCTGAGTGTATTCCAAGAGGGTTTTAGTGGCATTAACCTCTTCTTTTTCCCAAGCCTCTCTCGTGATTTCCAGTAGAGACCTAGGTTGTCTCCCATATAATAGCTCAAAAGCCGAGTATCCTGTGCTACTTTGGACCTGGGCTCTTAAAACATACTGAGCCAAAGGTAAGAGTAGGTCCCATTCCTTATGCTCAACTGACAACATCTTCCGTAAGGTGGCCTTCAAAGTACGGTTGTATCTTTCCAACAGCCCATCCGTCTGAGGGTGGTAGGCGGAGGTACGAATCTGATGCACACCCAACATTTTACAGACTTCTTTTATAAGTCTGGAAACAAAGGGGTTCCCCTGGTCCGTTAATATCTCTTTGGGGAACCCCACTCTTGAGAAGAGTTCCAAAAACTTTTCCGCAATGAGTTTGGAAGTAGGGGCTCATAGGGCAAAGGCCTCTGGGAATCTAGTCGTATAATCGCCTATTACTAAGGCATATGTGTTCCCTTTAGCTGTTTTGGGCAAAGGCCCGATTATATCCATACCCACCCTCTCGAATGGATTACTGTTTACGGGTATAGGTTGTAGGGAAATAGCAGCAGGTTTGTACAAATTCATTTTTTGGCACACATCACAGGTCCGACAGTAGTCTGTGGCCTCTTTATATATGCCCGGCCAGTAAAACCACTTGAGTATATTTTGTAGGGTCTTTTCTGAACCCATATGCCCAGCAGTTAGGTGAGAGTGGGCATAAAAAAGCACCTGTTCTCTAAAGGACTGGGGTACCAATAACTGTCGTGATTCTCCGGGTTTCCCTTCTCTGTACAATAGATCATTGTCAATAAGGAACCGGGGATAGGGGTTATCTACTCTGTTGGCTGTTCTATGGGCCATCTCCCAAGCGTTAAATAGGGTGGCGTCATTTCCTTGGGCGAACTTAAAATTTCTGTCTAGGACCCAGGGCTCTGAGGTGGTTAGGGCGGACTTGGGATTTCCGCTGCTTTCCTTCCTAATTTCTGCCTGTAATAAAGCTAAGAAATCCGGGTTATCTACCCCAATGATGAGGTCTTCTGGTAGTGACTCTATCACGCCTACTCTGACAGTGCAGGGAGTTCTTCCTTCGGGGTGTATGTGTATTTCTGCTATGGGATAGGGTTTTACGTCCCCGTGAACACACCTTATGTGTACTTCACTATTAGGTAGTAGCTGTTCAGGGCTTAGTAGGGATCTTTGTATTACTGACTGACGACACCCTGAATCCAGTAATGCTCTAATCAATTTGTTGTTAAGCAATACACGTACATAGAAGGAGGGTCCCATCTCAGCGGTATAGATCACAGTACTGGGAATATACCCCACCTCCATCGGTTCTTCTGCCTGCTTTCTTTTAGGGCATAGGCGGGCAATATGGCCCCACTTCCCACAGTCGAAACATTGTGGTCCTTTCATGATGGGAAACTTAACTTCTTGAGGCCGGACTTTTACAGGCTCAGGTCCCTGCTTAAACTTTTTTTCAGTTTTCTATCCAGCTGTCTGTTTATTTTTTTCAGTGTCCCAAGGGAACGTTCGGGGCTGAGCTCGGGAATAATTGGCTGCCATTTCTATGGCCTGTGCTGGGGTTAGACCTGAATGCTGTTTCAGCCACCTTTGCATCCCATAAGGTAAGGCCTCCATGAACTGTACCAAATAAATACACTCCATGATTTCTTGTTTGGTCTTGTTCTCTGGTTTTATCCATTTGTCTGCGGCAGCTTTTAATCGAAAATATAAAGTCTTTGGGTTTTCCCGAGGGGTTCCTCTCTCTTTTCTAAATCTGACTCTAAAGGCTTCAGCATCCATCCCTAGGTGGTCCAATATTATCATTTTTATGTCCCGGTAGGGGGTTACCCAGTTATCGTTGGCTACCTGGTAGGCTGATTGGGCCTCCCCCGTGAGCAAAGGAGCCAAGAAAAATGGCTACTTCTCTTCCGGCCACCCACAAGCCCTTGCTGCTCTTTCAAAGTTCGTCAGGAAAGCGTCCGGATCTTCTCCTGGGATATATTTCTGTAGTGCTATACCCGAAGGATGGGGTACGGGGGTCTTCTATCTGATACAGCTATGGCCCCTGGCTCTTTCATTGTTTTTTGTAGTCCTTCTAACTGTGCTGCCATTGCGTTTTTGAACACTTCACGGTCTTCGTGGGCCGATGTCATCTGGCGCTCTACCGCCCATTCCAACTTCTCCTGCCCTTTTATCAAATGCTGTATTAGTTGCTCCATCTCGGTTGCTGAGATAAGGGGAGGGGATCCTACTTCTGACACCAGTTGTAGCGGGGGTGATGGGGGAGAATGAGGAGCACGGAGACTGGAGCGTGGTATATAGGGCTTTATTTTTATAAAGGTTTTCTTTCTCCTTTGGGAAGTTCTTTCTCTCGCCAGTATTGCAGGGTTGACTCCTCTTCCTCCTGGCTTAGTGTGGGATGGGCTGCTCTCTTTATCAGTGTCCAGCTCTTCATCGGTTACTCCACCGAAGTTCATGCGGGAAAAATAAAGAAATGAGGACTGACGTTAGGAAAAAGGACCTTAATAAAGCTTTCCCATGGGGAATACCCGGGGTGTGCAGAGATCAATGTGTTTAATGCCACGAATACGACTAGTGCACTGTGCCGGTACAGCTAAACTAGCAAGCGTCCTAAGAAGCAGGTTCTACGCGTATTAGGCGGTGTCTACCCGCTAAGCATGGGCGGAAAATCCGTTTCGCTCGCGTATTTTGCGGATTTTCGGTAAATTCGCAATCCGCTAGATCCGCGAATCTCCCGCAAAATCCGCATATCCGCGAGCAGCGGATTTTATGGCTTGCTCGCACTGTTCGCGTGAGTTCGCGGCTTGCCAGTACAACTTCGCACCCCGCGAGTAAGTGCTAAATTGCAGAAATACGATCTTAGCAAAACTGAAACTACTTACCAGGTTCAAAAGTTCAGGCTCATCATTAGTAGCCATTTCCTGTAGTGCTTCCTGAGGGGCCCCTCCAGAGTTCAGTTGCCAGTTGCAACTATTATGTGACCCTGCTCTGAACCTCAGAATAGTTACACATATGCCACAAAGGTCCTGAATTACAGCTAAGGGAGACAAGCAGGAGCCAGGCTGGAAGTTAAAATCCATTAATCAGCCCCTAATTCATTATTGTCAGTTGGGGCAGGGCAGGTGTTGTAACTAATTTTGCAACAATGAAAGCACTTAGCAAGTGCAAAAGATCACTAATCAGGGCGCACTAAGGAAGCAGGTGCCAGCTAAAAAAATATTCTGTGACACATTAATCAGCCCCAAATTAATTCAGGTCACTTGAGGCAGGGAAGGTGTGCTTTGCTTTGCCGAAAATAATGTACACTGGACAACCAGAGGGTGTGGTGATGAAACAGAGGGTGGCATGGGTGGGCCAGAGGGTGGCATGAGTAGTCAGAGAGTGGCAGTGGTCACAGAGAGTGGCAGTGATGAAGAAGAGTGTCCCAAACAGGCTGGACACGTAGAAACAACAAGTTCGCAAAACTTGCGACCCGGCAGGTAAGTTTGCAAATTGCGAAATTGTAAAAACCCTCGCGAACTGGCAGAAACACGCGCGAACACAAAAAAAAAAAATCGCGGGAATTCGCGGATTTTGCGGATTGCGAGTTCGCAAATCCGCAAAATTCGCGAACGGGAGATTCGCAAAATTCGCCCATGCTTACTACCCGCCTCCCAAACCACCCAGTAACGCGCTGCCGTACCTGGTGGAGCCACACTCCCTGGTGAGTGTGGCTGGGCGGCTCGCGTTGTCGTTGGCCTTCTGGCTTTCCCTCTGGCCCGGACACCGGCTGGGTCTCTCTCCTTCTCCCGCCTCGGTTCTTTTGGAAACGTCTTCTCGGTTCGCTGATACGTTCTTCGGCTTCCACACGAACTGCTCGCCCTCCTCGGGTCTTGGTTCGGTGATGTCACACGCTGTCTCTTCTGCTTCCTCTGTTTTCACCAATCCGGTGGTGAAGACGTCAGTCCGTGGTGTGGCTTCGTCCAGCACAGTCTCCCAGTTAAAGGAGCCGTCTCCTATTCCGGCGTAGTCATCTGGCCAGCTATGCAGCGAGTCGTGGCCTGAATTGTCCTGGTGTGGGGAACATGAGGGAGGGGCATCTAAGTCAGAGACCCACCAGTCAACTACAGGGATTCCTTCCACTGGAGTTACGCTCTCCCCGCTACACAGTCAAATTGAAAGGCAGAAATATTAAACTCATGTTCATGTAATCCCATTTTTTAACGTTTGCAAAGTCCAGGCAAACTACATAACAGAACGCAATTGATTTTGCCCATGATACAATACTGCAACATCGTCTTGCACAATATCAACCACAGATGACACAATATCGTCTAGAGTGTAAATTCGGGAAGAAATTGTGTTAATGCTATTATCTACAACGGCAAGCACTTTTTCTAAATTGGCCTGATCAATAGCTCTAAGCCTAGAAGCAGCTTCAATTTGAGACAGTTTCCAAACCTCATTATAAGCGGCATATATCCATCTTTTCGATCTGCCACCCGCATGGCCTTTCACAAAATCATTTAAATCGACAGTGTCGGTGAGTTTGGACAAATGTGATTTAACTGATGCCAAGGATGAATGTCTGAGCCAACTCCGGCACAATTTGCCTACAGAATAGGTGGTGACTGAGAGGTGAGTTTGAAAACGGGGATCAATTCTAACCTCTGTATAGCCAGGGGCCAGACCTAGAAAACGTTGCTGGGAGGAATCTGCACTTTTTTGCCACAGTAACCAGCCTTTGGGTTTAATGCTGGAAACATTAAAAGAGGAATTGCTAGACAGTGCCTGTATTTCACTCAGGGAAGTACTGATATAATTATTCCAATGGGGAAATTCACCCAAATCAGGAAATGAAGGAATATTTAGTTTTTTAGAAGTAGCCAATCCAAAGCATGTGGTTTGTGAAATGGTGTCATTCAGAAACAACATACGGTTTGGGATGAGACCTGCATGATGCAAAGCCTCAGTGCCTTGCACCTGCCAAATTTTAGAACCCCAAACAGATTTAAGATCAACAGTATCTCTCCACAGTACATAGCCCCCAACAGCTAACTGGTCAATAAAGGACTTCGAATAAAGTAATTTGGTGTGGGTAAGTCTAAACTTGGAAACTGACTCTCCAGTCATTTTAAAATAAAATGCATTAGGGTCGGATTGATCAAAATCAGTAAAATATGAAAACTTTTTCAAAAATGTTTTCGAGGTGCCTTCCACTGGCGCGGGACAATGTTCCCATTGTGTGAAATTAACCATATTTCTAAATGATCTAGTTTTATGCAGAAAATGATTTCCAAAATGTTGGTAACAGTACAAATCACCATAATTCGCAGACTCCAAATGTAAATCTTCAGCATCGAAGGCAGCATAGTATTTCAAATCAGTAAATAAAGGCTCTTCAGCTTTAACATCCCAATCATCAGAGCGAGTATTTTGTTTATCCACATCCCCCATTGAAACACTGAGTACATTAGGAACATTTTTAACCTCTGTGGGACCATGAATTTGGAACTTTACAGCATCCCATACAATCCCATCTAAAACGGGCCAAGCAGTTATATTCACAAAAGTCTGGTCCCTCTTCATGATGTGCGAAGAGGAGTGGAGAGCCAAAGTTCCATCAATCACTCGAATTGAAGTTCTCTCCTCAACATAGTGTCCATTGATGAAACGAAAAAAATACGCCACAAATCCTATGGACAAGAACAGAAAAATTGCAATCCGCACTAGCCAAATGTAAATCCAAGGTGGGATCAAAAATTGTTTTTTAAACCAAGTAGCAAAAATCGAAACTTTTGAAGGGGACTTTGATGTGGATGAGCCAGTGTCAAATGAAAACCAGAATTGATTATCTACACAGGTCTCTAAATCAGGCATAGACAAATCAGTTGGGTATGTATATTCAGTGTCATTAATAGGATCACCTATTATACAGAACAGGGGACCCTAGTGATTGAGGATCACACAATGATGGACATATACTAAATAGTATACATGACCTCTGTCCAGCCGGACAGGTGTTTATTTTTCAATTATTGTACTAATTTTTATATATAAAACATTTATACAAAAAGTGGGCACTACCTGTGACCCACAAACAACAAGACAAAACACGTGACAAAAACAGATATGCGAAAACGCACAAAAGCGGTCTGTACTTGTTATCTGATTTTACAGACTGAGTTTCATTCATAGCAACCCATTGTTGAAAAAAATTCAAAAGGTCAAACCAACATATGGAGCATTAAGTCGACGACGTTTCGATGCAATTGAACAATATATGCATCATCATCAGGACAACGAAATAATTTGTCATTTTTGTCTACAGAGCATGTTACAATCACAATGCCTCTATAGCAATTCATATACAACCACATTTGAAGGAAAAATTAAAGAGAGGAAAAAGGAAAATAAAAATAAAAATGGACAAGGTTAGACATGACTAGGCATGGGTGCTCATTACATCAATGACAGACTTATAATTTATGTATCCAAGCTGAATTGGTGCCATTGTGTACATGCGAGTGAGCAAGGAAGGACGACGAGCATTTATTTAAAGGACGGCGCAGTGAGTAGAACACGTGCTAATAACCATAATCGATTTCTATGCGAGTGAAAAGGTGGATCTATGCACATGCTCAAGGTCAGGTAATTGACGATTTGGATTACTGTTAAAAACTGGCGCAAGGAGTGACCAGTGGAGGATGTGAAAGTGATTTGACGGCGCAGTGTAGAGTAGAGGTAAAAAAACGGTGCAGCTGAAATCACGGATTCACAGAGCCCGGTTAACGTAGTTACCTTGGTGTGAAATAATCGGATGTTCTTTGCCATGTTTAGGGAATCAGGCGTGGCAACGCATCTATTAACACCGGAGGGCGAGAGAGCGCTATTAAATTAACTGAGCCAGAAGTAACAACAAACAGAAGTGCTAGCGCGAGCGAAATAATACTCACAACTGCTCCGTGGTTGGGCGGAGGAAACTATGGAAAGAGGAATAAGTCAATGGGGCGTGTACACGGGGTGAGATTACAACCATGCAACCAAATCCGGACTTACATAGTGTTGGATATTACAGCGTTCGCTCGTGGCCGTTCCGGGATTACACCATAGAAATCTAAATGAAATTGACAGAAGTCACAGGCGGCGTGAGTAAGCCGAGCAGAGTGAGCTATTTTAAGTCTAGGGCAATGATTATACCGGAGCAGTACTTACTTGTTCATGCAGCATGATAGCTGGGCAATGGGGTTCTGGCGGAAATCGCTGTTCATGCAGAGGGAGGGGACTGCTAAATATAATAAAGGAAGGACTACGTGCAAAGCACAGTGACTACAGCGGCCATCTTAGAAAGGTGATTTGAAAGTGAGCCCAAGTGAAGTGAAGGTGGCAGCTGATATTTTCGTGACAATTTATGACATACTGTAAAGATAAAAACTGCATTAAAAAACATATTATAAGGACCAGATGAATATTCACAGCAAGGAGGTCCAATCCTCAACTCTGTTGAGGCCATTTCTTATACTGTCCATTCTTAAAATCCAATGGAGTTCAACTTTGTTCAAAATTTGGGAAATGTCTGCTCCTCTTGGGGGGGCTTTGACTTGAGTGATCACAGTCCAAGTAAAGTCATTCTCTGTGTGGCCTTTTTCCAAAAAATGTTCCACCAAAGGCGCATTGGCTGTTTGACACCGGATTCGGCTTCTATGTTGTCCCATCCGTAGCTTGATTTTTTGACTGGTCTGTCCTATATAAATCATCTTACAAGGACAGAGAATTGCGTAAACCACATTACTTGAATTACAGTTGGTAAAATAATTCCTTTCATATTTAACTGACCCATGAGAAAATATTTTGCCTTCTATAGTAGAATCACAGGAGACACATTGGCCACATTTAACATGTCCTTTCAAAGCAGGTAGATTCCACATATCGTCTAGAGTATTTCTAGGATCAGATTGGGGAAGAGAGGCACATACCAAATGATCCTTTATGTTTTTCGCTCTCTTAAAGGCAAACATTGGTCGATCTAAATTCAAAATACCTGCATTTACAACGGGCCAATGTTTCAAAATACTTTTCTTAATTGCATTTGAGGCTGGTGAAAAGGTGGTAACACAGGTAATTCTCTCCTGGTTATTCTTACTGTGGGGTTCTAGTAGTGTCTCCCTTGGGCAGTACCATGCTCTTTTTAATGCCCGCCGTACCAGTTTGCGTGGGTAGCCTCGGTGTCTCAATTTCTGGCTCAATGTTTTGGCTTCTGTAAAGTAATCCTGTTTATAGTAACAATTCCTACGTATACGCAGGAACTGTGAATAGGGCAAAGAGTCTTTTAGGGCCCGGGGATGGTGACTTCTGTAATTTAGTAGTGTGTTTCTTTCCGTGGGTTTTCGGTGGAGACTTGTTATTAGTCGTCCTTCCGAATGTTTTATTTCGATGTCTAAGAAAGGTAGAGACTCTTTACTGGTAGTCATGGTGAACTTAAGCCCTCCACTGTTATTATTGAGCCAGTGTGTAAATAGGTCTAGGGGGGTATCAGAATCAGACCAAATCAAAAAAATGTCATCAATATACCTCTTCCACAGCAAGATCCCACTGTGGAAGGGGTTAGATGCATCCAAAATGGTATGATTTTCTATATGGTCCATAAACAGGATAGCCAGGTTGGGGGCAAAAACAGCCCCCATAGATGTACCACGGACTTGTCCATAGAATTGGCCTTCAAAAAGAAAAAAGTTTTTTGTTAAGCATATCTCCAAGAGCTGAAGAATGAATCTTGTTGGAACATTATGTGGCCTAGGGCGAGTGTCTAAAATGGTTTCAATGACTCGAAGGGATTCAAACTGAGGGATGTTAGTATACAGTGATTCCACATCCAGCGTGCAAAGAGTGCTGGATGTGGGATCAAATGGGTACTCCTCAATAAAGTTGATCATAGACATGGTGTCCCTGATATAGCATGTAGTTGTAGGTACAAATGGTTTAATGAAATGATCTATGTATTGGCCCAGTGGTTCTAGAATCGAGCCGCATCCAGACACTATGGGACGGCCTGGGGGATGTTCTGAATTTTTGTGAATTTTGGGGAGGCAATATATTACTGGGATCCTAGGGGCTTTTGTATTCAAGAAGTCAAATTCCTTTTTCGACAGAAACCCAGTTTCTAGGCCTTCGTTCGTAACTTCTGTGATCAATTTCTGTATTTCAATTGTTGGGTTGCGTGGCAATTTACAGTAGTGTTCTGGATTGCCTAATTGGCGTAAAATCTCTTGTTTATATTGTTCAATCTCCTGTATAACAATACCTCCCCCCTTGTCGGCCGGTTTTATAACCAGAGTTTGATTGTTCTTAAGAGTTGATATGGCGTTTTTCTCTAATGCAGTAATGTTATAGGGGATAAAGGATTTTTTGTTTTCCAATGCAGTAAGGTCATTGAGGACCAGTTTCTCAAAAGTGAGAATTTCTGATGGTACCATCGAGCTTGTGGGTGAGAACTTTGATGGGGGTTTAAAAGGAGTATTGGAATATTTCTGTGGACATGGATTCAATAAGAAATAGCTGTGTAATCTTATTTTTCTAAAAAACCTCAATAGTTCAGTCTGGGCATCCACAAAGTTAGGGCGTACAGTCGGAACAAACGATAGGCCTTTACTTAGTAATGACAGTTCACTGCTAGAAAGCGTATGTTTAGTTAGGTTGAAGATGGGGAGAATATTAGTATCATCCCTTGTAGCAGGGGCCACAAATTCAGCCTGATTATTATCACTTACCAACGGTAGTGTTGGCGGCGAGTGAATCGTTCGCCCGGGGGGTTCGGCCATTTCTGCGGTTGTTTGCCTCTCCCCTTCCCTGGGGGTTCTTGTTGTCCTTGGCCTCTCGCTAAAAAATTCCTATTTCTATTAGATGGGCCTGGGCTTTCAGTTTGGTCAGAGTTTTCAGATGATTCTGCTGAGCTATCTGAAAATCCCACGAAATTTTTCCGTCTATTAAACCTACCCCACGGTCTTTGGTATTGAGGACCGTTGTAAGAACGATTTGTGTAATAATCCTTAACAAGATAGGGGTATGCTCTTTCTTGACTGAAACCTTTTATGTCCTTTCTGACTTTATTGGTTTTTTTGTCAGTTTCGAATTTGTGGAATTCATCAATTGTTTTTTGAATTTGGTCCAAAAGTTTTTTTGCCTCAGTGTTGGTGTTATTATCATTTATTTGTTTTTCAAGATCAGCTATTTCTGTCAACAATTTTTTTAATTCTTCTGTTGCGATGTCAATCCCTAGCACCATCCAGTGCCGGGAACATGTAGTGCTAATATAACTGAATCCGTTAAGATATTTCGGATTATCAGTAAAGACTCCAGGTACGTTTCTCACTTGAAGACCTATCGGAATTATATTTGCCTTAAGGTAATCAGTGAGGAGTTTTATCATCAAGATTAATCTGACTTCTTTCTTTTTGGCCTTTTCTAATTCGTCTTTCAGAGAAGGGCTTGGGGTGTTAGGGGTATCACCTGAATCAGAGAGGAGAGAAGGGCCTCCTAAGATTTTATTAATGTAGTCCAAATTATAGAGTGGTGGGTGGGGGTCTGACATACCTAGTCAAAAAGACGACAATTACAAATTTAGGACAAGGAGTGGTGTAGGTGAGGGGAGTGACGGTTGAAACCCACTTTTGAAAAAAGGGGGGGAAAGGAATTACCAATCCCTTGCAATCCAGCGATTGCGCTTAACTCTGTTTCACAAGACAAGGGAAACCCAAAAGGAATAAGACTAGGGTCCTTGGGCAGTTATCTATTATACAGAACAGGGGACCCTAGTGATTGAGGATCACACAATGATGGACATATACTAAATAGTATACATGACCTCTGTCCAGCCGGACAGGTGTTTATTTTTCAATTATTGTACTAATTTTTATATATAAAACATTTATACAAAAAGTGGGCACTACCTGTGACCCACAAACAACAAGACAAAACACGTGACAAAAACAGATATGCGAAAACGCACAAAAGCGGTCTGTACTTGTTATCTGATTTTACAGACTGAGTTTCATTCATAGCAACCCATTGTTGAAAAAAATTCAAAAGGTCAAACCAACATATGGAGCATTAAGTCGACGACGTTTCGATGCAATTGAACAATATATGCATCATCATCAGGACAACGAAATAATTTGTCATTTTTGTCTACAGAGCATGTTACAATCACAATGCCTCTATAGCAATTCATATACAACCACATTTGAAGGAAAAATTAAAGAGAGGAAAAAGGAAAATAAAAATAAAAATGGACAAGGTTAGACATGACTAGGCATGGGTGCTCATTACATCAATGACAGACTTATAATTTATGTATCCAAGCTGAATTGGTGCCATTGTGTACATGCGAGTGAGCAAGGAAGGACGACGAGCATTTATTTAAAGGACGGCGCAGTGAGTAGAACACGTGCTAATAACCATAATCGATTTCTATGCGAGTGAAAAGGTGGATCTATGCACATGCTCAAGGTCAGGTAATTGACGATTTGGATTACTGTTAAAAACTGGCGCAAGGAGTGACCAGTGGAGGATGTGAAAGTGATTTGACGGCGCAGTGTAGAGTAGAGGTAAAAAAACGGTGCAGCTGAAATCACGGATTCACAGAGCCCGGTTAACGTAGTTACCTTGGTGTGAAATAATCGGATGTTCTTTGCCATGTTTAGGGAATCAGGCGTGGCAACGCATCTATTAACACCGGAGGGCGAGAGAGCGCTATTAAATTAACTGAGCCAGAAGTAACAACAAACAGAAGTGCTAGCGCGAGCGAAATAATACTCACAACTGCTCCGTGGTTGGGCGGAGGAAACTATGGAAAGAGGAATAAGTCAATGGGGCGTGTACACGGGGTGAGATTACAACCATGCAACCAAATCCGGACTTACATAGTGTTGGATATTACAGCGTTCGCTCGTGGCCGTTCCGGGATTACACCATAGAAATCTAAATGAAATTGACAGAAGTCACAGGCGGCGTGAGTAAGCCGAGCAGAGTGAGCTATTTTAAGTCTAGGGCAATGATTATACCGGAGCAGTACTTACTTGTTCATGCAGCATGATAGCTGGGCAATGGGGTTCTGGCGGAAATCGCTGTTCATGCAGAGGGAGGGGACTGCTAAATATAATAAAGGAAGGACTACGTGCAAAGCACAGTGACTACAGCGGCCATCTTAGAAAGGTGATTTGAAAGTGAGCCCAAATGAAGTGAAGGTGGCAGCTGATATTTTCGTGACAATTTATGACATACTGTAAAGATAAAAACTGCATTAAAAAACATATTATAAGGACCAGATGAATATTCACAGCAAGGAGGTCCAATCCTCAACTCTGTTGAGGCCATTTCTTATACTGTCCATTCTTAAAATCCAATGGAGTTCAACTTTGTTCAAAATTTGGGAAATGTCTGCTCCTCTTAATAGGATCACCAGCAGGTTGATTCAAGAAAGGATTTGTAACTGCTACTGAAGAGGAAAATAGGGGTCACAGTTGCTGAGCTGTTAACTGTCCCGCCAAAGGACGCTGGGTGTAAGCAGCTAACACAGGCCAAATAGCGCCTGGAATGGACAGCGGCCCTTGTCTGACCACTGTAATAACGTGTGGAAAGGTGCCATTAAACTAAATGGTATGCTGCCAAGCAGAAATCGGAATGTCCACTGTCCGATATGGAGCGTACGCTGCAGGAGCATCACCGAAGGTGTAACTGTGAAAAACACCAGAATTAGCATCCACCGCAGGAAATGTGACCCATGAATAATACAACTCAAACGGGTACGCCGGTCAGCAGAGACTACAAAAACCACCACATGTTCCTCTAGGTAAAAGAGGTATTCCTGCAAATGATTTTGCACAGCTACACGACTGTGCGCTGGGATATCAACCGCAGCCATATTGAAACAGTAATAGAGAAGTACAATAGAATACTATAACGCACAACTGGGTAGTAATTCAAATTGTAAACCTTTGGGAAATATCAAGCTTGAAATAACCTATGTAAATATAGGTAGGTTTTGTATTTGTCACCACCGTCAACCAGAAACGATAGTGAGGGGGTCGTAGACTGATATAAGCACTACTTAAGTGTCTCACTATAAGACTACACTAGTTGGGCGCCATGTTACAGGGGTTCTGCTCAGACACAGACTGTGCATAGAGACCTAGGACCTCAGTGAATTAGGGTTTTTCCAAAACTCACCTTGGTACCCAAAATCCCCTACCAGACTAGCAATCAGTGTCACATTAGCTCTTCGTCCTATAGCAAAGAAACCAATGATTAGGAAACCTAGAACATGCGACTTAGGACCATCTCAGGAATGGTGGGAAGTGAGAACACTCTTTTGTTATACGTTCATACCAGTCCACAACAGGAGTAAAATAGAGACACGGTAAGGTTAAAATGTTTATTTTAATGGCGTGATCTCAAGCGCAGTATTTTAATCAACATAAGCATACATATGATTAAGAATAATACAGTCAGCATGGTTACAATTCCATAAAATACAAAAGGAGGAATCCTATTACAATGATAGTGCAAACAGGTGATAAAAGCGCCTATTTGAAGCACCCTCCCTATCAAGGAACTATGTATTATAAAACTATATTAGGTCTCTTGAGCTTTCTTAGGCGGACCCCATTTACCTGTCCGCCAGTAAGTGTAAAGTACATCAGGATCGGTTAGTCTCTCTGCATGCCTGGAATCTTCCAAGTGTGTTAAATTCTGGCAAGTGTGCTATGATAAAGGCGCCAGAATCCTACTCGGCTTGCTGCTGCCAAATTGGTGTGTCTAGGATGTGTTACTTGGACACGCCGATAAACAGGCTCGCACGTTATGATAACCTTGGCGGCTCAGCACTCACTGTACAGACTGGGGGCACGATGTATGTCTAGAGATGTTGAAAAACAAAACTTTTCTCATGTATAGACTTTCGTGAAAGCTAACTCTGCAAAATCAGCTAAGCAGTGTCATGTGCAAAATAAGCAGCAAAAGATAAAATGGCGTTTAAACTACTAATAAGCCATGCTAACTTAACATGCACGCAGAAAGAGGTCCATAAACCACACTACAACGAGAAAAAGCCCAAGCCCGTTGGTCTGCGAAACAAGGGCAGAGGCAACGTTTGAGGTTGTGGATCTCCTGCAACCCTCCGCCTCCTCTGCCCCAATGGAAAGCAGTCCTAGTTTTCTTGCCTCACACACAACTGGAGCCTGTAGGAAAAAGAATGTTCTCTTTTCTTCCTGCCTGGAAGGCCATTACTTTGAACCAGTGGGTCCTTCAGATTGTGGAAAGAAGTTACCCCGTTCCCTTTCTTCAGGCTCCTCCCATATCCTTTCCCACTACACACCCCTCTACCCCTGGACCACATTGTCATTCTGCAACAGGTGGCGGCAGCACTCCTATTGAAAGGAGCGGTAGAGTTCGTGCCAGAACAAGAAGAGAGCCAAGGATATTATGCTTTTTGCTTTCTACAACCCCAAAAGGACGGTGATCTAATTCCAATGCTGGAGCTCTGGGAACTGATCTTCCCCAGAAAGGAAAAGATAACAACCCTAACTCAAGTTCTGCTGGCGTTGGGAGACTGGATGGTGTCACTTGACCTGCAGGTTGCATATTTCCACATCCCTATCCTGTGGTCACACCGGAGGTACTTGTGATTTGTTTTGTTTTTTTGTCCTCATGCATGGCATTCGACAAATTACTGGGACTGGATGCATACTAACTGGGATGACCATCTCTACATCTCTGTCCAGGAAGACAAGGCCTTATTGAACTATATATCTGGAATTAAATGTGATCTGCCCAAACTCCAGCGAAGTTTAATATGTCTTAATCATTGGACTTTACTATGCCACTAATCCTGCATCTCAAATTCAGGCAATGAGGCACCTTTACATATCATCTCCTGAGAATATGTCCCAAATTGGTTTCCACATTTTAATCCGTCTAGGTGAAACTTTAATACAATCTAGCCTGCAGGTATCTTTAACATATAAAGTCCATCCCCATAGTGATGGCGCTGTCTGTGTTACGTATTTCGTGCATATTTCTCTATGTGCCATAACTATCAATGCAAATAATAGGTGTGCTTTGAATATGTTCGCTATGTATTTTTTATTACCTTTATGCATTATCGCAAAAATAAAAAGATCAAGGCTTACCTGGACTTTAACTCCTAGTGTTTTGGAGGCAAACTCACCCACCGCAAACTCACCCACCTCACACAGAAGATCTGGATTACCGGACACTGCCATAACATGTGCACGTCGTCCGCATTTTCCAACCCACACTCAGGGCAGTATCTTCTCGTGCTTCCTTCCAATTTGGCCAACTTTGTGGGAGACCAGTAAGCTCTGTATAGAGTAAAAAGATTGTTTCTTCTTAAAGGTGCGGGTCTGATGTTTGACCAAAGTGCTGCATATGATATTTGCCATAGAGTGTGGATATCCGCATCTGGCAAATCCGTTCTCCATATCTCCTCTGGTGCGGATAGCTTGCTGTCCTCTGTTTCCACTAGCTTCCAATACCACTTGGACACTTCCTTTTTAAATGCGAAATTTTCCACAAATTCTCCCTCTCATTCTGACTCCAAACTGAGCTGTCGTTCATTCCGGGCCCAACTTGTCAATTGAAGATATTTTTGGTTTCAACTGTCTGCTTTGGTGTAGTTGCAAGAACCACAGTTGATGGACAGAATGCAGAACAATGTCATACATTCACCCCAGTACAGAGATCTGGGCCTAAATCCATCGTTTTTTTGCACTCCACACCACCCCAGTTCAGACATGGCCATATGCAAATCAGTCTGACCCTGTGCCTCATGGGAACAGTCCAGCCCGAACTGCCAAGCCATGCCTTCCCTGGACAGGAAACAAGCTTCCGAGGACCGGTTTCTGGCATTCCAGCCGTCTTCAGCCCGGCTTGCTTGAATCCAGTGGTGTGGAGTGCATGGGACTCACGTCTGAGCATACCCATTCCACTCAGGATGACAAATGCAAAAACCACAGTTGATGGACAGAATGCAGAACAATGTCATACATTCACCCCTGGACTGTTCCCATGAGGCACAGGGTTCGACTGATTTGCATATGGCCATCTGAACTGGGGTGGTGTGGAGTGCAAAAAAACGATGGATTTAGGCCCAGATCTCTGTACTGGGGACCTCTCAGGGGAACACACTCACCGCAGGTCTTGCCGCTAAGTGGTGGGGTGATTCGCCGCTGTTCTGCTCCTTGCGAGGAACATGTGCATTGGGCCAGCTGTCTCCCCCGCCGCCGCTGCCAACAACCAGCCAGGCGCGGACGCTGCCAGGGGAGACTACACTTCCCAGAAGCCCCGGCACCAACGCTCTGGGACACGCCCCCTTCGCGGCGGTGGCGCTGAAATTCAGGACCCATTTTCGGCTGAGCGGGACCTCTCAGGGGAGCACACTCACCGCAGGTCTTGCCGCTACGTGGTGGAGTGATTCGCCGCTTTTCTGCTCCCTGCAAGAAATGTGTGCATTAGGCCAGCTGTCTCCCCCTCCGCCGTTGCCAACAACAAACCAGGCGCGGACGCTGCCAGGGGAGACTACACTTCCCAGAAGCCCCGGCACAAACGCTCTGGGACACGCCCTCTTCACGCCCTCTGGCACTGAAATTCAGGACCCACCTTCGGCTGAGCAGGACCTCTCAGGGGAACAACTCACCGCAGGTCTTGCCGCTACGTGGTGGGGTGATTCGCCGCTGTTCTGCTTCCTGCGAGGAACGTGTGCATTGGGCCAGCTGTCCCCCCCCCGCCGCCGCTGCCAACAATCAACTAGGCGTGGACGCTGCCAGGGGAGACTACACTTCCCAGAAGCCCCGGCACCAACGCTCTGGGACACGCCCCCTTCGCGGCGGTGGCGCTGAAATTCAGGACCCATTTTCGGCTGAGCGGGACCTCTCAGGGGAACACACTCACCGCAGGTCTTGCCGCTACGTGGTGGAGTGATTCGCCGCTTTTCTGCTCCCTGCAAGAAACATGTGCATTGGGCCAGCTGTCTCCCCCGCCGCCATTGCCAACAACCAACCAGGCGCGGACGCTGCCAGGGGAGACTACACTTCCCAGAAGCCCCGGCACAAACGCTCTGGGACACGCCCTCTTCACGCCCTCTGGCGCTGAAATTCAGGACCCACCTTCGGCTGAGCGGGACCTCTCCGGGGAAAACACTCACCGCAGGTCTTGCCGCTACGTGGTGGGGTGATTCGCCGCTGTTCTGCTCCCTGCGAGGAACGTGTGCATTGGTCCAGCTGTCCCCCCCCCCCCGCCGCCGCTGCCAACAATCAACTAGGCGCGGACGCTGCCAGGGGAGACTACACTTCCCAGAAGCCCCGGCACCAACGCTCTGGGACACGCCCCCTTCGCGCCTGGTGACCCTGAAATTCAGGACCCATTTTCGGCTGAGCGGGACCTCTCAGGGGAACACACTCACCGCAGTTCTTGCCGCTACGTGGTGGGGTCATTTGCCGCTGTTGTGCTCCCTGCAAGAAACGTGTGCATTGCGCCAGCTGTCTCCCCCGCCGCCATTGCCAACAACCAACCAGGCGCGGACGCTGCCAGGGGAGACTACACTTCCCAGAAGCCCCGGCACCAACGCTCTGGGACACGCCCTCTTCACGCCCGGTGGCGCTGAAATTCAGGACCCACCTTTGGCTGAGCGGGACCTCTCCGGGGAAAACACTCACCGCAGGTCTTGCCGCTACGTGGTGGGGTGATTCGCCGCTGTTCTGCTCCCTGCGAGGAACATGTGCATTGGGCCAGCTGTCTCCGCCGCTGCCAACAACCAATCAGGCGCGGACGCTGCCAGGGGAGACTACACTTCCCAGAAGCCCTGGCACCAACGCTCTGGGACACGCCACCTTCGCGCCCGGTGGCGCTGAAATTCAGGACCCACCTCCGGCTGAGCGGGACCTCTCAGGGGAACACACTCACCGCAGGTCTTGCCGCTACTTGGTGGGGTGATTCACGGCTGTTCTGCTCCCTGCGAGGAACGTGTGCATTGGGCCAGCTGTCTCCCCCGCCGCCGCTGCCAACAACCAACCAGGCGCGGACGCTGCCAGGGGAGACTACACTTCCCAGAAGCCCCGGCACCTACGCTCTGGGACACGCCCCCTTCGCGCCCGGTGGCGCTGAAATTCAGGACCCGCATCGCGGGACGCGCGCGGGAGAAACCTGGGACAAGGGCGAGCCAGTGGATTGTGACCTCTTTCTTGAAGGGTATAAGGCCTTCTGTGTTCCTGCGATAGCATCTAGCAGAGGTAGACCTAAGGGGGGGCCTGGTCACGTTCATTTCCGTAGCACTCTCTTGCAAAATACGCAGAGTTTTAACAGGCAATTCCGGAATTATTGGTTTAGTACTAAATGGAGATAACTGTTTGGCTGGTTTGGTAAATTTTTATAATGCTGTTAACTTATGTTCAGTTTCTAGTCCTATATCAGCACTAAATGCATTTATTAGTAGTTCAATGAAGGAATGTCTCCATAACCTTATTATTATGGGCGATTTTAATGTCCATCCTTGTGGCGACCCCCTGCTGAAAAGCATCTCGGATTTGCATTGTGACCGTTCCGAGGGCTTGCATTTGGAACACACGGCGGAGGGGGAAATTTTTAACGATTTATTGAATGACCTGGATTTATCACTGACAATGGCATTGAGGGATCCCTTAAAGTGTTTTGAGATCCCAACTTTTAAGGGTCATGGGAGGGGTACCTTCACTGATTATGTCTTATTTTCTTTGTCAATGCAGACTTTTGTGGACTCTTTTATTATTGAACACAGTGAATTCAGAGATCACAACCCACTGACTGTACACTTGAAGGGCCCCTGGGTGGCTAAGGAAGGTCGGAATCGTATCCCAGGCGGGTTGAGCACAACTGATGGGAGACGGCGCCTTAAATGGTCTATGATTACTCCACACTTGCTGTACAAAAACATCAAGGATAATTACACAGATGAAATTGCAAATTGTATTCAAGAAGGGTCAGACCCGTGCCAGGACAAGGTGTCTCAGATGATGTTAGTTCCAGTAAAGAACACAGAGATCGGGGGGCCAAGATGGTTTAATCATGACTGTTCTAGGGCGGCACGTAATCCAAGGATAGCCCTGGCAGCTAATCCCAGAATAAAGGAGAATGTTCAACAGTGCAGGAAAGAATACAAATCCGTTATCCCCACACGCAAGGAATTTTTAAGAGAAGAGGCATGGAGTGAGATTCTTGACCCCTCTATCCTGAAGTGTAGCACTAGATTCTGGGCGGTAGTAAAGAGACCTTTCCTGGTTCAAAACCCGGGGGATGGTCTGGAATGCTCCATAGCAAAGGAGGAGTGGGAAACACATTTCAAGCAATTGTATTGCTGTACGACAAATGATAATTTTAATCTTTCTCCTTGCAATAGTGGTGATACTATTAGGTTTGATAGAGGCGAGGTTACTGAGGGCATACTGGGACTTACAGCCGGGAAAGCTCCTGGCCCTGATGGGATCCCTCCAGATTTATATAAGTCTGAGCCTAGCTTTTGGGCACCCATATTAGAGTCTGTGTTTAACGCAGCTGCTAAAATTGGCTGCCCACAATCATGGGGGGTTTCCACGATTGTCCCAGTTTTTATGAGGGGGGACAAGGGTAGCCCTCTTTGTTACAGACCTATTTCATTAATCGACTCTATGGTTAAAATAGTGGGCAGAATCCTACTGCAGAGACTTTGACTGGGCGCTGGAAAATAATATTATGTCCATTTCTCAGTATGGTTTCTGCAGTGGACGCTCTACTATTACGCAGTGCCTTAACCTCTTTTTATTACTAAGCAAGTACACTGTTGCTCAAAGGGGTACTGTCCACCTTGCCTTCATGGACCTGTCATCTGCTTTCGACTGTGTAAACGGGGGAAAGCTGTGGCAGTCCATGAGGGATAAGGGTGTTGACAGCGGGATTGTCAATTTCCTTGTCGATCTACACAGCAACACCAGTGCTAATGTTAGGTATTCTCAAGATCTGTGCATAACTGGTAATTTTGACATCAGAAAGGGTGTGCATCAAGGATGTATTCTCGCCCCCTTTCTTTTTAATTTTTATATTAACAAGCTAGATAGCGTATTGCAGAATGTAAAGGCTGACTGCCCCAGAGTTGGTAGGCGGGGTATTCCTGTTCTTTTATACGCAGATGATGCAGTTTTAATTTCTAGAACCGAGAGAGGTCTTCAAGCTTTACTAAATGCTTTTAAAATATTCATGATGGACAGAGACCTCCTGGTCAATAACTTTAAATCTTTCGTCATGCAAGTTGGCCAACAACCAAGAAGGAACTTTTTATTTCAAATAGATGATGTAGCAATCCCCATTTCGAAATCATTCTCTTATCTTGGGGTCCTTTTTGATACCAAACTTCGTTGGGGTCCACATCTTGATAAAAACAAAAGGGAAATGGCAAAGGTGAATACTACTATTTTTAACGTTGCATCAAAACTGGGGAAAAAAACCTAATAATGCTATGCTGAAACTCTACAATGCAAAATCAGTGGCAACTGCTGTTTATGGTGGTGAATTATGGGGCTATGTTGCCGGTGAGCAACTGCAGATTGCTGAAAACTCTTTTATAAACGTCGCCTGTGTGTCCCAGCAGGTACATCCAATTTTGTAGCACATGAAGAGTTAGGGTCGCAATATTTATGTGACATTTTTTCTTTACGCCCACTGACCTGTTGGTTAAAACTGTGGCTGAATCAGGACATACCACTGACACATTTGATTGTGAGAGATTACCTGTCTCAGGATAAGGCAATGGCACCCCTTGGTTAAAATATTTGAAATCCAGTTTTTCAAGGCTCGGCCGATTGGACTTGTTTGAACATCCGAGTGGGATTGTAAAGGGTGATGTGGAGGTAGTTAAGTGTGCCTTCCTTATGGACAGAAAGCTCAAAAGAGAAGGAGAGGAGCTCCTGAAACCTTGTGTAAGATAATGTGTTATGTTAAAAACATGTGATATGATGGAGCCCTATTTGATTGGCTCGCTGACCTCCCATGAGAAGTTCCTGTTAACAAGGTTTAGATTAAATCTCTTTCATCATCTGCTGTTTAGACCAAAAAGTGATATTTTTTATAAACCTACTGCACCCTGTGGCTGCGACGGAAAGTCTCCACAGGATATGCTGCATTTTATATTATTATGTAAATTTTATGAATACCGCGCAAACGATATCTGGTAGATCTTTTAAAGAAACTCAATTTCAACCAGATCAGAAAAGCATTAATGTATCTGCAACTTTTGCATAGTGACAGTATTCTCCAAGTTACTGAATTTTTAAAATTGTCTGATAAGTTGAGAAATTGTCTGGACCTGTGATGGTACCTTTGCTGATTGAATTATCTTTATAATGAATTTTTATGTATGGAATAAGCTGTGCTTTTGCACTTTACCCATCACGTTTTATAACTACTGTGTTTTAAATTGTTTATTTTGTATATATACTTTTATGGTTTGAATCAAAACCGAAATAAAGTCTCTATTGATTGATTGATTGATTGATAGTGCCTTTCCCGATTTATTATGCACGGAAACGTCGGAGCTCCACCGCTGTGCTTCCTAGCCGGCCGCCATGTTCCCCTGGTTTGTGATTTGTGGTGGGTCTACACACTACCAGTCTGCAGTACTTCCCTATGGCTTCATAACAGTATCTTGAATGTTCACAAAGGTAATGACAGTGGTTGCCGCCCATCTCGAAGGTTGGGCATCCCCATTGTTCTGTACCGGGATCACGGACTAATCAAAGCCAGTTTGCCGGAGGTAATGTCACACCATCTGTAGTCAACAGCATCTCTGATGTAGAACATGGGCTTTTCCATCAGTGAACCCCAGTCACACTAGTGGCCCTCCCAATGATTCGAGTTCATAGACTCGAAACTGAACACCACCCTTCTCCATGCTTTTCCTCCCACCTCTGAGGTTCACTGACTTGCAGGAAATGGCCCCATCCTTTCACCAAGACACGTTCCTGTGAAGAGAGTGCTGAGATTTCTAGGTCTGCACGGTTCCTGCATTCTCCTGGTCACACACACAGTTTGGCACATGAGGGTCCTAATGTGGTGCCCCTGTAGGCAGTGGCTGTAGAATGGGGAGACCTGTGGGATACCATCATGAGCTCCTCCAACGCTCTACAAGAAGTAGCTTATTGGGGCTACTAAGCAAACCTGGGCAGCAGGATGGCCTTCACTCCCGCCCCCCCCCCACGCCCCCCCCACCCAAACCCTGACTACAGTAAATGACTGATTGTTCCACCTTAGAGTGGGGAGCCCATCTGGAGATCAGAAGCCACTGGTCGCCAGAATATCAGGTCCTTCACATCAAGCTGCTGGAGCTACAGTTAATTCAGCTGATTCTCAAGACCTTTCTCTCCTCCATCCAATGTTGGTCCATCCAGATCTTGACAGACAACACAGCAGCGATGTATGTCAACAAGCAAGGGAGAGTACGATTTCACCTCCTTTGCCTGGAGGCGTTGAGACGTGATCTTGAGCACTCCATCACAACATCTGGCACACCACCAATCATTTAGCGGGATCTCTGAATGTCAGAACCGACAGACTGAGCTGGTGTTATCTTGCTGATTATGGGTCATTTTTTCTACTGAAGGTAGTCCAGGACATCTTTGCCCAGTAGGCCACTTCTCAGCTGGAGTTTTTCCCTCTTCAGAAAATGCTCAAGATCAGCAGTTCTGCGTGTTCTTGTATCCGTTGAGGCGTGCCTTGCAGGCCGCATTTCAGTAGAAGTTGAACTTTTAGCTGCATGACTTGTTTCTCCCAACCCCCACCCCATGATTCCTCGAGTTCTGAGGAAGATTCCCCAAGACCTGGCCCAGGTCATTCTCATCGCCCCAGATTAGCCAAAAAGGTGTGCTGTGCAGACCTCTGCTTCTCTGTGTCCCCCGAATCACCTTCCATTCAGTCCAGACCTTCTCTCCCAGTCGGGGGAATGGTCCCTCGTCTCAGTTTCCAGAACCTCCACCTATATGCTTGGAGATTGAGCAAGAACATCTGCTTTCCTTTCACCTGCCACCGGAGATGGTAGACAGCATCCTGTCAGTGTGTTGCCCATCCAGTAAATCTGCTTACTGGGGCAGATGGATCAATTTTGTTGCATGGGTTGGACAATAATGTTGACCCCTTGCAGGCCAAGCCGTCACAGGTTCTGCATTAAAGCACTTTCTCCTGCTCAGAGGGGTTGTGAGATGAGTACTGTCAAGGGTTATTATGCTGCCTTGTGTGCATTCCTTTGTCTGCCGGACCAGCCATTTCTTTTCAAGTACCCCATTGTCATGCATTTTTTAAAGGGGTTGACAAATATATATCGTCCAACTTCCTATGTTGATGCATCAGTGGAACTTTAATTTAGTCTTGACTTTTCTTATGTTGTCCACTGGGTTTTTGGTGGCTATTACTTCTGTCAGACTGGTGAGCGAGTAGTAAGCTGTTGCTTTCCCTCCTCCTTTACCTGTTTTTAGCCTGACAAATTGGTGTTGAGAACCAGGACAGCTTTCCTGCCAAAAATGGCGACTCCTTTCAATCTGGGTCAGTTCATCAGCCTCCCGACCTTTAACTCCCACTTCCCATCCTTTGGAGGAGGAGCTGTAACATTGGTTGGATCATAGGCGGACGGGCCTAGTAACTTCTATCTGGACTGCACCGAGGCACTACAAATGGATGACAAGCTCTTTGTCAGATACTGTGGTGCTAAAAAGGTTAAAGCGGTGAAGAGAAGGACTCCAACTGGATCATCCTTTGCATCAAAAGCTGCTGTGCTTTGGCTATAACAGATCCTTCAAAAAAAGCTCATTTCACCTGAGCCAAGTCTATGACTTCTGCCCTTGTCAGAAGTGTCCGGATCTCCGAGATTTAAAAGGTAGTGACGTGGTCATACTTAAGCCATGCATTACTGCTTGGGTTCCGTTGTACATGGGGATAGACTCTTTACCCAGGTCCGTTCTGCAGTATTTCCTTGTCTAACCATCTATCAACCCTCCTCCACGGGTGGATTACTGCTCTGAACTCTGTTCTGCAGGTGAGAAATCTGCAGGTAGAATTATCGAACAGAGGTAAACGTTACTTTCTGGTGGGTAACCTTCTACCTGCACATTCCTCACCATTTTGCCCCTGCCCTGTTTGATGGATGAGCTATACGGAGAGTTAATAAGATCCCAATTTATCTAATGGTACTGCACTACTCTGTCTCGTAGACTTGGAAAAAAATACGGGAACATTACGTTGCGCTGGTGCTGGCCACTATGTGACTTTCAGTTAGTCATCTGATGTCACTTCCTACCAGCATTGTGAGAACTTTGAAGTTTCTGTATCTAATGCCTGGAATGTGTAGGTGGGTGGAGTATACACCAGAAAGATCGATTGCTTCTCAGTCTGGAGCTAGTTGATTTGGGCCTGACTACCAGGATGAGTGATTTACCAAAGTTGGTGCTCAAGTCCAAAGAATCTATAAATGCTAAAAGGAAATCTAGTACTTATTATAAACCTAAAGCACTTCTAGCAGATAGAACCTCATCATCTGCATAAAGTAATGCCATGTTTGGTCTGGAGCCAACTAGACGCAAATCCTAGGGTGGTCTCCAACTTATTAATATATAGCATAAATAGAAAGGGACCTAAGACGCATCTTTGTCTGAAACCCGGATTGATTTCAGAGGTCTGTGAAACCCAGCTGTCCAAGCCATACCCTACTGATGCAGACATGTTTCTATGGAAGTCTTATAGAAAAGAGGCAATGTTCTGGTCTATCCCTAAAGTTAGCCTAATATTTTATAATTAATCCCTGTTAACCCTATCAAAGGCAGATATTAGATCCATAATGATCATGTTTTGAGTTTCTAACTTGGCCACTTTATATCAATCACAAGGTGTACGTTTAGGCTTATGTAGCTGTGGAAATACACTCCCGTTTCCTGCGCTCCTGCTCCGTGATGAGGTGAATGTTTTGTTTATAGAGGAGACTTCGGAGTACTGAGCTTCATAGAGAACCTGTCTACACAAGGGGAGTGAGTGCAAAGCGGCAGATCAGACCGCAGTCTTAGCTTCTGGCTGGGCTTAGCTCACTGGCGATAGTCGTTTTACGACCCGTCTTGGACTTAGCAAAGCAGCCTGTATAATAGGTCACTTAATGCTAACTGCTAAGAGGTTAAACAATTTTAAGCAGCCAGTGTATTGTTTTCTTTTTGGGAATACATTACTCCCCAAAGGTTGTCTGCAATTACTTACAAAGTGGAAGGTGTTCTAAAGGGAGACAGTTCAGTTCTCACCTCCTTTAAAGAGTTGGTAACTGAATACTAGTTAGGTCCGGCAATTGTGGTTGCAAACGATTGATCCATACCATTGAGGCTTACAATTAGGAGCGACACCCTTTCATGCCCTTGATGGTTCAGAATGGCTAAAAAAAACATAAAAATCTTGCCCATTTTGTACTATCAAATTACCCACAGGCACAGAATTGGGAAACCCCTTCGATACATCAGTCCCCTTTTCTAACAAGTCAGAATTGTAAAGATTCAGTGCAAGGTAAGTGACAGATACCTTTGAAAAGAGTGCTATCACAGTGCACATGGGATAGTGGTGAAAACATGACACAAGACTTTCCACATGCCAACAAAACTTATAGCAGCAAGGTGTCCCATTGTTAAGTCTGATACCTTCAGCAAATCCTGGCTTTTTACCAAACCGCACTTTACTGCAGTTTTTTTTTAGCCCATAGTTTCAATGTTAACAGCAACATTTCAATCCCAGAATATAATGTGATCACTGTTAAATGATCAGGACAGACTAAAGTCAGACATTTGCCACAGGAACACCTGGCACATTATGAATGTCCATGCAACAGCAGCACCACCTTAATGTAGTCAAAAAGTGCAGAAAGACAGTGCATGCTCAAAGCACAGAGCATGTTCAAAGCATTACGTTTCTAGTGCCTTAGACTGCATGGCTACAAATTAAAGTGGTGTAATTATACATTAAAAAGGTTTCACAATGTACAATGCTATTGGCAGGGTCGACCACCCCTACAGTGTCATAATTTCCAGTAACTGAGTAGCTAATTGACTCCCAACTGTGTCCAGGAATTTGTATCTTGAAACATTTGAATATAACACTCAAACATTTTGAATCCTGTAATAGCCCCTCAAACCAGACATACTCCTGACAGAGTGAGAGTGAGGAGTAATGTAGTGTGATGTAAGAGAAGGCAATGAGATGTGAGTGAGAGCGCAATACACAGGCTTTCTATGCTTTAAACAGTCTTAACATAAGACTATTGGACACGCTACTAATGGAACGACACTACATACCCTTAATTGCTTCTCTTTAAATGTTATATATGTTTCATAACATTCATTGAAAAACACTGATGAGCTCTGATTTCAAAAGGTTTGCAAAGCGCTACTGAAATCCACAAGAAAATAGACACGAAAAAGAGGACAGTGTGCACGTGATACTGTTGAGTTGGTAAACCCTGTGATTTTTGTGATTTCATTCATCGCGGGTTTTGCGATCACACATTTATTTAGTACATCAGGCCCTGAATTACTTAAAAAAAACACTGGATGCCTTTCTGTTTCTCCAAATCGTTTTTATTTTAGGATGTTTTACAGCGGCCTTCTACGGCAAACAGGTGACATTTTGTTGCAGTTAGATGTGGAAAATATGCCCAGCTACACACTTTGTACATATGGCACATGAGAATTGTTAAATGAAGTCCTGATTCAAACACTGCATACAATTGAATGACTAACTTACTGCAATCGCGGTCATTAATGAAGGAGAGATGACTGTCATCTGAGTTAATCATTCGTCATAACATTATACCAAGATCACCGAGTAAGTTAACCGTGCTCCACTGATCTCTACAGTGCCTTGAAGGTCACAAGTTTGAGTCCTGGCAAGCTAACTCAGCTTTCCAGTCTTCTGAGTTGGCCACATTGATTACAAATACATTAGGTAATTGTAACACCTGCTAAAAACTGGAAAGATAAAAGTTGAGAGCAAGTTATTATTCCATAATGGATTGTCACCGAATTATAAGAGGACATCCACACAAAGTATTTTGATATGGCAAAGGGTGCTTAGTGAATCAAAATACAAAATTGCTTTGAGATAATGTGTATTTTTGTTTATTGGCAAGGGCCCGGCAGCTTTTCAAAAGTAAAATTTTACAAAAGCGAAGATTAAATTAGCACTAAAAGAGCTGGCACCCAACGCCAGGCCTTTTGGTTTTGCCAATGCTGGTTTTATTTTTCCACTCACCCATATATTACTAAAAGAAAAGAAAAAGTTCAATCAGAAGATGTAATTGTAGATCTCGTAATTACACGGAAAATGAAGTCATAGCTACTATGTTTATTTAAACTAAATTTTTTGCCATTCTTTTGTTTTAGGCGCAGGTTCTTGGTCACCAAGAATACCCTCCCTCTTCTGTGTTCCACATGCCGAGGTCATCTTCTCGACAGCCTTCTGCCCCGCCGGCTCACCTTCAGCACAGTAGCCACCAAGGCCCAACCATGTACTATCCCGGTGGTTCAACGGAGGACCTCCAGCCTGGTCACACCTCTGCCTCGCTTATCAAGGCTATCCGAGAGGAGCTGCTGCGGCTCTCTCAGAAGCAGACTGCGGTACAGAATTTCCATAGCTGATTCTGGCACCGTTCTAGTTGCTGTGAACCTACAGTACTTCCTATGGAAGCAAGACTCAACAAAGAACCCATGGGGAATTGGAAGCAAGTGAGAATCGTCTGTGGTCGGAGTTTGCCAGATAGGAGCCTTCCACAAAAAAACAAGGGTGAAAAGAGCAGTGCATCATGCAACTGCCACGTCTTCTCCTTACCTACGTATAATTGGTGATCATTTTTCTAGATTTATTGTGGTTCTATTAAGCATCCTCAAATTTCAGGTTTACAACAGACTCTTTTCATTCAAGCACATATGTGCAAGCAGATATGAACAGATCAGTTGTTAGGATTCATCTCTAAAGGAAATGAAAATGTTCAACTTAATATCAGTTCTAGGAAAAGAGAAGATGATGATCTGATACCATTGTGGTAGGGTTCCCAGTGGTGATTAGATGACTTCTGTGTTTGGACATCATTGTCAAAATGGAAAAGGTTTTGTTGACACTTGCAGATTAGTTACAAACGAGGAAGATGGGAAGCAAAATAACTAATGTTTTTTAATTTTATTTTTAACCTACCTTGCTGGTAATGGACCAGAAAAATCTTTCTGAGAGGACTTCCTATCCTGTGCTTTTTTCCTGTATCTTCCGGTGCTTAAGCGTCAAGTAACCCTTGGCATCCATCATGGCCTTTGCATCATGGACCCTAACCAGAAACTGGGTTAAGAAGTACACCATTCCAAAGGGAAAGAGAATTAAAGACTTTGAAGATCCTCATATTTATAAATATGGAAATGCTGGTTGACATTCTAAAGCCAGCAATGAGTCGCAAAGCACATGTTCGTTTTTGTACTTTGTAGGCACACATTAATAGCACTGTAGTAGCGTGTCTGTTTGCCCAACAGAAGTAACTTATTGTGTATCTGACTGGTTTGTTGTTACGTAGAATGACAGGCTTAGTACTAACAGTATAGCACTGAACGGTCCTTTCCAAGGATTGTCACACGAGCTGTATTTTCACCAAAACTGTCAAGAAATGCACTTTTTCTGGAAAACAGTGGTTTACATAATCGTGATCCATTCATATTGCCTTACTGACAAATATGGCACAAGGATATGTGTTCTAGTTATCTTTGTTGTGGGCATGCCCAATCCTGTTGTTTCCTTGACTGTGGCTTGACCTTTTCTTCGGTTTCTCCGGATTTCTTGGTATTGCATTGGTGTGCAGGTCAGTTATGTGGTGCCTTTTTGAGCTCTCCGCTTATCCTTTCCGTTTTGTTTTTTTAATTGTTTAAAGATTCCCATTTCAGTATGTGATCTTGAAGCATTTGCCTAACCTATGACTGGTCAGGTCTGCTGTTAATTTCATAATTTTAATGATTTGTCATGATACACTTAGCTGATCATTCTCCTGCCATTGGCGATTGGAGAGCAGGGAGTCAATTGATCTCCAGAAGTTGTCTCTCTGTAGCACTTAAACTTTTATCAAAGCAATATATTTGCATTAATTCCAGGACGTTTGGCTTCTGCTATAAATATTTAACTGGCACTTTGTGATTGTGGTCACGGCCTCATGGGTCCTCTCCTGTTCGTTTCTAAATATATTTTTCAGTTTTGTACATTTGATACATTTACATTGAATATTGGTTACCTTGTGAAAAGACTGTTACATTGATTTCAGAGACCTATTTGTAACAATAGCTTTAACTGAGAAGTAGCTGAAAAATGAAAGTGAAACCTCATACTTCAAGCATTTTGTCTTATCCAGTTTTACTTGATCCATATATTTTACAGGTTAGGGGCTGTGTTTTCCTTCAAGTTATAAAACCAGTAGTGAAAAATAATGGTTTCATTCGAGCAGTGGGATTTTTAAATATACAGGTTTTCTTTTTGTATTTTTGAAAGACTCACAAAGACTCTGTTTTCTATTCTCTTAACAGCAACAATGCGTAGCATTGCTAGGCACATGGTGCCCTTTTTATGCAGCCCCCATCTATATATTTTCAAGCTGCTTACTCCTTGACCAATCGGGATGGGATTGCCTTGGCTCAACTCCCAGTGTATTTAAGGAATTTGTTTTTACGTCATACTGGGACTCCAGGGCTGGAAATTCTGCATTTTGAAGGATATGTTCTGAATTCTCTGAGTGCAGTAGATACCTTTTGAAGTTGCGGTGCCTGAACAGCCTCGCCTGAGAACAGAAAGTGCTCCTCCAAGCAACTTCTGTTCACTTACTTCCCCCCTCCCTGCCAGACCACACCCGGACCCTCTGCATCATCTTGGACAGCAAGTTATCCGTACAGAAACAGGTAATCGCGGTCTCATCCGCCTGCTTCCACACCCCAAGCATGCTCTGAAGTTTCCAGGTGGCTCCCAATCCGCACCAGAAGGATAGTCATTCGGCCCTCATCACCAGCACGCTAGTCTACGGGAACACACTCAACGTAGGAATCACCACATATCTCCTGAAAAGACTACAGACAATACAAAAGTCTGCAGCAAGACTCAATGTCGACCTCCACAGATGAACCCTCATCACTCAACACCTCAAGAAGCTACACTGACTGCCGATCCAGAGGAGATCCCAGTTCAAGTTGTTGACCCATACATATAAAGCCCTGCGCAATGAAGAACCAGCATACATCAACAAACAAGTGACCTTCCACCAACCAACCAGACACCTGCGATCTGCCTCCCGCTTCCTCCAAGTCAACCCTACCCCCCTCCCAAGATCCACTGAACCAACAGCAGCAGTCACTCCTTCTCTTACCTTGCGGCCAAAACCTGGAATTACCTCCCCTGCACTTTTGGACCACTTCATTGCTTCGAGATTTCAGGAAAGGGCGAAAGACCTGGCTCTTCGAATGAACAGAGCACCTCGTGGCAGCTAGCAACTCCAGCGCCTTGAGACCCTCACAGGTGAATTGCTGAGCTTTATAAATCCTGTTTGAGAGATTACGACTTACATGTCAGAATTAAAGAAAGGGTTTTTATAACCTAAACATGCAAATGTTCCACAAGCTTTCAAAAACAGTGGCATTGAGCTTTCAGCAGCTGCGGTGATAAGATCCAAGTGACACCACAAGTGACTCAAGTTTCAGGTTGATGGTCGGCCACGTAAAAATGTATCCAGAGATATGCTCTTAAAAGCTCAGATCTAGATATGTCAATTATCATAGCTGTCTCTCCATCAAGCTACTTATAACCGCAATAACACAATGGTTATAATAGAAGACAAACAATCACGTAATCCCATGAAATCTCACCAGTCTTTTGAACTCTCACATTTTCTGTCTAATTGTTCTTTGCTAATGTAAGAATTCAGCATTGACAGCCATGTTTTACATCTGCAAGCATAGTGATACAAAACCGCTTTAGTTCCAAGCTGAGTGGAGATGAACCCAAAAACCAGTGGCATAACACCCTCAGATTTATTTATGTTGTAGATATTCATTGAACATGGTCTTTTTGGGGGCCCCCTGAAGGGTTTGAGCGCCTGTGCACCACAGGGGCTTGTGTAATGCAAGGTTTTAAACCGTCTCTGTGCATACTTCATGGGTGACTTTCCATGCTTTCATTCAAGACATATTCCAAAATAGGTAGTTCTTCACTTTAATCTCTTTGGAACATCAGAAAATGCTATTTATTCAAACTTTGCGTTTGGGAATCCCCAAGTGAGCACTGTGCAGAAGGCAGTTTTTATCCGGTACAGATAATTATTCTGTGCCTTTCTTCTGCTGCCTCTAATACCAAACATTGCTGAGAACACCTGTCTGCTCTAGGCAGGATAATTCCCATAACCTGAAGTGAGTCCGAGAATTCTGGAAATCCTGACTGAAGTCTTGTTCAATTCCCTGTCAGTCTTCACTTCATTACTAACCACAAGTAAAGGACAGAGACTGCACCGTGATCCATCCACCCTGATACTAGCAGAATTGCTGCTGAAAATCCAGAGCTTAACTTCTGGGCTCAATCAAAGATTCTGTGAGCACTTTGTTCGGGACAATATATTCTTCAACAAAACATTACAATAAATTCTTTGTCCCCTCAGAATCCAGCGTACACCAGTTAGTGTTCACAAGGCTCATGTACACAGCTATAAAATAGGTCCGGAGGTTTTTAGTGTGCCATTTCTGAAATGAAAAAAAAAGTATTGTTGAGAAAGAGTCAGACCCTACTCTTAGCCATAGAGTGAGACCGGGGTAGTCCTTCTTCATTAATCTCTTATTCGTGTGTGTGAGTAGTAACAACGACATGATGAGGACACAACAGAAGTTTGCTTCTGAATTGTGTTCAGGCTTTAACCTAAACAAGACAGTATGCCTGCCATTTCTTTCAAAATCCTTAATTTAATATTCTCTTAACATGTGATTTCCTTGCAATACTTGTGGATAAATTGTTCAACAGTATGTGAATCTGTTAAAGAGCCAATTTTGCATTTGAAACAACTTATCCAGCAAATGTATGTTTCATACGTTCACATATGAATGGACCTTCTTTCTGTATTTCCCTTTCCAAGAGGTAGATGGACTGCACAATAGGTAATTGTTTGCAGAATGCTGCCAATGATAACTGTTGACATAGAAATTCCTAAAATTCCAACCTCAACAGCGGATAATGTTGAAAAATGCTAAATAAGTACACTTAAATGTAAGTATTATTTCCAAACAGTCATGTGGCTTTTGATTTTGTGGGAATTGTAGGATAAATCGGTTGTTACTGTAACTGTAAAAGCAAGCTATTTTGGAATGGGACAGCCCGCAGCCCAATTATTTTGATCCTCATCCCAAATGACAGATCACACACCATGCACTGGAAGCAAGCTTTAATCCTGATAATCAAGTAGGATAGGCAATGGGATCAATTAGAAAACTGCAAACGTGCCGCACAACATGATCCGCAGAAAAACAACATGGTTGCTGACATTTCCCTTACATCTTCCATTTTAGGAAAATACCGTGAGAAAAATACAGGTTTATTTAAAGTTTTTGTTTTTCTTGTAACAAGATCGCTGCTATATTTTAATGTTTACACACTGTAAGTGATAGTGTGGTGCAATTATATGGGTCTCTTGCAGTAGCTCTACACCTTTTGCAATTTGAAAAGAGTTGATTTCCATATCTCTGGTCTACAAGAATAACTTATATTTCCAGCAGCATACGGTACCAGTTAGTCCTTTCTTTGCCTTTTTTTTAATTTATTTTTTAATTTTATTTTTTACAAGTGGTCACTGTTCTCTTCCCTTTCTGAGATTGTCAATAGTATCTGCTAGCCTTCTAAAAGTAAATCAGTTAATGCTGAAAAGGTGTATTTCTTTAAATGATTTATAAGTTCACCTTAATGAAGTAGGGTTAATGAGAAATTGATACCTTTTTACAAAAAAAAGGTCCTGCAATTATGAACTACCATTGTGATTTAAGCATTTGGACTCAATTCATTCCATAAAGAATCGCACTGAAAATGCTGACGTTTACCATGATCCAAATAAACATGCCCTATCCAATGGACACGCATCTTGTAAATCTACTTAATGGAGAATGAATGCAATCTGACAGAGTTCCAGAATGTGCTTCCTTGTTACCATAAAGCTTAGACTGGAACAGATTTACGCTGTAGTGGTTACCTTTTGGCAAAAGGTGGAGGGCAAGTCATTTTTAATGAGTCTTTAGGTAGAATTCTGGTAGTCCCTTCGACCACCACAGTGGCATACAAGGATTTTTAACGAAGTTATTATTTAACCACATTCACGTGACTTTCCAGAACTTTTTCCTGAATAACTGATCTACCGTACTCTAGACTTCCTTGACTATAAGGATTCTGTAGGTTTAAGGCAATTCCAATCCTTCAGTGAGTAGTGCTGACTTTTGTGATGCCCTAGCTGGACTGGTTTTAAAATGACAATTTCTGCTTCTGCCAAATTTCTTCTTCTGTTTGCAGAATGTTTAAAACTGAGATTTAATAGGGCTAAAATGTCTCTAATATCACTGCACTAGGAAATAGAAATAGGAGTTACAGCTGAAGACTTTACAATTATTCCTGTCTTACACCGATTAAGAACATAACAAGTTTGAAAATCAAAAGTATGCTGGGCATCATATGGAATGTCTGTAAAATTGCACTGAGCTTGGTTTGAAGTATAGGACCTAATGACCTGGTAAGTTAGTTTAAGGTGCTGGTCTTTTGAGTTTTGTCCCTTCCAGGAAGTTACAGTCCTCAATTAATAAGGTATTCTTAGCTCACCTTGAGTAACGTAACTTGAGCAGCACGATTACACTCTGGAAGAATTGTTTGTTGTGATTTATACAGCAGTACATTCAAGAAATGATGAACATCAAGTAAGCTATAGTTTTTGTGTCTTTGGGTATGCAAGCTTAGAAGGAGGGAGGTTTGGTACAGCCCTACGAGCCAGTCCATAGTGTAGAGCTTCCTCCTACTACCTTCAGATTTCAAGGTTTTTCCATGGAACATTAACCCTTTCAGGGGTGTTTGAAGACACACTACAGCATTGGTGAAATTATACTATTCCTTAGCCCCCAAAGTCTCTAACCAGATCACACCTATCTTTACTAGTAGATTATGTACCCTGCCCACAGAGAGTGGCTTGTGTCTGAAAACCTTCCTGCAGAGCCCTTTCTGCATAAGGACTTCAACATGATGGGTGGAGATGCTGTAGGCCTTGGAACTCCTTTCAGATCTCTAGCACTCTCCCTATTTGTTTATACCAACTCTCCAAGAGAACAGTCTTCAAACCTCCCTGCAAATTTCTGCCAAGATCCATGTTGGGCAGGGGGAGAACTGAAGTCGTTGGAAGCAGGCAGAAATCCCCCTTTTATTGTGGACAGTAAACTAAGCACTAACGTGTATTTTCTTCCTTCCCCAACATAATGTTAACCTTGGGAGACCTTTCTGGGAGAGGTCTAAAAGTCTACTTGGAGCATCTACATTCTTTAATTATTTTCTGCCTTCGACAGAAATCTAAAATCACTTTAATCTATTGTCAGTTAGAAAACTAAGGTAAATAGGCTTACTTTCATATCTCATAAATAACAAGAATGATCCTAAACCTGTTCAAGTGTCTCGTCGTGCAGATAGCATTTTGCAAGGTACATCTTACCAGCAACTCCGATCAAATAAAAAAAAAATATTAAATAATTAGCTGTTTCAACTGACCGCTTTGATGAACAAAAGTCTGAATATGTGACTTTTTCGTGAAGGGTACAGCGTATCTTAATTCTCCACCCTATAGCTGATAGATTGAAGGTAGACCGAGAAATTATGAGGGTGAGAATGATACAATTAGAAATAAAGATGTCAGAATGTAGAGGTGACACAAATGAAAAAGAATGCATTAAAAGAGGGAATCCAGTAGAATATGAAGTGGAAGGTGTAGAGAATGAAAGGAGGAGATAGAAGTGGGTTGTGGAGGGGTTAAAATGGGGATAACACGAGACAGACCGGCAGGTAAAAGGCTAAGAGGTAAGAAAGAGGAGGTAGCATTTGAACCTTCAGCTTCAATTTGAAGAACTTATTGCCACTATTGTCTGTAAACTAAAGTTTTAAATCCCTCTGCATACCATCAATCTGTAATATTGTAGCCTTTTTGTGCCTGCAAGCTATAGTACTACATTTTCTGCAGCAGGTCTCTGTAAGATTGAAGTTTTCTTTGTTAGCAAAAGGCCGCACAGAGGTTTCAGCAGAAACATCTGTGTCTTTTTACCATAGGTTTGGTTGTTCTGGAGCCTGTTATGAAGACGCTTAAGTCCTAAAAAGATTCCCTTTGCAATATTCTATCAGCATACAGTTTGTACATATAACACTTCAATACACATTCATACTTCACATTTCAACAATATAATTTAGCATACTGCGAGTCAGTGCAGTCAGTTACCAGAAATTCAAAATATAAAAAATAAAAAAGATTTTCTGTTGGAAAGAATTCATTTGATAAATTTATATAAAATCATTAAAAACCATTACAAATATAGCACATCAATGTACACAATAAAAACATGAGAAGCCAAGTCACAAAGATACAAATTGATTATAACAACACCCTTCATATTCATATATCAATGTTTGCATATGTTACCATATAGTGTACCAGCGACGCGTTTCAGAGCCTGTTATGTAGAAACATTGGAAATTCTCTCAGTCTATATGCATGCTGGCCCTCACGTTATGCTCTAAATTTCTGTTTCTTTGCAGGAGGGCAGTATATAACATATTACATGGTGATAAATACTTTGTGGTATTTGCAGGCCGTAGGTGTAAACCGCAAGCAAAATATGGTCTCAATAATTCTGACTTTCACTCTCTGCCCACTGATGTTTCTTTGTTTCTCTATTGAGGCACTAGACCTCACATAAAACGTAGACCTTTTCACCTTTTCCAGCCTAGACCCGGAATCTAGCAATGTTTGCCAGAAACCAGACCTTTGCTCCTTCTTTAGGCATTGTAAAATGCAGCCAACTCAGTTAAGAGATGGCTAGCATCATAGACCTCTGAGGTGAGGATTAATGAAATTGTCGCTAAGGATTTGGATGCTGAAGGAGCTAAACTGGACCTACTGATGTAGCCTTGTTCGTGGGATCAAATGCACCTTCAAGGGAAAACGGTGCGTATTCTGGGCAAATACCATGTCCTGGAGTAGAAGAAACTTAAGAGCATTTAGAAACAATTTAGCTAAAATGGTCCCAAATAGCCCCACTCTTTTCAATGAATTTAAAATAGGAATGGCTAATGAAGGGTACCCTTTTTGCTGAATCACTATCCTCCACGGTGGTGAATAAATGAAGAAGTTGTTTTACCACCGACGATGCCTCATTTCAGAGTGCTCCAAGCCTTGGGTGAAAAAAGTGATGTAAACATGTATATTGCGGTCGCATTCATCAAATATGGCTGGATAGGCACCAAAGTCAGACTAAATAATTAATGTCCTTGAGGGCCTTCTTTAGGGAACAGCTAAAGTTTGCTTCTATTATATGTAAAGCTTTGTTTAAAAGCTCTAGTAACCCTTTCGGCTTCTTGGGGATTGTGCTCTTACATGGTGATGTACAGATTTACCCTGAGTTTGTGGGTGATCATACCAAATTCTAACATGCATTACAGTTGCAACAGTAATAAAAAGCAAATAGGAAACTGTAAATTATATTAAATATCTGAACATTTGAATATACAACGTAAGGAAAAAGGGCCGTAGATGAACCACAAAGGACATCCTCTGTCTGTTGGTTTTAAATCCTAAAAATCATAATGGGAGTTATATTATTTAAGAGTAAGTTAGTACCACCCGGAGTACCATTGGACTGTAACTCCCATAGCGTATACTTCAAAAAGGGTGATTTCACGTTTTACGCTTGATAAGAGTTTGCTCTGAATTTTCTCTCTTAAACACAAGACAAAAATTGCTCCCTAAAGAAATTCCGTGAAGATTTTTTTTTCCACAGCTTCTAAAAGTCACAATTCATCACATCTTTTATATACTTTTTTCTGTGTTTTATCTTTATGTAAACACTGTTTCAATTGCTGGCTTGTTCATCTGGTTGAAGGAGCAGCATGTTCTGTTCTCATAGATTTCATATTAACTTTTCCTAGGTATCCTGGAGAGATTTGCAGTAATATTAGTAACCTAATTCCCTTTATTTTTTGTTCGCTTTGATAATAATTGCCATGTGCAAGTTTTGAAAAACATCACTTTGCCAGTCACATTTTGGTAATATGGCAGAATTGCTGCAGGGGCTCCTTGACAGCAAGAAACTATGGTAGAGCAAGAGTAGTGCAGTGTGGAAAAGGTGTAAGACGACCTTTCAAAATACATGCAGCTTTAACCTAGACTGGACCTGGAAATTCAAAAGGAAAACATGATATTTATTGAACAAAAGGACCATGGCCAAACAGGCCTTTTATTCCACTGGGCATTTCTCAGGAGGACTGGAGCCCTTGGAGACAATGTTGAAAGCCCAGGCTGTTTCTGGTGCCTCTGTCACTTTCCTCCCTCGAGGTTAACAGCAGAATGCATGTTAAGGATACATAAGAAGAAGGGGAGGTAGAGAAAAAGCGACCAGAGAGGTAGATGAGAGGAAATAGGGAGAGAGTGAATGGATGTATGGGTGGTCCTGTGGAGGCGAGGTATAGTGCAAGCTGATAAAGGCAGCAGGTGGCTGGTTTGAGCATTTTGACATGACTTCTTTTTATTTCCCTAGTCGGCCCTGGTAAAGACCTTACAAAAAGCACCACTGGAAACTGCTAAGGCATCCGTTGAGTTTGTGTCATGGGTCGGCAACAGTTCAGTGTGCTGATGGGCAGCTTTGTGTTTTCTTTTAGCTAAGGCTTAATTGGGTTTCTGGTATCTAATGAAGAGATGATGTGTCTAAGAATATGGTATGTGGTGACTGGCATTCACCAAAGACGGCATCAAAAACAAAGTGATGGATGGAATGCTTGAATTAATCAGAACCAGTAGTAATAGCTCGTGCCGCCTCCCAGTCCATTGTTTTTTGCCCACCATGCCACCTCAGTTTGCACCCAGCCATATACAAATCAGTCTTTACCCTGCTCCAGTGGGAACAGTCCAGCCCAAGCTGCCATTTCAGGGCCACCATGAACTGGCACAACCACCCAGGACCGTGTTTGCCCTTATTATGGCTCGTCAACCAGGCATAGCTTGGTTCCTGTGACACAGTGAGCATATAACTTCCTCGGGGCATACCCTCCCACACGTGGGACATCAAAAACAAAATGATTGATGGAATGTTAGAATTATTAATCTCTGCCTTCGGTAACTGCTCTGGCCGTATCCCAGCCCATCATTTTTGCCCACCAAGCCATCTCAGTTTGGACCCAGCCATGTGCAAATCAGTCTTGGCCCTGCTCCAATTGAGAAAATCCAGCCTGAGCTGCCAGGCCGGGTCCTCCATAAACCTGAACAATAAGCCCCCCAGGACAGATTTTGCTATTGTTAGGGCTCATCAGCCAGGTATAGTTTGGTTCCAGTGGCACCACTTTAAGCACATGACCCACATCTGGACATAACCATCACACTAGGACAGGGTTCTCCAAAGTCGGTCAGCAGATTTTTAAGATAACTACATTTATCTAAATGGGGATATGATAAAAATCTGGCATGGATCCAGCCCTCCAGCGTCGTCTTTGTAGAACCCTGCACTGGGGCATCAAAAACCAAATGATGGATGGAACACTTGAATTAATCTCAGCCACTAGCAATCACTCAGGGCCACATCCCAATCCATTGTTCTGATAGGAGGAAGTGCAAGACTGATTTGCATATGGCTGGGTCCAAACTGAGGCATCATGGTATGTAAAATAGCGATGAGCTGGGATGCGGGCTGAGTAATTACCAGTGGCTGAAATTAATTCAAGCATTCCATCCATCACTTTTTTATGTACTTCAGTGTGTTGCTTTAGTACAATGACTATGTCCAAACAATCCTGTGCACACTGTCACTGGAACCAAACTATTCCTGGCTGATAAGCCTTGAGGGTGAAACTGGTCCTTGGTTACTTGTCTTCTGGTTCAGGGAGGACCCGGCCTGATATTTTGGGCTGGATTGTTCCCATTGGAGCAGGGTCAAGACTGATTTGCATATGGCAAGGTCCAAACTGAGGTGGCGTGGTGTGTGAAATAACCATCAACTGGAATGCAGCCCTGAGTAATTACCAGCGGCTGATATTAATTCAAGCATTCCATGCATCACCTTTTTGTATATTTCAATGACTCACTGAAGAGATATCTCCTTAAAAAATTATTTCACTTATCTAGACTGCTGGGATAAAGCCGGAGGCACTGTTAAGAGTAATAGCGTTACCTCCCTGTATGCCATCCAGGTTTATAAATGTGCAGTTATTGATGGGGCATAACCGAAAGTAACACTGTTTTCACACATTTATTTGTGCTCAGCTTTGATGGGCCTTATGCTGTTGTAAATCATTTTCCGTCTTGATGTACTGTGATGCGGCTCTACTCCATCGTATTGCTATATGTGTAAAAGAGCAAAATGAGTGGTAGCTGGATTACTTCTCATATTTCCATGAATATACATTACAGTACGACTCTACATAAGCCTCTGAATTTAAATGAAGGCACTAATTGCTTCCCTCAGTCTCAAGTCAGTGCTGTGAATTGATTTTATTGTGACTTGAAAGTTTTGTGACCAAACAACCAGGGGTAAAATGTAGGTAGAACGACAAAAGCAACTTATATTTATTTGCTCCTTTTCCCTACGGTCCACCTCAAGGTATCTTTCCACCGCCATTACTTTTGAGTTTGTTTGGGGATGCAAAATATTGGCTCAAAAAGTCAAACAACATGAGCCACTCTATCAATGTCTTCAGTTTTCTGCTTTTTGCTTTAACACTTTTTATTTTTTTAGATTTGGCCCATTTGTAGACCTAATATACAGTAGCACATCTGTTACCTGTAAGTTTGTAAATATCTGAGTGTATATATATATATATATATATATATATATATATATATATATATATATATATATATATAGTGTGTGTGTGTGTGGAGAGAGATATTGGCTGGCAGGCCCAGCTCCATGATGCATTTCGTCTTCTCTGTGATGTTTTTTAGCATGTGAAAATAATGGGGTTGTACTGATGGACAAATGTTTTGTGATTGTTTGTTACCCACTGGTACCATTACCAAGCATGTAAATAAAAAAAAAAGCAAATACTAAATAAAAATCTCCGCAAAACGTATGGTTTTCAGTCTTCATCCACTTTTGTTTCATGTTATCTGAAGTATGTATGTATACAGTATTTCTGTAGAGCAAGCCTAGCCAAAAGGCTGTAGAGTGCTATACATGATCAAAGACAAGTCAGCTAGTAATAGGAGAGCAAGCGTTGCGATGTAGTCTTTTTTTTTTTTTTTAAAGAAGTGTCATCCATTCCTTTCAAAATTGGAGCAGCGTTGGGACAGTGCACGTGGACACGGGGATGTTGTTCCATGTGCATAGAATGAAAAAGTCCTAGTGTCTTGTTTTTTCTTTTTTTTTTTTTTATTCACATAACTTAGTCTGAGTCTATGTGTGATTCAATAACCACCAAAGTTGGTTAGATTGTCTGCAACATAATCAGTTGTGTTGGTTATGATGACTTGGAGTACTATCAGGATGGAGTTGGTGCATTTATTTTTCTTAGGCCCTGGATGAGACATTATGTACTTCTCTAAGGGTTGTCAGCATGGAGTCTGATGCAAGAGTGGATGTGCTTGAACAGCAGTTCTGAAGTCTTTTTCTGGAGGAAACAGTTCATCTTTATCTTTAGAAGAGATAGCTGGTACCAGACCATATTATGTTGGCACTGTGTTACTTGAGGGTGAATTTGGTGTCCAGGATGAATCCAAGTGAATTGGTATTTGGTGAAAAATTAGGGTCGAAGCCCTTAATATTCATGTCATTGAGCCCTCTTGGTAATGTAACTGGTTTGTTCTATTCTTGACAAATAGTAATTATCCCTTGGTTGGGTTGAGCTTCAGGTGGAGGCTGGACAGTCACGTGTGGAAGATGTGCTTACAATGTTTGAGACATTGGCTGTCTAAAATAGAGGAGATTTCCAAGTGGATTTGTGAATCATTGGCATAATAGTGGATCTTGATGCTGTTATTTGGTAAGTAGACTACCAGGGGCCAGGTAAATTTTGAAGATGACAAGAGACTGTATGGAACCCTGGAGGACTCTACATGTGATTGAGGTCTTTTTTGACATGGAGGTGCTCATTTGAACAAACTGGTGTCGATTAAAAAGGTAGCAGGAGAACCAGTGAAGGCCATTGCCACTGAATTCCATTTAAGACTCCAGGGTGCATATGAGGGTAAGATGGTTGACTGTATCAAAGACAGCTGAGAGGTCTTCTTCATCTGTGGTCAAGAGAACATTGTTTCTAATGTGTAAGATTGCTTTGTCCATGCTGCAGCATGATCAAAAGCCAGACTGGTTTTTGTACTCTTGATGATTAGCGTTGATGTGATCCTGGAGTTTAACATTCACTGCTTTTGTCAGATCTTAATGATGAAAAGGAAGTGAGTGATGGGCTGGTATTTGGCAAAACCCTTAAGTATCTAGTGTGTGTTTCTTTAGGAGTGGGAGCATCTGGCCTGTCTTGAGAGCTTCTTGAAAGATGCCTTGAGTGAGGGAAATATTGGCAATGCTAAGTAGAAGTAAGAACATTGATGAAGGACAATGGTAAGACATCATTTTCATAGGAAGTGGTTGAGTGTGTCAGCGGGATGTAAGAGCGATAGGGTGTTGAAGCTTGAGCATTACAGGATTCTACAGCAAGAGGTGGATGTAAGAGATTAATCAGGCTTGGTTCTTTCCATGTGCTGTCACATCGTCTGATGTCTTTGATGTATTTATTACAGCGGACCTTTTGAAGTTGCTTATAATAACCCTGTTCATGAAATTGTTGCCTAGATGACTCCCAATCCAAAGATTAAAAACATTTGTATATAGGACTATGTCCCAGGAGAAACATGGAAATATGTACTCTCCACACAAATCTCAATTCCAAATGTGTTTTGGCCAGGCTCATTATCACATGAAGTTTATGCTATTGTATGTATTTGTGGAAAAGTATTTTAAGGAAGGAGCTATTCTACAAGTTCTGACTTCCCATTCTCTGTCTCTCCAGTAGTGATAGGCCTGGGTTCCAAAACAGCCATTAAAAGCTCAACCCACTTTGTGCCACAGAGGTGCGGTCCCTTGCTTACCTGAAGTTTGATTCACAGAGGAGGCTGATTGTCCAGTATCTGAGGCAGACCTCGACATTTGGAACCTTAGTGGTGGTGAGCAACCGCACCAGGGTACATGGAGGCGAGGACCCTTCTGGAGTATTCCAGGGGGTGGCACAAGACTGGGGTAAAGAAGTCTGCCCCCGATCAGGAAACCCCTAGGCAATGCTGTTTGAGATAACATGCCTATCCACCTACATCGAATGCCATCTTTCATCTACCATTCTTTTTTTTCTAAGACACATTTTAATGAGTTTTGTTTGAATCCACAGGAGACAGAAAATACAGTTAATTATTGTTAAAAGGAAAACACAATTATTCATGAAAATACAATACTAGAAAGAAATCTGTGTCACAGACATTTAATAGCATAAAATGGAGAGGTCAAATGTCATCACAATTGATTTTTATACTAGAGTTAATTGAATGAGGATTAAAAGTGCACTGCATAGATTGGTGGAACAAGTAGGGTATGACTTGAGCATGAAGCATGACAGTAGTTTGAGCACAGAACTAAGGAAAAGCAGTTGTAGAGAAATAAAGTCTGAGTGCAGCAATATAACAGAACGTGACGGCATTGGGTAAATAGATGAAGCACGAGACTACCATTTAAGGAAAAAAGTCAATTTCTGTTTGGAGAGTCCTAGAAAATCACTATAACATTTTGGTGAAAGTCCGTGTGATAGAATAAGGTGCATCAATGTCCGGTTGTCTAAGGAGAATTAATTTTTTTATGATCTATTCATTTTCCCCAGATATGAGCTGAGCAGGAGGTGTGGCTATAAGTACATAGTGGATGCATCCTTGGATAACATAGGGCACAGTCCCTATGACCCACCATAGTCCTAAACTACCTACACTTGCTTCTGAGCCAAGACTGAATCAATCCCGACACGCATATTCATATTTTGACTTGACTGTAAAAAGTGACACTCTCCTACCCATGGAGACAAACCAGAAGAGGTTGATGCTGTACAAGGCCCTGAGACTGCAATGGACAAAGAGGGCCGACCCAGGCATTCATAAAGCCAGCCCGTTTCCAAGCGTGACTGGGTGCGCCAATCCGATCTGTCTGTGTCTCCAGAAGCAAGTAGAAGTGGCCTAACGACAGCAAGAGAGCAGCACCAGTCCCAGGAAATGACAGAACCAATGGGGACCGTCAGGACACTCTGTGAAGAGGCAGCGAGACCACTTGGGCGAGGAGCTGGCAAGGCATATTCAGAGGGGTTCACGGGGTGGCGACAGGCGCGTCGCGCATGATAGGGGGGCTGCGCAGGGAGGGGTAATATAAAAAACCATAAACATACCTTTGGGTCCCACGTCTCCTCTCCTGCTCTCCTTGTCGAATTCGAGGAACGGGAAGCACAGCCAGGCCCCACTGACCAATCACAATGCGGCAATGCAACAATTTGATTGGTCTGAGCGTCCTGGTTCGATGCTCAGCCAGGGAACGGGGGCCTGGGTATGTTCTCCATGCAGGCTGTAATGCAGCCTTCATGGAGAACGGGCCGCCCAAAACAGGATTATCATTTTATGTTTCTACTTTGCACTTCTTGAAAGCATTGGGACGACGCTTCCCAGCTATAGTGGAGAAGCCGCCCCTGCTCCTCCCCTATACTGGGAGTGAATAACTGGCAATGTGAGTGTCCCGACAACACTAGAACTCTGCACCAGCGAGGAGGTCTCGTAATTCGTGGGGGTGAGGGAAGAAGATGGTGAGTGAGAGGCTCCCATCCAGTGCTGAACAGCAGAGCTGCAAGAGGGTCTACAGGGTAGATAGACTCCATCTTAAAGCTCGGTCTGGAAGCCCGGGCCTACAGTAGAAGAGAACAGTTACAAAGGGATCCAGGCCGGTTGGAGGGAAGTCTGGGGAGGGCCCCATTAAAGCCTGTGAACTGGTGTTGTAACATAGTCCCCCTCAGTACGGCAGAGCTGCGGGTGGGCCTCAGTACACTACTCTGGCATGAGAGCTCTTGTTTGAATCCGTGAGGGGGGTGTTCCATGTAGCTAGCAGGGGGTCGCCCTCAGGTTTTATTCCGCCACTGGGCGAAGACCTGTACATCAGAAAGGAGTGGGCATTGGAAACTGCCTGGGGTGGGTGAGGGTGGAGGTCAATGAATATACACTGATAATCCTTGCAAGTGACTTCCTCCTTTCCTTTCCCCCTCACACCCAATGGGTTAGTGGTAAAGAATTGGAATTAAAATATTTAGTTTATACAAAATAAGTATTTGACTGGACATTGATTTATTGTGTGTGCTGTATGCACATTGAGTTATGAGTTGTGGTCACTGATCTGTATCTAGACTTTCCTCCGGGGGAGCTTTGACTGCTCATGTGATGCTACCAAACTGAGAATCAGGTGATTGCCCCAGTTGAGTGGGATTCATAATAGGGTGGGTCAAGGGACATCAGGGGGGAACAGCGTTTACAACGCAACTTTTACCACGCAGTACCTTTACCACGCAACTTTTACAACGCAAGTCGTTACAACGACTTGCGCTGGATGGCGCTGTAGGATAGGGAATAGTTTAATTTACCATCCAAAATCGTTCCTACTATCCACGGGGACTGGAGTTGGAATAGTAAATTAAACTATTCACTATCCAGCGCCCCCCAACGCAAGTCTTTGTAACGACTTGCGTTGTAAAACCTGCGTGGTAAAGGCATGCGTTGTAAAAGCATGCGTAGTAACGACATACATCCAACATCAAGAGTAAAAGGCCATAACCACGTCGGTTGGACCCAATAACCCGGCTGTCCCAGTGGCTATCTGAAGGGGCTTCTGACAACAAGTTGTATTTAAAAAAAATGTTTTTTAAATAAGAATTTCACAGCCAGCATTTTCTGCATTATTCTGTTTTAGCATAATTGGTTTAAAAAAAAAAAGGTCTTGGAGGTAACAAATTTAAACAATCACAATATATAAATTTTTATGTTGCTTTTGCAAACCACAGCTATAATTGCCATCAACCTTCCTGATGAATATTATGCCATTCAAATAAGCATGAAAGGAGATGTGAGCCAGTTCTAGATTTGAATATTCTACTTCATAAACAGTGATTTGGAAGAGAGTACAAATATGGAAAGTTACTTTGATTCACCCACGAATCTCTCAACCATGCTGTTGATTCCCTCATCTTCTTCCTCTCTTGCTTTGGATACCACATCTCCTAACAATGCCACTTCCTTTTTTGATCCACTGGAGGATCTATTTTAGACCCGCTTCAAATTGAATAGCTTACAATCTAAACCAATTGTTTCTTTGGCTGTTTGGCCTAATTTAACTCGCTATTTATTAAGTTGTCCCTTAAGAGGCATGGAACTTCGAGCTGGTCCATAATCAAATTATTCCAAATGTAGAGTTTGGGGGGGAACCTATAGAGCTCCTAGACCTCGGATCAGCATCCACTCTTTCAGATTGTGCCATTGAGCATTTAGGGAATGATAAAAAGGTTTGAAGCCTTGTTCCACATTATTCCAATCTAATTTACCACTCATGTAAAGAATCTCCGACCCATGTACTATCTGCCGAGGAATCATAGCTTCTAAGCTATTAGACCAGGTTGTAGCGAAGGTCCTCTAAAATCTTACATTTTTTAATACTGCCAATAGGTGAAAGTGCACTTGATTTTAAAGTGTCCAAGTTAACTTATTATTACGTCACACACAAGTACTTATAATTAGAGACTTTTTCTACCCTCATCTGGCCATTAGACTGTGGGTACTCATGCCGGCTAGATACAAAAGGCCAAGATTTTTGCTTTATCTATGTTTATCGTCAGTTTATTTACTTTGCAATACTTAATAAAATTGGGGAACTTCCTTTGTAGTATTAATTTAGCATAGACTTTAGCTTTTACATCTACTAAACTAATAAGGCAAATTTTTGGTATCATTTTAATCATTCTTTTTATAAATGGGCTTTATGATTGCTTCTTTCCAGCTTTTAGGGTAATTGCCATGTTATGGTAAAAATCTGGAAGGTCCAGACCAATAATCTTGCCCACCATTCTGTTTAGTTTAATTATAATTGCAGTAGATCGTCTGGGTCATCTGCCCTTGATAGATTTTTTTATAGATGTAACTTTAAAAAATGAATCACTCTTGTATGGCAACTGGAAGGTCACAACCACTATCTGAAAATAAATTTGTCAAAATAAACCACACAGGCTTCTTCAGACACCATACATTTGGACATACAAGATTGTCCTATGCCAAACAAAAATTCCAAAGTTTATCCCAGGTTTGAATTGCAAAGATTTTCTAGATTAGTCTATAATGGGGGTATTGTTCTTTCATACATGTGAACATTACCGGGCCTACCAGGTCAATGATGAATGGCGTTCTCGCCAACTGATGGCACAGCAACACGACTGGAAAGAATTCAAATGGAAACATGGCCATATATCTATTACAATTAGCAAAGCAAATGGAAAGAGGCTGCTGTGACTCACCCAAGCTTCACTTGATATTTGGGACAAGGCCACAAATACAGGGAGCGGCAAGAGAAAATAACCTGGGAAACCACAGTGGAAGGGGAATACATTGCAGAAAGAAGGGGAATGCGTTGCTGAAAGCAGGGAGACTAACCGACTTTAAGCAGCGGGGCATTCTAGGGATATCTAAAATATGGGATATGCTGGATGAACGAGGGTTCAAAAGGTCTACTAAACTACACAGGGAGTATGAATGTGCCCTCTCAAAGTTATAAGTACATACAGCTAAAGCTCAACCTGGTAGTAGAGGGGGTAGACTAGATGGAGACTAACCTGGTAGTAGAGGGGGTAGACTAGATGGAGCTGCCAGACGGCAGCCCATTCAAGAGTAAAATGGTCCTGGAAGAGACACCAAATAAAGCTGTCTCACAGATATATTGCACCCTCATCAACAGCAAACCCTATACCCTGCAAAATGTAGGGCGACTTGTGAAAGAGATGAGACCATTGGATCACCTTTATTGGTAAGCTACCTTAATGCACCCTATGAAGTTATCAATACAATCCAGACTAAGGATAATCCACTTAAAGATAATCTTACACAGAAAATACTATAACAGAAGCAAACTATACAGAATGGGAAGGGCACAGACTCCAACGAATTAAGCGCAATTCAGCTGAAGTCCCATTCATTCATATGATCTAGATATGCTCCCAGCAGAAGTACACATTGCAGATAAATAATGATCGTATTGGTAGTAGTCCTGGGGCAGCCAAACTCTGCACCAATGTTTTGTCTCTCTCTCTTCTCTTATTTTTTTTTTAACATGTGCGTGGTAGAGAAGGATCTCTGTGCCCTGCAGCTAAGACCATGTGTGCCAAAAACGTGACCAATCACTAAGCTAGCGAATTAGCAACCAGAATCACTAGTATTCACCATAAGGGAGATCACTCAACCTTTAACCCAAGATGAAACCATAAGGTTGACCTCTTATCTTATCCTAACCCCCTGAGCAGCCACCTACTGATGAGTCAATAGGGCAGTGGTTCCCAAACCTTTGACTCCCGAGGACCCCATTGAGCCACCACTGGAAGCTGGGGACCCCAAGCAATTTGTACAATTTAAATGTAATTAAAACAGTAATTTGAAAAAAATAAACACATGTGCACACTAAACAAATGCTCCAATTACTAAGGATTTTATACTATAATGTGCTCTGACATCCTACACTGGTATAAGAGGTGCTGTAAAACAAATGAAATACATGTGACAGAGGGGCTAAGGAGAGATGAGAGGCACTGTTGGAGGGTGATAGTGAGGGAATCATTGAGGAGCACCAAGAAAGATTGTCGTATCCTGGTGCACAGTAAGACCGTCATTTACTTTTCTTTAAAAGCTAATACAATTCAATATATAATGATAAATGTGTTTTAGAATGCACGCTAGTTTCCTAAATTTTCTTGGGGGAAGATCCTCCAAAAGCTCCCTTTGTTGTGGCCCGGCTCACTCGCTGCACTTGCTGTGCACCGTATGTGGACTGGTCTGAAAACATTTGCCAGGACTTCTTTGGGTTTCCAGTACGCCCCTGACAGGAGGCTCTTACCATGAAATAAAATCAACCATTTAAAATTCAATCAGGGAGATGCAGCACCAACCTTCCTATTAAAACATTTTCATTTTTGCAATTCTTTCAATATAAAATACTACAATCCTTAGTAATTTGAGTATTTGTTTAGTGTGCACGTGTTTATTTTTTTCAAATTACTGTTTTAATTAAATTTAAATCATACAAATTGCTTGGGGTCCCCAGCTTCCAATGGTGGCTCAATGGAGGTTTTCAGGAGTCAAAGGTTTGGGAACCACTGATCTATGGTCCAAGACTTAGTTCTGTTCCTGAGCAGAATCCCTGCAACAATACAAGGTAAATAATTCAAATGCTGAAATGAGATTCTGCGAATGAGCCATGTATTCTGATGTTTACTGTTAAAATTTGCCTCACAAATAGTTTGCCTAGTTACCAAAGTTAAGTATTTAGATGACCCTGGTTTATCATGGCACAGGATTGAGTATAGATTTTCAGACCATAAAAGTGTTTGGCCTGCTTTACTGTAGAAAAAGGGTAAAGACCTAGACACTAAAATGAGTTGGGAGAGACCAGGCTACCTTAAGAATTCCAACGGCACCTGACGTTTAATAAAGAGCTGCACATTAGTCTCCCTTAGCACTGCCATTTGGTGGATGACAAGAAAAAATGTAGCTTTAGTTTGTTTGTCAACATCAGGACGTTTCTACGCCAGGTCTGTTCTTAGTTATTCCCTGATTGCTGCTTTAAGAATAATGACAAAAGCCAGGCACTGAGATCTCACACTTCCTTGTGCTCTTATAGAAGATGCTGCAGCTTCGAGCCAACCCCAGTGCTTCCTGCTGTGAGAAACATCGGTTAGGACAAAGGATGTTTTTTTAAGGAGAGCCTGAGAAAGACAGTAGAAGTCCTAATCTACCACAGGGCCTGAATAGGGAAAGGACCATTACGAAACAATGGAGAAATCCATTAGCCCATTCTGATGAATACCCCACCCCAAGGGTAAACTGGCCTGTCCACCATCCTGGGGTCAAAGTTGGCATGTCTAATTACATCGACCTGTACTGGGATAACCATCCACATCTAGATAACATGGAATGTATATGCTGTATGTTATAACTGTAGAGTACCATTGTATAAAGTGTTTCCAGACAGGCTGTAATTGAATTGCTTGAATATAGTGTATATATTGGCACTATTCTTATCTACTCACAAGCACTCTACTCAACACTTACCTTCCACTCACCGTGGAGCAACTTTGTGGTATAATATATTGTATAACTTGATATTAAATACAAAATTGTGAATTTATTTAATTGAAGTAAATGTTATTCATGGTGTTTGGTACAATTTATTGTTTAACTAGAATAATTCCCATTGGGACTAATTGAGTTTTGTACCAATAGGGAAAGGAGCAATGCATGCAGAGGACAAGCCATGATGTTTGGTGTAAAACATTTCAGGTCACATGTACGTATGTTAGAAATTGTGAGTTGTGATGCAGCGAGGCTCCAGAAATTCTCTGTAAACCATCACCTTATCCCAGATAGCTACTCATACATTACTCATCAATGGGGCCCATAACACTGCGTGTCACTCATACACACATTTACCATGCTCTGAGGATTCGGTGAAGACCAAATGAGAGCTGCTGGATTTATAGCGGAGTGTCTAAATCAGCACTACATTTTTATACAATATATACATCTGCAGTTTTACTTTTATTACCATGGTTTAATTTAAGAAATATTTAAACACACCACCATTATTTGTCAATGGGTCTGCTAGTGAAAGTTAACTAAAGGACAACAAGACCAGCTTAATTCTCCATTTATTACATTTTTATTTAGAAACTTAATCTCCTAGCATGACCACTATTTTATTAACCCTAATTAAGTAAATTAAACATCAATAACCTAGGAAGAAAAGGTTTTATAATTCAAAACATTTATATTTATTAGCATAATAGTTTGGAAAATAAACAAAAGTTATATTACCAAGATTTCGGAACATGAACATCAGCATAAGAACAGAATAGTTCCCAAAGAACACCTCTCTATCTCTCTCGATGTTCACCTCCCATAGGACTCCGCACCCATTCAAAAGTTAAAGTTCAGAGAAATTTCAAAGTCCTTGGGCCATAGAAAGAGGTTTCGCAGTCCGGCAGCATGTCGGGGTGCAAAGATAAAATCGAAAAGCAAGCTTTTTTCATACTTCCAAACGTCCTCTTTTATACCCTTTTTCACCTAACTTATCTATCTAAAAGTTGTAACTTTGGGGTAATAGACTGTCCGGATTGGTCGATTTGAGGGGTGGATGAACATAACCTCATCACCTTATTGTTAAATTTCCGCAAAGTCATCATTCTAATTTAGAAAATAAGGTTTCTATTGTTCATACCATTCCTCTTCCGCTTGTGTCCTTTAATTTGATATTCAACGCCCGATGCCCACGTTCACGATGCAGACATTAAAAAAAGTTGGCATTCATTCTAGTAGCCAGGCCACACTGTCCTTGACCCATTCTACACAGGCACAGGCTGCTTGCGCTCTCCTCGAGTTCTGTCACACATGCGCACATCATCGCAAACTCGGAGTCGCAGTCTGCTTTCATTTTGGTGTGCCACATAGGCCACAATTGGGAACTATTATAGAAACAAACACAAATAAACATTAATTTTAGAAATAAAGCCCTTCTGTTTACCTCCCCCATTCTAAGATATCCCAATTAGTCATTACCTAGCATTTTAAGCAACCTTAAGCATATTTTACTCACCATTCTCCTTCATTTAAGCCACAATAAGACAAACAAAAAGCACATTCATGCAATTTTCGATTAGATTATAACAAATGCGCACAGATTAAACATGACAACATTACACAATTAGTAAATTATGGTTAGCACATGCAAATTAGTATCCCACGTGTGTTTGTGCATTCTATTCTATGTTAGTTAATTTCAAAATCACACGATTGATTCATGTTACTGTTATGGAGAAGTGTCTTCACGAGGGGTAATAAAAAATGTTTGTTTCCAACCTCACTCCATCAACTCCCTCCTTCAGTGATTTATCACCAAATAACTCCCACAATTTTGTAAATTTTCATCTCAACATGTTTCAGCTTCTTTTTAATTAGTATGAGTTACACTTTAGTTTCTTCTACCTTCTTTCTATCTTGATGAAGTTTTTCCTTGAACTCTTCCATCTCAATATCACCCTTTTCCTGTTCTCTGTCTTGTTTCTCTTCAATCACTTTCTTTATAGATCTTTTGACATTCCTTCTTTTCCTAATTTGACAACTTAATCTTAAAATTAAAATCACTATTATTATTATTGTTACTGGAATTAGCACTTTCCCTATAATAGATCTACCAATTTCCTAAAACCAATTTTTAACTGCTAAAAAACTTCTACCAAATTTTTCAAGAACACCATCAACCTCCAGAGGTTCAACTTCCTTATGCAACTCTGTAAGATTTGTAAAATATCTCACAATGTTTTTACTTTTGTCTGGGATGTACGTACAACAATGTTGCACCTTTAAAATTCCACAAACTCCTCCTTCTTTTGCCAAAATTATGTCTAGAGCAAGTCGATTTTGCATCACCATACTTCTCATAGCAACCATTTCAGAGTTTACCATTAAAAATCCTCCAGCCGTGGCTGTTGATAAACGATCTACTATCGTTGACAATTTTCGAATTCTGTTTGCATTAAAGGATATACCCACAGCTGGTATCGGTGCTCCAAAAACATCACCTATTATTTCTATCAGACTTTCTCTTCTTCTTCGACTTAAAGGCTTACCAATTTCATGAATTCCATTAGTACCTCTATCTACATGAACATTTTTAGGAAAGACCAGGCCTATGTAACAGGACCCGTACCAGTGGTCTGGTAATTTATAATAAGCTTTGTTCCCACACAGAAAATAGACACCAGGAAAAACTGGGTCATTACCACCTTTAAATCCCCACCCCCTTTTATGATATATATCTTCACATTGACTCGCTCCCACAAAATAATTGTCATACACAGTGTTATCTCTCCGAATACATAATTTCCCTAATAATGGTGCATCTATATTTATGGCCACATTCACATTATGTCCCACAATATTATCATCCTCAAATATCCACATTGTAGATTTAGTTTGTTTCACTTTTTCTTTCCTCTTGTATTGTAATCTTCTTTCCTCAACCATATTCAAAAAGACTTTTTCTTCATTTCTCATTTTACAAGTCAAATTATGTTTAAATGCATAATCATGTGTCAATTCTTGTGTTTCTAGAAAATATTCTCCAAAAATTTTGGCCGTCTTAATTTTATTCAATTCAGCTACAATTTTCAGTTTTGCAAATACATCAGAATCTGAATAATAATACTCTAACTTCCCTGTTCTGTAAAATAAACTTGTTAATACACTACATGTAACTCCATAAGTTAATGGCAGGTGGTGATAAGTCACGCCCTCTTACACAGATGCTAGCAATTTCACACAGACATAACATTCACTGGCATCCATGGCCCTCGCATACACAGATAATAATCTTGCAAACGTATTTCGTGAGAAGTCACTAATTGAGTTATCTTGATGAATTTCAGGCCTATACACATTCATTTTTTAATTTTTTAATCATTCTTTTCTTTCATACTCTCATTTGCTTTCATTTTTTCAAAGTCTGGTCTAAAAGGAATAATAATAGCTAGAATCAACCATACCAGCATTAATAACCCAGTACATATTAACCACATTCTACACCATTTTCTAAACATAGAATACTTTGATTGGGTTACTTCATTAGTAGGCATCTTTAAAAAAAGATAAATGTACACAGCGATTTTCACAATCTTTTCACCCTTATATTGTCACTCTTTCTACCTTCATTTTACACTTACAATGGTCTTTACCATAAAGATTTTAAATCTTGTTTTCTTATATGCTTTTCTTTTTCACAGTTTCCCTAAAATGTTCAAATATTTATTTTCTTTCCCTTGAGTCACAGTTTACTCACTTTCTTTTTCATCACTTTGGCAACTAACATTTTCTTGGCTGCTATTTACTTCACTTATTGGAGGCAATATCATATAGGTCCACTCAGGTGACATACATTTTTGATTTGGTCTCCTCACTCTTTTTGGCCTTTGCACAATCTCTATTTTCTTTCCCAACAACTCCTTTTGACTGGTTATTTAATTTACTTGATCTTCTGGTACTTTTGCTTTATTAACCAGTTTAAATTTCAGTCCACAAGTGCCTTTAGGCCAGTTATCTCCTTTTCAAACTCTTTTTGTTTCAGGTTCAACAGTGTTTCGTTCCACTCTCCAAGCTCTTTTTCTTGAACTTCTCCCTAATTAAGTTTCATTATCACTGTCATCAGTCTCAGATCTCTCTTTAGTTTTATTTATGGTGAACTTTATGATATCTGAATCTTTTTCTGAACTTATTTTTTTTTTGGTCACTACTTTCACTCTGTTAGGAACTTCTCCATAGCTGGTGCTTGGAAGCTCATCCTCATCGTGAGTTATTTCCTTTTCACCAGTTTCAAGATTTTGGTTCCTGCTTTCAGACTGTCCTTCAGTATTCTCTTGATTACCAGTTTTATTTTCACTTAGCTCAGTGTCCTTACGGGTATCAGTTTCTACCAAATCTCGACGTACAAGTCGATCTTTAAAATTTGGTATTTCATCAGTTTCACTTTCTCCTTCAAATGCAAAACTAGTATCTGGTATTTCCACATGTCGACGAACAGGTCGAGCTTCAGTATCTGGATTGTTTTTTGGTTCACCTTCAGAGTCTGAGTCAGTTGTGCTTTCAATCTCGTCTTGTGGATTTTCAGGCTCAGGCACACGCATGGTATGACTGGTATGCACCCATCTTTTTACACAAGCACATGTCACTGCAGTCGTGCTAACTGGAAAAACTTGTCTGGGCTTCTGCCAGCAAGGCACTAAAAAGCTTCTTCTCCTGTGAACTTTTATCCGAACCCAATCTCCAGGGACTAGACCATGAGCTGGATGTTTTTCTTTCATGTTTGCCTCAGTTCCCACCTGATGGAACACAGAAGTTACCACGTCAGCCAGATTTTTGCAGTAATCCAGTATGATATCATCATTAATAGTCAACAGTTTATCAACTGGCACAAATGCTTGTCTCCTCACTCTTCCCATCAAAATCTCATGCAGACTTAATCCTGTCCTTTTATCACGTATGCTCCTCAAGGTCATCAGAACAAGTGGCAAAGCATCAGGTCATTTCAGTCCAGTGGCCAAACACATTTTTGCAATTCTGTATTTTATTGTTCCATTTACTTGTTCAGCTACCCCAGAAGTCTCTGGTCTGTAAGCTCCGTGTAATTTCTAACAAATGTCCAGTGCTTCACAAATCATCTGCATTAATTCATTGTGAAAATGTGTTCCACGATCTGTCTCAATAGTTACTGGAAAACCGTAGCGTGGTATTATCCCACGCAACAGTTTATTTATTTATTTTATTTTATAGCATTTATAAGGCGCACAGCTACCCACAAAGGGTTTCCCGGCGCCGAATTAGCAAAAACACAGGGCACAGCTAGAGAGAGAACAAATCCGAAGGCACTTATTTGTCGAACAACCAGGTTTTTACGCTTTTCCTAAAGTTCCTGTAGTTTTCTTCTTTGCGTATTTGGGTGGGCAGTGTGTTCCAAAGAGTTGGACCCAGATATGAAAAGGATCTCCCGCCCATTCTAGCCCGTTTATACCTGGGTACCGCAAAGGTCGCTGATGTAGCTGAACGAAGATTGCGATTGGGAAGGTAGGGCTTGGCAAGATCTTGAAGATACTTGGGAGCAGTCCCAGCTTTGATTTTAAACAGATAGCTCAGGGTTTTAAAGCGAATCCGGTTTTCGACCCTGAGCCAGTGTAGATCCCTAAGATGTTTAGTAATCCTGGCGTGTCTGGGGATTCTGCAAAGCAGTCTGGCCGCAGCGTTTTGTACCAGTTGCAAGCGTCTTATTACTGCTTTGTTTGCACCCAGGTACAAGATGTTACCGTAGTCAAGCCGAGAAGTTACTAAGGCATTGACTACGGTCTTCTGGGTGGTAGGTGGCAACATCCAGACAATTTTACGTAGCCATCTGAGAATAGTGAAACATATGCCAGCCACTTTGTTGGCTTGCTGTGTCATGGAGAGACTGTCATCTATGATGACCCCGAGATTTCTGACCTGAGTGGATGGGGGCGGAAGCTTGCCCAGTGACGTCGGCCAGTGGGGATCGCTCCAAAGATCCTTATTATTCCCTAAGATGAGGACCTCTGTTTTGTCCCCATTTAATTTAAGTTGGTTAGCCGACATCCAGCAGAATATCTCGTGAAGGCCTATTCCAAGTGCAGAAGGAGCAGACGTATCAGATTTGGAGAGGGAAAACAAAATCTGAGAATCGTCTGCATAAGTCATTAAAATAAGACCGAAATTCTCTACAAGATTGGCTAAGGGACGAAGATACAAATTAAACAGCAGGGGACTCAGGATAGATCCATGTGGTACACCATGGGGAGAGTAGAAAACATCCGAACAAGCCTCAGAAGAGGTGATCTGGAAGGTGCGTAGGGATAAGTATGATTTAATCCATTCTAACGCCCTGCCCTCGACACCACACTCCTCCAGCCTGACAAGCAGTCTGGAGTGAGAGATGGTGTCGAAGGCCGCACTTAGATCTAACAGGACCAGTGCCACCGTTTGGCCATCATCTCTGAGCTCTCTGATCTTCTCCGTAATCCCGAGCAGGGCGGTCTCGGTGGAGTATCCACTCTTAAAGCCGGACTGGGACGGGTGAAGCAGTTCATTGTTTTCCACATTTGTGGAAAGCGCCTCATGAATATGCCTTTCCAACATTTTGGAAAAAGCGGGGAGTAACGATATTGGTCGATAATTGGCCAATATCGTAGGATCGGAGGTCGGCTTTTTTAACGGAGGGCTGACTATGGCATGTTTCCATAAAGCAGGAACTGAAGCCTGTTCCATGGAGGCATTAAGTATCTCTGTAATGAGCGTAAGGGTAGAGTCCTCCAATTTGCTCATGATACTGATGGGAATGGGGTCACGAGGGGAACCCGATTTGATAGATTTTAAACGTTTCCTCAGTTGATCTGATGTAATGGGAGGCCAGGCTTCGAGGTGACAGTTTCCTTTAGAGATTTGGGAGGTGTCCTTTTGGTTATGAGTAGTAATGCTATTTTTGTTGATATTGGAGACGATCTTCTCAATTTTTTCAGTGAAAAAGGACGCCAGATCCTGACACTGCTGGGTGTTGAGTGGGGTCACCTCCGCTCTAGAGTTTTCTCCAGCCAATTCCTTCACAGTGTTGAAAAGAGTCTGGGCTTTGTTAACAGCTGTATTTATGGTAGTAGTCACATAGCATGCTTTGGCTTTCATGCATGCATGCATGCATTTTACAACAGTTACTCCTTCGTTCCTCCTTGTTGGAAAAGCTTCCACCCACCGTGAAAACAGACAAATAATCACAAGTACATATCGGAGTCTGTTACAGGGGGGCAGTTCTATGAAATCTAATTGCTTCCGGGTAAATGGACCTCCCTCCCGTCCTATGGTTCCCAAACTCACAACTGTTTTTCTTCTCGGATTCAATTGCTGACAAACAAGACATCTCTGACACAGGCTTTCAGAAATCCTCCTAAGCTTTGGATTATTACATGTCTCTCTGAACATCCTTAACATTGAGTCCCTTCCAATGTTAGCTTGACCATGGTACATTCAGGCCATATTTGAAATCATGTTATCAGGCATTACTGGTCTTTCATCTTTATAAACCCTAATTTCATCCTCTTCTCACATCCTGCTTTTAACCAGTTGTTCTTCTCTTCCTCACTAGCTTCTTCCTGCATTTGTTTGACTTCCTGCCATGTCTCAACTACTGTGGTTAGCATTAAAGGACTTGAAACATGTTCAGTTTGTATGTCCCGATTTATATATGCAAGGTTTTTGGCACAATATTTTGCAATTGAATCTACATACATTTTGCCTCTGGTGACATAATCATCTCCCTTCTTGTGAGCTGCACATTTCATAACAGCAATTTTATCAGGTCAACATTCTCACAAATTCAGCATTTCTAATGGGGGATCCTGCAGAAGTCATATAACCTCTTTGGGACCACAGTTGACCATAATCATGGACAACCCCAAATCCATACTGACTGTCAGTCACTATGGTGACCCTTATCTCTTTTCCCAGTTCACATGCGTGAATCAAAGCAATGAACTCTGCTATTTGAGCAGAACGGATTCCTTTCAGACAAGATGCTGCTAGGACATCTGCCACTGTACATACAACATATGAAGCACTCAGAATTCTCTCATCTGTTCCTAAGCATGAACCATCAACAAACATTACATAATAAGATTCAGGCAATGGTTCATCCTTAAGGTCAGGCCTTGGTTTGGTACAGTATTCAAGAACATCCAAACATTTGTGATCAACTTCATTTCTTATTTCCACATTTATAACTAAATTAAAGAACTTGGGGATCAAGATTGACAATGGTCCGACGTTAAGATGTCAGATCCTTGGTCTTACGGGAACATGTTTTGGCCTCCTCAGGATGCTCCGTAAGTTCCTTCCTCTGCTTTCAGAGGATCATAGGAAGACGACGGTGCAAGCCTTAATAGGTTCAAGATTGGACTATTCCAACGTCCTATATCTCGGCCTGCCGGAATATCTCCTGCAACGGCTGCAGGTGGTCCAGAACTCGGCTGCACGGGCCATTTTTGGTCTGTATAGGCGAACCAGAGTTTCCGGTCTTTTGCAGTCGCTCCATTGGCTGCCTATCCGGAAGCGGATATTTTTTAAGGCTTTGACCTTGGCCCATAAGGCTCTCCACGCCTCAGGAGCAAAATATCTCCAAAAGAGGCTTGCCTTTTACCATCCGGCCAGATCTCTGAGGTCTGAATCACTGTTCCTTGCGGTGGTCCCACGAGTAAAAAGGGCTCGCATTGGAGGTCGCTCTTTTAAGCTGTTGGACCCACAGCTTTGGAACACTTTGCCCCTAGCATTGCGCAGCACCTCTAACTTGCTGAACTTCAGGAAGGGCCTTAAAACTTGTTTTTTTGCCCTTTAGGTCGCTCTCTTTTTTTCTGCCTGGTCCGTTTTCTTTTACTGTGTTGTGTTTTTCTCTGTTGCAGGTTTGTCAAGAAAAGCGCCGGGACACTCTATGGAGTAGCTGTGCGCTATAAAAGACTATATTAACATAACATAACAAACATAACATAACATCAGGTAACAGTGTAGATGGATTCACATTCATACATCGTGAAATTGTTACATTATCTGCACCTAGGATTGTTTTCTCATATTTTGACATTGTTATTGGTGAGGTACTGTGTTTTTGTCCTAGTGAGTAGAATCTCCACTGATTGAGGTACATATACTCTCAAAGAAAATCCCAACACTATACCTTCACTTTGTTCCAGACTCACACTTGTGGCAGCTACTGCTTTCAAACATCCTGGTAATGCCCTTGCAACTGGATCTAGAAAAGCTGAGAAATATGCAATTGGCTTTCTCAGTTTTCCATGTCTGTGAACCAGAACTGATAATGCACATCCTTCTCTCTCACTGCAATGCAGTTCGAACTCTTTTTCATAGTCAGGCATTCCTAATGTGGGTGCTTCACATAGGCTGGTTTTTAGTTGCTCAAAAGCTTCGTTTTCAGCTTTATTCAGTACTATGGGATCTTTTACATCTGCTTTTGTCAACCTCTGTAAAGGCTTGGCTATTAGTGAGAATCCACTAATCCATTGTCGACAGTATCCTACCATTCCTAGAAACATTCTCACTTGTCTCTGAGTTTTTGGAGGTTGCATTCCTTGTATCATTGTAATTCTTTCTATGGTGACTTGTCTAATTCCTTTAGCAATCTTATGACCTAAATATTGTACTTCTTTCTGACAAAACTGTAATTTTGATGGGGACACCTTATGTCCTTCTGCCAAATGATTTAGCAATGCAACTGTTTCTGAAACACATGCATACTTTGTTTTGGATGCCACTAACAAGTCATCAATGTTTTGAACAAGAACTGATTCTCCAGGCAGGCTTCAACTCTCTAATGATTTCTTTAGCAATTGATTAAAGATAGATGGACTCTCAGTATACCCCTGATGAATTCGGCACCATGCCAAAATACGATCTCCAAACCCGAATGCAAATATTGGCTGGCTCTCAGGATGTAATGGAACAGTAAAGAACGTATTACATAAGTCAATGACTGTATAGCATTCTGCGATACAATATAAAGGGGTCCCAGTGAACAAGGAGAAAACATACAAATAACTATTATTTACAATGAGTCAAAAAAGGACAATAAAGAGAAATGAGGTGCACTGTCATTTAATCACAATGAGCTTTGATCGTAATATTAATACACAACAACAGAATAAACGTCGTAGTCCCCCAGGGTAGAATAAGGGAAGGAGTGGGATGGAGTGTTAGTGAGAAGGAATTGTGCCAGTGGAACAAAGTGCAAATACAGAATATCACAATTTGCAATACAACTCTTAAACTGGCTTCAGATCCCTGAGCCAGTAAATAGAATAACTAATATTCAAACAGTTTATAAAACTCATGCACAGGACGCTGCTAATTTATAAGCAAAATAATGGTGGCGTCAGCTGGTGTGAGATAGTCGACGTTTCGACCCTGAAACTACAACAGTAGGTGCAGTCACACCTTACGCTGGGGTCTTCATCAGGACAAAAAGGAACCCAGGGGTACACTAGTTGTTCTACATGAGTTAAATAAAAAAATAGTGTTACTATTTGTGCGAAAATATAAGGGTTGGAAGGGTTAAAAACTCACAACAATCAATTTGAAAAAATAAGGGGAACGGAATATTACCACGGTCTATGGGTAATTAATTGCCCACATGGATCGATGGATCAATGCTCATCAATAACACAAGTCAACCAATAAAAGATGGTCGGTACACCTCGTAGATGCAGCTCAATACAACACCTCCAAAGTCGTCAATTATCTACAAAAACAAAATCCCAATAGGGACATTTGATTAGATCTCCTACTCAAAAATGATTTGAAGAGAACATATCATCAAATCAATGATTTCGACAACAGGACATACGGGGCCGTATATAAGTTTATATTTAAACCCTCTGAGAAGAACCAACGAAAACAAGACCCCCACAGAGTATGCATTCATCACAGTAAATTACCAAGATCTTGCTAAAGACACAAAGACAACCTCTGATGTTCAAGGTGTCTATGATAGTATGGAATTAGCGAGATCTAACTACATCTATAAAGCCCCAAAGTGGGACCCTGGTTTAGAAAGTCACTTTTTCACGCAAAAACATACCTCAATTTTATTGACAGAAATAAGGCCCAAGCGCGTGCCAGATAAGATCCGAGGGTACAGTTCATGTGACCTGAGGTAATTTAAAAAGAGGTACACAGAGGCATTTGTCATAACATACCGTAATGGGGTATAAATAAAGGAATGAATATATTGGTTCAAAGACCTACCGAATCACGTGCCTGCCCCACTTAGCCGACCAATAAGGGCTATGCTGGTAGCCGTCAATGCGGTCATCCCATCTAAAGAAATAAGCGTCAAAGATAGAATTAGTTCAAAGTAACCTACTGCGTTAGAAAACAGTAAAACGGCAGAGTTACCCCCAATCTCACCTCAAGCTTCTATCAAGTACGTCTCTGTGATTCACACGAATACTTCCGAGTCCGCAGATATCGGAAACAGACGCGGGAGAACGTAATCGCGTCCTAAATGGAACGCAGACTGCTGTGGGCGGTACATCAAGAATACGTCATGTCGCCAACCAACATAATGACAGCAACAACGTTTCTAAAACCTCCCAACACTATTATATAGAGCGGTTTCTTATCGCGGTGTACCTAACTATTTGGTGACAATTTAGCGTACAAGGCCAATGCCCAGAGAGTATGATTAGCATCCAAACACGTAGAAAATGCATTAGCGCTTTCAAGAGCATATTATCAAAAAGCGTACACTCACTGTTTGTGTGGGAATCTAATTGTTGCCCAAGACAATAAGGGTGCAAAACATAATAAGACATGACGCCCTGGTTGTTGACATGAGAGAGTAAATGACTATATCCTGATCATGAATTTAATCAGCATATATACGGTCTGTAGTGCCCAATTCTATCTAAAATATTTGAGGAATGAAACAACTTTTTTATGGGGTACGCAAATAGGTTATGACCTTAGAAAAATACATTTTTTAAAGTCTAAAGAGTGTAAATAATAATACAGTCATAGTCACAGTTAAGATTATCACTAGATCAAATTACCAAGTCAAATATAAATGTTCAAAACAGTGGGACCTCTTCACATATTGCTCCATGAAAAGATGTATTCACGTCGTGCACCTCACAAACAAGCGGGTGAAACGACTGATTGATTCAGGTCAAAACACATATGCATTAAACATTTAGTTAAGCCACGCACCTTTCTCACAGGAAGGTGAGGCGGCATCCACAGGATGAGGATGGATTATCCTATCTTTTGAAATACAAATTTTTAAATACTCATTATTGCGCACCTCTCACACAGGAGGGTGAAGGCAACACAGAATCCCTAAAGATACAGAGTGGCATTTCTCTTATAGGTCATTCTGTGTTTAACGTCCCAACCTGGCTAGTTGGGCGTAACTACTGTCAGCTTCATTCAGGCCATTCTTAATGGAATCTAAAATAGACATCCATTTGGATTCACGTAACGTCAAAATGTGTGCAATATTTCCACCCCTGGGACCTGTTAGTACCTTTTCCAACACAAGCCATTGTAGTGCGTCAGGGGTGTGGTTATATCTCATGCAATGCTCTACAAGAGGGGCTCCCGGGACTCTGCATCTGATCCTGCTCCCATGCTGAAGCACTCTTGTTTTAACTTTTTGCTGTGTTTGACCTACATATACAAGATCACATGGGCACCTGATCATATAAATAACATTAACGGTGTTGCAATTAGTATGTGATCTTAGTGCAAAAGTCTGGTCTCGGTATGTGAACTCTCGGGTTTGTATAGCTGTTTTACATGCTGCACATGATCCACATCTAGTGTGTCCAAGGATGGGAGGGAGATTCCATAGGGATGTAATTGTCGGTGCCTGCGGTGGACTCAAAAAGGACTGAACAACAACATCCTTGATGTTGCGTGCTCTTTTGAAAGAATGCAAAAGGAGGGCATACTGTTCGATGTCATCCGCCACTAACCCCCAATGTTTGTTAATTATCTTTTTGATCTCATTGCTCCTAGTTGTAAAGGTAGTGACGCAGATTAGGCGTTCCAAGGTGGTATCTGGTTTGTTTTCAGGGTTCAATAGTATTTCGCGTGGGTTATACCACGCTCTCTTACGTGCACGTTTCACCAATCTAGCCGGATTACCTCGTTCAAGAAGTCGGTTGGAGAGGTCCTGCGATTCAATCATGTAATGCTCCTTGTCCGAACAAATCCTGCGAATCCTCAGGAACTGTCCGACAGGCAGGTTGTCTTTTAAGCCTCTAGGATGATGACTACTGTACTCCAAGAGGGAGCTACGCTCAGTTGGTTTCCTATACAGTATACCATTCTGCAGCATGTGGAATCTGATATATAAATCTGAAAGAGACACGTTAGTGATAGATTCCTTACCTTAGAATATCCCCAGGCGTCAGACTGGATCCGGAAACTTTTGCGTAGCAATACCCCTGCGCGCTGGTAGGCGTCGTCTGCGGCTCCGCGTCCGTCGTCGGCGTCGTGAGCGCCGGGATGACGTCGTCGGAGTACTTAGACGGCGCCCATGCGCGCTGACGTCAGTTCTTCTTTTTTCCGCGCCAGCTAGCGCAGATCCGGAAGAAGCTCTACCCCCAGTCACTTTTTGACTGAAAAGTTTTTGATCCTTTTTGATCTCTTTTAGTCGACTGTCTCGACTATCGGTGCCAGGGATGCCCGGGTTCAAGCCTTGTTCGAAGTGCGGCCGACTCATGTCGGTCACGGACCCCCATCGCCGGTGCCTGAAGTGCTTAGGCCTCGACCACGACGATCGAACCTGCGTCGACTGCCGGGCCCTGACGTCGAAGGCTAGGCGGGAGCGGTCCCGCAAGCGTCTCGAGCTGAGGCACTCGGCCCCGCGCCGCTCCAGGTCCCGGTCCCGGTCCCACGGGAGGTCGAGGGACAGGTCGCGAGGTCGGAGTCATCGACGTTCCGGAAGTGGACACCGATCGTCTGGTTCCAAGTCCTCAGGTAAGAGGCATGAGAGGTCGGATCGACACCATCGGTCCTCCGACCCGCCCCGACGCTCGCTCGATGCGGCCGGGGACTCGGGCGACACCGCCCACGCGGCTCCGCGGGAGTCGCAAGCGTCGCCGCCTGCCCCGCACCTTCGGGTCCCTGGGCACGGCGCGTCGCAGGAGGAGGTCGAGAGGTACCTCATGGCCATGAGGGCCCTCCCTCCTCAGTCGGTTCCCGTGGCGCCTTCGGGCCGATCGGCTCCGTCTGGAGGTCCTTCCGGGTCGGGTGCTTCGGCCCCGACGACGTCGGGTGCTTCGGGCCCGGCGCCGCTGGCGACTTCGGTCCCGGCGCCGCGCGACCTCGCTGGATCCGGCTCCGGATCCGGGACCTCGCCGGTCGACCTTACGACCTCGCCGGCGCCGTCCCTTCAGGTGTCGTCCCCGGCAGCCGATGTGGTTGCCGACCCCAATGTTTCCTACGGTCCTACTCAGGAGTCGGAGGGGCGCCGCTGGGCGCCGATTCCGTCGGCCTTTGGAGACTTCTATCTCCACGAGGAGGCCCTGGCTGTTAATCCTGGTCTCCAGGAGCCAGGTGACGAGGAGCAATGGGAGGGGTCCGAGGACCCTCTGGCACGTGATTGCCAGTCGCATCAGGACTGGACATATGAGCTTGGGGAGGCCAGTGGTATTGACACCTCGCCAGACACTGGATTTACGTCGCCCCCGACTGTGGCTTCGGAGGCGGGTTCTGCTTACAGCGTAGTGTTGACGAAGGCAGCTAAGGCCTTAAACCTTCAGCTCCCCGTCGCGGCCGTGAGGACTAATCTCCTCACTGAGGTCCTCAAACAGCAGTCCGGCTCCGCGGAGCCCCTCCTGCCGTTCAATGAGGCCTTGTGTGACGTTCTGCTGGGCACTTGGTCCAAGCCCGCCACAGGCCCCCCTGTGGACAGGAACATGGCCAGACGCTACCGCCCGGCACCGGGCGACCCATGCTTTTTGTCCACCCATCCCACCCCCGAGAGCCTGGTCATCCAGGCCTCTAACTCCCAAACCGCATTCCCGTCGGCCCCGCCCGACAGGGAATCCAAGAGATATGAGCAGTTCGGGAAGAAGGTCTTCTCGTCTGTGAGCCTAGGGCTACGGTCTGTGAACACCAACTGTCTCTTGGGCCGCTACACCCACACTCTGTGGGACACGGTTGCGGAGGTGCTGCCACAATGCCCTGAGGAGGTCAGGGCTAAACTCAGCCAAACCCTTGCGGACGGCCGAGATGCGGCACGCTTCTCTATCCGGTGTGGGCTGGATACCACGGACTCACTGGGGTTCGACGCCACGCCTGGTTGAGGTCCGCCAACTTCTCGGCCGATGTCCAGGCCACCCTCCTGGACATGCCGTTTGATGGCCGTCGCCTCTTCGGCGACAAGGCAGACCATGCGCTGGAACGTTTCAAGGACTCCAGGGCCACGGCCAAGTCCTTGGGCCTTACGGCCCCACGCCAGCAATCGGGTGCCTTTCGCTCCTTTCGTGGCCACGGAAGGGGCGCCCCACCACGGACCGTCAGCCACGCGCCGCAGAATGTTCAGCAACGCGGTGGCGGCCGTGGGAACCGCCGTGGCGGTGGTCGGGGCCAGCGGCGAGGCCAGTCCACACCTCCCTCAGCAGCCCCCGCCTCAAAACCTTCCTAGTCCGAGTTTTCAGGCCCATGTGACGCCTGTGGGAGGCAGGGTTCGCCATCACCTCTCCCACTGGCATACAGTCACTTCGGACAGGTGGGTGCTGCAAATTGTCCGAAGGGGTTTCTCCCTCCCCTTCGAGTCTTCCCCTCCATCCATGCCACCTCAATACCACCGTGTGTCGGGGGATCACTTGCAACTTCTGCAAGAGGAGGTTTCGGCCCTCTTGGCCAAGAGGGCCATCGAGCGCGTTCCTGGGCCAGAAGTAGGACGTGGTTGTTACTCCCACTACTTTCTGGTACCCAAGAAGGGCAAAGGGGGCCTACGCCCTATCTTGGATCTGCGGAACGTCAACGGCTTCCTCCGGACGGAGAAGTTCAAGATGCTCACTTTGGCTCAGGTCCTGGCTGCCCTGGACCCGGGAGACTGGATGGTAGCGTTGGACTTGCAGGACGCCTATTTCCACATCCCCGTCCTGCCGGCCCACCGGCGTTACCTACGGTTCATGGTAGGCCAAGAGCACTTTCAGTTTACCGTGCTCCCCTTCGGCCTTGCCAGCGCCCCACGGGTGTTCACGAAGGTGATGGCGGTGGTCGCAGCCCATCTGCGCAGGCAGGGGATATCAGTCTTCCCCTACCTCGACGACTGGTTGTTGAAGGCGGGCTCGCCCCAGTCAGTTGTCAGCCACCTCCAGACTACGGCCGACCTCCTGCACTTGCTGGGGTTCTCCATCAATGTGCCGAAGTCACACCTGTGTCCCTCTCAAAAGCTCCTCTTCATCGGAGCGGTTCTCGACTCGGCGCAGTTTCGGGTTTACCCTCCCGAACAGCGGGTTCGGGATATTCAGGCTCTGATTCCTGTCTTCAGGCCGTTATCCCGGGTCTCGGTCAGGTTGACGCTGCGGCTTCTGGGGCTGATGGCCTCCTGCATCCTTCTGGTGCGTCACGCCAGGTGGCGGATGCGGGCTCTGCAGTGGGACCTGAAGTTTCAGTGGGCCCAGCATCAGGGCAACCTGTCCGATCATGTCCTGATCTCAGAGGGCATTGCGAAGCAACTGCAGTGGTGGCTCACGGACCGCGACTGGGTCAGTGGCAGACCCCTCTCCCTACCCCAGCCGGAGCACGCAGTTGTGACGGACGCGTCCCTCCAGGGCTGGGAAGGCCACATGGGAGAGGCGGAGATCAGAGGCCTCTGGTCTCCGGCGGAGTCCCGGCTCCACATCAACCTTCTGGAGCTGCGGGCGATTCGTCTTGCACTGAAGGCATTCCTCCCCTCTGTCAAGGGGAACGTAGTGCAAGTGTTCACCGACAACACCACCGCCATGTGGTACTGCAACAAACAGGGCGGTGTGGGGTCGTGGACCCTTTGCCAGGAGGCTCTGCGCCTCTGGCAGTGGCTGGAACATCAGGGCGTGACCCTGGTGGTTCAACACCTGGCAGGCTCTCTGAATGCCAGGGCAGACGAACTCAGCCGCCGGTGCATGATGGATCACGAATGGCGTCGGAACTCGGACGTGGCGCAAGGTCTCTTTCGACAGTGGGGAGAGCCTTGGTTAGATCTATTCACCACAGAAGAGAACGCGCAATGTCAGCAGTTCTGCGCGTTGGAATTTCCAAGGCGGCACTCGCTCGGAGACGCTTTTTGTCGCGAGTGGAGCGGCGGTCTGTTGTACGCCTTTCCGCCTATACCACTTCTGCCCAGAGTGCTGAAGAAGATCAGGCGCGACCGGGCCCAGGTCGTCCTTGTGGCTCCGGACTGGGCACGAAGATACTGGTATCCCGAGCTACTCAGCATGTCAGTCGATCCCCCGATTCGTCTGCCTCTTCGGGAGGACCTTCTGTCGCAGCAGCAGGGGACGGTCCTGCACCCGAACCTGTCCAGTCTCCGCCTACAAGCTTGGAGATTGAGCGGCGGCAGTTGAGGCCATTTGACTTGCCTCCCGAAGTCTGTGATATCATTCTGGCAGCCAGGCGTCCCTCCACAAAGTCGGTATACGCCTGCCGGTGGAACAGATTTGTGGCATGGTGCACAGCAAAGGCTGTGGATCCTCTCTCTGCACCCCTTTCGGAAGTGCTGCTCTTTCTTCTTTCCCTTGCCCAGCAGGGCTCTGCTCTGGGCACTCTTAAAGGGTACCTTTCTGCTCTATCAGCCTTCTTGAGGCTACCAGATCAGCCTTCTTTATTCAAGTCCCCTATTGTGAGTAGATTTCTGAAGGGCATCACGCACATGTTCCCTCCTGTTCCCTTCGTGATGCCCCAGTGGGACTTGAATCTGGTTCTCACCTATCTGATGTGTGCTCCCTTTGAGCCGCTTCATAACTGCCCTCTTCGTCTCCTTACTCTAAAGACGGCCTTCCTGGTTGCCATCACCTCTGCCAGGAGGGTGAGTGAGCTCCAGGCTCTTTCTTCTTCTCCGCCTTTCCTGTCTGTTCATCCTGATAAGGTGGTGTTACGTACACTACCTTCCTTTCTGCCCAAGGTTGTCACGGCCTTCCACATCGGGCAGTCCATCACTTTGCCCACCTTCTTTCCGCCTCCGCACCCCTCGAAAGAGGAGGAGAGGCTCCACCGTCTGGATCCAAAACGTGCGCTCTCCTACTACCTAGATCGCACACGCCAATTCCGGGTGGATGACCAACTCTTCGTTGGTTACGTGGGCGCGAAGAAGGGAAAGGCTGTGCACAAGAGGACCATCTCTAGGTGGATCATCTTGTGTATTCAAGCATGTTACTCCATGGCGAGGAAGGAGCCCCCGGCTGGATTGCGGGCTCACTCCACTCGGGCCACGGCAACGACAACTGCCCTGGGCCGCGGTGTCCCTCTGCAGGACATCTGTCAGGCAGCCACGTGGGCCTCGCTGCACACGTTCGCAAGACACTACTGCCTGGACAGTCAAGTCCGGAGGGATGGCTTCTTTGGCCGTTCCGTCCTCCAGGACTTTCTGGTGTGATATTGGTTCGCAGACCCACCACCGGGGTTGGTATTGCTGGGGTATCTATTCTAAGGTAAGGAATCTATCACTAACGTGTCTCTTTCAGATGCACAAGTTACTACTTGTGTAACGATATATCTGTAAGAGACATTAGTTAGTGATAGATTCCTTACCGACCCACCCATCCTCCCCGTTCTGCGAACCGATATCTAGGGTTAAGGTCATCCCCTTTCAGGGCCCTAGTTTCATGGCACCAGTGTTAGTTCTATCATGGCTCTGCGTATCTGGCGCGGAAAAGCTGTGTTATCAGAACTGACGTCAGCGCGCATGGGCGCCGTCTAAGTACTCCGACGACGTCATCCCGGCGCTCACGACGCCAACGACGGACGCGGAGCCGCAGACGACGCCTACCAGCGCGCAGGGGTATTGCTACGCAAAAGTTTCCGGATCCAGTCTGACGCCTGGGGATATTCTAAGGTAAGGAATCTATCACTAACTAATGTCTCTTACAGATATATCGTTACACAAGTAGTAACTTGTGCTTACTGCTGGATTTGGCACAATTAGGCAACATGGAACAATAATTTTATTAACCTTTCTCAAATCCTGCACTATTCTAAACATTTCATTTGGCTTTTTCAGTTCCATTATAGGTGAATTACAAGAACTACTTTCTATTTTTCTCAAAATTCCTTGTTCAATCATTTTATTTATCACGGGGGTTATTCCTTCAATTATTTCAGCTGTCATTTTGTACTGCGGAATGTTTGGGTAACTTACTCCTTCTTTCACAGAAACTTTCACAGGATCCATATTTTTCATTAATACAATTTCTTCTCCTGTGAAATCCCACACTTGTTCTTTGACTACCTCTTTTAATTCTTCAGGTATCTTTTCTCGATCAAACACAAGAAACATTCTATTCTTCTCTGATTCTATCAGTGACTTGGTCATTTTATACAAGCTATCTTCATCTGGAGTTTGAAGCTCAATGCCATCTGGTGAACAATAAATGGCACAGTTAATTTTGCACAGAATGTCCCTACCAAGAAGGTTAACAGGACTACTGTCACACACCACAAATCGGTGCATGTCTTTGAAATTTCCAATTTCTACTTCAACTGGTTTTGTTATGCCTGTTTGCTACACCTACAACTTGGATGTGTTCTCCAGAAAGAAGAAGATTCTGAACCTCTACTGATCTGACAGTAGAACGGATAGCACCTGTGTCCACTAGGAAAGTCACATTTACATCATTCACATTTCCATTCACAAAAGGACCAGATTGATCTACCTCTAGAGTAGCGCCAAGTACGCACTCTTCTCCCTCTCTCAGGCACCGTCAGAAACTGTCATCCGACTCACTCCCGTCTTCCTTCAACCATTACTGCGAACTCACACTCACTCTTGGATTTCTTTTTACCTGTTCTCCTCTGCAGAATCCTGTCTCTGCACTGTATTTCTGTAGATTTACACTGTGTGGAAGTGGAGGTTGTGGCACCTGACTTTGTTGAGTAAATATCTGCTGCTGTGGCGATGGCTGTTGAATTACCTCATTCTGCACCTGCGAATTCAATGATGTATTTTCGGGATTAATTTTGGTGGACACTTACACTCTTTCCTCCAATGCCCTATCCTGGCGCAATTATGACACAGATATTTCTTCTTTAGCTCATCCAAATTTCCCGTTAATTTTGTTTTATTGAAATTTCCCTTTATTCTGCTCTGATTTCCTTCTGCATTTTTATTTTCTAATTGAGCAACTTGATGTTCGGCAACTTTTACTTGTGCCCACATTGCTTTCTCTTTAAGCTTTCTTTGTTTTACTTCAATTTCATCACTACAGTATTTTGCATGTCTCAAGACTTTATCGACAGAACAGGACTGCCATCCCATCAGATTATGCTTGATCGTGTCACCTATTTGTGCTCTTAATCCAAACACAAATCGATATACAAAATGACATATCTTTTTCGTTCAACTCCTCATATCCACTGTATTGTTTAAACACTAATAACAGTCTCTCATAAAATGCATGCACTGATTTTTTTGGCTCTTGCAATGTTCTGTCAATCTTTACCCAATCTGTCTCTTTTGGTGGGATTTTATTTTTCATGAATACTATTACTTGTTCATATTTTCGCATTACTTCAGGTCCAGGAGCACCTGTTACTTTATCTCGTGGATATTCAGTTTTAGGCCAATCTACAGTTATTTTGCATTCAGACCATAGATCTGCTGGTACTACTATGTCAAACAATCCATCTAAATCCTCCCATAATACCTTTGAAACTTTCACAAATCGATCCACCTGTCGATACCACTCTACTGGTTTTTCTCTTAATCTGGGGAAATCATTCGTAAATGATAATATATCCGGTCTAGACCAAGGAACATGTACATATCCTCCTCCTGGTATTTCTCTCATAGGGAATTCATTTTATACGGGTTCCTTTTCTCTTACTGGGAATGCTAATCTTGATTTATCATTACTTTCTTTTCTTTTATTTGCCCATATCACTTTCCACTTGTCAATGTCTCCCCATTTTCTCAGCAATACAATCAATTCTTTTATTTGAGTTATTCTTCCTTCAATATTCATGTTTTTAATGTCTTTTTCTGTAAAATCTACTCTGTAGGGTTTCTGTAACGCTTTATACTTTGTAAAATCTACATCCAACTCACTTGCCAATCCTTCAAATCGGTCATGCATATTTTTGGTTTTCCAAGTAATGCTTTTACACATAAACATTAATTCATCATCTTGGTATGTTTTTAATCTATCTATTCCAATTGTTCCAATTATCAATTCTTCCATGTCGATTTTCAGTCTAGCCACATCTAATACATTTGGTTTGTTTTCTTTTACTTTCAAAGTTTTAATCCAATCACTTAATTCCTGTTCGGTTGGTCCTACTCGGGTTTGTGACAAATCAATTTTCTCTATACTTTTCTCTGGAGTCACAGAATCGGATTCCGCACCAGTTGGAAACTTATACGGAAGACTTTGATTAAAAGTTAAATCAGGCGGTCTCATATGGCAAGTACGTCTAACTTCTGACAGATCTGAATTAACTTTTTCTCTCACTTTTTGCTACTCTGCTTCAAAAGAATTGTTAGAGACGGTTCTTTTATTTTCTGATTTTCAAACACTGGGATTGCAGGACCTATTTTTACCGGAACAGTTACAGCTTCTATATTTTTGGTGAGTTCTTGTATCTTCTCAGTTAACACATTTGTTGAATGTATATTTTCAGAGGTATTTGATTGTTCTTCAGTTTGCCTCTCTACTCTAACCACATTTCTTCTAGTTTCACCACTTTGCTTAGGGGTACCAGTAAGTCTGGTTTCTGTTAATGGGGCATTAGAATTGTATCTCATTTCTACTCTTTCTGGAAGATCTTTGAAGTTTGAAAATCGCTTTGGGGTTTCTGTAAATCTATCCTCCTTTGTTGGAGCATTTGGGGTTGTACTCATAGAACTTGGTTGATATGGTGGTGGTCTTCTATTTAATATCTCCTCCAGCACTGCATCCTCTGATTCACAATCATCATAACCTTTCTTTTCTATCTCCACATTATTCCTCTTCTCAACGCATTTTCGTCCTATCCCTTCATCGACATTCTAACCAGATATATCCCATCACACATATTAGCATTTCTCCATCTTCGCATTCTATTCTCATGAGTTTCTCTCCAAAATCCATGAAATCTATTCTTTGCTCCTATATAATCCTCAAACCTCTCTCGCTCCAAATCATGCATCTCGTCTTCCCACTCAGCAAATGCTTCAAATTGAGTCAGTCTAGGTCTTGGTTCGAGCTTCATCATTTTGTGTCTCAAATTTCTTAGTACTGCAAAACTGAAAGATTCTACTTCTGGAAAAGCTAATACACCATCATTTCTGGTATATCTAGCCCAATTTTCTAACGATATACATGTATGTTAGCCGTATATTGTCATCATATATGATGCAGGCGTTTTAGGCGGAGGAAGCAATTTTCCCTCTCTTGTCTCAATTGTCTTATCCTTTTTAAACACATTTTTCAATTTTTGAAACCATGTAGATTTTTCTTTCTCCGCTCCATAATAAAACTAAATTTTTTTCTGTTAATTTCCTAACTTTCAAAACGATTGCGCACTCTTCCGAAAACTGCTTCGTTACACCAGCCTATCACAGCGCGGTTCACACTAACACACCAATTAGAACAAGGTACGTTTCATTTGTGCTCAACCAATTATTTCGCTGCTTTAACTGATGCACCAATCAGCCCTTACTCTTGGTCACGTGGACCAATCCCAGCGCGATACCTTTAACGTCAGCCCTGCACCAGCTTCTGCAGCTTCAACTGACCCCTCCTTTACAAAATTTATCGGTACACTGTATTTACACTTCTGTAGTAGGGGGTCTCTGTGTATAGTCATAATCTAGTGAATAGTTCCGCCCATGTGCGTGGACTCCGGAGCAATCAAAAATAATCTCTTAAATTGTCAAAAACATGCAAAACTGCAAAGACACTTAAGAGAGATTTTAAAGACAGACAATGCAGCCTATATCCACAGGCTACACTGTCCAGTACTTCAACTAGTAATTCCACCAAAAATCCACACAAACAGCACAGCCTGCCCAGTTTCCTCCATAGAGAAACTTGCCTCTACCAGCAAAAGCCTCTGGAATGTTAGAGAGGAAGGTATGGACAGACAAGCCCCATAGGCTGCAATTATGTGGCTTAAACAGGATACTGTGCCTTTAAGAGAACTTTCCAGAACTACTCTCAGTATCCCAGAATGCATAGCAGGTCCCTTTTACTTTCAGTTCTTTTTTCCGGCTCCTGCTAACAGGACCCTGGAGCATTGAGCTCTCCCCTTTTCAAGGGTTTATTGGAATTTTGTGCACTTTTAGGTTTAAAAGTGTTTTCAGTTTGTGTGCTTGGTGTTTTTCTTCACTACTGTGTATTTGTTCAGGCTTTTTAGGACTCTAAAATGCCTGCTCTCTTCGACAAGTGCCCAGAATGTGGAGGGAAGAAGTCCAAGTCGGATCCACACGGTGTCTGCATCCTATGTCTCCCTGCTGCACATGCCCCTGAAGAGTGTGACATCTGCCAGACCTTTTCAGCAAGGACCCTGAGGGAAAGACTGAAATTCATGCTTCAAGTCCTAGAGGAGAGACGACTGCAGGTGGGTCTGGGCAGGCTGGGAAGGCTCCCTCTGCCCCTGCTGAGGCCTTTGGGGGGCTCCCCAGAGGCAGGAAAATCAGCAAACGCTCCCGGTCTCCGTCGGCGTCGATTGCATCGACGACGACGTTGAGAGGGATGACGACGGTGTGTTCCCCATCTCCCCAGGGCACCGGGACGAGAAGGCATGAAGGATCGACGTCGAAGGGCCTGGGTAGGCCGCCGTCGAGATCACCATCAACGGATTCTTCGTAGTCGACGTCAGCGTCGAGCCATCAACGTCGAAGAAAGAGAGACAGGCGTCGGCACTCGCCATCAAGGCAACACCGCTGGTCGCCGTCGAGAAGACGGTCGGCGTCGAGGGGATCCTCAACGTCGAGGACCTCGAGAAAGCGGTCGGCGTCGAGAAGGAGTCGACGCTCATTGTCGAGGACGGAACGTTTGACGTCGCGGAGGCGGCGTTCCGCATCGAGGAAGAAGCGCTTGATGTCGCGGAGGCTGTGTTCGACGCTGGAGTCACGGAGGCGACATTCGACGCCGGAGAAGCGATGCTCGGTGTCGAGAAGAAAGAGATCAGCTTCTCTGGGACTTTCCAACTCTCCTAAGCGGCGCAGAAGGAGTTCTGGCACCAGACGTCACGCTGGATCTGGGGGAGAACGCCGGAGACGGCGATCCCCGACTGGAGGGGCTGATACACAGTCCCCTCCCCGAAGAAGTCACCGGGCTCGGTGTACTCTGTGGTTTATACACCACCTCGGCCGAAGACGCCCCCACCTCCTCCACCTATACCTAAGGAGGACTCTCCCAGCAATTCTCCTCTTCCACCGCTTCCGCCTTTAGGACCACCACTGCCACCTCCGCCTCATCGGCCTGTCCCTCAGCCGGAGGTACCTCCTGTTGCTCCGCCGAGGTCGGTGTCGCTGCCTCCCCTCCCTACACCGCCTAAGGGGATGCCTAAGCCAAAACCCCAGGATAGGCCACGCAAGACGCCTCCACGGAGACCTGCGGAGCGTCCACGAACTGGGAGATCGCGATCTCGTTCCAGGAGGAGGGAACGATTGCGGAGTCGCAACAGGTCATCCACGCGGTTGAGACGACGCCACAGGAGGCGCAGGTCCCGTTCCCACAAGGGGTCTTCAGGGACTATTCACCGACGTTGTCAGGGTCACCGGATACAAGGGTGTCACCGATTGACGATCTGGTGTCCTTTCATGATGTCCTGTTGAGGGGTGCAGCAAAATTGTGCATCTCGTTGATGGTGCCCACGCCCAAAACATTGGTGATCTTCGAGACGCTGCACCAGAAACATCTGTCTCTGCCATTACTACCACTGGTACCGGGCCTGGAGGATCCGGCCATGAACCTGTTTCTCACCCCGGCGGTGACTAAGGCGGCCCCCTCGAGACTACAGAAGAAATACCGGGCCCCCGACTCGGATCCGGCTTTTCTAAGGGTGGAACCTCCGCCAGACTCTGTGATAGTGACGGCGGCTCGAAAGCAGCATGCCACCACTCCGTCATCCACAGTCCTACCAGATAAGGAATCTAGATGGCTGGATTCGGCGGGGAGGAAGGTTTGTGGGACGTCGGCGACTTCCATGAAAGCGCCGAGTGCCACGGCCTTGTTACGACGGTATGACCAAGCCCTCTGGGAATCCCTCCAGCAGTTTGTAGAACACCTGCCTCGTGACAAGAGAGAGGATTTCCAAGAGGTGTTGAATGAGGGGATGTTGGTGGGGAATCAAGTCATCAGTGCTGCAGCTGATTCTTCCCTCCTGGCGGCGCATGGTTACTGCCATGGGATTAACCAGCGAAGACACGCCTGGTTCCGCCTCACGTCCCTGAAGCCTGACGCACAGCAAAGGGTTGCCAATTTACCATTCTCTGGCGAAACCCTGTTTGGAAAAAATGCAGATGACGAAATGGCCCGCATGAAGGCAGAGGCCGAAACACTCACGGCTGTGGGTCTGGAAAAGCCCAAGGATACCAAGAAATCTTACCGCCCGTTCCAGAGACGGTTCGGTGGACAGTGCAGAGGGCGTGGCCAGGCTTCGGGACAGCAGCAGCAACAACAGCAGCAGTTCCGAAGACTGTTCCAGAAGCGCCAGAAAGGCAGAGGTGGCCAACAGTCGGCAGCAGCGACCAAAGTCCCGGCAGGGTCTAGGCCCTGAGCGTCTACTTCCCCCACATCCGTTACCCACTCCGGTGGGGGGAAGCGTTCAATTTTTTCTGGCAGAGTGGAGAAAAATTACTCAGGACAAGTGGGTGCTGAATATTGTTTGCAATGGATACAGTCTTCGGTTCACCAGCCCGCCTCCATCAATTCCTCCGGTCAGCTCGCGGTTTCAACTGCTCGAGCTCCAGGCGGAGGCCGATATCCTGTTAAGGAAAAGGACGATAGAAGACGTACCTCTGTCCCAAAGAGGAAGAGGTCTGTACTCCCGGTTCTTCCTGGTTCGCAAGGACAAGAACGAGTTCAGGCCCATTCTGGACTTGCGACAGGCAAACAAGTGGATTCGCAGAGAAAAGTTTTGCATGCTGTCTTTGCATCAGATTTATCTTCAGTTGCAACAGGGAGACTGGCTATGTGCTATAGACCTACAAGATGCGTACTTCCATGTGCCCATTGCACACAAACACAGGAACTTCCTGCGATTCCAAGGCGGCGCCAATCATTAGCAGTACACCGTACTGCCATTCGGACTGGAGTCTGCGCCAAGAACATTCTCGAAGTGCATGGCAGTGGTAGCAGCACACCTCAGGAAGAACAAGGTGTTTGTCTACCTGGACGATTGGTTGATCAAGGCCTCCTCCTTCTCGGAAGCTCAAGCACACTTCCAGAAGACGTGCGTTCTCTTGAACAAGCTGGGGTTGCACATCAACATGTCCAAGTCTGTCCCGAATCCGGTCCAGTGCATTCAGTACTTGGGAGTTTCCATCAATACGCTGTCAGCAAGCTTGTCTCCTTCGGAGGAGCGACGATTATCACTCCTTCGGAAAGCTCAGGCTCTTATGACCACTCCATCTACAACAGTGAGGACAGTGTCTTCTCTACTGGGATCGATGGCCTCTTGTATCTACCTAACGCCACACGCATGACTGCATATGAGACCGTTGCAGGAGTGCTTGGAGGATCAGTGGGATCAGAGGAAAGGGTCTTGAGACGACAAGATACGACTGTCTCTGCATGCTCTTCAGTCTCTGAAGTGGTGATGTTCAGCGGAGAATCTCCTCAGAGGGGTTAACCTCCAAAAGGACATTCCCACTTAGACTATCGTGACGGATGCTTCTCTCCACGGCTGGGTGGGCGCACTCCGGAGACTTACAGATTCAAGGAACGTGGTCCCCGATGGAGTCCACGTATCACATCGATTTCCTGGAACTCAGAGCTGTTCACTTGGCACCGAAGGCCTTTCATCCATCCTTCCAGACCAACTCTCTGCTTGTACAGACGGACAATACGACCATGATGTATTACCTCAACAAGCAGGGGGGCTCGCGATCACTCACTCTGTCGCAGGAGGCGCAGGCGATCTGGCACTGGCTTCTGGCCAGAGGACTGATGATAACGGCTACCCATCTGCCAGGTGTACAGAATGTTCAGGCGGACGCACTGAGCAGACTGATTCAGGAAAACCACGAATGGGTCATAAACGACGAGGTAATAGGAGACGTCTTCGCAAGGTGGGGGACTCCAGACGTAGATCTGTTCGCCACCGCCGAAAACAGCAAATGCCGAGACTTCGCCTCCAGGTACTACAAGCAGGGGACGCTGGGGAATGCGCTATGGATCAACTGGTCGAACAGCTTTCTGTACGCTTTTCCACCCATTCCCCTGATTCTGGCGGTGCTCATCAAGCTGTCCCAGTCCAGGGTGCGAATAATCCTGATTGTCCCGGAATGGCCCAGGCAGTGGTGGTTCACAGACCTGCTTCACCGGTGTCTCCTTCCGCACATACGGCTGCCGTGCAGGCCGGACCTTCTCACGAAGTTCGGGGGGGCAGATGTTGCACCCCAACCTCTCGTCTTTGAGTTTGGCGGCAGGGCTCCTGAGATAGTGCAATATGGCCATTTGAATCTACCCGAAGATTGCTTGGACATACTGAAGGAGGCTAAGCGACCTTCCACTCGGACTTCCTATGCTTACAAGTGGAAGAGGTTCTGTATCTGGTGTAAGTCCAAGAACTATGACCCGACGAGGTGCAAGGAAGATGTCATCCTTCCTTACCTTCTACATTTGGCGCAGTCTGGCCTTAATGTTCATTCCATTAAAGTTCATCTCGCTGCATTGACTGCCTACAGGAAATGCCCTTCACAGACTTCCTTCTTCCAGATCCCTGTGATCAAAGATTTTTTGGAAGGCTTGAAGAAATTATTCCCTCCTGTCCGGCTTCCTTCGCCTTCATGGGAATTGAATGTGGTGCAGTCCAGATTGATGAAGGAGCCTTTTGAACCTATTCATAAGGCTTCGTTGCAGCACCTGTCCTGGAAGGCGGCGTTCCTCGTGGCCATTATATCGGACCGCAGGGTGAGTGAAATTCAGGCGTTGTGTTGCCAAGAACCTTATACTGTATTTCATGCTGCTAAGGTTGTTATGCGTACTCACCCTAAATTTCTTCCCAAGGTTATTTATGAATTTCATGTCAACCAGACCATAACTTTGCCTACGTTTTTTCAGAATCCTTCATCTCCAGCGGAAAGGTCTTTACATTCCCTGGATGTTAGGAGGGTGTTGAAATTGTATCTGGAAAAAACCAAAGATATTCGTAGGTCAGACCAATTGTTTATCAATTATGGATCAGTCAGGACCGGTCTTGCTACCTCCAAACAGTCCATTTCTAGGTGGATTGTGTCCTTTATACAATTGTGTTACCAAAAAGCTAATAAGACCTTAGGAGGTAAACCTAAGGCTCATTCCACCAGGGGCAAAGCTGCCACGACTGCTTTGCTCCGTAATGATCCAATTGCAGAAATCTGCAAGGCGGCCACTTGGAAGTCGGTCCATACTGGACACTGATGCCAGGGCAGATGCTCAGGTTGGGCAGGCTTCGCTGCGAAATCTGTTCGCACAATAGTGGTGTTATTTCTCGTTTCTCCACCGCCGCTTTGGTGTGGGGATGGGCTTGCCATTCTATTCACTAGATTATGACTATAGACAGAGATCCCCTACTACAGAAGGACTAGTTTCTGTCCTGTAACTCCAGTTCTGTAGTAGGGGTATCTCTGTTATAGTCATAAGCGCCCGCCCGCCTCCGCAGTGGAGAGAGAGATTCATGTAAGGAATGCTACAGGTCTGGCGTGTTACGCCTTCAAAAAGAACTGAAAGCAAAAGGGACCTGCAATGCATTCTGGGATACTGGGAGAAGTTCTGGAAAGTTCTCTTAAAGGCACAGTATCCTGTTTAAGCCACATAACGGCAGCCTATGGGGCTTGTCTGTCCATACTTTCCTCTCTATCATTCCAGAGGCTTTTGCTGGTAGAGGCAAGTTTCTCTATGGAGGAAACTGGGCAGGCTGTGCTGTTTGTGTGGATTTTCGGTGGAATTTCTAGTTGAAGTACTGGACAGTGTAGCCTGTGGATATAGGCTGCATTATCTGTCTTTAAATTCTCTCTTAAGTGTCTTTGCAGTTTTGCATTTTTTGACAATTTAAGAGATTATTTTCGATTGCTCCGGGGTCCACGCACATGGGCAGGACTATTCACTAGATTATGACTATAACAGAGATACCCCTACTACAGAACTGGAGTTACAGGACAGAAACTACTACTCCTATACAACTAAAATCAGTTGGTCACCACACAAAACAACTCCATTCGTCTGTTTCGCTAAACCAAAATGATAGTTTCCTCAATCCCACAAGTATTCTATATTCCCAGTAGACGGCGCTTACCTCTTCTCTACCACAGAATGTTAGTTTTGCCGATAAAATAGCACTTCTCTCTGCCATACCCTTCTCTAAAGCTTAGGTTAAACTCTTACTCTCTCAGGGTTAAGTTTTAAGACAGAATACGCAATGATCCCTGTACTCAAGCCCAAGATTTTACAGGTTGCCTTTGCTATACATTCACCACTTTTACACGTAAAGGTCTCTAAACTTGTAACATTCGACGATGTCACCACTTTGAAACAGACTATGTGATGTGCAACTTACATGCCACACTTCCTCTGCCTGCAGACAGAGTGACCAGCTTCCCACACTTTCCGGAAGCCTCTTCCAGACTACATATAACACAATACAAACTCAACAGACGTTAGTCATAAATTCTGTACATCAACATTCCATATACTTTACCCTATACAATATGTATTCTAGTTAACCTTTAGCAACCTATGCTCTGCTACCACGTAAATAACTGATGCAGCGCTGCTCCAGAAATTGTCTGTAAACCATCACCTTATCCCAGAGAGCTACTCATACTTTACTCATCAATGGGGCCCATAACACTGCGAGTCACTCATACACACATTTACCCTGCTCTGAGGATTCGGTGAAGACCAAAGGAGAGCTGCTGGATTTATAGCGGAGTGTCTAAATCAGGACTAAATTTGTATACATTGTATACATGTGCAGTTTTACTTTTATTATCATGGTTTAATTTAAGAAATATTTAAACACACCACCATTATTTGTCAATCTGCTAGTAAAAGTTAAGTAAAGGACAACAAGACCTGCTTAATTCTCCATTTATTAAATTTTTATTTAGAAACTTAATCTCCTAGCATGACCACTATTTCATTAACCCTAATTAAGTCAATTAAACATCAATACCATAGGAAAGAAAAGTTTTTCTAATTCAAAACATTTATATTTATTGGCATAATAGTTTGGAAAATAAACAAAAGTTATATTACCAAGATTTCGGAACACGGACATCAGCATAAGAACAGAATAGTTCCCAAAGAACACATCTCTATCTCTCTCGATGTTCACCTCCCATAGGACTCCGCACCCATTCAAAAGTTAAAGTTCAGAAAAATTTCAAAGTCCTTGCGCCATAGAAAAAGGTTTCGCAGTCCGGCAGCCTGTCGGGTGCAAAGATAAAATCGAAAAGCAAGCTTTTTTCATACTTCCAAATGTCCTCTTTTATACCCTTTTTCACCTAACTTATCTATCTAAAAGTTGTAACTTTGGGGTAACAGACCGGATTGGTCGATTTAAGGGGTGGAGAGATAACTTACCTTTTGGCCAGTTTCTTAGGATACGCAGAAATTGTACTACCAATTCCGACTATAAAAAGGAGTCTGCTCTGCTCCAACACAAACTCCAGGATAGAGGGTATCCAACTAGACTGATTCACAACTCACGCAAAAGGGCCCTTAATAACCCTAGAGAGGCCCTGCTGGAGACACACTATAAAGAACCTGACAGCCTGATTACTTGCGTGACTTGTTTCACAAAAAATTCAGCGTTTCTGAAAAAGACTGTGAATAAACACTGGGGTTTACTGAACTCAGGGGGCTTAGACATCCCACATCCCCGTTTTGCCTTCAAGCGCACATCCAATCTTAAAGACGCCCTTATTCATACACGCCCTAAAAAACAAACAACCTATGGCCAAAATACCTTGTGGTGGTCTTCCACCAGTGGTGGGTCACTACCAGTGCGGTGGTTGCGTTGTATGCCCACAGACAGTACAGTGCAAGGAAATTAAACTGTCTGACACATTTACCTGGCATATGAACAAACACATGAATTGCAATAGCCCTAGATGTATTTACATGCTGACTTGCCCTTGCGGAAAAAACTACATCGGCATGACAATGAGGCAGGTGAAGTTAAGGATCATGGAACACAAGAGCAACATTCGGTGCTCGAGAACACACACTAGACTCTATGAACATTACACCCAACATGGCCACCAGGCGAATAGCATCAAATGGCTGGTACTCGAATCTCACCCATCAATTACACAACAAGCTCTGTTCAGGATTGAACAGCGATGGGTACACCGCCTGCAATTAGATACACTGGGCCTGAATGACTCCGTCCCTTGGTCATCACTGGCTAGATGATCACCATCTGCTTAATTAGACATTACTGTACCCTCTTATCAGACAACATGCTGTATTCAATAATATGTCTCCTTTTCCCGTTAGCTGTCAAGGTTTACTCCGCTACCCGTGACTAGCACCCTGTCCTTATGATTACCCACTTTACTGTGATCTTCAGTGTAAACAATATCCCTTAATATTCATGTGTACTTTTGGCATAAGTACTGGGGTAACATGACCATTATGGGAGCATTATATGGTGCAGCATCCCCGTGTATGTTCACATAGGCACTGAAGGTGGGTGTTCCTTCCATTCCACCCCTCCTTAAGATGGCCGCCACGTTTACTCCACAGACACCGTCAGCTCCTCACGACATGTATACACCCTCCCTACGCATGCGCAGACATGAGAACCGGGGACCACGCCCACCAGCAGGGCCCTCGATGCGGAAGTACGGACAGCTTTTAAACCCGGGTCTATCGTGAAACCGGCACCAGCTGTTCCGCGCTACCGTTAGAGCGCCACTCGTGTGGGTAGGTTTGCGAGCCTGTGCTGCACGCATTAGAGGTAATATATGTGTTTGTGTGTGAAACGCCGGGTCTCTGTGATTTGCAGGCTCTCTTCGCGTTTCGCTGGTGGTACTCGACCACGTACCTAATGGGTCTACTCGAGTAACTGGCATGCCCTTGCAGGACTGTTCCTAAGATTGGCGGTTTTTGTATGTGTCTCCCCGTGGAGGGTGTAAGTCGGGACATATAGGGGGGTATGAGGGAGCTTGGCAAGATATCCTATATCCTTGCGTCACCCAGGGGGGGGCGCTTACAGCAAAAGGTGTCTTTCTTACCTATGCCGAGCAACCCTCTTAACATACCCTGATTGTCCACTTGCTAACACTACGCGTGATGCACTGCACACTAGCCATTCGGGAGATCCTGGTGGCTTGGCCTGGCTCGCTACGATCTATAGAACGGGGGCGAGTACAACAACGACCATGCCCTGATGTCTGTGATCCAGTCATCCTTACAACCGCCAAATCTGAGTGGTTGTTTCAACCTTCTACTTCCTTGTTCCCCGCTCTCAATTTAAGCTGGCATCCGGTGCGCGGGTCTCCTCTCTTTTGCAGGCACCATACCTCATTACCTCATTGCGCAGCCCCACGGGAACAGACTGCGAGGCCCATTAGGGATTCCTTTTGGGTAAGAATCAACTCTGGCATTCTACACCTTTTGACATCTTCATTTCTATTTTCGTGTATATTTACTGCTAAACTATAGCATTGATCATGGGCAAATACTTGAGAGATGCCCTTTAATTGTGTTATCTATTTTATTGTTGTGTGTGTTTTTGGAGAGATGCGGTGATCAATTGTTGATGAGATAATGCCACTATAAATGTTTGGCTTATTCTCATACATTTTTCCTAGGTCACCCCTCTATAGCAGGACCTCCTGGCCTGCCCCCTTACTGACCCAGAGAGGTTGTATCTTTTAATTTCCTTTTCTTTATTGTTTTCTATCACCGTGTAGCACTGAGCACCTAAGGTCCTGAAGAATTGCCAGTTGGGCATGAAACATGTCAACCGAATTAGAGGGTTGAGTTAGTTCGCTGTGCCCCCTACAGTCCCTATCTCCCCTCCCACCCTTTTAATCAAGGGAGTCAGCCACGTCAATAAAGGTCCTTGTGAGCTGGCCCACCTTTTTTAACCGCCACTCCCTCACGACTACACCTTCACTTGACCCCTCACACGCACTCAACCATTGGCTGGAACAAAAGAACTCCAACAAAGAGCGCCTGCTAGGCGCCCGTCAGACATTGCAGCGCCAGTCTGACGAGGAGCAGGAGGCCAATGATGAAGCATGACATCTAGTTTACTGGGTGTGTGAGACCTTCTAGTTCCAACAAGGGAACACCTTGTTCCCTGCCTTTTGCTCTCCTCCCGTACACACACTCCCTTAATTACCTTTCCCTCGGGGAACTCTGTACTTTTGTGGTATTTGGGTGGATGAGCATAACCTCATCACTTTATTGTTCAATTTCCGCAAAGTCATCGTTATAATTTTGAAAATAAGGTTTCTATTATTCATAGCATTCCTCTTCCGCTTGCCCTTTAATTTGATATTCAACGCCTGATTCCCAAGTTCACGATGCTGACATTCAAAAAAGTTGGCATTCATTCTAGTAGCCAGGCCACACTGTCCTTGACCCATTCTGCACAGGCTGCTCGCACTCTCCTCGAGTTCTGTCACACATGCGCACATCATTGCAAACTTGGAGTCGCGGTCAGTTTCCACTTTGGTGTGCCTCATAGGCCGCAATTGGGAACTATTATAGAAACAAATAAACGTTCATTTTAGAAATAAAGCCCTTCTGTTTACCTCCCCCATTCTAAGATATCCCAATTAGTCATTACCTAGCATTTTAAGCAACACATAAGCATATTTTACTCACCATTCTCCATCATTTAAGCCACAATAAGACAAACAAAAAGCACATTCATGCAACTTTTGATTAGATAATAACAAATGCGCGCATGTTAAACATGACAACTACACAATTAGTAAATTATGGTTCGCAATACATGCAAATTAGTATCCCACAATTAGCAGAAGCTATACTCTCACAGGATATTGACGTTGCCTTCATCACAGAAACCTGGCTCAACTCCATGTCAGCCCCCATCATGGACCTGCTTGTTCCTCCAGGATTTTCTATCACGCGCAAAGACCGCCATAAGCAGAGAGGTGGTGGTGTAGCCATCATTCACAAGACGAACCTAGACATCACGGAAAGCGCACCCTACCTATACAGCTCCTTCGAATGCCTCTCTATCAATATAAAATCCTGCGCAAAGAGTGCTACACTCTGCCATCTCCTCTATCACCCACCAGGCAATTCCAAGGAATTCGAAACGCATCTATCAGATCTAATCACCCAATGTGCGCTCAACAATGCTAATAACATAATCCTGGGTGATTTCAACATTAGATGGAACGATACTAACAACTCACTCATACAATCCCTCAACAACCTTCTGCTCGAAAACGATCTGACACAACACTGGGCGGAAGAAACTCACTACAGAGGAGCGACACTTGACGCAATCATTGCGGACAACCACACAATCTCCGTCGACTACACCATTCCAGTAGACTGGTCAGACCACCATTTAATTCTTTTTCACATTAATCAACCAGCGCCAACTCGACTCATAACACAAGCTCCCCCTAAATGGTCAAGGAATATTGCCAAAGTCCCTCAGGCCATCTTAGAAGACGAACTAAACACTCTCCTCCCAAACTCATCGGAGCACCTCTCAACCACTGACCTCACCTCTCTCTACCACTCCAACATGACGACCACCCTTGATCGCCTGGCCCCCTTGAAATTAAAAAAACCCAGAAACATTCCATCGAGATCGTGGTTCACCACGGACATCAACGATGAAAGAAGACTTTTCAGATCCCTTGAAAGAATATGGAGGTCCAATCCATCCTCCCTGCACCGCGAACAACTCAAGACGGCACGCAGAACTTACAACAATACTCATCAAGGAAAAAAAATCTTCCTTCTTCTGCTCCGCTCTAGACAACGCAAAAAACCGCCCTAAAGAGCTCTTCAACATCATCAGAAGTCAAACATCCGAACCTAGCAAATCCGTCTTAGTGGCCTCCAAAAAACAATGCGACAACTTCGCCAACTTTTTTAACGAAAAAATCATCAAGATCGACCTTTCTCTCAGCACTGCCCCCTCTCTTCCCAACGAGAACATCACCCCAATATTGACTGACTCCACCTTATCGATCCCACCCACTCAATGGTCCGTCTTCACGCCGATTCAAGAAACCGAGATCATCAACCTGATCTCCAACGCCAAACCATCATCCCACTCCCTGGACCAGCTTCCTATAGACGTGACCAAAGCCCTGAAACACACCCTAGCTCCAATCTGGTGCAAAATCATCAACAGCTCGCTGAGCTCAGGAACCATCCCAGATTGCCTCAAGGTCGGCCAAGTCACACCGCTACTAAAAAAAACAGGGTTAGAAACAGAAGATATGAATAACTTTAGACCCGTGTCAAATCTCCCTCTGTTATCCAAAACACTAGAAAAATGTGTGCTCCCACAGCTAACCCAACACTTAAAGAACATCAAGCTCCTTGACCCCCACCAATCGGGTTTCAGGAAAGGATGCAGTACTGAAACTGCCATCCTCAATGTCATAGACGATCTTCACAAATCTCTCGACTCTGACCAATGCTGCCTTCTCATTCTCCTTGACCTTTCGGCCGCCTTTGATACTGTTGATCACACACTGCTCCTAAAAGCCCTTCAAAACAGAGCAGGCCTGGAACTGACGGTTTTGAATTGGTTCTCCTCCTTTCTACACAATCGCTACCAAAGAGTAAAAATCAAAAACTTTGAATCCGACCCCCTACCCGTCAGCAGAGGTGTCCCTCAAGGGTCAGTACTCTCCCCCCAACTCTTCAATATCTACATGGAACCGCTAACGACAATACTCAGGAACTCAAACATCCCCTTCCACCTCTATGCTGATGACACACAACTCTATCTGGAAACCACATGTATGGATGACATTCTCAAACTTAACGACACGCTCAAAGTCGTTCAACAATGGCTCACACAAAATCGCTTAAAGCTCTATCAAGAAAAAACGGAAGTTCTTCTCATCTCCAACAGAGACGATAACCCACAAATTGAAGAATGGCTCAAAGCCATCAATGCCATCAATATCACCCTCAAGCCAAAAGACTCGGTGAAATCCCTAGGAATCACGTTAGACCCCAAACTAAACTTGAAAAAACACATTGCCAACTCCGCCAAAAGCGCTTTCCTCAATCTGAAACTTCTCTACGAAATAAAACCTTTCCTGCCTCCCAAGGACCTCCAACAGGCCACTGAAGCTCTGGTGCTCTCCAGAATTGACTATGGAATCGCAACCCTGACCGGCTCAGCCAAATCACACCTTGGCCCCCTGAAAACCACCCTCAATGCCGCAGCTAGAATGGTCACAGGAACCAAGAAATTCGACCACATCTTCCCGGCGCTCAAGGATCTGAAATGGCTCCCTATTGAACAACGAGCAAACTTTCGAACAGCATGCCTTACACACAAAGCCCTCCACACAGGCAAACCAGAATACCTGGCTGCGAAACTCAAAAGGGCTGGCCAATCCAGGACCCTCAGAAGCTCCAACACGCTTCTTCTCATCCCGTTGAAAGCGCGAAAACGCAAAACTCTAAGCAAATGCTTTGCAGGTAATGCTCCCAGGATATGGAACGCCATCCCTTCCCACATCAGAATGACATCCCACTTCCCTACATTCAAGACTTTACTCAAAGCCCTCTTCCTGGAGGACACCTGAACTGTAAGGGGATGCTCATAGTTCCACGAACTCTTGTAATCATTATGATCTGTATGTTCTTGTTGTTTTGATATCCTCTTGAACTGCACAGCTATCAAACTTTCTTCGCCATCAAGGCACTTTGTTTTTCCCGATGTGAAGCGCTCTGATACCCCGGGTCCAGCTAGCGCTATACAAAACTTATAATAAATAAATAAATACATTTTACTGTTATGGAGAAGCGACTTCACGGGGGTATACAAAAATTGTAGTTTCCAACCTCGCTCCATTGGTTGCTAATTGCGATTCCGTCGACTCACAATTTAAAATGTACTAAACTCTATTTAGTTTAAATTGCGATTCCATGTGGGTTGTAAATAGACCTACCTAATTAATATTCACGAGGTTAGTTGCAATTTGCCAATCAGTGGGAATCACTAAAAAGACAGGATGGTGGTCTTCTAGGGACAGCAGACCATTATGTCTGTGTATGCCTTTCAATAAAGCAATTTTTTTTTTTGCATTTCGTTTTTCTTAACGGAAAACAGGATGCGTTTCAAATAGAAAAATGAAACGTTTCAGTTTAATTTTTGAAAGAGTAGGGAGCGGACCATGGAACCACTGCCTGCTCTTTAAAAACGTTTTCACATTCATTCACAAAGTGAAGAGGTCCCTGGGGATCCATTCCGATTTGTGAATGTGTTACCACCAATTTGAATTTGGTGGTAAATATCAAGTTATGCAACCACATTTTGGTCGCAAAACATTCATACATGGCACAGTGAGTCGATATTCGGAAGGGACACCCTTAGAACGCCCCTTCCTAATACTGAATTGCAAAACCCAAATTTCGATTCAGTAACAAGCTACCGAATCGCTATTTGGGCTGTGGACATGCCAAAAAATGTTTTTGTGTTCGCCTGTTTACGACCAGCAAAAAGGTTTATGTGGCTCCTAATTTCTACCATTAAGAGTGAAATAATGTACATGGGCCTATGCAGGTAAATGTTCTACCTGTGTATTGTGAGTGGCAAGGCAAAGTCTGCTGGAAAGACATTTTTCATGGCATTTTTGATCAGTAGCTGAACCCCTGCCTGATTACAAGAACTTTGTTCGGGGAGAACACGTCTACTAGTTGAACTTCAGCGCCAATAGAATGGGGCTGCTGGCATTGTGTATATTGCACTTTTGTAAACTGACAGGTGATAAATTGCTGCAGCTACTGCACTTCCAGGGTCAGTTTAATGCTGTTACCCCAGAAGATAGCACCACAAGTTAATACACTACCTGCGCAGATATGCATGTAAACACTAACCCCAAGGTATTAAAGGGTCTGGTTGGCTCCAACGGAGGGCTGAGACTAGTTTAATATCCAATATATTTTTAAGATTCTCATAAACTCTCAGAAATGTACCAGAAGAATTCTGCGCTCCAGTTAAGAAATTTGCATTTTCTTTGATGCAGCATCAAACTGTTGACTTTCTGTCTCTGAAGTACTATTTACAACCTCTGGAGGTCGCCTGTCTGAATATGAATAACATTACGAACAATCAGCACTCTTGTAAGGTCTTGAGCACATCATTAATGACGTTATACAATAGCTTGCTGGAGAGGACAGGCTCAAAAGCTCAATCCCGTGTACCTTTTTTTGATAGTTTTGATCATGGGTACTCACAAACATTTTCCCAAGGGACGCAATGTTTGGTCTGTGGTGTGGCCAAGGGCCACATCGATGACAGCACGGTGGTGATCCGGAGGCTGAGGGCGGGATGGATGGGCAGGATGGATAGGTGAGGTACAGAGTAAGATGGGTATAGGGGAAGCGAAGCATATACATCTAGTGGTTAAAATGCATTATGTGAAACCAGAAAACCTGGGATTAATCCTAGCTTCCCCACTTTACCAAATTGTGTGATCCTAGACAACTGTTTCCCTTTTCCTCCGTTTTCTTTTATCATCACATACAAGAGGACCTCGAAATACATGACTTCAGGATGAGCGCTGTACAAAACCTTCTCCTGTGTTTGTTTTAATAAACTAAAATGTTGTTCATGTAAAAGAAATTAAACAACAGGGGGTGGTGATCAAGCAAGCCGGGCCGAAGACTGCTGTAATGCCAGAAACCGGTCCCCAGAAGCTTGTTTCCTCCCCAGTGAAAGAATTGGCTTGGTAGTTTGGTCTGCCCTGTTCCCATGATGCACTGTGCCAGGGACAGACTAATTTGCATGTAGCCAGGTTCTGAGCTGGGATGGTGCAGTGAGCTAAAAAATGGTGTTGGATCAAGCCCTGATCTCTTGACTGGGTGAGAGTATTCTGCTTAATTCAGAAACTCTGTCCATCACCACCCCCTGTTGTTTAATTATTTTGTCCACCATAAGCGTGGAAGGGTATACTCAGACGTGAGTCCCTTGCTCATTGCACCATCAGGATTCAAGCAAGCCGGGCCGAAGACGGCTGTAATGCCAGAAACCGGTCCCCGGAACCTTGTTTCCTTCCCAGTGAAAGAATTGGCTTGGTAGTTTGGTCTGCCCTGTTCCCATGATGCACTGGGCCAGGGACAGACTAATTTGCATATAGCCAGGTTCTGAGCTGGGATGGTGCAGTGAGCTAAAAAACGGTGTTGGATCAAGCCCTGATCTCTTGATTGGGTGAGAGTATTCTGCTTAATTCAGAAACTCTGTCCATCACCACCCCCTGTTTAATTGTTCATGTAAAAGAGGAAGCCCCCCAAAACAACTGACTTACTGCTTAGTTCACTATTGGCATTGTTGTCTGTGAATGTATGTTTCTTAATTCATATTTCAAAACTATCACTTGAAAAATTACTTGTCAGTGTGGATGAGAATACAGCAATGTCTTGGGGGGGGGCCTGGTTGACTCTGGTGTTAGTTGTAATTGTTTAAGGTCAAGGCCACCAACCACTGTGAAAAGATTGCAGTTTGGCCAGAATATTATTCACCACACACAAGAATATGATGGGTACAATGTGAATCAAGTTGTAGCGTTTCATCTGTTTTGTAATGTTCAAGTGTTCCAGTCTGTCTGAAATTGCGGGGCTGTGACTCATTGTTGCCACCTAGGAAATTAGAGTAAAAAATGTGCAACAGTGACATGTACTGCGCAACATATATATGTGTAGTTTGGGGTTTTAATGACTATTCATTGGCCATTATGTAGATTGATGCATCCATGCAGAGGCCGAAATAAATGGGATCTGTGGCCAATAATGTGACCCTGCTTTTTTTTTTATTTTACAGAGTATCCATAATTTGTTTTTTTTTATAGACTGTCCCTCTATGGGTATTGCTTACCTTGAGGTGCTCAAGGTCCCTTACTTTTGTATGCTCTTCAAACACTTCATCTATGTCCTGTTGGTGATGACTTCCAACACCTGCACTGCATTCTGTAGTTGTGGTTGTGTTCAGACTCGTTTTGATTCCTTCTTCACCAGAGATGTGACGAAGACTTTCTCTGCCTCAGTGTCATTTTTCGCACAAGGAATATTCATTTTTCTTCTCCCATCACCGCTTTGTGCATTTACCTGTACCTGACTAGGCCCCATCAAGATAATGTAAGCTGAATGTTCAGCACACATTGACAGTGTGATTTACTTCCCCACTTACACTCATGAATCCTAACTGGGCAAATTCCGTGGCGGGCAACTCTCTCCCACAGTAACTGCATTCAGACTTTGCATGCCCTCTCTATCATGCTCTTTAAACCAGTCATTATATATCTGTGATTATTACACCTTCATTTCGTCTTTAGTGCTCAATGGTTTTTCTACGTAGCCAGGGAAGAGAGAGCAGATTAAATGTGTGTTGCACCGACACTGGACAACTTGTAACCTCTCCACAGGACAGACATGCTGTAGAGGGTTATACTTTGCTTAGTTGTGTAGCTTTCATAGGGCAGCAGGTAAAATGCACCAGGCCCAGAGGCCTGAGAGACCCACTGAACCTTGGTTATTGCTGTATTTCACAGTTTACACATTGGCTAGAGGGGCTCATTTCCATCCTTGCACTAGGGTAGGGCCCATTACTCACTAGCGTGCCTTTTTGTACCAGATTCAGTGGCTTGCCTGTGGTAGTAAGTTTTCTTATCCTGGTGTGTAAGACCATTAAGTTTGCCAGTGCACAAAATAATCATCGTCATTATTTAGTTTAAGGCTAAAATGCCACACAGGGCAGGGTAGCCACTACAGCATCTTATTTAGCACAGCTTGTTACACACTCTTTCAGACATTGTATCACTAAAGGGAAGCAGGAAGGAGTGCTTTGCTGCAGGGTCTTTTTCCCTAGGGGACAGAAAAGAATTTGCAAGACTAGCTGTATCTAACTTATATTTGAGCCCCAGGGGTGATATGCCATACAGGGCTAAAATTTCGGATGGGCTTAAATATCGGATAGGCTTTAGGTGAGGAGGGGGTGGCGTGTGGGTGCCGTGGAGTAAGAGAATGTGTGTGTCTATAACAAAAGAGAAAAGCACCCTGTGTTTATGGCCCATTGTGAAGAAATAAGAAACTAATGAGTTTACCCACTCCCAAGGGCCTACTGAAATCGTATTTGATGTTGTGAACGAAGAATGTAATACTTGTTACCATTTGCAATATTGTGTGTTTATAATGATACGTGCTCCTAAAGTAGGGGGGATTCTTTTCTCACTCGCATTTTCTGGAGAACCATCTCTGGGTTTCTTGAGACCATCTCTTTCTTCATGGGAGAATGCTTTTGAACCTATTCACTGTTTATTAGATGTCTACTCATTTTTAGCTGTTAATACTTTTCAGCTTGACCCTTTCTCTTAATTGGATTGCAGAGTCTTTATACCTATGCATTTATTCTCTCATCCGAACTTTTTATTGGGTTTCTGAATTGACACCTTAACACTATACTAGTCTAATTTAATTTAGACTAGAGGAATTCTGTTATGGGAGATGCTTGCTGTATTTTTACGATATTAACTGTTACATTTACTAATATTGTATTCTCCCTTATATTAAAATATCAATTATTGGATTATATTCATTTCTAATGTGGATGCTTAAAAGACTAATACGTATTGAATGAATAATGATAACTTAAGAAATTGTTGAAGAAACCCTCTGATTCATACAAATTCTCTTTATTGACTGTACAAAAGTCTTAAATGATATAATGCTTTTATGGGATTGATGTAGATGACTGCTCTTTTTTTTATTTTTCCTTTGCGACGAGCAAAGGTCCATTCGGGCAATGGTGGGGGGTTATTTATTGATTATAGGCAAAGTCTAAGATATAGAAAACCCCACTCCGTCACACCCATGGACCAAGAAGCCTTATCTAAGCCTCTAAGGCTTCATATTCTTTATCTCATTTGGTTAGCATGGATGGGGTTTTGGGATATTTGTCGAGTTAATGATCTTATTGATTTTCTTTTTGAGGTGGCTTGCCTTGTTTGGATTAATTTATTGTTTTGTTTTTTCACAGGCCTTTTTTGAAGAGTCTAGCTTTTATTTGTTGAAAGTTGTAAAATTCTATATTGGAGAGTGAGTGTCTGGCTTGAAGTTCCACAAGGGAAAGATGTTTCTTGCAGCTTCTAATTATCTGGCAAAGGATATGCAACACTGTACCCAGAAGGGCCAAAAAATGAACGTACTGCTTTTGATTATCTTATTATGCTAGAGTGATTGTAAATTTGGTTTACTAATTGGATTATCTATTTCTTTACCAAATTTGAGTAGATCTGTAGCCTGTCAAGTAATATGTGACTGGAGTATGCTGATCTTATCAGGCTCATCATAAAAGTGGTAGCATTGTGTTGCCAGAATACTAAATCCTCCTTGGTACGGAGCAATGAAGGGTGGGTGGTAGAGCCAAAAAGCTCCCTCCTTTCCCAGGAAAGATGACGGATAATTGGTAATCTGAAGAAAAAGCATCCTGACTTGTCCGGAAAACATTTTGATAATTGTACCAATTGGCTAATTGATAGCCTTTGAATTTATAGTCCAAGCTGAGTATGTTTTCATTGTGATTTCTCAATACTTTCCTGTTTCAAAAAAAGGAAGAACATATTTTATTCAGGGTGGAAAGGAAATTTGATGAGAGTCTAAGTGGTAATATAATGGAGAGGAAATTTGCTGTTGGCATCATCATCCTTTAAGTGTTTCTATTCTCCCCCACCACCCATTTAGGCTGCCACTATAATCCTACCCTTTTTATTGAGTTTGGAATTCAGAGAATGTTAAGAGGAAGAACCTCTGTTTTGTCCCCTGATTAGCCAGGGAATAATTTAGCTGCATTCGCTGTAAAGACTAGAATGCCATCCACTTATGAAGCTGTGTTGTCAAGCTGTGTTGTGATTTATATTAGATGCTGTTAATATCTGGGGTGGGTATTAATGTATTGTAGAATAGGCTAAATCGAATATTAACGGCGAAAGAGGACCGCATTGATCTAGCAGAAAGGTATTCGTACTACCAGGCCACAACCATCTTTGTAAAGTTGTCTCCAAGGGCAAAGTGCAGTAATATGGCACTTGGATAGGACCTGTCAGGGCCATTTTCTGCACCTATGTCTATGGTAACCGCCACAAAGGATATTGTGTAGGCCTTTTCAAACACATTGTAAAAACAGTTGAGTGTTGTCACTTGCCATTACGCCTTTAACGAACATGGATTATGAGTGCTATATTAATTTAGTGATGTTTAACTCCAACCTGGCCACAAGGGTTTTTGCGTAGATTTTGGCCTTCGCTTATATTAATTATAGGAGCCTGAAATTTAAATTAAAGTTTCTATCGGCGAGATGATTCTGTATGCAAATGTTGTATAAAAAGCAGTCAGGCTAGTGGATCCAGGTGCTTTGCTACTATTATTATTATTAATTTAGATTTATAATGCGCTTTATCACCCAGGGGTTTCTAAGCGCTTGTCAGAAGGGGCACACGAATTGGAAAGATGAGAAAGGGATCGTTAGGACATGCCCCATGCCTCCTGGAAAAGGCTACTACTAGGCACAGATGCAATTGCTTTAAATATTACTGGTCTGATCACTAGCATAAAAAATGTTTTTAAGAAAAAGAGAAGCTTTTTCGAGGGTTATTTTATTGTTTGCCGCATATAACTGAATTTGCATAGTTTTTTTAAAAAACTTTGTTCTTGAACCCTGATTTCTGAGTATTTCAAGGTATACACATTTTTAAGAGTGCTCAACTGTAGTGTTCTTTTATTTATTTTGCTAGATAATCCATTCTTTTCACTGTTTTGTTTCTAATGGCCACCTGGTTAATCATTATACCACATGGTGCAGATGTGAATGCGTCCCATATGCTGACAGGGGAGTTACACATGTTCATGCTATCTTTCAGGAAAAGTTGGGTAGCTTCTGTTATCGCGTTCATGTCCAATTCGTTCTCTAAAACTTCGCCAGCATTGGCGGAGGGCTAACCATCATAACCACATGATTCGGTTCTATTAGGAGGGATGAGATTTTATGTAAGTGTGGCGCACCAATGAGTACGTAGGTAGTCCATATAGGAAATAATTGCTTTGGTGGGGAAGGTAGAAAACGTGAATTCTCATCTGATAAGGTTATGGATCCTCTTAGCATTTTGCAAGTGTTTGTGATTTACACAGATTGCACATTTTTTGTGAGACTACGAGGGGCAGTATTTGCATGCGGATTGGCTGTCGGGTATTGCATGCATCTACAGATTAAAATCGCCCCGAAAATAATGTTTGCCTTATTTGATAGATTCGGGAGTTTTTTGTTTAAAAAGACCTGAAATTCTGGAGAATCCGAGTTGGGTCCATAAATATTAACAGTGTAACTTTGAAGCTGCTTGAGACATAACCACCAACAGGCCTGATCTTAGAGAATGGAGCAATGACACCATTTATTTTCTGAAATGCCTCAGCACAGGTAA